>NC_073389.1:36003954-36638329 GCF_028641065.1 Leucoraja erinaceus
GAGTTACTCCATTTTTTTTGTGTCTATCTTCGGTATAAACCAGTAGCTGCAGTGCCAAGCCAGGCAAAATGGCACCCGGGCAACCGTTAATTTCGAGCCCTGCCACAGCTGTGCTTCTGTGCCCGCAGGTGTTATAAGCACCATTCTCAAGTCTCTGTCTGCTAAGTCTTTGCAGGTGAACAAGACCGTTCATATATGGGTTGTGTCTCAAAGTTTGACCTTTATAAATCACATAACGATCCTTTCTCGGCACATCTGTCGAAACCCAGATCTGTGACGTGTAATCTAAATACTTAATTACTCGTTTGCCTGCATCCTCCATCCATCTAAACGTCAGATCATCCCAAGCTGTTTTCCATACTTGCTTTATCTTACTCGGAGATTTGCCACAACTTTCTGCCCTGCTGCTATTTTGGTTCAAAGACCTCTAAAACAAAACTCTAACCTTCCCTTCGATTGCAACTCTTTCTTTTCCCTCCTTGGTCTGGTTCTCATTTCATCTCGGACTGTTTAGAACTATGTTTTGTACCCAGGTTTCAGTCTAATTAAGGGGCTGTCCCACTTCGGCTATTTTTTAGGTGACTACAGGCGACTAGGCTGTCGCCACATGGTTGCCGGGGTGTCACCTGTATGGTCGTGAATAGTCTCCTCAGTCGCTCAGAATCGTAGCGTCTTTCTGGTCGCCACTGAATTTTCAACATGTTCAAAGATTTTCGGCGACAGTAGGTTGAAGCCAATGAACGTAGCTTGATATCTCCTGACGTACGCGCTGTCGTAGGTTGGCGCCAGTGCTGACTGCGGTGAATTCCTTTGGCGACTACCTACGTCAACCTGTACCGGCGACTGAGTTGTCCTCAGCTGTCACCGACAGTGTCATAGCTTGTTGTAACTTGTCGCAGGTGGACGTAGGTTGACTTCGGTTGTCTTAGGTTGTCGTCCGTGTGGTCGTAGGTTGTTGTAGATGTGGTCGTAGGTGGACGTACTAATGGGCTGCTTGCGCAGCTTGACATTGACTGGGTGGTAGGTTGGTGTAGCTTGTTGTAGACATTGTCGTAGGAGGTCCAGTTGCCGTTTTTTCGGCGACCTGCTACGACTATGACAGTCGTCTAAAAAATCACTTAAGTGGGACTCTAGTGCCTAGAGTGACAGACTATTTCATCGGTGTATTAAATGCCATTTGAGACGGTTAAGATTAAATAAAACTCCAATCAAAGAATTTGTTAGCTTTTTCCTAAAGATGTGTTGCATTTTAGATTTACTCAATGTATGGTCAACTTTAATTTGTTCTTACTGCATGTTATTTCTGTTCTCAAGGTCATGTTCACTGAGGAAGATGTTAAGTTTTACCTTGCAGAATTGGCACTTGCTTTGGATCATCTTCATGGTCTGGGAATTATCTACAGAGATCTAAAGCCAGAAAAGTAAGCTGTTTCTATTAGGCTTTTTTTCTGTGTGCTCAGCAGATTATCTATTTTGTTTTTTGCACGATTGATTATAATTAGTGCGGTGTGTAAATTTTACTGAAATTAACCTATTTTTGATTAATTCATGGAATTATATGTGATTTTTTTTTTTTCTTTCAGTATTTTGCTGGATGAGGAGGGCCATATTAAATTGACAGGTGAGTAATTTCTTTAGTTTTGCTGATTTTTATTCATAGAAGGTCAATGATTGGAAACAACATAAAACGGACTGTTCTTGCTGTGCGTGATGGAGGCACAGACTTCCTGCAAGCAAAGAAAAAATATCAATAAAGTTACTGATAATGGCACTTGGGCCACCATGACATATTGATCAAAAGGTCTGTGGGGAGTTATTGTCCCTTCTCTACCTTGTTAGTATCTGTGCATTTAGGTGCATTATCTGGCATGCTGTCTGCCAGTCCCTCCACTGGAACCATCTTTAGGGTATCGTCAAACTCAGCACCGACTTTAACATTGCCCTCCACCCTCCAATTATTTTTCTCCATAGAATGTCTACAATATGTGTATGTATGAATAATGTGTGTGTGTGTGTGTGGGTGGGGGGATTTGTTCCTACAATTTTTTTGCCTCTCAACATGAATGCATGGTCTACAGGTGAGGGAATTCTGATTGTAGGCAGAATTCCTTAACTCGAAATGGATATGGCATTGGTTAAATATAGTTGTACATGTTAATGGAAGAGTTGGCTTTGTTAATTTTCAAAACAAATCCTTAAAGTGATTTCCTGCTGTGAACCTTGGTAAACTAGTTCAATTCTAATTTTTCACAAATTCCACGAGATCAAACGTTTTGGTGGTGATTTGTGAATTCCTGTTCACGATTTTGCTTACCAAATCTGCTGTAAAGACAGCAAATACAACTATACCCAAACTATATATTCTTGATTTTTTTATTTTTCAGGGTTAAAAAATCTCAGACGTGCAGTTTGATCATTATCAATTTAGAAAATAAGTTTAGATAATAAGTTCTTTGTAAATCAATTGCACAACTTAATCTGGGATTTTTTTCTTAAAATCTATAACTAGAAATTCAATGGAAGGACAGCCATCACACTTGAGACAATTCTTTACATTTGCTGAAAAATTTCTGCCGCCTTTTTCAAGAGCTGCAATCAACAAAATACTGTGTTTCAGTGTTAATGTCAAATAGTTAATTAGTCTGAATTTGCGACACTTCTTGATTTCAAAGTATCGGTAGTATACAAGTGTTGTACACCAGATGAATGGCATGAATTCTAAAATAAACTCTTTTACACTTAGATTTTGGTTTGAGCAAAGAGTCTATCGATCATGAGAAGAAAGCCTATTCATTTTGTGGCACTGTGGAGTACATGGCACCAGAGGTTGTCAACCGGCGAGGTCATACTCAGAGTGCTGACTGGTGGTCTTTTGGTGTTCTCATGGTAAGCTTTGGTCCATTTTCCACACAGAAATCGTCTTAATACCTAATTTGCATTTACTCAATCTCCCAGACTTTAAAAAAAAAAAAAAAAAAAAAAAGTTTATCTTTTTGTACATTTGAGGACCGTTGAACACTGGTAGCTTTTGAATTATCAGTCCCAAATGTTCTCACATAAATGTTCTAAATAAATCTCATTTGAAAGCAATACTTCTGAGATACTAATCACCATTAATCCTGTTGCATGCTGTGGATTTTACATCCATGTTTCTTATTCTACCACCTTTTGTCAGCTTGTAAATCTTCTATGCTGGAGCTTGGTCAGGATAACATTTAATAACGTTTTCGATAATTTATTTGAATTTCTAGTGTTATTTTTAATGAATAAGGTTTTTGAGAATTATTTTCCATTCCAATTTTGTATTTTTTCATTTGGGTCTTGGGGATTTGTGTAGTTTATAGAACTCCAATTTATGTCCCATAGTAAAGTTGTTTTATGGAAACACGATAGTAAAGGCTTTGGATGACATTGCACCATATTTTACTTTCATAAATGATTTTCTTTCATTAGATGAGTGTATTAGTTAATGCAAGTGACTAAATACATGATTCCTCAGTCATGCAGCATGGAAATGAGCCCTTCCATGGCAAATAAGATCCCCCATCTAAGCTACTTTTGGGCATTTGCATGCATTTGGTCCACATCCCTCTAAACCTTTCCTATCCATGCACTTGTCCAAGTGTCTTTCAAATACTGTTATAGTATCAGCCTTAACTATTACGACAGCCGTTCGATATACCTACCGCTCTCCGAGTGAAAAGGTTATGTATCCTACAGGTTAGTATTAAATCTTTCCCCTCTCACCTTTAAAATATGTCCTCTTGTTTTTGATTCCCCTACCCTGGGCAATAGACTCTGCATTCACCTTTTCTATCAGCCTCCTGCACTCCAAGATCACCCCTCAGCCTCCATCCTGCACTCCAATATCACCCCTCAGCTTCCTGAAATCCTGCTCCATGTTGAGACCATGAGTGGCGCGTCAGCAGCATTTGCTAATTAAGTTTGGGACTTCCGTGTATTCTTGTGCCAAAACTTACTGGCATCTCTGGAGAAATTCCAACAACATCTGGGTCAATGGACTACTTACTTAATTAAAATTAAAAATTTCAACAAGAGGTATATTTTACAGAATTAAGTTACTGTTTACTTGTATCCAATTTGTTAGCCTGATCAGATCCTATCTATATTCTTTGAGGCATTCAAATGTTGCACCGGTTGCTTCTGGGATATTTCAAGATTGAGAAAAAGAGTTGTGCAGTGCATATTATTTTTTGACCTTTTAAAATAAAATCACTTGTTCCAGGGAGTACTTTGAAAAACCTTGACAGTGATTCTTTTATTAAATGGATTAATTTGCATTTCTGTGGGAATGCTTCAATTAGAAGTAATAATGTGAATTTATTAGGTTTATTCCAAAATAAAATTTATACCAATGTGGCATGAAGTAACAGTGCTATTCATAGCCACACTGGAGATTGTGTCATTTGTGTTAATCATACATAGCAGTTCCACAATTGACATAATGAATATAGTGTTTTCCTCAATTTTCTTACTCCTTTATTGGAGAAAGCTGTTGTAGTCATTGACATTAGTTCAGTTTCTTCAATTCTTTGCTACGTAAATTAAATTTGTTTACTGGGACCATAAAGTATGTTCTCCTTTGGTCATATGACACCTTGTAATAAATGTTTTGTATTTAAAAATTGTGCCATAGTAAACTTTGTTCTCTCTCCTAGTTTGAAATGCTTACAGGTACCTTGCCCTTTCAAGGGAAGGACAGAAAAGAAACCATGACAATGATCCTAAAGTAAGTTCTTTTAAAGTATTTTGGTCTTGTAAATGATGTGATTTTTACGGTCAAAAATTGTTCTTGCGTCCAATTCTTCAAAATAAGGTTTCTTATTTCTTGTATGTTTATTGCAGAGCAAAATTGGGAATGCCACAATTTTTAAGCACGGACTCCCAAAGCCTATTGCGAATGCTTTTCAAACGTAATCCTGGAAACAGACTAGGTATTTATGCAGTTAATATATTTTATTCATTATGAACTGGTAGTGGAAGCAATTTAGGGGCTTATGGAATTCTAAATCACGAGCTGATAATTTGGTCTATCGTGGGCATGAAAAATGTTAGTCCCACTCTCCTGATCTTTGACCATTACCATTCAAATTTCCTTTTTGCTTTGATTAGCGATTCAATTCCTTTTTTTAAAGGTTACTAGACCAATGGCAGAGGTGGGTCTGCTCCCCCAACGCAGCCGTTCCCTACCCGCAGCCCCCACGGGAGACGTGGTCGTCGAAGTCGGGTCCCGGCCGTTTTAAAATAGCGTCTCTTGAAGTCGTCGAAGTCTGGTCCGTTTCGCCAAGGCGCGATTGCGGGGGGGTGGCGGGGCGGCATCACACACACCAACCACCCACACACACACACAGTTTTAAAAGAATAACCCCCCAGCCGTTCCCTACCCGCAGCCGCTCCCTACCCGCAGCCCCCACGGGAGACGTGGTCCTCGAACTGAAGCCGTCCTTGAAAGGCCGAATTAAATGGCGTCTCTTGAGGTTGAAATGCGGGCGCCAGCAGCCGTTATGGTCGCTGGCCAGAAGGAGGCGACAAAATGAGTGAGTGAGTGTGGGGGGGGAGAAGGATTTGATTTAAAACGTGTACTTAAAGGCGACGAAATGTAATGAGGAGTGGATACTTGGAAAGAAAAGCGAAATCTCCACCGAAATGGAAAAGACCAATGGAGATTGAGCGTCTGGATTTGGCGTGGCAGTGAATCAAAGGAAGAAAGTAAAAGGATCCATTCCGATTGGACATCTGCGAGCATCGGCCATTCCGATTGGACATCTGCGAGCATCGGCAGTTCCGATTGGACATCTGCGAGTATTGGGCACGAATCAAAAGGCAGAAAGGCAGCCAGTCGTCAGGCACAGAGTTTTAAAGATAGACAGACAGACAGACGAAGTGCCTCGGGCTCTGTGTTTCAGATCATTACTGATGCGAGGAGAATAAAAATGGTTTGTTTGCTGTTAAGTTCTCCACCCCAACTCTCCCGATTTTGGTTTTCAGAGAATTCAGATTTTTCTGCCAGTGGAATTTTTGAATAGTAGTGTAGTGATTCAAATAGTTTTTGAATTGCATTGTACTTTCAAATTGATAAGAAACTTAATAGTTACAGACAAGGAAGGTGTACAGAATGTAGAACTTCTCAAGAACTAGCACAGTTACGGTTGGCCGGCTGTCCTGTGGCTGCTAATATTGCAAAACTGAGCGAGTACTAAACAGTTGGAGCTGCAATCTTTTACTTGAAGCACCAACTGAACTTGTTAGGTTTCTGAAGTGCATATGAAAGCTCTTGTGGTGTTGTTTAGAAGAGCACCAGGGAAATTTCCTTACTAATGCTCTGAATTTCTGGCAGTATATTTATTTTTACTCAATATTACTAGAAACTGTTTCTCTGGTTAGCATCACGTCTATTTGTGAGCACTCGCTGTACATAATGAAAACATCACAGTTATTATTGGAACAATGACAGCATCGCAAAGAGAAGTTATTATCTGAAAAGTGATTTGGATGCTCCGCAATGGATGTGAAAGATGATTGCTTTAAATACAAATCATATTTCTTTAATTTTCTCATAATACTAGGTTGTAAGAATAAAGATTTTGTACAACTATCAGGCAATGGCCTAAATTCAAATGCAGAAATTTGGTTGTCTTTTATTTTGTTAGATTATTTGCCCATACCTTTTGCTATAATCATATGCATGGTGATAATACTCACTGTGGTCATTGTATAATAGCAATTAAAGGTCGTCTTATAACATCAATGTCACTTAGTGTTTGATGGTGAGAATGGATGAACATAATCTAATAGAAATTGCTTATTTCTTAATCGTCAGATTAAATATCCTTAATTCTTATCCTTAATCGTCAGATTAAATATTATCTGTATGTTGTTTTCTAATGAAGTATTGAGGAGTTGGCAAGTGATGGAGATGATAAATCATAGTTTTTTTTTATTCCATCACCAGGAGCAGGTCCAGATGGTGTTGAAGAAATTAAGAGGCATGGTTTCTTTTCCACTATTGATTGGAATGTAAGTAATATTGTACATTGATTTTTTTTTTTTAGATGAATTTACATTTTTCAATTACCTATAAATGTTATATAATTTCCTCCAATTCATAGTAAACCATAGGTTTTAGCTAATTTTTTCTCATTATTCTACGCAATTACTCCTCACAGTGTTCGTAAATGTTCATTTGTTCACTACTATTTTCAGAAATTGTGCAGGCGGGAAATACAGCCACCTTTCAAACCTGCAATTGGTCGACCAGAGGATACTTTCTATTTTGATCCAGAGTTTACAGCAAAGACACCAAAAGGTAATGAATGTGGAAATTAATTTTACACTTAATTCTTAAAATTTACTGACAGTTCAACTAGTTATGTACTTCTGTTGAAGGACAGACTGTACAAAAAATTGCATATAAAACTTCAATTCTTTGTCATATAGTTGCTTTTCTTCTGATGTGAAAGTGAAATTCAGCTAGAAATAACTGACTCTTTCAAATGGAGAAAAACTTGAGAGTAATTATAAATAGTTCTGCCATGTGATGTATATCAATTTAAATATATTTATACAAACATGTGAATATGGTATTTTTGAAGTTTCTTGTTGGATGTAATGTTGTATAGATTCCCCTGGTATTCCACCTAGTGCCAATGCTCATCAGCTCTTTCGTGGATTCAGTTTTGTGGCTAATACCTCAGAGGATGAGCCCCAGCCAATGCAAACAGCTGCACATCCAGTTATACAGGTAATTAAAGTGATAATTACAAGATTTGAACCTTGTGAGAATTACTGATTTGATAAAAAATATCCTTTTACCTGTCAAAAGCATTTGTTTCATTTTACATTCATGTTAAGAAAATGGGTGAAATATCTCAGTTCAGTCCTGACTGCAGTTCCATGTCAAATTATTTGGGAAAGACTTTGAGAGAAATTGTGCCCTCCATATTGTTTGGGACAAAGACCTATCGTTATTTAATTGCCTCTGTACTCCAGTTTGAGTTTTGTAATAGAAAAAAAACACATGTGGTTAAAGTGCATATTGTCAGATTTTATTAAAAGGTATTTTTATACATTTTGGTTTCACCATGTAAAAATTACAGTTGTGGTTAGACATAGTTTCCCCCCCCCCATTTCAGGGCACCATAATGTTTGGGACACGTGGCTTCACAGGTGTTTGTAATTGCTCAGGTGTGTTTAATTGCCTCCTTAATGCAGGTATAAAAGAGCTCTCAGCACCTAGTCTTTCCTCCAGTCTTTCCGTCACCTTTGGAAACTTTTATTGGTGTTTATCAACGAGGGACAAAGTTGCGCCAGTGAAAGTCAAAGAAGCCATATGAGACTGAGAAACAAGAGTAAAGCTGTTAGAGACATCAGCCAAACCTTTGGCTTACCAAAATCAACTGTTTGGAACATTATTAAGAAGAAAGAGCATTGGTGAGCTTACTAATCGCGAAGGGACTGACAGGCCAAGGAAGACCTCCACAGCTGAGGACAGAAGAATTATTATAAAGAAAAATCCCCAAACACCTGTCCAACAGATCAGAAACACTCTTCAGGTATGGATTTGTCAATGCCCACTGTCTGCAGAAAACATCATGAATATACAGAAATACAGAGGCTACACTGCAAGATGCAAACCACTGGTTAGCTGCAAAAATAGGATGGCCCGGTTACAGTTTGCTAAGAAGTACTTAAAAGAGCAACCACAGTTCTGGAAAAAGGTCTTGTGGAAAGATGAGACGAAGATTAATTTATATCAGAGTGGTGGCCAGAGCCAAGTATGGAGGAGATCAGGAACTGCCCAAGATCCAATGCCTACCACCTCATCTGTGGAACACAGTGGTGGGGATGTTATGGCCTGGGCATGTATGGCTGCTGAAAGTACTGGCTCACTTATCTTCATTGATGATACAACTGCTGATGGTAGTAGCATAATTAATTCTGAAGTGTATAGACCCATCCTATCTGCTCAAATTTAAACAAATGCCTCAAAATTCATTGGCCAGCAGTTAGAAGATGTATCTTTCACACTACAGCGACCATTATCCCAAACATACTGCTAAAGCAACGAAGACGTTTTTCAAAGCTAAAAAATGGTAAATTCTTGAGTGGCCAAGTCAATCACCCGATCTGAACCCAATTGAGCATGCCTTTTATATGCTGCAGAGAAAACTGAAGGCTATGATTCCTCAAAACAAACATAAGGGAAAATGTTCCCAATGTAGGGCGAGTCCAGAACCAGGGGCCACAGTCTTAGACTAAAGGGGAGGTAATTTAAGACTGAGGTAAGAAAAAACATTTTCACCCAGAGAGTTGTGAGTTTATGGAATTCCCAGCCACAGAGGGCAGTGGAGGAAAAGTCACTGGATGGATTTAAGAGAGAGTTAGATAGAGCTCTAGGGGCTAGTGGAGTCAAGGGATATGGGGAGAAGGCAGGCACGGGTTATTGATAGGGGTCGATCAGCCATGATCACAATGAATGGCGGTGCTGACTCGAAAGGCCGAATGGCCTTCTGCACCTATTTTCTATGTTTCTATAAGTTAAAGATGGCTGTAATACAGGCTTGGCAGAGCATCACCACAGAAGACACCAAGCAACTGGTGATGTCCATGAATCGCAGGCTTCAAGCAGTCATTGCATGCAAAGGATATGCAACAATATACTAAACAAGACTACATTCATTTACATGGCATTGCTGTGTCCCAAACATAATGGTGCCCTGAAATGGGGGGACTAGGTATAAACATTGCTGTAATTTCTACATGGTGAAACCAAAATGTATAAAAATGGTCTTTTTTAAAGTCTGACAATGCGCACTTTAACGCATGTGATTTTTAAAAAAAAATTTCTATTACAAATCTCAAATTCTGGAATACAGAGGCAAATAAATAATTGATGGGTCTTTGACCCAAATATTCACGGTGGCACAGTGGTAGAATTGCTGCCTTACAGCGAATGCAGCGCCGGAGAGCCAGGTTCGATCCCGGCCACGGGTGCTGTCTGCACGGAGTTTGTACGTTCTCCCCGTGACCTGTGTGGGTTTTCTACGAGATCTTCGGTTTCCTCCCACACTCCAAAGACCTTCAGGTATGTAGGTAAATTGGCTTGGTAAATGTAAAAATTGTCCCTAGTGGGTGTAGGATAGTGTTAATGTGCGGGGATCGCTGGGCGGCGCGGACTCGGTGGGTCGAAGGGCCTGCTTCCGCGCTGTATCTCTAAACTAAATTATGGAGGGCACTGTAATCATTATTTTATCTATTTTTATAGCCCGCTGTCTAATAAAGTGTGATTTCAATCACCTTTTAAAAGCAACTAGACTAAGTGGGACCCGTTGGACTGGTCCCCCAACGCAATATTCCACCTCTTTACCAATTCCAATATTGGTGGGGGGGGGCACAGGGACTGGTTTCCAGAGGGCTAGTATGGACATTGTGGGCCGAATGGGTTCTTGGGCTGGCAGCACAGTCACTCGGCCTGGTGGGCTGGCACTCAAACTACCAGAAATTCTGCCCAAAATAGGTGAGAGACTGTGAGAGAGATGGGGGAGAGGGTGGAGAATCAATTTTAGACATTTTTCATCTTTTTCACAGCAATGAAGGAGTAAAGTCTATCCTGGCCTGGGGTGAGGTTTAATACTTACAAGGGGAATACTTACTGATGGTCCGAAGGGACCCCTGGGCTAGTATGGGCCGAATGGGCTTTATATTTAAAAAAAAAAATTTTTTAAACCTGAGTGAAATCTCAGTGAAGGGCAATTTTTCTGGACTTTTCCTGGCCTGGCACGGGCCTTTTGAGCCAAAATGCTCCTCCTGGGCTAATACGGGCATTTTTGGGGGAAAGGGGCTGTTATTTTGGCTAATGGGGGCCTGGTGGGCCGAAATGAGTGGTTTCAGGCAGGGCAAACAACTCGTGTCATTTCATTTCCAATTGCATTGCAGTTTCAAGCACAGGGCAGGCTGAATAGCTCGTTGCATTTTCATTTCACTTCCATTGCCTTTGCAGTTTCAAGCACAGGGCAGGCCAAGCCAAACAGCTGATTGCATTTTCACTTTATTTCCATTGCACTTTCAAGCATAGGGCGGGCTCAAGCCAAACGGCTCATTGCATTTTCACTTCATTTCCATTGCCATTGCACTTACAAGCACAGGGCAGGCTCAAGCCAAGCAGCTCATTGCATTTTCACTATATTTCCATTACCATTGCAGTTTCAAGCACAGGGCAGGCTGAATAGCTCGTTGCATTTTCATTTCACTTCCATTGCCTTTGCAGTTTCAAGCACAGGGCAGGCCAAGCCAAACAGCTGATTGCATTTTCACTTTATTTCCATTGCCATTGCACTTTCAAGCACAGGGCAGGCTCAAGCCAAACAGCTGATTGCATTTTCACTTTATTTCCATTGCACTTTCAAGCATAGGGTGGGCTCAAGCCAAACGGCTCATTGCATTTTCACTTCATTTCCATTGCCATTGCACTTACAAGCACAGGGCAGGCTCAAGCCAAGCAGCTCATTGCATTTTCACTATATTTCCATTGCCATTGCAGTTTCAAGCACAGGGCAGGCCAAACATCTAATTTCATTTTCATTAAGGGCTAACAAATCATTTATTCAAGTACATTGCATACTCACATTGTTCTGTAGTTTCCCAGCTCAGACAGAGTCGTGACCTCTCCCTCGCCATCTTGCAGACAGACTGAGCCACGGCACATTTCCGTGTTTTATAGTGTGTGTGTCGTCGTCGTCGTCCCCCCCCCCCCCCCCCCCCCCCACCGGAAGGGGCGTGGCCTTCATGGTGGTGATTGACAGGAGAGAGAATCTCAGGATTTTTTAAATACTAAAGTCTTTTATTTTTAATTGATGGGAAAAATCCTCGGGGACTGCGCAGTGTAGGAGGACTTTGAGTAAAATGGACAAAAAAATCACAGCCATATGTGGTAGCTTTTTTTCTACAATCAAAGCACAGTGCAAACAGGAAGTGGTCAAGATGAGACTTTTAATTATATAGATTACAAGAGAGCACAGGAAGACTATATTGAAGATAGACGCAAAGTTGGAGTAACTCTGCAGGTCAGGTCAGGAGAAAAGGACCTTTCATCAGATTATATTGAAACTGTTTTTCAATACACATTAAAGTTGATATATTTATTCCAATATATGATGCGTATTAGCCTGAAGTGCTGAACTAATCTAGAGCTTAAAAACCCCAAATCATCATGCCAATTAAAAAAAAACTGGAACTTTAAACATTTTCTATTTTTAATCATTGATTCTCGGAGCAGAATTAGGCCATTCGCCCCATCAAGTCTTCATTCAATCATGGCTGGTCTATCTTTCCCTCTCAACCCCATTTTTCTGCCTTCTTCCCATAACCCGTGCCACCCTTGCTAATCAAGAATCTGTGACTCTCCGCCTTAATGTCCATTGGCAGCCACGACAGCCATCTGTGGCAATGAATTCCACATGCGTCACCACCATGAAATGATTTATTAATCACTTCAACAAAGTGAAATGGCCAAGTCCATCCTCTCTTGCTAGGTAGCTGTAAATAGGAAGTTTAAATATTTTAAAGTTGTCTTGATTTTTAACTGCCAGTATAATCTTCATGATTTTTCTAAACTATGGAGAAAATGTTGTGTGCTTCCTGTAAAAGCCTTAAAAGTATAGCTTGCATATCCAGTGCACAAAAGGTTTATGGCATGGTACAGATGCTACTCGTGTCCAAATACTTGTATTGCAGTAACATGATCCCTTCAATATTATTGCCAAAAAAAAGTACTGAATGCATTTGATAATATTCTACTTTTAGAGATCTCATTTCAATATATTGATTTGAACATCACTGAATAAACCAAAAATATTCCAATAGTTAGACAGCATCTCTTGAAAAAGGAAACCTGATTTAATATTTCAGATTCATTCATCAGTGTACAGAGTGATGAAAGTTAATTGACCTGAAATGTTAATTCTTTCTCTCTGCAAAATCTAATGTACTTTTGCCATTTACTGATTTTTTTTTTTTGAAAAATTACAGTCCATAATTATTTACTCTGCCATTAATTAAACCTGCAGATATTAATGTACCTGTCTTTGGTCTTTATCTAATCGCCTTGAAAGAAAGTAAATTTAGGAACTGAAATAAGTCATTTTCAGAAAATGCTGATTTGCTGAAACACTTGCTCTAATTCTTGCGTTCAAGTCTTTTTTTCAATCTGTGCAACTGACTAAAAGAAATGCCAGCCTGAGACTCTGCTCGCCTTCGGGCAAATAAATTAAAATAAATTCAAATGGCACTGATTCAGAAAGGAGCAGGGGTCCTTGGCATTCAATCCCATATTTGCTCCTGGATTAGAACGTTATTGTTTCTTCCGTGTTAATTGAGTAAAGATAGCTAATAACAATAAAAATGAATAGAGGTGATAAATTTAAAGGATTTATAAAAGACGAGTCAGTGAAACAGTAAGTGGAACATGACGAGGCTAAATAAGTTAAATACATTATATATTTTCAACTGATTTGATAAATTAGCTAAATATTTTTAAGAATGTCAGGACCTCTGTAACATAAGATTTAAATTCCCTAAACATCACAATATAGAAAATAATACTTCAAAATAAGTGTAGACTTGCTTCATGTTTGTATTTTTTTTTCTACAGTTGCACAGAACCAGTATTCAGTTTGCAGACAATTATGACCTGAAAGAGGACATTGGTGTGGGTTCCTATTCAATCTGCAAACGATGCGTGAACAGATCCACTAACATGGATTATGCGGTTAAGGTAAGTGCCTTTTTTCTTTTTAGTTTTATAATGCAAATGCCTTAATAATGGGACATTGCTTCGGCATCTTAAACGCCATGTTTCAAATGTGGAGGCTTATAAATGGAGATGGTATCCAATTTCAGCCAGGCAGGCACTCTAGTAAAAAATGACAATCGTTTGAGTTTCAGATGTACCAAGTTTAGGTCAAAACTGTAATAACTCCCCAGTGGGCTTGTGTTTTGCTGAAGGAAGGGGTGGATATTTAGTTTAGCACCTCTCGAGTGGGTAGCTTTATGAAGGTTGGTGCAGAACTACTTGTTTGTCAACATACCAACTGCGAGTTGGTGAGTAG
Source organism: Leucoraja erinaceus (assembly GCF_028641065.1). Taxonomy (NCBI): domain Eukaryota; kingdom Metazoa; phylum Chordata; class Chondrichthyes; order Rajiformes; family Rajidae; genus Leucoraja; species Leucoraja erinaceus. Next base: position 36,018,081 of record NC_073389.1, read on the forward strand.
TCCATGACAGTTCGTAAATGTGATCTCTTGCATTTATTCATGAGGGTTCATATTAATTTAGTTTAATCAGATATCAGTGTATGCTGAAATTACAGCAATAAGGACTTGGAGATATAATTTTCCCTTAATTAACGTTCATAATCTCTTCTTCCCTGCTCCAACACCACTCCCTCTCCATTTCCTCTTGGTGCTTTGTCTATTTGTGATATCAGGGCATTTATGACTAAAGTTAAAATGTACCCATCCGTATTAATTAATTAACCTTGAAAAGGTAGGTAGAGAATCTCTTTTACAGTCCGTTGTGAAAGATCTTCAGTTGTATTAGAAAGGGAGGTCAGCATTTTGATCCTTTAATGGAAAAATATGTTTTCAATTCAGGATAGTGTACAGATTGGAGGAGAGTTTGATGCATTCTCAAGTGGCAGCTGCCTACTTCCTTGTAAGTAGTTGTCAAGGTTTTGAAAGTGCTGTTGAGAAAAGTTTGGCCGATTGCTGCAAACATCTGGATATTCTGTTCAGCAGTGTTATGACAGCGAAAGAGACGAATGTACTAAATGGCAATGAACTGCTGTCATTGGAGTTGTAATTACCTGACCAAGAGCTAAATCCCACCATACTGTAGGAAATGTGCTTTGTAGATGGCAAAAAGATTTTGAGAAGTTAGTGTGAAGTTACAGTGCCCTCCATAATAGACAATAGGTGCAAGAGTAGGCAATTCGGCCCTTCGAGCTAGCACCACCATTCACTGTGATCATCGCTAATGTTTGGAACAAAGACCCATCATTTATTCATTTGACTCCGTACTGCACATTTTGAGATTTGTAATAGAAAAGATCACATGTGTGTAAAGTGCACATTGTCAGATTTTATTAAAGGACATTTTTATGCCATGTAGAAATTACAGCTGTGTTTATACATAGTTCTCCCCATTTCAGGGCACCATAATGTTTAGGACACATGGCTTCACAGGCGTTTGTAATTGTCCAGGTGTGTTTAATAGCCTCCTCAATGCAGGTTTAAGAGAGCTCTCAGCACCTAGTCTTTCCTCCAGTCTTTTCATCCCCCTTGGAAACTTTTATTGATGTTTATCAACATGAGGACCAAAGTTGTGCCAATGAAAGTCAAAGAAGCTATTATGAGACTGAGAAACAAGAAAATCAACTGTTTGGAACATCATTAAGAAGAAAGAGAGTGCAGGTGAGCTTACTAGTCGCAAAGGGACTGACAGGCCAAGGAAGACCTCCATAACTGATGACAGAAGAATTCTTTCTATAATAAAGACAAATCCCCAAACACCTGTCCGATAGATCAGAAACACTCTTCAGGAATCGGGTGTGGATTTTTCAATGACCACTGTCTGCAGAAGACTTCATGAACAGAAATACAGAGGTTACAGTGCAAGATGCAAACCATTGGTTAGCTGAAAAAATAGGATGGCCAGCTAACAGTTTGCCAAGAAGCAACCACAGTGCTGGAAAAGGGTCTTGTGGACAGATCGGACTGAGATTAACATATAAGAGTGATGGCAAGAGAAAAATATGGAAGAGAAGGAACTGCCCAAGATACAAAGCATACCACTTCATCTGTGAATCATGGTGGTGGGGGTGTTATGGCTAGGGCATGTATGGCTGCTGAAGGTACTGCCTCACATATTTTCATTGATGATACAACTGCTGATGACAGTAGCATAAGTAATTCTGAAGTGTATAGACGCATCCTATCTACTCAAGTTCAAACTAATGCCTCAAAACTCATTGGCCGGCGGTTCATTCCACAGCAAGACAATGATCCCGAACATACTGCTAAAGCAACAAATTTTTCAAAGCTTAAAAAATAGACAATTCTTGAGTGGCCAAGTCAGTCAACTGATCTGAACCCAATTGAGCATGCCCTTTATATGCTGAAGAGAAAACTGAAGGATACCAGCCCCCAAAACAGGCATAAGCTAAAGATGGCTGTAATACATGCCTGGCAGAGCATCACCAGAGAAGACACCAGCAGCTGGTGATGTCCACGAATCGCAGACTTCAAGCAGTCATTGCATGCAAAGGATATGCAACAAAATACTAAACATGACTACTTTCATTTACATAACATTGCCCTGTCTCAAATATTTTGGTGCCAAAATGTTTCAAAATAGCCTTTATTAAAATCTGATTGTGCACTTTAACCTAATGTGATTTTTTCTTTTTTCTATTACAAATCTCAAATTGTGGAGTACAGAGGTAAATAGATAAATGATGGTTTTGCCCTAAACATTATGGAGGGCACTGTAATTGCTGCAGAATACCCACCCTCTTGTGATTGTAACACACAGGTCCAGTTTGTGATCTGTGGTGACAACCTCCACACCACCTTATCACAGAACATTAAATATGGAATTTGGTGATGATAAATAATGTCAAGGGAAGGGGGGAAGATTTTTTTACTGTTTTTTTAAAGTTAACTGTTTGCAGCAGTTACCTGAATTATTTATTAGTTCTTGGTATAACTCGAAGGTCCAATCCTTCAGCAGTCTTGCACATTGTATATTACTTACATAAACAATGCAAGTATGATTGTGTGACGATTTGATGTTCTGTGATGATTTTCAGATTATACTAATGCTCTGTTGCACAATTTAATAATTTTGTTTTGTAGATAATTGATAGAGTCAAGAGAGATCCATCTGAAGAGATTGACATTATACTGCGCTATGGGCAGCATCCCAATATTATCACCTTGAAAGATGTAAGTGTAGTTTTTCATTAACTGCCGCCATATTGTGTTCTCCATCTACCGGGTTGTATGTCATTTAAACAGGAAAAAAAATTCAACATATCTGGCTAAAATGGATGACCCCTTATGTGTTCCCTGGTTACGGCAGGATTCCTTCCTGAGAACCATTCGTAACCTGAACAGTTTGTAAGTAGGAAATGTGGCAATGAACCAAGTTTCCACTAAGCAAAAATGCCTGCAGCAAATAGCAAATCTATTCCATCAGTCTCCCGAGAGCATGTTTGTAGTTTGTTTGGTTGTTTGTTTGTTTGTCTTTTTGCACAAAGTCCGCGAGCATTGTCACTTTTTATTTCACTGCACATCTCGTATGTGTATGCGATGAATAAACTTGACTTGACTTGACTTGTATGTACGATACATTACATGGGCATTCATAAGTTGTGGACATATACTTTTAAACATTGGCCTCTGGTTCCAAGTTGACCCAAAGAGGAAACCCCTCCACATCCATGGATATTTTTAATAAATCCCCTCACTTGCATTGTACATTATTTCACAATTTAGTTGGAAGATTGAATATAGTACATGTCGAAATAGTAGTGATCAGCTACTCAATGATTGTAACTACATATCATTGTCATTTTTATAGGTTTATCATGATGGCAAATATGTGTATCTAGTGACAGAACTAATGAAAGGAGGAGAATTGCTGGACAAGATTCTCAGGCAAAAGTTTTTCTCAGAACGTGAAGCCAATGCTGTGCTGTATACCATAACAAAGACTATGGATTATCTACATGCCCAGGGGGTAAATATAATACTTTTAATATTTTTTAATTACTTCTAGTACTGAAGCCATTGGGAATATATTATTTCTTTCAAGCTTTCTAATATTGTAGTTGATGGTAGACTCTTAAATTCACTTTAACTTAAAGTAACTTGCAGGACATCTAAATTTGAAAATAGTGAACATTGTGTGGATTTCATTCATTAAGCCAAAGCCGAGTGACATGATTTCCATGTGTAGGAAGGAGCTGCAGATGTTGGTTTATATCGAAGATAGACACAAAATGCTAGACCAACTCAGTGGATCAGGCAGCATCTCTGGAGAAAAGGAATAGATGACATTTCGGCTCTGTAAAGGGATACCAACTGGAAACTGTACCTATTCCTTTTTTTCCCCAGAGATCTGCCTGACCCACAGAGTTACTCCAGCATTTTGTGACGTGATTTCCAGTCATTTGATGTGTTAAATATTACTGGAGATTGACTCTGTGGATCCACTGCAATATCAATGGTGAATGAGACGTTGGAATCATGCAATGAGAAGTTACTTGGATTAAAATGCACGAGATAAACAAGCAGCCTCAATAACTGCCAATGTCACATGCATGCTGTCTGCTCTCCAATATGATCTCCCACTGATCCCACCTCACGCCAGCTGTGAGCTGACATGAAATGACCTGACTGTATGTTGATTGTGCCCTTGCGGTCAAAGTCACCTTTATTAAAGATTTTGATAAATTTTAGAGGAGCTGTTTCTAATGGTTGGAATTCATTGTGGAAACGAGTAGCAGTATTTAATTGCTTCAAACCTTTTTCAGTCAGTAATGTTCATGTTAATAGAAACTAATCTGCAGACCATAGCTGAATGCGCAATACTCGTACACCAAAGTTAAAAGTAAGGTCTCATGTAAATTTGATTTGTTTTATATTTGACATCGCAAATAAATAAATAATTTTTTTAAACTGCAGCCCGCCACTCAACCTTGCATCCTGTTCTCCTCACCCCAATCCCACAATCCTCCCTTACCTTTGTTTCTCACCAGCACTATCTCCTAGTTCTGCATCTGGACTTTGGGGAATGAATAGGTGATTCCTAATACATTTTCCCATATAAAGGTGAATGCTTTTCTCCATAGTTTATATCCTTCATTCTCCACTGTAGAGAGAAGGCAGAATGGGGTTAGGAGGGAGAGATAGAAATGCTATGATTGAATGGCATAGTAGGCTTGATGGGCCGAATGGCCTAATTCTACTCCTGTTCCTTATGACCTTATCATACTTCATGTATGTGCTGATGTTTGCTGCAGGATACTTTTATAGTTCTGATGATTTGTCATCTAACATAATACATTTGATTGACATGTCCAAACTAATTTTACTGCCATAGAGAAGAAACTTTCAGTTTATTGGTCCAGGGTGACTTCGAACACTCTGCAAAATTCTGATGGCTCTGTTTGGATAACTTCTGAGGTGCAAAATCATTTCCAAATTAATACCAGAACTAAAACTGTAAGGAACTGATAACTCGGTGGAAAATATTTGATACATTTTCCCCTTATTTACTTTCTCCCTTTCATCATGTTGTCCCTTTATTTGAATGTCAATTGGGCCACCCAGTGGCACAGCAGAGTTGCAGCCTTACAGTGCTAGAGACCTGCGTTTGATCCTGATTATGGGCGCTGTCTGTACATTTTGTACATACTCCCTGTGACCGCGTGGGTTTTCTCCAGGTGCTCGGGTTTCCTCCCACATTCTAATGATGTGCAGGTTGGTAGGTTAATTGGCTTTTGTGAAATGTCTGGAATGTAGGATAGAACTAGTGTAGTCAGTGGACCAAATGGCCTATTTCCAGTCTGTATCTCTGAACTGAACTAAAAAAAAATCTAAATTAAAGTGCTTATGTTTAGCTTAACTTGGAAAGTGTAAAAATCCTGACAACCACAGGGGAAATCCTAGCATCACCTGAACTCTTCACCACTGATGCATTGAAGGAGCATTGAGTATCGTGAACATAGAAACATAGAAAATAGGTGCAGGAGGAGGCCATTCTGCCCTTCGAGCCAGCACTGCCATTCATTGTGATCATGGCTGATCGTCCTCTATCAATAACCCGTGCCTGCCTTCTCCCCATATCCCTTGACTCCACTAGCCCCTAGAGCTCTATCTCTCTTAAATCCATCCAGTGACTTGGCCTCCACTGCCCTCTATGGCAGGGAATTCCATAAATTCACAACTCTGGGTGAAAACGTTTTTTCTCACCTCAGTCTTAAATGGCCTCCCCTTTATACCAAGACTGTGGCCCCTGGTTCTGGACTCGCCCAACACTGGGAACATTTTTCCTGCATCTAGCTTGCACAGTTCTTTTATAATTTTATGTTTCTATGAGATCCCCTGCATCCTTCTGAACTCCAGTGAATACAAGCCTAGTCTTTTCAATCTTTCCTCATATGACAGCCCGCCATCCCAGGGATCAATCTCGTGAACCTACGCTACACTGCCTCAATCACAAGGATGTCCTTCCTTAAATCAAGATACCAAAATTGTACACAATACTCCAGATGTGGTCTCACCAGAGCCCTATACAACTGCAGAAGAACCTCTTTACTACTATACTGAAATCCTCTTGTTATGAAGGCCAACATTCCATTAGCTTTCTTCACTGCCTGCTGTACCTGTAAGTCAACTTTCAGTGACCGGTGTACAAGGACACCCAGGTTTCGCTGCACCTCCCCCATACCTAACCTAACCCCATTGAGATAATAATCTGCCCCCTTGTTTTTGCCGCCAAAGCGGATAACCTCATATTTATCTATATTACACTGCATCTGCCACGTATCTGCCCACTCACTCAACCTGTCCAGGTCACCCTGCAACCTCCTAACATCCTCTTCACAGCTCACACTGCCACCCAGCTTTGTGTCATCCTCAAACTTGTTAGTGTTGCTCCTAATTCCCTTTTCCAAATCATTAATATATATGGTAGACAGTTGCGGCCCCAACACCGAGCCTTGCGGCACTCCACTCGCCACTGCATGCCATTCTGAAAAGGACCTGTTCACTCCTACTCTTTGCTTTCTGTCTGCCAACCAATTTTCTATCCATGTCAACACCCTACCCCCAATACCATGTGCTCTAATTTTAGTCACCAGTCTCTCGCGTGGGACCTTATCAAAGGCTTTCTGAAAGTCTAGATACACTACATCCACTGGCTCCCCTTCATCCATTTTACTTGTCACGTCCTCAAAAAATTCCAGAAGATTAGTCAAGCACGATTTCCCTTTCATAAATCCATGTTGACTTGGACTAATCGTTTTTCCTATATCCAAATGCCCCATTATTACCTCGTTAATAATTGACTCCAGCATCTTTCCCACCCCCGAAGTCAGGCTTACTGGTCTGTAATTCCCTGTTTTCTCTCACTCCTTTCTTGAAAAGTGGGATAACATTAGCTACCCTCCAATCCACAGTGAACTACTAGGATATTTACTAATTAACTAACGTCATTGTAGCAGTTTATTTTCTATATTTAAGAGACTTGGCTACCATTAACTGTTCCACGCTGAATCAAAAGATACCCAGTGAATCTATATTGAAGCAGGAATAAATTGCAAACATTTTAATGTTTGACGATGACACGTTTCGCAACGTATTCATCAATTTCAAAAGACCTTTGGAATATTTGTGCATTTGCTGTACATCTGAGCAATACTGCTATAAGTAATAGCCTAACCAGTGTATTATTTTATTGAGAATAGATTGATAAAGGAATAAAGTTCTCTATTTATATTAATCCATATAGGTGGTGCACAGAGACTTGAAACCAAGCAACATCTTGTATGTGGATGAGTCAGGCAATCCAGAATCGATTCGCATTTGTGACTTTGGATTTGCTAAGCAGTTACGTGCTGACAATGGCCTTCTCATGACTCCATGTTACACAGCTAATTTTGTTGCTCCTGAGGTAAGATGTGTCTTTTGTAGAAATATTTAAAAAAAAATTTGTGTCTCTTGAAACAACAAAATATTCAATGTTCATCAAGGTATTCCATGGCACTGCAGCATATCTGAAATCTATACTTGGCAGAGTATGGTAGGATGCAGATCAACCCTTCACTGTTCCATTATGCTGAGATACCAGTTTTAGTTGCATTAGGTGAGATTATCTGTGATCAGCAGCTCCTTTCCATGCAGAATGAGTGGGCTAATCATCCCTGGCAATGGTCTAGATGTAGATTTGGTCAAGACTTTGACCTTTCTTTGTTAGAAGTGATACGATAAAATTGAAGGCAGGGAATGGAATTAAGATAATAGAAGCAACTTTTCAAACAAAATGTTTGTTCAACAGTTGTTCTCTCTATATCTTAATTTTTTTTCACCCAATTAAGTTTTGCGCTCATCAAGATGAGGAAAATAAATAAATAATGATACACTCAAGTGATAGCTTCAAGCAATTTCAAGTATCTCACACAATGTAAATTATTGTCTACTTTGTTCCATATGCCTACCTTAACCCTCCCTGAGAATTGCAATCCAATTGCATCACCAGTGATTTTGTTTGCCAGACTATCCATTTAGTTGGTTTCCCAGAATGACGCAATTGACATCAATTTACAAGGCATGTTGCAGCTTGTAAATTGATGTAGAACAGTCTTTACCAAAAGTACTATTGGTTTAATAAAAGACATTCAAGTCTTGAAAGATGAAATAATAGAATGCAGCATTGCTTGTTCTGTTTCCAATCTTCTCAACAGTGTTTTCGACACAAGAAATTACTTTGAAGTGCAGTGACATGTTCAGAAATATTTTGTTCTTTATTGTCCTGCAAATAATACTATGCACTCCATAATGTTTGGGACAAAGACCCGTCATTTATTTATTGTGCCCCTGTATTCCACAATTTGAGATTTGTAATAGAAAAAAAATCACATGTGATTAAAGTGCACATTGTCAGATTTTAATAAAGGCCATTTTTATACATTTTGGTTTCACCATTTAGAAAAAGCAGTGTTTATACAGTCACCCCTCCAATTTCAGGGCATCCTAATGTTTGGGACACAGCAATGTAATGTAAATGAAAGTAGTCATGTTTAGCATTTTGTTGCATATCCTTTGCATGCAATGACTGCTTGAAGTCTGCAATTGATGGACATCACCAGTTGCTGAGTGTCTTCTCTGGTGATGACCTGCCCAGCCTGTATTGCAGCCATCTTCAACAAATGCTTGTTTTGGGGGCTAGTCCCCTTCAGTTTTCTCTTCAGCATATGAAAGGCATGCTCAGTTGGGTTCAGATCGGGCGATTGACTTGGCCACTCAAGAATTCACAATTTATTAGCTTTGAAAGACTCCTTTGTTGCTTTAGCAGTATGTTTGGGATCATTATCTTGCTGTGGAATGAACCGCCGGCCAATGAGTTTTGAGGCATTTGTTTGAATTTGTGCAAATAGGTGTCTCTATACACTTCAGAATTCATTACGCTACTACCATTAGCAGTTGTATCATCAATGAAGATAAGTGAGCCAGTACCTTCAGCAGCCATACATGCCCAAGCCATAACACTCCCACCATTGTGTTTCACAGATGAGGTAGTATGCTTTGGATCTTGGGCAGTTCCTTGGTCTTGCCAGCACTCTGATATGTTAATCTTCGTCTCATCTGACCACCAGACCTTTTTCCAGAACTGTGGTTGCTCTTTTAAGTACTTCTTGGCAAACTGAGTTGATTTTGGTAAGCCTAAGGTTTGGTTGATGTCTCTAACAGTTTTATTGGCATAACTTGGGTCCTCGTGTTGATAAACAGCAATAAAACAAAACACTTGTCCCCACATCCACAAGACTGATCTTCTCTTCCACTTTCCATGAGTCTTTTCTTCCACTCATTCAAAGAGACTATACTATAGAACTAGCCATTTAGGGCCCGTTCTATAGTATAGGCTGTACGGCATTTGTACATTCTCCCCGTGACCGCCTGGGTTTTCTCCCGTAAGCTCCGGCTTCCTCCCACACTCCAAAGACGTACAGGTGTGTAGGTTAATGGTCTTTGGTAAAATTGTAAATTGTCCTTCATGCGTGCGTAAGATAGCGTTAGTGTGTCGGGGATTGCTGGTCGGCGCGGACCCAGTGGGCTGAAGGGCCTGTTTTCTGTGCTGTAACTCTAATCTAAACTAAACTAAAACTAAAAGTTTCCAAATGTGATGGAAAGACTGGAGGAAAGACTAGGTGCTGAGAACTCTCTTATACCTGCATTAAGGAGGCAATAAACACATGTGAACAATTACAAACACCCGCACCACTGTGTTTCATAGATGAGATGGTATGCTTTGGATCTTGGGCCATTCCATCTCCCCTCCAAACTTTGTTCTTGCCATCACTTTAAGTGTATCTTCGTCTCATCTGAACGCTCTTTTAAGTACCTTTTAGCAAATAGGCTGTGGGCCGAGGATCTTTTTCGTTTAGTTTCATGACCCAACTCGCAGAACTATCTGAATACTTAACATATTGTGTAAAAATATATTATAAATCACAGGTACACAAAAATGCTGGAGAAACTCAGCGGGTGCAGCAGCATCTATGGTGCGAAGGAAATAGGCAACGTTTCGTGCCGAAACCCTTCTTCAGACTGATAGGGGATGGCGGGGAGAAGGAAGGAAAAAGGAGGAGGAGGAGGAGCCTGAGGGCTGAGGGATGGGAGGAGACAGCCCGAGGGCGGAGGAAGGGGAGGAGACAGCAAGGGCTAACAAAATTGGGAGAATTCAATGTTCATGCCTGCAGGATGCAGACTCCCCAAGCGGAATACGAGGTGCTGTTCCTCCAATTTCCGGTGTTGCTCACTCTGGCCGGGGATGGGGCCCTGGTACGTATTGAACAAGGATTATTCGACGTACCCGACAAAGAGGCAGGCGTAGCTGGGGCTCATGCGTGTGCCCATAGCTACGCCTTGTATTTGGGGGAAATGGGAGGAGACAAACATGAAGTTATTGAGGGTAAGGACCAGCTCCGCTAGGCAGAGGAGAGTGTCAGTGGCTGGGTATAGGTTGCTTCTCTGGTCGAGAAAGAACCGGAGGGCTTTGAGACCATCCTGGTGGTGGGATGGAAGTGTAGAGTGACTGGACATCCATGGTGAAGATGAGGGGGTGAGGGCCTAGAGAATGGAATGCGCGGAGGCAGCGGAGAGTGTCTGAGGTGTCTTGAACAAAGGTAGGAAGGGAAATCACACCTAAAAGTCATCAAGACCAAAACTTGCACATTGTTAAGAAATATGAGAAAAAACTCAAATTTTCTGAGTAGGAATTATTCAATCAATGCACGTTTGACATTGAGGTCAGGTGCAAATTGGCCAATCCCGCTCTTTGTTTTATGGTCGCTAGGCAGCGAGGGTGCTGGGATCATGGCTGCCTCATTACATCAATAGCAATAGCAAGGTTTCCAAGGATAACGGTAATGCTCACCTTGCTGATAATTTTGTTTTTCATTTAATTTATCTTTATAATGTTGTAATGTGTACTGGTAAATAAAAATGATAAATTACAAATGTAGAGCTAGGGTTAGGATTAGGGTCCGTCTGTCAAATCTAGTCTGTCAATCCAGTCTGTCAATCCAGTCTGTCGGGCCGTCGGTGGTGAGCGTTGGGCCGGGCCTCTGCCAGGAGGTGAAGGTTGGGCTGCCAGGAGGTGAGCTTTGAGCCGGGCCTCCGCCGGGAGGTGAGGGTTGGGCCGGGCCTCCGGTGAGTGCTGCGAGGAGTCGGTCGGGCTGTCGGCCGGCCGGTGTTGCAGCAAGCGAGCGGGCGGTCTGATGCCGGCGCTATGGTAGTGCTGAAGGCAGCCCGGGCGATGTACAAGGCAGTGCTGCCCCGCTCCATTGCCACCACCAGAAGGGCATGCTGGCCGAGGTGGACGTGCTGCAGGGCCACAGTACGGAGCCCGCAGCCGATCCCAAAGCTGCTCCAGCTCCAGCCTCGGGCAGCTCTGGGAGGGGGGCGAGTTAGCGTTAGGGTTAGGCATTTTCCTGCCTTAACCTTCCCCCAGCCTGGCACTGCCCTAGTCCCACTATGGCCGTGACCCCCCCACTCTGCACACTGGCAGTCAGTGAGGTTCAGTAAACGGGGGAACCCAGAAGAGTTGCCCTGACCTAATAATTAGGCTGGTTCAAGAGGACCTCTGCGGCAGTTAATTTAAAAAAAAAACTCACAATTATATTAATTATATTTTATAGAATACAATTATATATAATTATATATGATTACAGTCATATTACAGTCATAGATATATATATATATATTGATAGTTTAATAATACAGGTGCACAACCTTTTATCCGAAGATCCAAATAACGAAAACCTCCGAATAGCGACATTTTTTCGGTCCTTGAAGAAAGGTCCTTGAAAACGTTCACCGAGGGCGGCCCGCAGAGGTGACAGCGGAACCTCCGGTCGGTCCTCGAAGAAAGGGGAACTAAATCCCCATTCATAAAAGAGAAGGTGAAGGTATATTGCGCGGGAGGGTTAATAATTGACAATCTGCTGCTGCCTGCCCGCTGAGTTAAAAAGTTCCCACGGTAGACTCACGATACACAGTGTATCGTGAGTCTTGCGTGGGAAATTTTTAACTCAGCGTGCAGGCAGCAGCAAATTGTCGCTCCCTTCAGTTTCACCCCACCTACACCCCTCTGCTTCCCGGCCATGTGTGTGACCCCTTCCCTCCCCTCTCCAGCTCCCCGCGCATTGCACCGGCGCGGGGGCTTTGCACTGTCTTCACGTTGGAGCCAGTGCCAGTCACCGGAGACGTCAGGACCAATGGGACACCGACCCCCAGGCCCACTGCAAGCACGGAGATCCCAGAGACCCACAGCCAGCAGCAGCCCAGCCCCGTTCCAATTCCAGAGGAACACGCTCTCCACTGTCCCCGTAGGGACAGAAGCTGATGGCTCGGGCTGTGACGTCTCCGGCCACCCCCCTGTACAGGAGCTGAGACTGGGAACTGTGGGGTTGTTTGCAGTTGCAGAGGGAGGGGGCAAGGGCGGTACAGTTCCCAGTCTCAGCTCCATTCCAGGGGGGTGACCGGAGACGTCAGGACCAACGGGACACCGACTGCAAGCACGGAGATCCCATAGACTCACAGCCAGCAGCAACTCTAGCCCAGCCCCGCTCCAACTCCAGAGGAACCCGGGTTGCGGATGAGGGGGCGCAGCTCGGACTGTGGGCGAACTGCCACTTGTCGCTGTAGCGGCGCATCGGGGAGCGGGTTCCTGTTGGTCCTGACGTCTCCGGCCGTCCCCCTGGACAGGAGCTGAGAGACGTCAGGACCACCAGAAGCCGCTCCCCGATGCGCCGCTACAGCGACAAGTGGCAGTTCGCCCACAGCCCGAGCTGCGCCCCCTCATCGGGACACCGACCCCCAGGCCCACTGCAAGCATGGAGATCCCAGAGACTCACAGCCAGCAACAACTCTAGCCCATCCCCGCTCCAACTCCAGAGGAACCCGGGTTGCGGATGAGGGGGCGCAGCTCGGGCTGTGGGCGAACTGCCACTTGTCGCCGTAGCGGCCCAACAGGGAGCGGATTCCTCTGAAGTTGGAGGGACAGGGAGACACAGCGGCTTTTGAGAATGGTGGGCAATCACTTCCAAAGTTCTGCCCACACAGTCAGTACACCTCTCCTACACTTGTCTCCCGCACTAAGATCATCTCGCAGAGAATGATCCCAGCCTAACCCTCCCTATTCTCTCCTATTCTGCAAGAAAAAACTACATTGAAGACTCAAACTCGCGATCGAGTAACTGCCGGGATCGAGGCGCAAACTCGCGACCTTGCGGATACGAGCCGAGCACTCTACCACTGAGCCAGCCGTTAAAATCTACGCTAAAAATCTTCCATTCCGAAAGCCGAAAAATTCTGAATTACGAAAAGTGCCTGGTCCCAAGGCTTTCGGATTAAAGGTTGTGCACCTGTATATAGTTTAAATAGACTGCAACATTGAAATAGGCTCCCTATGGTGTAATATGGGCATTGGAGACTTGATGGCGCTTACTTTTCCAATCTCATTTTCTAATTAGTTTAATTAATTAATGTGCAACTTTTGGCACTGACGAGCTACGACTACATTCTCAATTATATTTCATCTAAATCTGTGCAGAATTTCATGTAGTTCCGAGACGTGGGTCACGAAAATGGATTTCTAGACACATTTTTGATGCTCGCCCACAACCGAAAACTGTGACCCGGCCATCCTATTTTTGCGGCTAACCAGTGGTTTGCATCTTGCAATGTAGCCTCTGTATTTCTGTTCATGAAGTCTTCTGCGGACAGTGGTCATTGACAAATAAACCCCTGACTCCTGAAGAATGTTTCTGATCTGTTGAACAGGTGTTTGGAGATGTTTCTTTATTATGGAGAGAATGCTTCTGTCATCAGCTGCGAAGGTCCTTGGCCTGCTAGTCCCTTTGCGATTAGTAAGCTCACCACTGCTCTCTTTTTCTTCTTAATGATGTTCCAAACAGTTGATTTTGGCAAGCATAAGGTTTGGCTGATGTCTCTTCAGCCAAACCTTAAGCTTACCTATATAAAATAACAGTTTTATTCTTGTTTCTCACTCATAATGGCTTCTTTGACTTCCATTGTCACAACTTTGGTCCTCGTGTTGATGAACAGCAATAAAAGTTTCCAAAGGTGATGGAAAGACTGGAGGAAAGACTCGGTGCTGAGAGCTCTTTTATGCATGCATTAAGGAGGCAATTAAACACACCTGAGCAATTACAAACGCCTGTGAAGCCATGTGTCCCAAACATCACGGTGCCCTGAAATGGGGGGGGGGACTATGTATAAACACAGTAGTAATTTCTGCATGTTGAAACCAAATGTATAAAAATGGCCTTCAATAAAATCTGACAATTTGCACTTTAACCACATAAGCTGTTAACTACGTTAATGTATTATACTTCGTAGGTCTTAAAGCGGCAAGGATATGATGCAGCATGTGATATATGGAGTCTTGGTGTTCTTCTCTACACAATGCTCACTGGGTAAGTTTGTGGGCAGTTTTCATTATTAATTGTAATTGAAAAAACTATCCATCCAGGTTAAAGGCAGTGCTTTGTGTTGCATGTGAAGATGGATATAGCAATTAAACAAAACAAAATAAAGTTAAATTTGTGTGACTATTATTCTGTGCTAGAAGTTGATGGAAATGCTGGCAGTTCTACATTCAATGTACAGCATTTTTCCATGCATGTACCACCAAGTTGTGGCAGTGTGAGCTGCGAGGCGGGTGATATAAGGCTGCAGGGTGACGGATAGGTTGGGTGAGTGGGCATATACGGTATAATGTGGATAAATGAGATTATCCACTTTGGTGGTAAGAACAGGAAGGCAGATTATTATCTGAATAGTGTCAGATTAGGAAAAGGGGAGGTGCAACAAGACCCGGGTGCCCTTGTACATCAGTCACTGAAAGTAAGCATACAGGTACAGCAGGCAGTGAAGAAAGGTAATGGCATGTTGGCCTTCATTGCGAGAGGATTTGAGTTTTGGAGCAAGGCAGTCCTACTGCAGTTGTACAGGGCCCTGGTGAAACCACTCCTGGAGTATTGTGTGCAATTTTGGTCGTCTTATTTGAGGAAGAACATTCTTGCTATTGAGAGAGTGCATCGTAGGTTCACCAGGGTGGTGGGAATGACATATGAAGGAATGGGTTGATTGGGCTTGTATTCACTGGAATTTAGAAGGATGAGAGGGAATCTTATAGAAACATAAAATTTTTAAAGGATTTGACAGAGTAGCTGCACGAGAAATGTTCCCGATGTTGGGAGAGTCCAGAACCAGGGGTCACAGTTTAAGAATAAGGGGTAGGTCATTTAGGACTGAGATGAGGAAAAACTTTTTCACTCAGAGTTATGAATCTGTCGAATTCTCTGCAACAGAAGGCAGTTGAGGCCAATTCACTGGATGCTTTCAAAAGAGTTAGATTTAGCTCTCAGGGATATGGGGGAGAAAGCAGGAACGGGGTACTGATTTTAGATGTTTAAGAAGGAACTGCAGATGCTGGAAAATTGAAGGTAGACAAAAATGCTGGAGAAACTCAGCGGGCGAGGCAGCATCTATGGAGCGAAGGAAATGGGCAACGTTTCTGGTCGAAACCCTTCTTCAGACTGAACAAGTCTGATGAAGGGTTTCGACCCGAAACATTGCCTATTCCCTTTGCTCCATAGATGCTGCCTCACCCGCTGAGTTTCTCCATCATTTTTGTCTACCTACTGATTATAGATGTTCAGCCACGATCATATTGAATGGTGGTGCTGGCTCAAAGGGCTGAATGGCCTACTCCTGCACCTATTTTTCTATGTTTCAAAGTTTGGAATCACCATGCAAGTTTACAAATCCAAAGACCCCCTTCATGCTGGTATTTTACATTCCTGTATATGAACTCCTTATGCAATTCCTTGGAAGATAAATAATCTGCCCACTAACTTGGTGTGGAAATATCGAGTCCAACTGTTTCTGGCATGTGTTCAGTAAATGATATTAAAAAATTCAAAATGAAAATATTTTTCATCGTTTCATTAAAAAAAAAAAATTGTTTTTCATTATTTTTTTTAAAGAATTTGTATTTCAAAATGTCTGAAATATTCAAATTTGTTGGCAAGTTTTCAGCTGTCTTGTGGGGCTTGTTCTGGCCTGCCATGTGAAAGCACTACATCATACAAGGCATCACTATTTTGGATTGGAACTGCTTTATGTAGGAACGCAGCAAAGGTTTTGTTCTGCAATACCTTAATTCAGTGTAAGATGTTCCTTGCGTCTAATTTCATAACATTCTTCGTGTATACTTATCTCACCAGATATCTTCAAAATAAGGGGCATGGTGGAGACATGGAAGAATTTCTATGGGTTGTGAATCTTTAGAATTCACTCCCAAAGAGCCGTGGTGACTGTTATTAAATACAGTACATGGGCTGGATTGATTTTGGGATTGCAAGGGAGTTGAGGTTATGTGGAGGGGAAATGTAGTTGAGGCTTGACGGGGGGAGGGGGGTGGGGGTTGTCTCCTATTTCCTATCAATTACGATATGGCTATGGGTCCTCTCTGAGTTACGGCAAGATTCTGTTTCTTGGAAATGTTCATGATCCAAACAGTTTTTTGATCCGTGTAACTAGGTTCCTACACTGCAGCAGATATCTGCAATGGGGAGCTGTCCCGTTGGAATCGATAGTCTGGAAAAGCATTTAAAACCTTGTTTTGTCATTCTTAATAATAAAAGTGATAATGACAAATTTAACCTAAACTTGGCTTTTATTTAAAAAATTAAAATTAAAAAAAATATGATCCTGCAGGTGAGGTTCTAAATGTTATTAATGGGTTTAAAACAGATACTGCTACTGGCCCAGATTGTGCTTCTCCATTCGCTAACTGGTCATCGTGGTGTTAACTAGAAAACTAGAATTCTTCTTGAGTTCAATGTGGCAAAATTCCAGCTACTGTCAAGAACAGTTGCCAACAGCTCCACAGCAGCCAGCAAATACATCCGCTGGTCTCACAAATGCTTCTTCATATGTGCAGGCTGTACACGTCGGGCATTTGTACACTGGAGGTGACCTGCAAGGTGATGTCATTTGGCCAAATTCAGAATTCTGAAGTATTAATGAAGTATTCAATCCTGTTCTCTAACACCATTTTATTTCTAACAAGTCATCTTTGCATACGTCTTGTTGAACGAAAATTTTACTTTGTGTGGCTCTTGATTGTGCATCAATATAAATTTCCTAATCTCTTCATTTTTGTGGTTTAATGAGAATTTCAATTTTGTTTCAGTTACACCCCCTTTGCTAATGGACCTGATGACACGCCAGAAGAAATATTGGCACGAATAGGTAGTGGAAAGTTTAGCCTGATTGGTGGTTACTGGGATACTGTCTCTGATGTTGCCAAGGTTGGTTCCGAAGACATTTTATGACATATAAATTGTGTTTAATACTTGAAAAGGGGAGGTGCATAAATGCACGAATGCATGATAGTAGAGAATACGTTGAATAATGTACAAACAAGGCAACACTAGATACTGAAGCCAGGGACTTAATACAATAATCCAGGAAAGGATTTGGCATTGAATTGTTTCATTATATGGCGAAAATGGGTTGGATCATAAAATCTATTTAATTATCTTAAAAATCCCAAATTGCATACAGTAAGCAGTTTGTATGCCAACTCTCCTAACCCCACATCACTGGTGCCAGTATGGTTGCTAGAGACAAAGATTTGGGATCCTGTTCCTGAAGATGTTGGATCTATATGGACGAATGATCTTTATCACTGGTATTCTAGGAATTTTTTACCTATCATTTAATATTTCTGAGATAAATGTTGTGCAGCAAATTGGCTGATGCATTTCCTATATATTGGGAAATAGCTACCATGCTTCAAAAATTCTGTAGCCGGGATTGACTGCATGACATGAACATAATATGAATTCTTCCAAAACCTTGATTAGATATGTACCAGCCACAGCATTGATTAGAAGATAAATAGAAATAAGCAAGGCTGGAAGAGAGGTTAAGATAACTACGTAGAATTGAGGAGAAAGAGAGAGTGAAAGAAAATAATAATAAGGGTGGCTTAGTTGTGATGGTAGAGCTGCTGCCTCGGTGTCAGAGACTCGGGTTTATAGACAATAGGTGCAGCAATAGGCCATTCAGCCCCTCGAGCCAGCATTCAATGTGATCATGGCTGATCATCCACAATCAGTACCCCGTTCCTGCCTTCTCTCCATATCCCTTAACTCTGCTAT
The DNA here is from genome assembly GCF_028641065.1 of Leucoraja erinaceus. Lineage (NCBI taxonomy): Eukaryota > Metazoa > Chordata > Chondrichthyes > Rajiformes > Rajidae > Leucoraja > Leucoraja erinaceus. The sequence goes on from NC_073389.1 coordinate 36,036,353, forward strand.
CCCTAAGAGCTCTATCTAACTCTCACTTGAAAGCAACCAGAGAACCAGCCTCCACCGCCCTCTGAGGCAGAGAATTCCACACACTCACAAATCTCTGTGAAAATGTTTTTCCTCATCTCAGTTCTAAATGACTTACCACTTATTCTTAAACTATGGTCCCTGGTTCTGGACTCCCCCAGCATTGGGAACATGTTTCCTGCCTCTAGCGTGTCCAAACCCTTAATAATCTTAAATGTTTCAATAAGATTCCCTCTCATCCTTCTAATTTCCAGAGTATTCAAACTCAGCCGCTCCAATGTATCAACATATGACAGTCCCATCATCCCAGGAATTAACCTCGTGAACCTGCGCTGTTCTCCCTCAATAGCAAGAATGTCCTTCCTCAAGTTTGGAGACCAAAACTGCACACAATACTCCAGTTATGGTATCACTAGGGCCCTGGACAACTGCAGGAGGACCTTTTTGTTCCTATACTGAACTCCTCTTGCCAACAAGCCATTCGCTTTCTTCACTGCCTGCTGTACCTGCATACTTACTTTCAGTGACAAATGAACAAGGACCCCCAGATCCCGTTGTACTTCCCCTTTTCCCAACTTGACACCATTTAGATAATAATCTGCCTTCTTGTTTTGCCACCCATGGATAACCTCACAATTATCCACATTAAACTGCATCTGCCATGTATCTACCCATTCACCCAACCTGTCCAAGTCACCCTGCAACTTCAAGGCATCCTCATAGTTCACACTGCCACCCAGCTTTGTGTCATCTGCAAATTTGCTAATGTTACTTTTAATCCCTTCACCCAAATCATTAATATATATTGTAAATAGCTGCGGTCCCAGCACCGAGCCTTGTGGTACCCCACTAGTCACTGCCTGCCATTCTGAAAGGGATCCGTTAATTCCTACCCTTTGTTTCCTGTCTGCCAACCAGTTTTCTATCCATGTCAGCACCCTACCCCCAATATCATGTGCTCTCATTTTGCTCACTAATCTCCTATGTGGGACCTTATCAAAGACTTTCTGAAAGTCCAGGTACATTACATCCACTGGCTCTCCATTGTCCATTATCCTGGTTACATCCTCAAAAAATTCCAGAAGATTAGTCAAACATGATTTCCCCTCGTAAATCCATGCTGACTCGGACTGATCCAAACGTGCCACTATTTCATCTTTTATTATTGACTCCAGCATCCTCCTCACCACCGTCGCCAGGCTAACTGGTCTATAATTCCCTGTTTTCTCTCTGCCGCCCTTCTTAAAGAGTGGAACAACATTAGCTACCCTCCAATCCACAGGAACTGATCCTGAATCTATAGACAATTGGAAAATGATCACCAATGCGTCCACGATTTCTAGATCCCTGGGATGCAGACCATCAGGCCCTGCGGATTTATCAGCCTTCAGTCTCAATAGTCTACCCAACACCTGCCTAATGTGAATCTCCTTCAGTTCCTTTGCCACCCGAGATCCTCTGGCTAGTACATCAGGAAGATTGTTTGTGTCCTCCTTAGTGAAGACGGATCCAAAGTTTAATCCTGACCTCGGGTGCTGTCAGTGTGGACTTTGCATATTCGCCCTGTGATTGGGTGGGTTTCTTCGGGGTGCTCCATTTTCCTCTCACATCCCAAAAGCAGGTGGGTTTGAAGGTTAATTGGCCTCTGTTAATTGCCCCAGTATGTAGGAGAGTGGATGCAAAAGTGGGATAACATAGAGCTAGTGTGAATCGGTGATCAATGGCCAACATGGACTCTGGACCTGTTTCCATGCTGCATCTTTCATTCAATTAAAGTACTTTAAGAAATTGTGAGAGATGCTAAATGTATTCAAGCTTTGGAAATGCCATTGACCCACCAATATTTTTAATTGTGTAATGAGAATTTTTCCACCCACTGAGCAGAGCAGAGTGAAGCTAACGATAATTGAAAGCATAATGACTTTAACTTTTGATGTAATAGGACCTTGTATCAAAGATGCTTCATGTGGATCCACAGCAAAGGTTATCCACAGCTCAGATCCTCCGGCACCCTTGGATTATTCATCGAGATCAACTTCCACAGTTTCACTTAAACCGACAGGATGCCCCTCATCTAGTAAAGGTGAGATTTTGCCTATTTGATTTGTGAGTAACATATATTGCCCTTTGCGCTCCATCACTAAAACCGCTATGAGAAGATGCTCAAGCAAAATCTAGTTTAACATACAAAATGGGTCACAGTTATTGGCTTTTTGGGTGTCAATTATAACACATACTAAGTACAAAATGAATCTATTTCCTGTTGGATTGAACAGGGGAAAAAGTGTATGGAAGGTAGTTAAATTACATTATTACTCCAAATCAAAGCTATTTATAAAAAGGCTATTTATATAATATTAAGAGTTGATCATTACAGACATTAATTATAAGTAGGTTAGGATGTGGTTTGCCATCTAGTGGTTTATTCTGCAGCACTCCTTGTGCAGTTTTCATGCAGTATCTGATTTATGACTAAAATTTAAAATATAGGACTTCCCCGGGTTATAAACAGTTAACTTGCAGACACTCGTGCATACCAATGAGCTCCCAGAATATTATTAAATTCAAAAGTCGTTCAAAGGACAAAATTAATATATGGATGTCTGAAAACAGAACCCATTTGTTAGCTGGGTTAGACCTGTAAACATCTGTTTGTGTTGCTAAATTAGACCAGTGATTCTTTTTCCCCCCCTGGTTGTATATGTGGAGAAGTTAGAATGAAGTAGGGTGAAAACTGAAATAATTCATTTTAATCCTTGTGCATCATGCATAGTCGGTAGCGCACTTATCTTAGCCAGATGCTTCTAGGTTCATTAAAAGATTAATGCATGAAAATCTAGGGTGGCATTCCAGTGCACTGCGCTACAGTGTTCAATGCTATCTAAGATGCATTTCAGATAAGTCAACATATACTCCCAAAAGAAAATCTACACACAGATTGTGGAATATCTGACAATTTTAATATGCTAACTAATTTTGCTGTATTTAAATTTAAGTTAATTTTCTAATTGAGGGAAAGACGGTACAATGATTTATTGAAATTCATAGTATGGAAAAATTGGTTGGTATAATGTCGATAGCTCCAAGCACTTCGTAGAAGAGGAAGTTGTATGCTAGTGTAGTGGTTCCCTGTAAAGTCAATTACAAATTCCAATATATAGTTATGAAATTAATGATCCATTGATCTGAGTAAAGATATGTGCATTTTATCTTTGTTTTTCACTCGTGTTCTTTTATTTTTAGGGGGCCATGGCTGCCACTTTTTCTGCATTGAACCGCACACCATTGCAGCCCATTCTAGAACCAGTTGGCTGCTCAAACCTGGCTCAGCGAAGGGGTGTTAAGAAACTTACCTCAACTGCTCTTTAAAGTGACCTCTGAAAACTGGACTTCATAGCAGCCTTGGACATGTAACACAGAAGTGTGAAAACTAACAATTACCTTTATGCTGCTTTTTGCCTTCTGCTAGACCTGCTTTGAATGATTGGATACCAGGATTTTGGGAATTTTGATGGAATGTGAAGTGGAATCATATTTAGGATCAAAGGTTATTTGGGTAAAAGCATAGAAAGTTGGCGTTGCAATGAACACTGTATTAGTTGTAAATTAGCAATAGGAAAAGCACTCTGAAACATACTGAACTTTTACTGGGAATGTACAAATCCACCTGGAATGTTATTGTTGTAATTGATTTTTTGAGCACTTGAGTATTATACATCCTATACGTGTTATCACTGTCAGCCTTGTGCCACTTTTGATTGTCATGACCCTGGTTGTAGGCAATGACTCCAATTGCATTTTCTTTTAGAATAGACATTCAATGTTTGTCTGAATCATCGGTTATTTTCACACTATGATCAATATTCATCCCCTTGCCTGAATCTTGATTCAATTCATAAACAACCAACTGTGTTACTGTAATCCAGAAGGCAACCAACCAACTAGAACACGTATTATAAAAACTTTTACTTTTGTGTGAAAGTATGTTTATAAAGTAATCTTACATTATATTTAGTTTAGTATGTTATGGTGAAGGGGATGGTAATCTTTTTTTGCTGCTCACTGTGCTGCTGAACAAAATAAGATAAATCTCTCATGGTTTCATGTTGGCACTCGAGTCGCGGTGAGGGGAAATTGAAATTGGTTGAAGATGTTTTGCTGTGTATCCATTATTCCTTCAGCTCTTCCATTCTTTACATAGTACTTTCAAGATATTGTAGTCTTTAATAGATTACTTATCATTGGGATTGCAATATATTCAAATAATGCACATTAAGTGTTGTCATACAGCTATCAAAGCTTGAAGGGAAGTTGTAAAGTTGATGGATGTAATTATTATGAATTTCTAAATCTATTTGGTGAGTTTTTAAAATGAAACGGTATCACAGATGTAATATTTTTTTAAACTTCTATATAAAAAAAAAATCAAGCTTTATACTGGACTCCACAGCGTAGCATAGCACTGAAGTGGATGTATGAGGTTTTTTATACTGTCTTTACCAAAGTGTGAATTTGGTAGCTGTCTAAAGTCAGATTCCGCTGACATTGCTGGGCAATGCTGCCATTTTAACTGGAATGACCAGAATAGTCAATGCTGGAAAAGATTGACTTAATTGTGCCTCATTCTGGTACAGCATCAGAATGTTTTCATTTTAATTTAATCTTGCCTTGGCTGATTTGAGGTGAAATTGAAATGAAAACAGAATTTTTTTAACATTACTCATGTCACTCCTTATGGGCTGGAAATTTTGTAATCATGCAGGAAAACCAATTTATACAAGATAAATCTTCAAACATTAAAATTGTGGTATAATTTACTTGTAGCCTTTCAGTTTTGCTTTTGAATGATGAATCAATGTGTGGATTTGTGGAATTATTTCAATCAACTTGGAAAGAAGGTTCAGCCTGGAATTTGTACATTTCATTGGGCATCACAGAGAATGGCTGCTTAGAACCAATGAGATGTTAAGTATTATTTTCCAAGTATATTGTTCAGCTGTCATTTAGGCAGTGCCTAAATTAAGTTCTGCTCGTCTTGCCCCATATTTTTGCCAAATATCTTTTTAATAATGTCCGGCTCTACTTTTAGAATAAGAAATATATATATATATTTAAACTATTAACTGAAAATATTTATTTCCGTTCCTCAGCATTTCTGTTCTCCCCTTCCATTAGTTTAATTGCGGTTACATATCTTTGATATATTGCGTGCTGTTCCTTTATCTGTGTTAATGACATCATTATTTGGCCTCAAACAGTCGTTTAAAAAAATGTTATCTTCAAGGGCTTTTATGAAAAATAACCCTTGCTACTGTTACCGCAAGTCTAACCAAGACTGAACCAAACACTTAAACTACATAATCCAGACTGAAAAGGCATTGCAGTATGGAGGGAATAGTAATAGCTCGAAATTGAAATTGCCCTCAACATTGACGTATGAGAAAGACTGCATTTAGCTCATGCTGCTGTCCCATTGGGAAGTTGCCGCACAATAGTGGCAAATTGTGGTATAGCATGGTTTTTCATAAATCATGCCATGTTCACATAATGTGGAGGCATTGGGGAAGATTCAGAAAAGATTTAATGCTCCCTGGATTAGAACGTATTAGTAATAAAGTGAGGTTGGTCAAACTTGGATTGTTTTCCCTGGAGCGTCAGAAACTGGGGAGACTGGTAATTAGAAGAGGCATGAATAGAGTAGACAGTCGGAACCTTTTTTCCCCTCAGAGTAGGAATGTCAATGACTAGAGGGCATAGCTTTAAGGTGAGAGAAGCAAAGTTTAAAGATGATGTGCAGGGTATGTTTTAATTTAGTGCTGGGTCTCTGTTACTTACAGTTTAAGAATTTCAACGTTTGAACTTTTTTGAGATATGCTGCGAATGCAAGTTATTTTTAGCCCCTAAGTGGGGTTTGACTTTGTTACTGAGTCATGTTCCTAGCATTGGACAATATACAAATCTGGATGTAGAAATAAGACACTGCAGATGCCAATTTACAAAAAAAAGTGCTGGAATAACTCAGCAGATTCAGGCAGCATCTCTGGTAAACATGGATAGGTAATGTTTTGGATCAGGACCCTTTTTCTGACTGTTTGGGTGGGTGGAAATAATGCTTGGAGAGGAAGGGCAGGACAAAGCAAGGCAAGTAATAGGTGAATACAGGTTGGGTGGGGGGGGGGGGGGTCTGCTGGGCAGATGGTTGGACGAAGGCCAGAGGCCGAATGACAATAGGTGTGAGACAAGGATTGAGTGAGTTACAAATTATGAAAATAGCAAGAATTGTAGGTGGAAGGGGAGAGGGAGAAATAGATGCAAGTTACCAGTAGGAACCGGTAGATCCAGCAAACCTTGGCAGAGCAAGCGCAAGTGTTCGGCGAAACAGTTGCCGAGTCTATGCTTGGTCTCACTGATGTATAGGAGGCTGCATCAGGAACACCGGATGCAGTAGAAGAGGTTACAGGAGATGTATGTGAAACTCTCTCACCTGGAAAAACTGCTGGGGTCCCTGGATGAAAATGAGGGAGGAGGAGGAATAGGGACAGGTGTGGCATCTCCTGCAATTGCAGAAGAAAGTACCTCAGCAGGGGCGGGTTTGGGTGGGAAGGGAGAGTTAAACAAGGAGTTGCGGAAGGAGCGATCTCTGCGGAAAGTGGTTGGGATGGGAAGATGTGACTTGTGCTGGAGGTGGCGGAAATGTCAGAGAATGATATGTTGGATGCGGAGGCTGGTGAATTGAAAAATGACTAGGGAAACTCTATCCTTGTTCCGTCGGGGGGTGGGGGGGGGGGTGAGAGAGCAGAATTACGGGACACAGGAGCTATGGGTGAGGGATCAGTCTATGAAAGCAAGGGGAAGGGGGGGGAAACTAAGTTTACTAAAGCAAGAGGACATTGTGGATGTTCTGGAATAGAAAGTGTCCTCTTGAGAGTAGTTGTGGCGGAAACTTAGAAATTGAGAGTATGGGATAACATCTTTGCAAGAACCTGGGTGGGAGGAGGTGCAATCCAGATAACTGGGTGTTGATAGTCCCTTGTGATGAAGACAGAGATCAAGAAAGCGTGTCAGAGATAGTCCAAGTGAATTTTATAGAAATTTTATAGAATTTTATAGAAAATAGATGCAGGAGGAGGCCATTCGGCCCTTTGAGCCAGCACCGCCATTCATTGTGATCATGGCTGATAGTCCCCAATCAATAACACGTGCCTGCCTTCTCCCCATATCCCTTGATTCCACTAGCCCCTTGAGCTCTATCTAACTCTCTTAAATCTATCCAGTGATTTGGCCTCCACTGCCCTCTGTGGCAGTGAATTCCACAGATTCACAACTCTCTGGGTGAAAAAGTTTTTTCTCACCTCAGTCTTCAATGGCCTCCCCTTTATTCTAAGACCGTGGCCCCTGGTTCTGGACTTACCCAACATTGGGAACATTTTTCCTGCACCTAGCTTGTCCAGTCCTTTTATAATTTTATATGTTTCTATGAGATCCCCCTCATCCTTCTGAACTCCAGTGAATACAAGCCTAGTCTTTTCAATCTTTCCTCATATGACGGTCCCACCATCCCAGGGATCAATCTCCTGAACCTACGCTGCACTGCCTCAATCACATGGATGTCCTTCCTCAAATTAGGAGACCAAAACTACACAATAATCCAGATGTGGTCTTACCAGAGCCCTATACAACTGCAGAAGAACCTCTTTACTCCTACACTGAAATCCTCTTGTCATGAAGGCCAACATTCCGTTAACTTTCTTCACTGCCTGCTGTACCTGCACGCCAACTTTCAGTGACTGGTGTACAAGGACACCCAGGTCTCGCTGTACCTCCCCCTTACCTAATGTAACCCCATTGAGATAATAATCTGCCCCCTTGCTTTTGCCGCCAAAGTGGATAACCTCACATTTATCTATATTATACTGCATCTGCCCACTCACTCAACCTGTCCAGATCACCCTGCAACCTAACATCCTCTTCACAGCTCACACTGCCACACAGCTTTGTGTCATCCGCAAACTTGCTAGTGTTGCTCCTAATTCCCTCTTCCAAATCATTAATATATATGGTAAACAGTTGCGGCCCCAACACCGAACCTTCCGGCACTCCACTCGCCACTGCCTTCCATTCTGAAAAGGACCCGTTTATTCCTACTCTTTGCTTTCTGTCTGCCAACCAATTTTCTATCCATGTCAACACCCTATACTATGTGCTCTAATTTTAGTCACCAGTCTCCCGTGCGGGACCTTATCAAAGTCTTTCTGAAAGTCTAGATACACTACATCCATTAGCTCCCCTTCATCCATTTTACTTGTCACATCCTCAAAAAATTCCAGAAGATTAGTGGAGCATGATTTCCCTTTCATAAATCCATGCTGACTTGGACGAACCCTTTTACTGCTATCCAAATGCCCTTTTATTACCTCTTAAGTAATTGACTCCAGCATCTTTCCCACCACCGAAGTCCGGCTAACTAGTCTATAATTCCCTGTTTTCTCTCTCGCTCCTTTCTTGAAAAGTGGGATAACATTAACTATCCTCCAATCCACAGGAACTGATCCTGAATCTATTGAACATTGGAAAATGATCACCAATGCGCCACTATTTCTAGAGCCACCTCCCTGATGACCCTGGGATGCAGACCATCAGGCCCAGTGGATTTATCATCCTTCAGTCCCATTAGCCTACCCAATACTATTTTTCACCTAATGAAAATTTCTTTCAGTTCCTCACATGGCAGGGGTGAAGCTTCCAGTCAAGTCAAGTTTATTTGTCACATACACATACGAGATGTGCAGTGAAATGAAAGTGGCAATGCTCGCGGACTTTGTGCAATTGACAAACAACCAAACAAACTATAAACACAATCGTAACACACATATTCTTTTACATAATAAATAATGGAAGGAAAAACGTTCAGTAGAGTTAGTCCCTGGTGAGATAGGCGTTTACAGTCCGAATGGCCTCTGGGAAGAAACTCCTTCTCAACATCTCTGTTCTCACCGCATGGCAACGGAGGCGTTTGCCTGACCGTAGCAGCTGGAACAGTCCGTTGCAGGGGTGGAAGGAGTCTATCATGATATTGTTGGCTCTGGAGTTGCACCTCCTGATGTATAGTTCCTGCAGGGGGGCAAGTGAAGTTCCCATAGTGCGTTCAGCCGAATGCACTACTCTCTGCAGAGCCTTCTTGTCCTTGGCAGAGCAATTCCCAAACCAGATGGTAATGTTCCCGGACAAGATGCCTGCCACCGCCGCTGCGTAGAAGCACTGGAGGATGCTTGTGATAACGTTAATGAAATCAATAACTAGGTGACGTTTTAGTCGAGAACAAGGAAAGGTCCCGACCTGAAAAGTCCACAATCAATGTGGGAATACTGTGTGCTTTAAAAGGAAGAGAGAATTGGGGAAATGATGATTGTCACTGCGTTTAAATTATGCCAATACACATATTTCCTTTGATATCTATTAAGTAACATTATTTAATTTATACCACTAGATGATATAAGGATGTTCCATTGCATAGAGATTACACAAAGAATATTATTGCTGTGAAACTCTACAATCATATTGCCAGCAACACTAAAAATTAGTCCACTGGGTGGAGCTGTCATCCAGATGGCTTTACAACATAAGGGAGCAGTGATGGTAAAGACAAGATTATTTCTTCCAGCTCTGTTAAGCAGCTGTAAGATGTTATCATCTGGTGACCCCTTGCTAACAAGGAGAATGCTGGAAAGAGTTGGAATTGTGCTGCTGCATTGATAGCTGATAATCCAGTACTCTAACCACCAAGGTAAGTTGCATGCATGAACCAACTTGGTACTGTTCGTGGCATGATATCCTGCAGCCTGGTTCGTTCACTGGAGGTTTTGGGCTATAACATCAATTCCACCTCAGAGATGTTGGTGGACAACAGTCAGGAACTTCTACGGCTGTTTACTAGACTCCAGTCTGCCCTCCTACAGAGCTGCAGATCGGATGAGACTCTACCCTAGAGAGCAAAGATTTATACTCCTCTATGCCAACCGAGATACCTTATCTAAGCTAGTCCCATTTGTCCATGTTTGGCACATATGGCTCTAAACCTTTCCTATCCATGCACCTGTTCAAGTGTCATTTTAAGTGTTGTTATAGTAACTGCCTCAACAATTTCCCCTGGCAGATCGTTCCATATACCTAGCACTCTCACTGGAAAAAGTTGCCCCTTGGGTTCATACCAAATCTTTCTTCTCTCACCTTTAACATATGTCCTCCTATTTGCGATTCTACCCTGGGCAAAGGTCTCTGTGCATTCACCTTATCTATTACCCTCATGATTGAATACACCTCTATAAGATCACCCCTCCGCTTCCTTCACTCCGAGGAATAAGGTCCTATTCTGCCCAACCTCTCCCTATTCTGCCCAACCTCTCCCTGCTCAACCACTCGATTCCTGGTACATATATGTACCCCATGTACTGGCATCCACATTTAACAGATATCCCTACTCAATTTCCACCAGCACCAACAAGGTTTCATTGCCAGACTGCCAGTATCTTGAAGGGTTTACTCCTCAGGTCGGGACTCTTCTTCAGACTGATTGGAGTAAACAGGAAAAGGAATGCGAGGATAGGACAAAGTCTGGCAAGTGATAGGTGGATGCAGGTCAGGAGGGTTTGATTTGCAGATGGGTAGAGCAAGTGACAAAGGCTGAAGATGGAAAGATGTCAGGAGGAGCAGGGTGACTGGGCAGGGAAGGGGTGGGAGAAATGGGAGTGCAATGATGTGGGGGGCATTTTACTTGAAGTTGGAGAATTCAATAACCTTTGGCTTGTGTTGGAGCCATTAAGCTTAAGTAAGTTTATTATAGTCATGTCTAGTTACCTTTAGTTAGTATCTGCCCATGTTACTGTGGGTGGAATTTTATACGTAGTCTGGATCGTGTTTTTGGCTAGAGGAGTCTGGCGCAGACTCTCAGAGGATTAGTTTCAATTTAGTTTAGTGTCAGGCCATGGGATGAAACCGTTTTCTACCATGACCACGAGCATGCTTGGGACATATATATATGTTGTCAGACGATTACTTTTACAAGAAGATGTTTTTATGATTTATGACATGAATGGAACGACAATAAAGAGCGGAAAGTTATGAGTTATTTAATTGTTTTGTATTACTACAATAAAGAAGCTATTAATCAAGAGACTACTTCTGGTAGATTCATCTTTGCTGTTTCAAATGTGTCGTGGAATGCGCAGACTACTTTTCTAATCATCCCCGACAAGTTAGTGGTTATTGAAAGTTGAACTTAGAAAAGTTGTAAAAACCGTCACTACATTTAAGTAGCAAACTCGTTACTACGGAAGAGTAGTAGCAAAAGACTGATTCAACAGTGAATCGAAGAAGCTGGATCTCTGCCAGAGATTACAGCCTGAACTCTGGAAGAAGAAAAGACACGGTAGAATGCCTGGGTCATCGCCAGAAAGAAGACTCCATTGACCGAGGGAGGGCCGAGTAAGATTGCTTGCTATATATGAGAAATATCAGAAGTTGAAGTCTAAAAACATGTAAAGGGGTCTGCAAAAGTCTGCAAAGCAGCCAAGAAGCGTGTTTATAGTAGCCTGGATAAGGACAGCACCAGTACAGGTGTTGTGACCTTGAAGAGCTCAGACTTGAGCAAATGTTTTGGAACTGAGATGATGTATTTGAATTCTTTCAAGATAAATCAGCTAGCTCAGAGTGAACTGCCTTGGAAATTAATTGGATGTTATGGGCTTCCATAGATAAGGCAAGCTCAGCTAGTGAAGTTTACAAAACACTGGTAAAGAAGACTTTGGAATCTTGGAAAATAATTAGATGTTTTCAAGTATTTGCCAGTTTGTTTTAAAGAAGACCTTCAAAATAATTGGATTGTTTTGGAGCTACGGATAAGATGTGCTGATGGCCAGCTCTGCACTTGGACAACAATCTGGCAGGCAGCCAAAAGGATTATCCCATGGAACTACAGACAGGTGAGTACGAAGAGGAGCCACAAGGGGGAGCTGAGCGAGTGAAGGGAGAAGTAGCCTACCTGGAAAGATTCCAGATGGATAGAGACAAGTTATGGAAGCAGATGATCAAGAAAATTGAAATCCAGAAGAAACTAATGGAATCAAAAGAGAATGCGAATATAGTGCAATCTAATCAGAAGCAATTACTCAGCCTTCATCCTTGGTCTCGAGTTTGGAGAAAAGCAAGACGCATTACTGAAAGCGCAAATGCCTGAGGAAGAACTCAAAAGACACACCCAGTAGTTCCAAGAAAAAGTGGAATGTTTCGATGGGTTTATAGATTATGTGAAGAAGTGGTTATTTGAGATCGAACAACTTTCGAACCATACGGAAGGAAGTGGTATGCAATAAAGTGTTGAAGTTGAGGAAGAAATTGGACCACATGATAATATCTCAAACTTCTCAATATGAAGATATGGACAAAAATCTGGTTCTGTAGCCAGTTCAACTACAAGGATCTCTGCTCAAATGGAAGCCAAAGCTGAATTTGCTGATCTCTCGCTAAAAGCTGTCACCTTGGAGAAAAATATGAGATTGAGGAACAAGAAGAACAGCTGAAGAGAGAGGCTGAGGAACAAAAAAGAAAGCTGAAGCGAGAGGCTGAGGAATGAAAAAGGCAGTTGAGGAAGGAGAAGGAACGGCTGGAAATAGTCACAATGCTGGCAGTTGTCGGAGCAAGGAGGGAGATATTGGAAGGCCAAGGATCAAGTTGCGGCTCGAGAGTATCTCAGAAGAAAAGTTCCTTAATAGGAACGGAAGCAGCACCTAAATCAAACCCACTGCCAGAGCCACTCTGGTCTTGCGACTCAGAGCTAGCACCGAGTGGGTGGGCGGTCGGCAAAACTTCATTTCAGCAACAAGGAGCTAGAACGAAGCAAACAACTTTTGGGCTGTCTGTTGAGTCTCGTAACAAGCCGGTGACCCAGCACTCTTCTCAGAAGCCTGTTTTTGATCCATTTGCGCACAGCCAGGGACAAACAACTGGTCATGGGACTGGTGATAAAACTTACCCAGACCAGCACTCTTCTCCGAGGCCTGTTTTTGATCCATCTGCACCCAGTCAGGGATCGCAAAATGAATTCTATGAATTGGTGAGGAATCAAATGAGAATTGATTTGGGAGGGAGCTCCTAGCTCAACAAAATCTCTCTTCCACCTTACCCCCAATGGAAATTCCTAAGTATGATGGTGATCCTTTGCAATATGAAATTTTCATAATAGCGTTTCACGAAGGAGTGGAAAAGAAAACTACTAATGAAAGAAATTGCTTATGGTTTCTGGAGCACTACACAAGTGGATATTCAAAGCAGCTTGTTGGAGGTTGTCGGAATTTGCCTGCAGGTGAGGACTTTCGAACGGCAAGAGAATTGCTTAGAGAACACTTTGGTAACGAACACCAGATTGTTAATGCCTACATGAAGAAGGCCTATGCTTGAACAACTATCAAGGCAGAAGATATGAAGGCATTGCATGAGATTGCGATATTTCCTAAAGGTTGTAGTAGCCCGATGAGAAATCTCGACCACATGGATGAAATGAATGTTGTTAGTAATATGAGAATTATCATTATAAAACTGCACTATAGACTTAGAGAAAGGTAGAGAGATAGAGCGGGTCTGATATTGGAAGTTGAGAAACGAGAAACCATGCTTCCTGACCTGGTGAACTACATGGAAGAGGAAGTACGATTAATGTCAAATGGTCGTGAACAAGGAGGAGGACTGGCTGAACTTTGTGCCTTCAACCACAGTGAAGAATGCTGTGGTGGATGTTTGTGTTAAATCATATTGTGTCTTGTGTGTTCTTTTTAATTGTATCACTGTTGGCAAATTCATTTCACTGCACCTTCGGGTGCATGTGACGAGTAAAATTGACTTTGACTTTTGACTTACAAGATACAAGATACAAGATACATTAATTGTCATTTGGACTCCTTGAGGTCCAAACGAAATGCCGTTTCTGCAGCCATACATTACAGACACATAGACCCAAGACACAACATAATTTACATAAACATCCATCACATTGCCGTGATGGAAGGCCAAATAAACTTATCTCTCCACTGCACTCTCCACCCCCCCCCCCCCCCCCCCCCCGATGTCAGAGTCAAAGTCACAGCCCCCGGCTGGCGATGGCGATTGTCCCGCGGCCATTAAAGCCACACCGGGTGGTGCGAGGTCGCACACCGGGTTCTTGATGGTAGAGCCCCCGGCGTGCGCTCGCAGAGTCCCGCGGCCATTCCAAGCCGCGCGGGGCGGTGATGTAGGCCCCGCTCCAGGAGCTCTTCAACCCCGCAACTTGGGCAGGGGAAGTCGCCGTTGCGAGAGCCCTGAAAAGCAGTCTCCCTCCAGGGACCCTCGGGCTCCCGGTGCCGCCGTCCACAGACCTGCCGTTGGAGCCTCCGACTCTCCGGTCGGGCCGCAGCAGCAACAGCAGCAGCGCTCCTCCACCGCTCCACCCGCTCTGGACTCGGCCAGCCCCGCGACGGCGACGGTGAGTCGTCGGCACCAGAGTCCCCGGTCTCTTCCTGTTGGAGGCCGCTCCTCGTTGCAGCCCCAACGATAACGGAAACCCGACGAGAAAAGGTCGAGTCTCCCGTGCAGGGAGAGATTTAAAAAAGTTCCCCCACCCCCACTCCCACCCCCCCCCCCCCCCCCACACACACACCCCAACAAAAAATAACAAAAAACTACATAAAAACATAGACAGAAAATAATAAAACGCGGCCAGACTGCAGAGGCCGCTGCTGACGAGAGTCGCGCCGCCCACCGGACTTTGTGAAGAATATGGAAAAGAAGACGGAGCAACTAGAACAGAAGGGGAAGCCAGCTACTAGTGTTGCTGTTACCTCACCTCAGATAAGTGCACATAATTGGTGCTGGGGTAGAAACCTGTATTTTCTCCATCTTACCAGTAAAGGTAAGGAGCAGCCAAGGGAATACAGTGTTGCAAACATGCTTTTTTGGATCATGGGAGCTCGGCTACCTTTTGCATAGAAAGCTTGATGAGAAGGAAGGACAGGAGAAAGGATTAAGATTTTCTTGCGTCCCATGAATGAGAAGAAATGTTGTAATAGTCATCATATTACAACATTTGGCAACGGGGGTAAAAAAAACAAAACAACAAAAACAGACTTGGTTGGTAGTCCCTTTTCTGCGGAGTTTAATGTTATAATAGAGCGATTGTTTCTCCTCTCTTTTTCCTTATTTTCTAGGGTCTACTTTCTTTCTTTACTTCCTTCTCTAACTTCTTTTCTAAGGGGCTTTCCTTTCTCAACACTCTCCTGCACCTTCACGACTCTTGCGCACTTTCTTTACTTTCTTTACTTCTATCTTTTTCTTAAAGCTCAAAAAATGAAGCGGTACAAAAAATGTATTAAGACATATGATAATTTGAAGCAATGAATGTCAAGATCCATAAAATAAATGTTGGTATCGACCTACTTATCGGAACGAATACTTTAAAGGCATTGGAAACTAAAGAGTTTGTCAGCAGTCAAGGGGACGGACCATTTGCCGTGAGAACCCTACTCAGATGGGTTATCTATGGCTCTTTAAGAAGGAACAACAGAAGCAGGAACCAGAATAACCACCCTGCTGCTGCCGTCAATCAAGTATCTACTGGTAAATTAGAAGAGCTATTGATCAAGCAATACAATCACAACTTCAATGAAAGTACCAGTAAGGAATCAGAAGAAATGTCCAGGGAGGAGTTAAAGTTTTTAGATATTATGAACTACTCAGTAAAGATGATAGATGGACACTATTGTCTAGACCTACCTTTCAAACAGGAAAGTGTTAGCCTGCCGAATAATCATCGCATTGCAGAACAGCGCACCCAGAATCTGAAATGCAAGTTTAGCACGAATACGAAATTTCATAAAGAATATACATCTTTTCTAAAGGACATGATTGACAATGATTATACTGAAATGGTACCAACAAGCCAGCTGAATTGAAGTGATGGAGAGCTATGGTATATTCCACACCCTGGGGTGTATCAGTCAAAGAAAGGGTCCTTGAGGGTGGTCTTTGACTGTGCTGCAGTGTTCATAGGAACATCACACAAATTGTCAACGACTACAGGGTCCAGATCTTACTAACTCACTCATTGGAGTTCTTATTAAATTCAGACAAGAACCGTTGCTTTGATGGCTGATATTAAAGCAATGTTTCATCAAGTCAAAGTATCAGAAAAGCATACTGACTATTTGCGATTCCTATGGTGGCTTGATGGGGATGCACAACAAGATCTTGTTGAATATCAGATAAAGGTGCATCTCTTTGGAGCTATGTCATCACCAAGTTGTGCAAACATTGCATTAAGGAAGACCGCCGAGGACAATAAAGCTCACTTTCCAGAAGAAGTGACAAACACAGTAAATAATAAATTCTATGTTAATGATTATTTAAAATCCATGTCTATGGATGAGGAAGCAATTCAAATAGTGAAATATCTGACTTGAAGGAATAAGGGAGGATTCATGTTATCCAAGTGGATCAGCAACAGCCATGCTGTATTGGAAAGCATTCCACTGGATGACAGAGCCAAGGAGACCAGGGAGTTGGATTTGGACAAAGACAATCTGCCAATGGAAATGGCACTGGGATTGCACTGGTGTGTCGAAACATATGTTCCAGTTCAGAATCTCGATTCAAGAGCGACCATGTACTAGAAGGGGTATCCTATCCATGATTGGTTCTGTTTGCGACCCTTTGGGATTTCTCGCACCATTTACACTACCAGCCAAGTTGATTTTGCAGAATCTTTGTAAGGAAAAACTTGGATGGGATGAGAATACAACGCAAACTTCCTCTCAGCGATGGACAGAATGGTTAGCAGATCTCAACAAGTTCTCAGAATTCAAAGTGGACCGGTGCTTAAATGCTTTAACAATGAAAAGGGCCGAATGGCCTACTCCTGCACCTATTTTCTATGTTTAAATGTTTCCTAATATTTGTAGCAAAAATAATCTCTTATGTAAAGAGAGCTACCAATTTATCACAGTGGAAATATGTTATTACAATGGAAAATCCTGCTGATTAAGCTTCAAAAGGATTAGAAACATAGAAACATAGAAATTAGGTGCAGGAGTAGGCCATTCGGCCCTTCGAGCCTGCACCGCCATTCAATATGATCATGGCTGATCATCCAACTCAGTATCCCGTACCTGCCTTCTCTCCATACCCCCTGATCCCCTTAGCCACAAGGGCCACATCTAACTCCCTCTTAAATATAGCCAATGAACTGGCCTCAACTACCTTCTGTGGCAGAGAGTTCCAGAGATTCACCACTCTCTGCGTGAAAAAAGTTCTTCTCATCTCGGTTTTAAAGGATTTCCCCTTTATCCTTAAGCTGTGACCCCTTGTCCTGGACTTCCCTAACATCGGGAACAATCTTCCTGCATCTAGCCTGTCCACCCCTTAAGAATTTTGTAAGTTTCTATAAGATCCCCTCTCAATCTTCTAAATTCTAGAGAGTATAAACCAAGTCTATCCAGTCTTTCTTCATAAGACAGTCCTGACATCCCAGGAATCAGTCTGGTGAACCGTCTCTGCACTCCCTCTATGGCAATAATGTCCTTCCTCAGATTTGGAGACCAAAACTGTACGCAATACTCCAGGTGTGGTCTCACCAAGACCCTGTACAACTGCAGTAGAACCTCTCTGCTCCTATACTCAATTCCTTTTGCAATGAAAGCTAACATACCATTCGCTTTCTTTACTGCCTGCTGCACCTGCATGCCTACCTTCAATGACTGGTGTACCATGACACCCAGGTCTCGCTGCATCTCCCCCTTTCCCAATCGGCCACCATTTAGATAATAGTCTGCTTTCCTGTTTTTTGCCGCCAAAATGGATAACCTCACATTTATCCACATTATACTGCATCTGCCAAACATTTGCCCACTCACCCAGCCTATCCAAGTCACCCTGCAGTCTCCTAGCATCCTCCTCACAGCTAACACTGCCCCCCAGCTTAGTATCATCCGCAAACTTGGAGATATTGCCTTCAATTCCCTCATCCAGATCATTAATATATATTGTAAATAGCTGGGGTCCCAGTACTGAGCCTTGAGGTACCCCACTAGTCACTGCCTGCCATTGTGAAAAGGACCCGTTTACTCCTACTCTTTGCTTCCTGTTTGCCAGCCAGTTCTCTATCCACATCAATACTGAACCCCCAATGCCTTGTGCTTTAAGTTTGTATACTAATTTCTTATGTGGGACCTTGTCGAAAGCCTTCTGGAAGTCCAGATACACCACATCCACTGGTTCTCCCCTATCCACGCTACTAGTTACATCAACCACGCTACTAGTTACATCATCCACGCTATTAGTTACATCAGATTAACAGCAGACCGCTTCTTAAGCAATAAGAGATGGATCAATGGACCAGAGTTTCTCTGTAAGCCAGATAGAGAATGGCCAAAGCTTGAACTGGGATTTCAAATCTTAGCTAATGATCCGGAAATTAAGCAGGACATCACAGTGAATGTTATTGCTAAAGATTCATCGAACATAAGAAACTACTTAATTACCCACTTTTCATCATGGAAGAAGTTGGACTGTGGTGACTTGGGTTCTTAAAGCCAAAACAAGGTTATTGCTTTTTGCCCGAAAAAGGAAAGAGATTGCCGAATGTATTTCTGAAGAAGAGCCTGAAAAACTGAAGGAAAAGATTTGAAAGAAGATGCAAGTTTTTAAGGCATAGTAGCACATATAGGGTTTACATCTTGATGATCTTCATAAGGCAGGAAATGCGATTATTTCTTTCTGTCGAAGACACAATTACAAAGAAGAAATATCGACGTTAGAAGCTGGAGTACATGGTGTCAAAAGAGACAGTCAATTGTATAAGCTGGATCCGGTATTGGAAGAAGGGCTTTTGAGAGTTTGCGGGTGCCTGAATAGACTGGCAATGCCTGAAGAGGTTAAGCATCCTATTATTCTCTCGTTGGACTTTCAGATTTCAACATTACTGTTACGACATATTCATGAACAGATCGGACATGGAAGAAGAAATCACATGTTGTCGCAAATTCGTAAGAAATATTGGATTATCAAAGTTAACTGCTGCAAAAAAGATACTGGAGATCATGCCACACGTAAACAGTTTGGTGCCTACAGTACGACGTCAGACTAAGAATAATGCCATGGTAAGACCGATAACTAAGATATGTCTGCTACTAGAAGGCGAAAATGAAGATGGAAGAATCGCCAATGAAGTCTGAATGCTGATATATAATGCTTATAACTTTTTTTAAATATATCTTAAGCTTTTATAGCTCCTTTTTTAATGTCTGTTAGTAATTGCCTCGTTATTATATTCAGAAAAATGAGTTGCCGGTATGTTGGAGCCATTAAGCTTAAGTTTATCATAGTCATGTCTAGTTACCTTTAGTTATTATCTGCGTGTGTTACTGTGGGTGGGATTTTATACATAGAAACATAGAAAATAGGTGCAGGAGTAGGCCATTCGGCCCTTCGAGCCTGCACCGCCATTCAATATGATCATGGCTAATCGTCCAACTCGGTATCCTGTACCTGCTTTCTCTCCATAACCCCTGATCCCTTTAGCCACAAGGGCCACATCTAACTGCCTCTTAAATATAGACAACGAACTGGCCTCAACTACCTTCTGTGGCAGAGAATTCCACAGATTCACCACTCTCTGTGTAAAAAATGATTTTCTCATCTCGATCCTAAAAGACTTCCCTCTTATCCTTAAATTGTGACCCCTAGTTCTGGACTTCCCCAACATCGGGAATAATCTTCCTGCATCTAGTCTGAAGTCTGAAGAAGGGTTTCGGCCCAAAGCGTTGCCTATTTCCATCGCTCCATAGATGCTGCTGCACCCGCTGAGTTTCTCCAGCATTTTTGTGTACCCTCTATTCCTTTCCCGTCCATATCAAGTCAATATGAAGTCGATACGAAGTCTGTATCGTGTTTTTGGCTAGAGGAGTCTGGCGCAGACTCTCAGAGGTTTAGTTTCAGTTTGATGTCAGGCCATGGGATGAAAGATTTCTACCATGACCACGAGCATGATTGGGACATATATATGTTGTCTGACTATGTACTTTTACAAGAAAACGTTTTTACAATTTATATGACATGGATGGAACAACGATTAAAAAAGTAATGTTATGAGTTATTTCATTGTTTTGTATTACTACAATAAAGAAGCTATTAATCAAGAGACTGCTTCTGGTAGATTCATCTTTGCTGTTTCAAATGTGTCTTGGGGTGCGTGAGACTACTTTTCTAATCATCCCTGACAAATTAGTGGCTATCGAAGGTTGAACTTTGAGAAGTTGTAAAAACCGCCACTACAACTTGCAAGCTAGCAAAGCAGAATATGAGGTGCTGTTCCCCCAGTTTGCATGTGGGCTCATTCCTGCAAACGTGACGACCTGCTGAGCTTTTCCAGCATTTTCTGATCTTATTTAAATTGATGGTTGGCAGAGATTTGAGAGGCCATAGAGTATGTTTCTGCACCTGATAATACAATGGCATGGGGTATGATCCCTTTCTTCCACAACGTGTGGACCTTGTAGATTTAACTTTGCAGTCATGAGGGATTTTGGATAGTGCAACTCTCTTTTAGCAAAGAAGAAATGCAAGATTGTCAATCCAAATGCCCAGCAAAGAGACTGATTTAGACTGCATTCGCAGAGATTATCCAAATTTGGACTACTCCAAATGTGAGGATCTACAGGGCATTCTTAATGCCAAACTTGAAAAGTTGAGGAAAAACAAGGTGTACAGAGTTGCTTATTGGTTACAATCTGAGGAGTATGATGATGCTACTGATTGTGATATGCCAATGAATCAGCTGGCAACTGATCTTCTCCATAAAGACTTGGTCTATTGCTAGAAATTGTGATTTATTTATCTATCTGTTACAGGCTTACAGCATATTGACAATAATATTAAAGTTCTAATCTTGAGAATATCACATTTTTGAATTTTCGAGGCAGTCTGGCTGTTTATTACTATTCCGTCACAATGGTCAATTTTGTAATTATCTACAATTAGGTAACTAATTAATTATATGCTTTAATTTCAGTTTATCAAAGTAAGACGTTTCATATGTGTTTCAGAATGCTTCAATCTATAATAACTGAAACATTCATTCAGTTCTCTTAATTTTTAAGAAAGTTATGGGCTTTTGACTGTCCTCGGTCACAGCTTTCGTGTTAAGTCAATGGAAAAGCAATAGGGAACAAGCAATAGGGAAAGATGCTTATTTCCGAGTATGAAAATGGCCATAACCTTTTTAATACTGATGAAAGTGAATTAGGTATCAAATTAAACTTTTTATGCTTTATCTGATGGGATAAATTGCAGACTTGATTTTTAAAATCTCAAAAATTTGTAACATTGCTACCTTATCTAGTATACAACCATACGTTGCCGTGTGTAAGAACCTATCATGTTAATTTTGTTTAAGCAGGAACTGCAGATGCTGGAAAATCGAAGGTAGGCAAAAATGCTGGAGAAACTCAGCAGGTGAGGCAGCATATATGGAGCGAAGAAAATAGGCAACGTTTTGGGTCGAAACCCTTCTTCAGACTGGAATGTTAAATTTGTTTCTTTCTCCACAAATGCTCACTCATTGGCCTTCTGCATTATTTTCCAATTCATTGCAGGCAGAGCTATATGTAGTGATTGAGAAAGGCAACGCTGTGCACCTCCCTGGCCAGACCGCAGTGGGTGAATGGCAACAGCAAAGATCCCAGTATCCTCCAAAGATCTTGTAGAGGAGGTATCCTCTAGTATCTTTGGGTACCAGCAGCTGCCTGAGGTTGTTACTCTGGCTCTCCGGGACCACGTGATAATCACCGGCATTGTCGCCGCAGTGGTCACGTGACGTGACGACACACACGGCGGCTCCTCTAGTATCTGTGCGCGGCGGCACGTTGGTCACGTGATCGACCCCGCCGGTGTTCAGGAGCAGCTTTTCAATAAAGTTTTCTTGCGGCGGCGCATGCGCAGTGCGGGGGTAGGAGCGGCCGGAGCACAGATACCAGGGGCCGGAGTGAGCGGACAGCCAGAGGCCCGGAGCCATGCCCAAGAATAAAGGTGAGAGCGGCAGCAACGGCTGCCAGCCCGGTCCCCGCGGAAGGGTAATCGCGACTATTTTGTACCACGATGAAGCTGTCGGCGGCCCGGAGAGGCGGAGGCCCGGTCGCCCTCCCGTCAACACGTGTGCAGCGCAGTCCGGCCGACCGGCCTAGCGTAACCCATCCCGGCCTAACGGAGCTCATCTGAGTCTGACCCGCCATCCCTGGCCCATCCCGCCCCAGCGTAGCCCACCTCGACCTGGCTCGCCCCGGCCTAGCTCCCCCCGCCGCCGCCGCCGCCTAGCGTAGCCCACCCGCCCCGCCCCGGCTCCGCGTAGAGAATGCAGGAAAGAACTGTAGATGCTGGTTTAAATCGAAGGTAGACACAAAATGTTGGGGTAACTCAGCGGCACAGGCAGCATCTCTGGAGTCAAGGAATGGGTGACGTTTCAGGTCGAGACCCTTCTTCAGGCTGATCTGCGTAGAGAGTAGCGGGCCCGGCCTCGATGTTGACTGGAATGTCCGGCTGCAAATAACGGAAGAGCGTGGATTGAAGGCCTTTGCCGAGTGCGAAGACTGGATGCCGGGGGAGGTGGGAGGACACGCAGACAAATGCTGCAACAGATCGGGATTGCTTCAGGTCCGAAGTAAAATGGTGGATTAGTAAAAACGCTAGGTGCGTCAAGCATCTTCGGTGGAGGTAATAGCTGCTGACCTTGCAGCGAAACTATCAGGTGTTGCCAGACGCATTGAACATTTCCAGCATAGCTGAACTCTCCATGCAATTATAACGTAGAAGCTATCAGACTCCATATGGAGTAGTGCACTTGTGGTTTGCCCTTTTGGAAAAAAAAGACTTTTCTTGCAGAGGGTCCAAGAGTATCGTCGCCAAGCGTGTAGAATTTTGCATATTGGTTGAGAATACAATGCAAATATTCCCTGTGGTTTTAAGCGTTTAAGGGACGTGCAATAAGCAAGAAGATCATAAGCTTATACGGTTCACCATCCCTTCTCCGACACCTCGCCCCCGCTTCCTCCGAGAAATCACGTTCCGTAATCTAAAATCCATTGATTCCCACCATCTCTCTGACCTGCTCTCCACCACTCTCCCCCTGGACTCAACCCATATCTCACCTGATGATCTCACAAACCATCTTGTCTACTCCACCTTGTCTACCTCCCTTAACATTATGGCCCCCCTCAAAACAAGAACCGTAACTTTCAACACATCTTCACCCTGGTACACACCTGTACTTCGTCAGCTGAAACAGACTGGTCGCCGACTTGAACGACTCACAAAGAAATCATCTCTCACAGTCCACCATGAAGCTTACAAACTCCACCTCACTGACTACAAAGATGCCCTCATTGCTGCAAAATCTGCCTACCTCTCCTCCATATTCACCGACCCCTGCCTAAACCACAGAACCCTCTTCTCCACAGTGGGCAACCTCCTCAAGCCTTGAGCCAACACTCTCAAGCCTACCTCTACTCCGGATCTCTGCAACTCATTCCTCCACTTTTTCGCTGATAAAATCAGCACCATCTATCAATCTTTATCCCCTGTACCTGACTCCCCAGCATCTACTCCGCCACCTACCAAGGCCCCTCCTTTCAACACTGACCTCGTTACCCCTCCTCCACACTGCTTCCTCTCCCAGTTTGACCTGGTCACCCCTACTGAAATCTCCAAACTCATCAGCTCTTCCAAACCCACTACCTGCTCCCTCTCCCCTCTCCCCACTCCTCTGCTGAAGTCCTGCCTCCCCGTTCTCTGCCCCTACCTCACTAATCTCTTCAACTCCTCATTGTCCCCTCCGCTTTCAAAACTGCAGCTGTCACACCAATCTTAAAGAAACCTGGTCTTGATCCCTCCTCTCTCATTAACTACCGCCCAATCTCAAACCTCCCCTTTCAAAAACCCTGGAGAGTATCGTTGCGTCACAACTTCATTCCCACCTCCTTGCGTATAACCTACTTGAACCCCTCCAATCTGGCTTTCGCCCCCTCCATAGCACAGAAACTGCTCTCCTCAAAGTCCTCAGCGACCTCCTCACCTCTGCTGACACTGGTTCCCTCAACATCCTCATCCTCCTCGACCTGAGCGCAGCCTTTGATACAGTGAACCATAACATCCTGCTCATCAGACTCAAAGACCTCGGCATTGAAGGTTCTGCACTCAGCTGGCTCCGTTCCTACCTTTCCAACAGATCCCACATCATCTCTCTCCATAACCACACCTCTGCTACAGCCACAGTCACTCAAGGCGTTCCCCAAGGCTCCGTACTCAGCCCCCTCCTCTTCATCATCTACATCCTCCCCCTTGGTCAGATACTCCGCCACTTCAACCTTGGACTTCCACTGTTGCTACGCCGATGACGCCCAGATCTACCCTCGGCACCAAATAATCCCCCCACACAACCCCCCCCCCCCCCCCCCCCCCCCCCCCCCCCATCTCCCATATCAACTCCTGTTTGTCAGCTATAAAAACCTGGATGCAACATAACTTCCTCAAACTCAACAGCGATAAAACAGAATTCCTCCTCGTAGGCTCCAAATCCACTCAGCAAAATCAATAACCCCACTCTCACCATCGACGGCACAACTGTCTCCCCAGGCCCGCAACCTTGGCGTGATCTTTGATTCCACCCTCACATCCGCCATGTCATTAAAACCTCCTTCTTTCACCTCCGCAACCGCCAAACTCAGACCCTCTCACACTTCCCGCTGCTGAAAGACTCATCCATTCCTTCATCTCCTCCCGACTGGACTACTGCAACTCACTTCTCCTTGACATCAGCTCCACCTACATCAACTGACTCCAACTGGTCCAGAACGCAGCCGCCCGACTCAACACCCACATCAAATCCTGGCATCACATCACTCCAGAACTCAAACAACTTCACTGGCTTCCCATCTCCCACTGGATCACCTACAAAATCCTGGTCCTCACCTACAAAGCCCTCCACCATCTGCCCCCCCCATATCTCACTGACCTCCTCTCCCCCTACCAACCCTCACGGTCCCTCAGATCCACATCAGCCGGTCTCCTCTCCATCCACGTCCAACCTCCGCAGTTTTGGGGACAGAGCCTTCTCCAGGGCAGCTCCCAGGCTCTAGAACTCCCTCCCCCAACTGATCCGCAATTCCGTGTCCCTCACCGTCTTCCAGTCCCGCCTCAAGACCCATCTCTTCACCTCTGCCTATCCTTAGTCCCACGTCCCCCTCCCTTTTCATCTGTGCTTGAATTGCCTCATATTGTGTTTTGAATTGAATTCTGTCTTTAATTTGTGTACTAGTCATGTCTCTACTATTTATTTCATTCCCCTTACATGTTTTTCCTCTACTTGCTAAATTTTTGTAAGGTGACTTTCTTGACTTGACTTGACTTGACTTGTACATTCTCATCCAAATCGTTGATATAAACCACAAGCAGCAATGGCCCCAACACTGATCCCTGAGGCACAACACTAGTCATAGACCTCAAATCTGACAAATAATCTTCCACAAAGACTATTCTCTATCAACTCGGCTAGAGTACTGATTATTCTAGATCAATCCCTGCCGTTCCAAATGCCGATGAATCCTGTCTGTTTAGGTATACTTTGAATAATATCTCTACTGCTGACATAAAACTCTAGCTGATCCATGCTACCCTTCTTGAATGAAGGTATTGCTTTTGTTGTCTTCCAGTCGTGTGGCCAGGGGATATTTAAAGAATTCCATTAACCATATAACAATTACAGCAAGGAAACGGGCCATCTCGGCCCTACAAGTCCGTACCGAACAATTATTTTCCCCTAGTCCCATCTACCTGCACTCAGATTAGGGCCCCAGCAATTTCCCCTCCTAGCCTCCCATAACACCCAGGGATACATCGGGCACTTTTATCCTCCTAAGATGCCCACCTTCTCCCTGGTTACGCTCATGTCATTAATGAAGTTATAAAAAGCTATGGGATTTTCTTTTACTGGACTCGCCAAAGCCATTTCACGCCCCCCTTTCTAATGGACCGCTTAAGTTCTGATACTCTGCGGTTCCTCTTCTCATGTACTTTTACGTAATGGCAATCTCAATTAATAGAATCACACAGCATGGAAACTGGTACTTCTGCCCAGCTCATCCATGGTGACCAAGATGCCCCATCTAAGCTAGTCCCATTTTTGTGTGTTTGGCCTGCATCCTTCTGAACCGTTATCAAGGCTCCCACAATCTTCCTTGCCTCCCTAAATAACCTTGGATAGATCCTATGTATCCTATTCATGTAGCTGCCCAAGTGTCTTTTAAATGCTATTATAGCACCTCGCCCTCAACATGAACCTATGTCCTCAATTTCTTGATTCCACTAGCCTTGGTAAAAGAAAAACTGATATCTAAAATCTGTTCCCCGTTCCTGCTTTTTTTCCCATATCCCTTGATTCCTTTATCCCTATGAGTTAAATCTAACTCTTTCTTGAAAACATCCAGTGAATTGGTCTCCACTGCCTTCTGTGACAGAGAATTCCACAAATTCACAACTCTGGGTGAAAATGTTGTTCTCATCTCAGTTTTAAATGGCATCCCCTTTATTCGTAGACTGTGGCTCCTGGTTCTGGTCTCCCCCATCATTAGGAACATTTTTCCTGCATCTAGCTTGTCCAGTCCTTGTATAATTTTCATCCGAGAAAGTCACTACTTGTTCTTTAGAGGTGCTGCCTGACCTGCTGAGTTACTTCAGCAATTTGTGCCCTTTTGTATATTAACAAGCATCTGCAGTTGTTTGTTTCGACTACTTATACAATGATAATCCCTTACTTGCATATAGCGATCAATTGGTAATAACGGACATAATTTCCCTCCGCTATGATCCATAATAACACGGGTTCACTGACCACCAAATGTGGAGTCACCAACATCTTGTACAACTATAACATAATGGCCCAACTTATATGCTCAATACCCTGAGTGATGAAGGCCAATGTACCGAAAGCCATCTTTGCCATCCTATATACCCATGATGCCACTGTCAGAGAAATATATATCTGTGCTCCTAGGTGACTTCCCAGGACCTTCTGTTCACTAAGGGTTCTGCCCTGGTTTGTAGATTTCTCAGGTATATGTCCATATGGCATCATTTGAAATATTTTAACTAAGAGATCCTTGTTCAGCCAGTTTATCACATCATAGTCCCAGCTACACCATGCAGCATTGGGAAAGCAGTCAATATGATAACTTACACTCAGTCACTCTCTCTTTCCCCCCATCGGACAGAAAATACAAAAGCTTCATAGCATGTACAAACAGATACGGGACCAACTTCTTCCCTGCTTTTCTCAGACCCCGTGCCCCCATCATATCCAAAACCTCCATACCCGGCAAGGTTTATTTAACAAATCCTTCCAATTGAAGCCAAGTTTCAATTATGCAACAATGTCATATTTCCACACCCTGATCAATACTCTGTTCATCTGCCTTGCAGTCAAGTTTCTTCCATTAAAATGCCAATTAGCATTCCAATCCCCAGCATCTTGCTATGCCCATATCTTTTCTGTGTTATGGTCTGACCTGTTTTCTATATTGACTGAACTTCTTCCTCTATCTGTATGTCTGCTCTCTGTCACATACCCTTTCCAAAGTTGTTTAAAACGTATTGAAAGATGTCGGACCAATTCTAATTCCAATTACCCCAGAAATATATCCGATGATCCAAAACAAAAACAAAAGCCATCCCTTTCACACCATCCCTTTAGCCATTCATTCATCTGATCCATCATCTTATTCCTACGCTGTGTACTCGCCTCATGGAATGCCTGTAGTCGGGAGGCCATGCTGCTCTCGATGAAGACTGCTGCGAAAGTATTGTGGCTGCAGTAGTTCGAAGAGGCCAGGTAGTCAGCAGCTAGTCCAGAGGCAACCAAAATTATGGCCTTGGCTGTAAACTTCTGACAGCACCTTACATGCTTCCTTGAAAGTTGTGTCAAGAGGGCTTTTGGCACATTGGTCTTCATCAGTCAGAGTGTTGAGTATAGATGTTGGGAGATTATGTTACAGTTGTACAAGGCATTGGTGAGGCCATATTTAGAGTATTGTGTTCAGTCTTGGTCACCCTGTTATAGGAAAGATGGTGAGAGGGAATGTAAGAATAGCAGAGGATGGTTTCAACCTCATCCCTCTCCCCTGGCTCTTAATCTTTACCGAGATGTCACCCATTCCTTCTATCCACAGTTGCTGCGTGTCCCGCTGAGTTACTCCAGCACTTTGTGTCTATCTATAGGAAAGATGTTGTTAAGCTGGAAAGGGTGCTGAGAATATTTACGATGATGTTGCCAGATTCAAGGGCCTGAGC
Organism: Leucoraja erinaceus; assembly: GCF_028641065.1. NCBI lineage: Eukaryota > Metazoa > Chordata > Chondrichthyes > Rajiformes > Rajidae > Leucoraja > Leucoraja erinaceus. The sequence goes on from NC_073389.1 coordinate 36,064,778, forward strand.
TGTAGGGAGTAGGTCTGTACTTTATTCTTTGGAGAACAGGAGGATGTGGGATGACCTTATAGAGATGTATTAGATCATGAGAGGAAGAGATAGGGTGAATGCATCACATCTTTTACCCAGAGTAGGGCAATCCAGAACCAGAGGACAGGGGCGAGGGGGGAAAGATTTAATAGGAACCTGAGGAGCAACTTTTTTTTTACACAAAGGGTGGTAGGCATATGGAACGAGCTGCCTGGGGAGGTGGTTGAGGCAGGTACTATCACAACATTTAAAAAACATTTGATAGGTTTAGAGGGATATAACCATATAACCATATAACAATTACAGCACGGAAACAGGCCATCTCGGCCATACAAGTCCGTGAAAAAGCTACTTATTTTAACTACTAAACCAGGTTCGCTTCTTAATAAACAGACACCACACAAACTGTTTGGTAGACCAGTTCAAAACTTTACTTAACATCGGCCGATGGAAGGGAGGGAGAACTCCAGTCAAGTGACCAACACAGACACTTGACTGTGCTCAGTCACCTTCTCTTAACAACAGAATTACATTGCCTTAAATAGGTTTTTTTTGTCCCCTTAGCGCATTCCACAGACATTAGTCATGGTCAGAGGTACAGGAAAAGGTTTCCACAGAATGCATCACATCAAACCTTTTGTTTACATGGTACAAGATATACTGAAAACATTGGCCATTTGCTTTATCTCCAAATAGACCACCCTAGCTCTTTTCGCTGCTTCCTCTGTCATTTGGTCCCTCACAAACATAGGTCATTTGTTTACAAAGATGTGACTATCTATTTCTCTCTTCCTTTATTGCCTCCTCCCCCATAAACATTGGTCATTTGGTTTATGGCATCTTACTTTCAAAGATATCTCTCTAGCTCCTTCACTTGGGAGACAATGTTATAGTATTTATTATCTCACACACACCACAACCTAAGGCAAGCCTAATTTGACACTAAATATAAGCTGTAAGCTAGCCCAGAAGTCAATTTAATATCTTCTTATATTTTTAACTAAAATTCGGCTTCATCATCCGTGCCGAACAATTATTTCCCCTTAGTCCCACCTGCCTGCACTCATACCATAACCCTCCATTCCCTTCTCATCCATATGCCTATCCAATTTATTTTTAAATGATACCAATGAACCTGCCTCCACCACTTCCACAGGAAGCTCATTCCACACCGCTACCACTCTGAGTAAAGAAGTTCCCCCTCATGTTACCCCTAAACTTCTGTCCCTTAATTCTGAAGTCATGTCCTCTTTGAATCTTCCCTATTCTCAAAGGGAAAAGCTTGTCCACATCAACTCTATCTATCCCTCTCATCATTTTAAAGACCTCTATCAAGTCCCCCCTTTACCTTCTGCGCTCCAGAGAATAAAGACCTAACTTATTCAACGTTTCTCTGTAACTTAGTTGTTGAAACCCAGGCAACATTCTAGTAAATCTCCTCTGTACTCGCTCTATTTTGTTGACATCCTTCCTATAATTGGGCGATGTACACCATACTCCAGATTTGGTCTCACCAATGCCTTGTACAATTTTAACATTACATCCCAGCTTCTATACTCAATGCTCTGATTTATAAAGGCTAGCATACCAAAAGCTTTCTTTACCACCCTATCTATATGAGATTCCACCTTCAAGGAACTATGCACGGTTATTCCTCTGTTCAACTGCATTCTTCAATTCCCTACCATTTACCATGTACGTCCTATTTTGATATGTCCTGCCAAGGTGTAGCACCTCACATTTATCAGCATTAAACTCCATCTGCCATCTTTCAGCCCATTCTTCCAAATGGCCTAAATCACTCTGTAGACTTTGGAAATCCTCTTCATTATCCACAACCCCCCCCCTATCTTGGTATCATCTGCATACTTACTAATCCAATTTACCACACCTTCATCCAGATCATTAATGTACATGACAAACAACAAAGGACCCAACACAGATCCCTGAGGCACCCTACTAGTCACCTGCCTCCAACCCGACAAACAGCCATCCACCATTACCCTCTGGCGTCTCCCATTCAGCCACTGTTGAATCCATCTTGCTACTCCTGCATATACCCAACAGTTGAACCTTCTTAACCAACCTTCCATGAGGAACCTTGTCAAAGAATTAAAGCCCATATAGACAACATCCACTGCTTTACCCTCGTCAATTTCCCTAGTAACTTTTTCAAAAAATTCAAGAAGATTAGTCAAACATGACCTTCCAGGCACAAATCCATGTTGACTGTTCCTAATCAGACCCTGTTTATCCAGATGCTTATATATCTTATCTCTAAGTATCTTTTCCATTAATTTGCCCACCACTGAAGTCAAACTAACAGGTCTATAATTGCTAGGTTTACTCTTAGAACCCTTTTTAAACAATGGAACAACATGTGCAGTACGCCAATCCTCGGGGACTATTCCCATTTCTAATAACATTTGAAATATTTCTGTCATCGCCCTGGCTATTTATACACTAACTTGCCTCAATGTCCTAGGGAATATCCTGTCAGGACCTGGAGACTTATCCACTTTTATATTTTTCAAAAGTGTCAGTACTTCAATGTGTCCAATCATTTGGATATGTGCCAAAAGCAGGCAGGGGGACTAGTAATTGGGGCTTGTTGGTCGTCGTGGGCAACTTGAGCCGAAGGGCCTGTTTACACGCTGTATAACAGCCTTTTTGTGCTGCCCATTTCTAAATGAGGCTGGTACTTGGTGATGCAGGGAGTTGCATATATCTAAATATTTATCTTCAAAATCATTTCAATGTAAAATAATTAAAATTATAAATAAATTTTAAAATGAAAGAAGCCACTTGACTTTTCAGTGAAGATTGATGACTCTTCCCCCCCCCCCCCCCCCCCCCCCTTCCCTTTATTACAGCTGTTTGAATTACAGAAATTTGCCCGTACAGAATTCACCATCCAATTAAACGAATTTCAAGGGGGGGGGGGGGGGGGAAGCACAGATGAGGGAAATCATATTATAGACAATTTTCTAGGAAGGCTACCCCTCGCTCTCTCACCCCCTCCTGCTAACACCATCCTCTCCACTCCCCCTGCTCCCTGTATTATGGGGAGCCTATATAGCTTTATACAGATCCTTGGCTCAGTAATTACAGGAGGGCTGGGGACACTGCCAAGTGCAGCTACAAATTGGGAGGTTAGATGTGCTGCTGTCTAACATCTAGCAAGCGCTGCAATCCTGTGTTTCAAAATGCATTGGAGCACACTACACTTAACAGATGTTACGCCATAGAACCATCAGTGAGCTGCCAGCATGATCCGTCCCATTATCACATTTTAGAGTATGGGTTTGAATTTGACTTAAAAATACATTAGGGATCATAATTTTTTGTCTGTTTTAAGTGAGAATGTGGAGTGCCAGACATATGATTGTAAAGCCAGAATGTCTCGTGCATGAACTGATGTGTTATTTATTCAAACCAGGTAAGGGAGGTAAGAACAGGAGACGTGGTAAGAATGAAAATGAATCTGAGAAACGTGAGCTAGTCTTCAAAGAGGATGGTCAAGGTAAGTGTGAAGTACTTCACCCTACTCTTCCCACATCCAGCACGATCAGGCAATGTGCCTGTTCTTCGTCTGGGGAGAAAAGTGGTTATAAATTCAATATTTAGTAGTTCCATCTTTTAATATATAATTTAGCCTGGTATAGTTTTAGGCCAGATTTACTCAAGTTGTTTTTGAAGATCTTGGTTCCCAGAATTAAAAATGGTTCATTTTGTTTTTTGGATGATAAATCAAAATTACTTGAGATTCTGGGCATATCATTTAACAAATGGAAAATTTAGGCTGTTAATTGAACTTATTTTACATGAGGTCATAAGGAATAGTAGAATTAGGCCATTCGGCCCATCAATTCTATGCCTTTCAATCTCCTCCTACTAACCCCATTCTCCTCCCTTCTCCCCATAATCACTGACACCTGTACTAATCAAGAATCTATCTATCTCTGCCTTAAAAATATCTACTAACTTGGCCTCTATAGCCATCTGGGCAAAGTATTCCACAGATTCACCCCCTTTCACTATTCTATATGTGTCAATGAGGTTCCCTCTCATTCTTCTAAACTCCAGCGATTACAGGACTGGTGCTGTCAAACGCTCATCATAGGTTAACCCACTCATTCCTGGGATCATTCTTGTAAACCTCCTCTGGACCGTCTCCAGAGCCAGCACATCCTTCCTCAGATACGGTGTCCAAAATTGTTCACAATATTCCAAATGCAGCCTTACCAGCGCCTTATAGAGCCTCAACATTACATCCCTGTAATGAGGTGCAAGTGGATGCCCTAGCAGCCGACCTCTTGCTTTGTACATCACCCACAGTGCCCCCCATGATGTTTGGGACAAAGACCCATCATTTATTTATTTGCCTCTGTACTCCATAATTTGAGATTTGTAATAGACAAAATCACGTGGTTAAAGTGCACATTGTCACATTTTAATAAAGGCCATTTTTATACATTTTGGTTTTACCATGTAGAAATTACAGCTGTGTTTATACATAGTCCCCCATTTCAGGGCACCATACTGTTTGGGACAGCAATGTCATGTGAATGAAAGTAGTCATATTTAGTATTTTGTTGCATATCCTTTGCATGCAATGACTGCTTGAAATCTGCGATTCATGGACATCACCAGTTGCTGGGTGTCTTCTCTGGTGATGCTCTGCCAGGCCTGTCTTGCAACCATCTTTAGTTTATGCTTGTTTTGGAGGCTAGTCCCCTTCAGTTTTCTCTTCAGCATATAAAAGGCATGCTCAATTGGGTTTAGATCAGGTGATTGACTTGGCCACTCAAGAATTTACCATTTTTTAGCTTTGAAAAACTCCTTTGTTGATTTAGCAGTATGTTTGGGATCATTGTCTTGCTGCAGAATGAACCGCCGGCCAATGGGTTTTGAGGCATTTGTTTGAACTTGAGCAGACAGGTTGTGTCTATACACTTCAAAATTAATTATGCTACTACCATCAGCAGTTGTATCATAAATGAAGATAAGTGAGCCAGTACCTTCAGTGGCCATGCCCAGGCCATAACACTCCCACCACCGTGTTTCACAGATGATGTGGTATGCTTTGGATCTTGGGCAGTTCCTTCTCTCCTCCATACTTTGCTCTTGCCATCATTCTGATATGTTAATCTTCATCTCATCTGTCCACAAGACCTTTTTTCTAGAACTGTGGTTGCTCTTTTAAGTACTTCTTGGCAAACTAACCTGGCCATCCTATTTTTACGGCTAACCAGTTTGCATCTTGCAGTGTAGCCTCTGTATTTCTGTTTAATGAAGTCTTCTGCGGACAGTGGTCATTGACAAATCCACCCCTGACTCCTGAAGAGTGTTTCTGATCTGTTGGACAGGTGTTCGGGGATTTTTCTTTAATAGAGAGAATTATAGAGAGATTTTTCTTTATTATAGAGAGAATTCTACTGTAATTGTTATATGGTTATCAGCTGTGGAGGTCTTCCTTGGCCTGCCAGTCCCTTTGCGATTAGTAAGCTCACCAATGCTCTCTTTCTTCTTAATGATGTTCCAAACAGTTGATTTTGGTCAGTCTAAGGTTTGGCTAATGCCACTAACAGTTTTATTCTTGTTTCTCAGTCTCATAATGGCTTTTTTGACTTTCATTGGTGCAACTTTTGTCCTCATGTTGATACACAGCGTTAAAAGTTTACAAAGGTGATGGAAAGACTAGGTACTGAGAGCTCTCTTATACCTACAATAAGGAGGCATTTAAACACTCCTGAGCAATTACAAACACATGAGACGCCGTGTGTCCCAAGCATTATGGTGCCCTGAAAAAAGGGGGGGGGGGGGGGGGCAGGACTATGTATAGACACTGCTGTAATTTCTACATGGTGAAACCAAAATATATAAAAATGGCCTTTAATAAAATCTGACAATGTGCACTTTAACCACATGTGATTTTTTTTCTATTACAAATCTCAAATTGTGGCGTGCAGAGGCTAATAAATAAATGACGGGCCTTTGTCCCAAATATTATGGAGGACACTGTAGTTTCATCTAGAACTATTAATTTGGCATTCATTTATTTATTACTTGTATGTGTTCTGAGCAGGTAGAGTCATGCAGCATAGAAGCGGACCCTTCGGCCCCAACTTCCCCATGCCGACCAATAAGCCCCATCTACACATGTCCCATCTACCTGTGCTTGGCTCATATCCCTCTAAATCTTTGTTGTTGATAGACCCGTCCAAGTGATTTTTAAATGTTGTTATAGTACCAATGGTTCTTCCTAAAATGCAATAGTTTGATAGCTCCTAAGCTCTTAACCATGTTACTGAGGGGTAAGTGTTTTTCTGCAGTATACTCTGTGATCTCTTATTGTATCTCCTGTTTTTATAAGAGGATTAAAACAAAAAAATACTTTTTCAGTGCCACAATGGACATTGATTTCCATGTTAAACTATTATACCCGCATCTTTGCTTTAAGTGAAAAGACACATGTACTCTGCACCACTGACGAGGATAAGCTAAGTCATTGAATTGTGTCCTGTCAGGCAAATAGCAAATGTCTTAATGAATAACGTCAGTTGCCATGCCTTTATATTTTAATCAGCATAGAAATGTAACTGGCTGGGTTAAGATGCCTTTTTGTAAGTTGTATTAGTAATCTGATTGTCAGAAGGTTGAGTTCTAGACTCGTTCCAGAGACAGAAGCTTGAAAAAAAAGACATTCCAGGAATAGTCCGTGATGTCATCTCTTGCGTGAGGCAATGGGATAGATCTTCTGTTGTTCCTAAATCACTATCCTCTATATCATGCGGCCTGTTTCAATGTGGCCTCAGTGCAGTCTTCCACTGAAGAGTCTGAGGAATAATGTCTGGTTGGTTATGTGGCCACTGCATTACCTGAGAAGTGCAGCACTGTACCATCTTGCAGTGCAACAGAGTCGCTGCTGATTTAGGCCAGCACAGTTCTAATATGGTCTTTTGTGGGCATAATTCGGTACGGTTTGGCATTGTGGCGAGAGATATGCCCTATAAAATTCTGACTCCCTCGGTGGATGTAAAAGATCCAACATTATTCAAGCAGTATTAAAGATCTTTGGAACCACACGGCACAGAAATGGATCCTTTGGTCCCCCATGTCCACACTGACCTTCAATCATTCACCTTTGACTTTTGATGGTTATGAAGTTTGATATGTAAATGTTCTATGATTGCTTAATTAAAGTGAATGATCTCCAATCTGTTTTAATTTGTAGAATATGCCCAGGTGATTAAGATGCTGGGAAATGGGCGCTTGGAAGCCATGTGTTTTGATGGTGCGAAGAGGCTTTGCCATATTCGAGGGAAGCTGAGAAAGAAGGTGACGACCCTTTGTATTTTAGTCCCCATTCCCAGTCAGGTAGTGGTGCATTTAATTATGTTGAATATTCAATTTAAAAGGTCACAGAACCCCATAAGCAGCTTCTGTGCTCTTGTCATTTTATGGCATAGTTACAATCTCGCACTTACGAAATTTCAAAATTGAATTAAAAAAAAAAATATCCTCAGAAAATGTCAAGATTCCTCTGAAAATCATTATTCTCTTTTTCATAAGGCTAATGTGGGGCAGTTAAAAAAAATCTTGTTATTGTATTTAGGTACAGCTGGTTAATTTGTCATTCAGAAGCACACGCTGACTCTTATTCCAATGGATTGTACTTTTAAGATTTGGCTTGTTTGTATTTCTGACTGACTTATTTTTCCTTTTTTTTGAGAGGGTGTTTCTTGTTCTGTATGTAATGACACTTGTTGCAGTACTTGGAACTTATCACCACCTGTTCATCTTGGTGATGTTAAGATGTATTCTGTAAATTGTTTTCCCCATTTATTAATGTACACTGCTACCTATTAGTTCCAAGCCAATGTTAAATCCATCTGTTAAAGGCAAGCTAACTTTAGAATTGTGTGGCTTAGAGGCTCTTGCATTTTGAATGGTTAAATGGCTATTTATCAAGCATGGCCTATGTGGATGGTGCAGATGCATCTAGACTTTGAAGGTAAAATATTAACCATATCCTGGATTGATTCTATTATAATTTGTTTCAGGTTTGGATAAATACATCAGATATTATATTGGTTGGGCTGAGAGATTACCAGGTGAGAATTTCCCCCTTTTATTATGAAGTCTTATTAAGGAGAAACATATTGTATTTATGAACTTTACAATGTGTACATAGAATATACTGAATGTGTTGGAGCCATGTCTTGAATCTCATCAGAAGTTTAACTGTGACCTCCTGAATAAGTGACATTTTAGTTGTAAGTGGTATTCAATGTGCTCATGACATTTAATCTGATTGTAAAACGTCAAAGTTGTCTAACATGCTTTAGCCATATAGGAATGAAGAAAGGTGATACTTGGGTAACAGGAAAAAGTCAGTAAATTAGACATACCCATAAAGCTTTAGTTAATTTGTGGTTCAGGAAAAAGAGCCATAAATCCTGCAGCTGTAAAGATCCTGATTAATATCCATCCTTTTAATACTGATTTTTAAACCATTCTGCACCTTTCATGAATGAGCTTAACTTGTTCTGACCTCTGGTCTTGTGCAAGAGTTCCCCCTTCTGGTCACTGAGAACCTTAATTTTGCATGGTGTTTCTGATAGCATGTATCTCCCATTTTAGTTTTGTATGTCACTTTCCCACTTTTATGAACCTCTCTGCAACAGGGTATAACTGGGTAGATTTCCAGCAATCCTTGTTATGCTTTGGATGCCAGGATAAGGCCTACCTTCCAGTAATGCTCCCTGCTTTTGCTGATCAGTAAGAGGCAATGGTGCTGAATCCTGGTTCCAGCAGCATCCAACAGGCAGGTAGGCTCTTGGAACAGTTTTCCTGAAGCCATAGATGAAATTTGAGTAATAGTTATGCACTTTGTGAACTGGTACCAATGAAAAGTAATTAATTAATCATTAATTAATGATTAACTCCTAATTCTGGATGCATTTTCCATCAAGTGACCTGTGTGTGCAGCTTGCAGAGAGCAGGTTTGAAACTTACTTGCACAAGGTGTATACAAATGGAATTGGGGATGCTTGGTTAGCTTTGCCTGAAACTGTTAATGCTATTGAATTGTTAAGTTGTTTGTTTGATACCACATTTTGTTGAAAACATATTTTCTTGCCACCTCCAAAGGATAACAAGGCTGATGTCATCCTGAAATACAATGCGGATGAAGCCAGAAGTTTGAAAGCATATGGCGAACTTCCAGAACATGGTATGGACTACTTTGATAATTAAATTCTCACGTAACTAAAATTTCAAACAGAAATTAACATTTTTTCAATCTTTTCCTTTAACCTCAGCCAAAATCAATGAGACTGATACCTTTGGGCCTGGTGATGATGATGAAATCCAGTTTGATGACATTGGGGACGATGATGAAGACATTGATGACGTGAGTACGATTTGTCACTGAATAAATGCCAAGATTTTTCAAGAAGCTTGTTTGATGTCAGTTACTCCCTGTTTGCAGTTGCATTTCAGTTGCACTTGAATGTAAAAGGTGAAACTTGCAATTTATCCTTCCTGCATTGATAATATATTGGTGGTTTGCAACATTTAAATTCTGTCTTGGTCACATTGTGTTTGTTACCTTGTTGCATTTCACTTTTGCTACCACATCTTGGAAGAAGTTGCTATAGATTTAATAATCATGTAGACGTTAAATTGAGGACAGATAAAAGCGTGCTCCTTTCCAGGAGCAGGCATAAAATGAATTATTTCATGTGTCACCATTTAACAAGATCAAACTGAATCAGAATCACTTTCCTGCCTGTTTCCCTTAGCCCTCAACTCCGCATAAACCCAGAATTTGTGTGAATGGATGTGTAGAATTCCAAAAAATCACGATGGCATGAGAAGAAATTCTTCATCTCTTGATTGGCAATCCTTATTCTGGAAGTGTGGCCTCCTAATTCTGGATACATCCTCTGTAATTTTTCCTTAGACACTTATCATTCTAAATTCAAATTATTGCATACCCAAACTTTTGTCATAAAATAAACCTTTGCACCAGAAATCAAACTAGCAAATCTAATAAGAATATCAGTATAATCCTAAGGAAATCAAAGGTGTGGGCTGTTCAGTTGTATTCTCCCCTGTACCTTGCTTAAAACTGGTTGATTGGTAACAATCCTATTTTGAACACTGCAAGTATATCATTGACAGATTACCAGTTTGTAATATTTGCTTCTGTAATTTAAATTGGCCAGTGGTTTATAACTTCTAATATTTTCTTACAGATCTAAATTGGGATTGAACGTGGATTCCAACATTGTACCAAGCTTCCTTTTTGAAGTAAATTACTTTTTTTTGGATTTGACATCAGCATTTTGTGTGGATGAATTGACTTGTTAATACCTAATGTATCTTAAATTCATTCTGCAGCAATTTGTTTAAAAACCTATGTTTTAGTGTATTTATATTCTTCTGCCAAGTGAATAAAAGGATTTGGTATGAAGAGTTTGTTAGGAAGTGCAACCCTTTCCAATAAAATGTCAAATCTCATGGATCTGTTTTTTGTGTCATAGGTGAGTAATAAAATAAGTTTTCCTTTTGTCAGTATTCCATAATGTTGCTTTGAAACATGGTTTATCTGAGACCCCGAGTATTAACAATTGTGTATATTATTTTCCTACACTATCAATAAATCATGAAGTGTGGGGAAAATAGTAATCATTTAGGTGACTTTTTATTGGGCTATTTTTTGATAGGAATTGCAATTCTAAATCTGTCAGAAATCATTCCTGCACAAGTACATTTGTCAAGGGAGGTGCTGAGGTGAGGAACATTCTTTAAATAGTCTGAAACGCACCAGATTTAATTCCATATGTTCATGCAGTTCTTTAGTTGGAAGAATGTTTTCACTACACCCACACTTGTACATTGGGGGAAGATCCAAAGCACTTTGTATGAAAAGAACAAAAATCAGGCACAAACTGGCAATCAAACGTTACATTCTTTATTGAAAAATAGCATCAAATAGTTACCAGCATAGGCTTGTATGCGCCTGAATTACTTTGCAAGTGTGTGTTCACACGTGCATATACATACAGTGCACTCTATAACATTTGGGACAAAGACCCATCATTTATTAATTTGCCTCTGTACTCCACGATTTGTAATAGAAACAAATCATATGTGGTTAAAGTGCACATTGTCAGATTTTAATAAAGGCCATTTTTAAACATTTTGGTTTCACCATGTAGAAATTACAGCAGTGTTTATACATAGTCACCCCCCCATTTCAGGACACCATAATGTTTGGGGGCACATGGCTTTGCAGGTGTTTGTAATTGTTCAGGTGTTTAATTGCCTCCTAATGCAAGTATCAGAGAGCTCTCAGCACCTAGTCTTTCCATCGCCTTTGGAAACTTTTATTGCTGTTTATCATCATGAGGACCAAAGTTGTGTCAAAGAAGCCATTATGAGACTGAAACAAGAATAAAAATGTTAGAGACATCAGCCAAACCTTAGGCTTACCAAATCAACTGTTTAGACATCCTAAAGAAGAAAGAGACCATCAGTATCTGCTGATGGTGAGCTTACTAATCGCAAAGGGACTGGCAGGCCAAGGAAGACCTCCACAGCTGATGACAGAAGAATTATCTCTATAATAAAGAAAAATCCCCTGTCCGACAGATCAGAAACACTCTTCAGGAGTCGGGTGTGGATTTATTAATGACCACTGTCTGCAGAAGACTTCATGAACAGAAATACAGAGGCTACATTGCAAGAAGCAAACCACTGTTTACCGCAAAAATAGGATGGCTGGGTTACAGTTTGCCAAGAAGTACTTAGAAAAGTAACCATTGTTCTGGAAAAAGGTCTAGTGGACAGATGAGACGAAGATTAACTTATTTCAGAGTGATGGCAAGAGCATAGTATGGAGGAGAGAAGGAACTGCCCAAAGCATACCACCTCATCTGTGAAACACGGTGGTGGGGGTGTTATGGCCTGGGCATTTATGGCTGCTGAAGGTACTGGCTCACTTATCTTCATTGATAATACATCTGCTGATGGTAGTAGCATAATGAATGCTGAAGTGTAGGCACATCCGATCTGCTTAAGTTCATGCCTCAAAACTCATTGGCCAGCAGTTCATTCTACAGCAAGACAATGATCCCAAACATACTGCAAAAGCAACAAAGGAGTTTTTTAAAGTTAAAATTGGTCAATTCTTGAGTGGCCAAGTCAATCACCCGATCTGAACCCAATTGAGCATGCCTTTTATATGCTGAAGAGAAAACTGAAGGGGACTAGCCCCCAAAACAAGCAGAAGCTGAAGATGGCTGCAATACCAGCCAGGAAGAGCATCACTAGAGAAGACACCCAGCAACTGGTGATGTCCATGAATCGCAGACTTCAAGCAGTCATGGCATTCAAAGGATATGCAACAAAATACTAAACATGACTTTCATTTACATGACATTGCTGTGTCCCAAACATTATAGTGCCCTGAAATGGGGGGGAACTACGTATGAACACAACTGTAATTTCTACATGGTGAAACCAAAATGTATAAAAATGGCCTTTATTAAAATCTGACAATGTGCACTTTAACCACAGATGATTTTTTTTCTATCACAAATATCAAATTGTGGAGTAGAGGCAAATAAATAAATGATGAGTCTTTGTCCCAAACAATATGGAGGGCACTGTACATAATGTATATATATATAAGCCTCTAGCATTAGCCATTTTGGACATCAGTGCATTTAGTATTGGGAAAACAGTAAAATCATTCTGTGTTTACTATTGTGAACAACAGTTTTTGCATTACAAAACATGAAAACCTGTTTATAAAAGATGTGGGGGGGGGGGGGGGGGGGGGGGGGGGGGGGGGGAAATAAGTTTAATTAATTTGGCACAAAACTAAATTTGGCTGTGTCATAACTTAAGTCCTGGAACTACCAGAGGTGTAATTGCAGCATTTTGTCCTGGGAATAACCAATCATTTTGATTGAAGTGCTTTCTTAATTCCTTCCACTTCCATCTGTAAATAAAATTTGAAAAACATCCTTAACATCTTCCAATTCAGCGTCTCAGATTGGAAAAAGAGCAGCAGCTAAATCCTGCATTAATTTCATGATCCAAAGTTACCAGTCAAGAACTACGAGTGCCTGCCCTAATTACCCCGGATATGATCACTAACATAATTTGTATAGGAAGGAACTGCAGATGCTGGTAAGATAGGCAAAAAGCTGGAGTAACTCAGCGGGACAGGCAACATCTCTGGAGAGTAGGAATGGGTGACGTTTTGGGTCAAGTCTGAAGAAGGATCTTGACCCGAAAAGTCACCCATTCCTTCTCCAGTGATGCTACCTGTCCCGCTGAGTTACTCCAGCTTTTTGTGTTACTAACATAATTTGTATCAGTTCCACACACATATAATGTGTACCAAAAGTTCATGTCCTAGGTTAGGATTTCTCCCAGTCTTACGTCCTTAAACCATACAATAATTGTTGTCCAAAAGACTAAATATCCATGTGTTTCTTGGATTTAATGGTGTTTCTAATTCTTCCCCAAAAATAAAGCTTTACTGCTATATGTCCTTTAAAAATCAATTGAACCTAGCTTTACATTTCAGGGAACACAGGTTTAGTTCATAAAATCAGTTGCAGAGTATAATACAGGCACACCTAATAAAATAATGTCCAAAGACTTTATTGAACTTTACTGACTTTACTGTATCATTGCTTGATACAGTAATGCCACCGCGCAAAACCTAAAGGCCTGAAATTAATGGTAAATCAGGAAAATGGAGTGCAATCTCACTTGGGAAAACTAAGTGTTCTCTGCATTGTGGAAATGACAGGTAGGATGCCACTTTTAATAAAATTAGATTTTCAGCTTTAAATTAGAGTGAGGAAAAACAAGACCCCAACCAAATATAGAAAGCTTAGAACAATGAAATCTAATGTGTGATAATTAAGTTAATTCATATTGCAAAAGGCAATAAGCTATATACACAAACTATAGACCACTTTAACAGCAGTTCACCTTGAACAGGTCCATATGAATTGATAGCTATTACTTTCTAAAAAGATACTGTGATAGTTTGGTCCCGCCCTGTCTACAAACTAGCCAAACTGGCATGGTGTGTTCACTGCTGATGTTCCTCATAATTCAGCTGTGGGGAATTGTGCAGGAGCAGGTCCATGAGGAAGCATTGCATGTACCATATTTTACAATGTAGGAGGCTCCATTAATTCTCCCTGTGACCTGTTGCCATCAACACACCCAGATTCTACTATTCACATATATGCCTGGGGTGATTTACAGTGACCAACTAACATACCACCTCTCATCTTTGGGAAGGAGAACGACACTGGAGCATCTAGGTGAATTCCACACAGTCACTGGGAGAATGTGCAAGCTACACGCAGGCAGCACAAGGTTGGGATGGAACACAGTGTTTAAGAAGGAACTGCAGATGCTGGAAAATCGAAGGTACACAAAAATGCTGGAGAAACTCAGCGGGTGCAGCAGCATCTATGGAACGAAGGAAATAGGCAACGTTTCGGGCCAAAACCCTTCTTCAGTCTGAGTTTCTCCAGCATTTTTGTGTGCCTGGGATGGAACACAGTTTGCTGGATCTGCATGAGGCAGCAGATTTACTTGCTGCATTATGCTTCTTGTAGTCTTCACTTTCAAAGAAACAGGCTGGTATTGACAACATGTTGAAACAAAACTTAGCACCACCTTGTCACTGATACAGTGCACTTTAATGATGGAAAACCGTGCAGACTTTGTTGGATGTGGGAAAACACAGTATAGTGGATTGTGGTGAAAACTATTAGGTTTTGGTTTGCAAAGTATAGGCTGCACTTCTTAATGACAGATCATTATAGCAAAATGGAATGCATTTCTTATACTTCCTTTACCCTAAAAGTACTTTTGAAATCTGCTTATTATTATAAAGTTGTGTAATTTAGCTATTTCCAAACAGAAAAATGTTTTGGAGAGGGTAGTCAAGAGATAATTTTGGCCAGGAGTGCCTATTCTTTGACTAGTGCTATGTGATCTTGTGTCTCATTAGGACTCTGATTTAAGGTCTCTTGACTAGGATAGCTATGCCCCACAGCAACAGCGTGGAATTGCCCCCAAATCCTAAGGAACTCAAAAACAGCTTTATAACTGTTGAAGCACAGATAAAGAAAGCTAAGGTGGATGGCCACCGTCATTTTCCCAGGGTAGGGGTGTCTAAAGTGAAAGGAGGAAGATTTAAAGTGGACCCAAGGGACAATTTTTACAGACACACAGTCGTTTTTATGGAGTAAACTGCTAGAAAGGAAGTGGTCGAGGCAGGTACAATTAAAATATTTAGAAGACGTAGATGGGTTCATAGATAGGAAAGGCTAAGAGGATGGGCCAAACTTTAGCAAATGGCATGAGCTCAGGAAGGCATTGTCGTTGACATGGATGGATGCTTTAGGACGTCTCAGCGGATAACTCTGATTCTAAGAAAAAGCACTGATGGTTAAGCCATTGCTGGAAATTTGTGGCCACCACCTATCAGAAGGACGTAGAGGAGATTCAGCAGAATGTTACCTGTCAGGGGAAGTGTTTGAATTTGTTTTCTGGTCTAGCCAGAAGTGGCTTTTGACCGGGGGTGGGGGACCACACATTCCTAATATCAGTGTACAAATTAATAGGCATTGATAGTGTAGTTATGAAGAAACTCTTTGCCATGTCAGAGGGTATAGAAGTGAGAGGATAGAGGGGAGCAAGAAGTTTCATGGGTGTTTGGAATCTAGAATGAAGTGCCCAAAAAGTTAGTTTGGGGCACATGCTCTCACACCATTTAAATTGCCAAGGCCAAGTAGGCTGCACATCAAATGCTGGTGAATGGCAATAGCTAACTTGGTCATGCGAGCTAAATTACCTATTTTTCGTGTTGTGTGGTTCTACGACTCAATGTTCATGACCACAGGAAGTTACAGAATGTTTTAGACATTTTTTTGAAATAATAATAAAAAGTAGAAATTGATTTTCACTTAACAAAATCCTAAAAACAAGTGTGTGAATGCCTGCTTTTAGAGGTATCCATGAAAGTATAAATAATGTTCATAATATTAAAATCATTTGTTTCATTCAGTATTATTCATTGATATCTATATATCTCATATTTATGAATTAATATTGTACTTTGATAACATTGCAATGCATCTCAATACTAATTAAAGATACAACTCACTTGTAATGAAATACGAATCTTCTTTTCTTCATCTAACTCGTTCATCAACTGTGTAATTTCTTTTCTGTCAAAATGTCAGTATTTTACTCAGGTTTGTACATTGCAGGGCTTATTCCATTTAGCAGTAACTTTTTCCCCACCCAAAACTATTTTCAATAAAAACAGAAAATAATGGGAACGTGGGAAGAAAAACAACCCGTTATTCATATCGGTGTCCAAAATAAATCATTCACCAGCCACAAATGTGGTTACTGTATGTTTAAGAAGGCACTGCAAATGCTGGAAAATCGAAGGTATACAAAAATGGTGGAGAAACTCGGCGGGTGAGGCAGCATCTATGGAGCAAAGGAAATAGGCAACGTTTCGACCCAAAACATTGCCTATTTCCTTCGCTCCATAGATGTTGAGTTTCTCCAGCATTTTTGTCTACCTGTGGTTACTGTATGATGTTTTATCCACACATACTAATCTAGCAGAAACCCTCTTATACATATAGTATATTCAAGTGTACATTTTACTAAACATTTGCCACAATCTAACAACCAGAAAATATTGAACATTAATCTAATAAATATGCAATCGTGTCTTATAATTTTACCAATATACATCTAACAGCTAAAATTCTAATGTGGTGTGGCAAAGAGTACTGAGAATATGGCTAAAATGCTGTCTATTACTCATTATTTATTGTTAAAAGTAATCAAGAAAACAGATTTGAAGAAACAAAATCAAAATCTTGCTATTTTTCTCTAAAATAACATTACGAATTCACATTATCAGAAACTCAAGATTAAACCCTTGGGCTGGACTGTAGGTAATTGATATAAATCCCTTGAGATATACATTTCTCTTAGATGAACAGTATGCGTGCTGCTACGAACTCAGGATTTTGTTAATTAAAATATTTTTGTTCAGTTTTATGTTAGTGTCATGTAACCTATTATAATCTGTTTGTGGGGGAAATAGATTGGTGAATTACACTGCTTAATACATGAGAAGCTTTGTAATGAAAAAAGGAATCATCGTGTCACATCTTGGCTACTAATTCATCTGTGGAAATATGTTATACAATAAAGTCGGGGAAGGTGTCACATGGTTTATTGATTTTTTAAAAATGATTTATGAAATGCATGCAGAGAGGCAATACTAACATTTTTGATTTTCGTAACTAGGATGCTTGCTGATCCTTTCAGTTTACAGTCAATGGTTTCCTGCATATTGAGTGTGTCATTGATACCCAACAGATAAAGGCAACTCACTTGTGCTGTGACTTCATCATTTCAATAAAACTTCTCAATTCTTTCACTTGTGCTTTTAATTCATCAATTGGATCTTGATTCTTGTCACTCTTTGGCTTGAGATCAGTATTGTACTGTACCGGCAAGTTTGACCTCTGTCCTCCAGCAGAGGCGAGATTGTGATGGAATGTGTGGATATTACTTCCAGATGGCAAAATTGGAACTCCTGGTTTCGGTGGCAACGTTTTGTCAGATCCCTAGGATAGTGTAAGTGTAGAAAAAAAATGAATTTTGCCAAATCAATGCTCTGAAATTGCACAGATCTCAGTAGCAAAACATATCAGGCATGAAACTTACTGCAAGATTTACAAAGATATGGATAAGATCCAAATCAAATCAAATAATTTAACAGCAGATATAGATTGTTTGAAATTAATCCCATTCCTTATGTTTGAAATAAAGTCTTCAAAAAGCACTAATAAGCATGCAGGTACAGCGGGCAATGAAGAAAGTGAATGGCATGTTAGCCTTTATAACAAGAGGAATTGAGTATAGGAGCAAAGAGGTCCTTCTGCAGTTGTATAGGGCCCTAGTGAGACCAAACCTGGAGTATTGTGTGCAGTTTTGGTCCCCTAATTTGAGGAAGGACATTCTTGCTATTGAGGGAGTGCCGCGTAGGTTTACAAGGTTAATTCCTGGGATGGTGGGACTGTCAAATGCTGAGAGAATGGAGCGGCTGCACTTGTATACTCTAGAATTTAGAAGGATGAGAGGGGTCCTTATTGAAACATATAAGATATTAAGTGTTTGGACATGCTAGCGGCAGGAAACATGTTCCAGATGTTGGGGGAGTCCAGAACCTGGGGCAACAGTTTAAGAATAAGGGGTAAGCCATTTAGAACAGAGACAAGGAAACACTTTTTCCTCACAGAGAGTTGTGAGTCTCTGGAATTCTCTGCATCTGCCTCATAGGGCAGTAGAGGCCGGTTCTCTGGATACTTTCAAGAGAGAGCTAGATAGGGCTCTTAAAGATAGTGGAGTCAGAGGATATGGGGAGAAGGCAGGAACGGGGTACTGATTGGGGATGATCAGTATGATCACATTGAATGGCGATGCTGGCTCGAAGGGCTGAATGGCCTCCTCCTGCACCTATTGTCTGTTGTCTATTGACATTCTGATTTTTCAATACAAGATTTAGATGTCCAACACCAATTTGTTACCAACTCCTATTTCATAACATTATTTGGTGGAAATGGCAACAGGGTTATGGGATACCCCTTGTAGCAAGATGCTTTTAAAAGACCATATATTTTAGATAGAACCTGAAAGATTAAAATTGGATATATTTTTAAAAGACCTTGAATTATAGTGTTTGTCTGCATCCTTGAGCAGTTTACAGTTACCTAAGGGGGCTAAAATGAGTGATCCCTTTGTGCTGGTTTTCATTCGAGTCTCCTCTCATGGAACATAGAACAGTACACAGCGGCGGAAATCCCGGGGGTGACAGGTGGGACACGCCCCTCCCCTCCCTGTTTTGAGAGGTGGGGGACAGTCCCGTCCCCCTCCCCCCCAATTTTTCTAATCCATATTTTAAAACCCGGTGAAATCTCTGCTTTCCGTGAGACAGTGGGGGTGGGACTGCTGATGGAGGGCACCGATTGGACAAGAGAGACGTTGGTCAGCAGGCAATGGGGGCGGGACATGATAATTCACCGCAGTGATTGGAGGAGGGAGACGTGCCAAAACACTCTCAGCACAGACCTGCGCCTCATCCGCAGCCAGGATCTATCCCGGTTTTCCGGCGTGTCCCGTCCCTACTCGAGTCCCCCCCATGCCCGCCCGGGGGTGGCCAGAGAGTTCCCCGAGTTACTGCTTTTCAGCTCTATTCCCAGAGCATCCTGCTTCAGTCCCTCCACTCATTTTGTTTTGTTACGGAGTTGAAAACATCCTGCTCTAAGTCACAAATATCTTTATTGTTTTGTCATTGCCCCTTCCTGTTTTCCTTCATCTTGTGCCGCCTTATTCGAGGCAAACTACCTGGTTTACACAGAATAGACACAGTTCACTGCATATATGCAAGCTGGTATGAATGGTGTATGGACAGATATTAAAGGTTTTGTCCAATATTAGGCATAGAAACATAATTTAAGAATCGATCCTTTCTATTATTTTTCTTGTTGCCCTTGGTAGCACCCCCCTCATGCACACACAAACTGCTTGACTACAAAATCTGGAGAAAAGGAATAGGTGACATTTCGGGTCAAGACCCTTCTTCAGACTGAGAGTCAAGGAAAGAGAAACAAGAAATAAAGACAGTAGAGAGAGAGAGATATCGAACAAATAAATGAAAGATATGCAAAAAAGTAACGATGATCAAGGAAAGGTGGAGCCCACAATGGTCCATTGTTGGCCGTGGGCTAGGTGATGAGTTATACAGACAATGAAACTCAACAGGACATCAGTGAAACTAGTATGACGACTTGCCAAACACTAACTCCTATCCCCATTCCCACACTGACCTTTCTGTCCAAGGCCTTCATTGTCAGAGTGAGGCCAAATGCAAACTGAAGAAACAACACCTATTTTGCTTGGGCAGCTTACAAATCAACAGTATGAATATTGATTTCTCTAACTTCTAGTAACCCTTGTATCCCCCTCTCCATCCCTCTTCCACGCTGGTCGTCGTAGTAGTTTCACTAACATCCTGTTGAGTTCATTAACTGTATAACACGTTTTCACCTAGCCCACCACCAACAATGGACCATTGTGGGCTCCACCTTTCCTTGATCATTGTGACTTTTTTTGCATATCTTTATTTATTCTATATCATCTTATATATCTCTCGTTTTCCTTTTCCGACTCAGTCTGAAGAAGGGTCTTTGACCAGAAAAGTCACCTAATCCTTTTCTCCAGAGATGCTGCCTCACGCAGTTACACCAGCTTTTTGTGTCTATCTTCAGTTTAAACCAGCATCTGCAGTTCCTTCCTACACATTTGACTACAACCTGTATAAATTCACTTTGCCCTACAACTATATTTGTAATAATCAGACAGACCTTTTGGATCAAGGATGACTCATTTCCACTCAGGTTCTGTGGGTTCTGAGATGGCTGGTGAGGCTTGAATGGGACACAATGACCCTACAATTGATACGTAAGGAGTATAAACTAGGTTTCTCCACACCACTGCAATGTTCCAACTCCACTTTGAGCAGCCATAAGCCAGGGATCAGTAGAACATGAATTTTATGCTAGCTCCAAGGTCTTCATCGTCAAACATACATTTCCTCAAATAAACCAAAGATGATGGCAAATTTATTTATTGTTCATGGGTCACGCTGAGCAGTGGCTCCAGAGATATGAAGAAAGATCCATTTTCTAGGGGTTTGTTAGGAACCTTTAAGATCAGGGGACAGGGTTGAAGAGTGGAGGTAGGTTGATAAAATATCTTGTTGAGTGCAAGACCTATTCTTTTGTATGCTCAGTAAAAGAGTCCGAATGCATGGGCTGACCTCTGAACGCATGCAAGCATCAACAATTTCTGTCAACTGCATGGACTGGTTCTGGAACACAATCACTGCAGGGTAAACTTCCCCGTTAGTTCTGAAGATGAGCTTCACTTCTGCTGAAATTTTGCTGGAGGCGAGATTCAGTATCATGGCAAGAAAAGTCAAAAGTATCAGCACAATGACATAATTATATCGTACTGTCTAATCCATAATCATATCACGGATATGCCACAACTTTCAGCTGGTTGTTAAGAAATCCAAACCAGCATATTGTGGCATAGAGGAAAGCATTTACTCCTCTCCCACTACCCTAGTCCAGTTAATCATTGTACACTTCCAAGCTTTTGTTTTTTCTTAAACTTTTGCAGCTTATGTTTGTGTCTAGCAAGTACCTTTAGTTCTGTAAAATATTCTCTGTTCACACTAACATTCCTAGTTCCCGCGGTTCACATCAATGCTGATATAATTAGATGACTTTTGTAAAAATATTATTTTTTCATGTTTTAACATTGACTATTCCAATGTGTAGCTGCAAGAAAAACACAGACACACACCTCTGATAACTCACCGGTAACAAAGGAATGGGTCTGTGAGCTTTCTTTATGACCTCTTTTACTTTTGCTGTGTTGGATTCAAATTCTATTCTTTCATGCTCTTCTCTTTGATCCTCTGGCGAAACTGGCGAGTCCAAGTAGTCAGGGCTGGAAAGTGTTGGCTGCAACAAGGGAAAGAAGAAATAGCAAGAATTGGCAGTTGCTGGGGAGCAGCCCGAACAACAAATTGGGATAGATCAGAATTAAAAACAAATTTAATCCGATTATGGTTCCCTGTCCTAAAACATTAACTTGGGTTTCTCTAGCTAAAGATGAAGCTGATCTACTGAGAATTTTCTGGTTTGTTTTCCAGGACTGTGGCCACTCATTATTTGCTTTGCTTGGAAATACATCTGTGAAGTAGCTTCATTCATATTGTGGGTTCAAAATGTAAATTTCTGTGAAAAATATGCTTCTGCAGATTTGTTTTGTATGTGCAGAACGGCAACAACATGACATTTAAACGCAAAGCAATTAGAGGGCAAGATACATTGGATGGCAGGTAATGGATACAAAACATTGCTTATATTTTCTATATTCTGCTTTATAATAATGATAATACATTTTATTTATGGCCGCCTTTCAAGAGTCTCAAGGACACCTTACAAAAATTTAGCAGGTAGAGGAAAAACATGTAAGGGGAATGAAATAAATAGTAGAGACATGACTAGTACACAAAGTAAAGACAGAATTCAATACAAAACACAATACGAGGCAATTAATACACATAAGAAAAGGGAGGGGGACGTGGGGCTAAGGATAGGCAGAGGTGAAGAGATGGGTCTTGAGGCGGGACTGGAAGATGGTGAGGGACACGGAATTGCAGATCAGTTGGGGGAGGGAGTTCCAGTGCCTGGGAGCTGCCCTGGAGAAGGCTCTGTCCCCAAAACTGCGGAGGTTGGACGTGAATGGAGAGGAGACCAGCTGATGTGGATCTGAGGGACCGTGAGGGTTGGTAGGGGGAGAGGAGGTCAGTGATATATGGGGGGGCCAGATGGTGGAGGGCTTTTGTAGGTGAGGATCAGGATTTTGTAGTTGATCCGGTGGGAGATGGGAAGCCAGTGAAGTTGTTTGAGGACTGGAGTGATGTGATGCCAGGATTTGGTGTGGGTGATGAGTCGGGCGGCTGCGTTCTGGACCAGTTAAGACTCGGTTGATGTAGGTGGAGCTGATGCCAAGGAGAAGTGAGCTTTAATAGTGTGAAAATAAACATGCGCAAGTTCTAATTCTGTTTTGACTTCACGTTTATTTCAAGGTCAGCGTTTAACACCCATCCCTAAGTGGTAAATTGCCGAGCATTTTTTGTTTAGTTTTATGGGTTTTTTATTTAGTTTAGACACATCACGGAAACAGGCCCTTCAGTCCACCGTGTCCATGCCGATCATCGATCACGCGTTCGCACTAGTTCTATATTATCCTGCTTTCTCATCCACTCCTTACACACTGGGCGCAGTTTATAGTGGCCAATTAACCTATAAACCCACATGTCCTTGGGATGTGGGAGGAAACCGGAACACCCGGAGGAAACCCATGTGGTTACAGGGAGAACATGTAAACTGCATTACAAGACCGATTGTAACTGTTAATAACGTGACCACATACTGATGTAAAGACTTGTGATGGTGGTCGCCGTCCACTGGCTTTTGGTCTGGAGGTTGTGGGATGGTTGAGTTTCTCAGTGGAAGTGACTAAACTGTCAAAACCTGTTACATCTACACGACAAAAGAAAGCAGTGCAATATTAGAAATGAATGCTTCAGACAATTTATATATTGTTTTTGAACATGAATAACTGAGTAACTCTGCAAAGTGCTCATTGGCAAACATTGCACCTGATGAAATCAAAAGATAATATTGCTAAGTCTCTGCTCCCTCTCCAGAAGTACAATGAGATCTCTTTCCCACAACAGTGAAATACCTCATCAAAATCGGTTAATATACTGATCAGCCAAATCAGGTAGATCACACCATCTTTGTTCAGAATCTACAATACCAAATTCTAAGGGGAGTAAGAGGCGACCGTGGCTGACAAGGGAAGTCCAGGACCGTAGAAAAATAAAAGAGAAGACGTATAACATGGCAAAGATGAGCGGGAAGCCAGAGGATTGGGAAACTTTTAAAGATCAACAGAAGATAACTAAAAAGGCAATACGGGGAGGAAGGATGAAGTACGAAGGTAAGCTAGCCAAGAATATAAAGTAGGATAGTAAATGCTTCTTTAGGTATGTGAAGAGGAAAAAAATAGTTAAGACAAATGTGGGTCACTTAAAGAGACGAGTTGAACAGATGCTTTGGTTCGGTCTTCACTGAGGAAGACACAAACAATCTCCTAGATGTACTAGGGGACAGAGTGATGGTGATGGAGGAACTGAAGGAAATTCACATTAGTCAGCAAATGGTATTGGGTAGACTGATGGGACTGAAGGCTGATAAATCCCCAGGGCCTGATGGTTTGCATCCCAGGGTACTCAAGGAGGTGGCTGTAGAAATTGTAGACGTATTTGTGATCATTTTCCAATATTCTATAGCTTCTGGATCAGTTCCTGTGGATTGGACAGTAGCTAATGTTATCCCACATTTCTAAGAAAGGAGGGAGAGAGAAAGGAGGGAATTATAGACCAGTTAGCCTGACATCAGTGGTGGGGAAGATGCTGGAGTCGACTATCAAAGATGTAATAGTGGCACATTTGGATAGCAGTAACAGGATCGGTCCAAGTCAGCATGGATTTACGAAGGGGGAATCATGCTGGACAAATCTGGAATTTTTTGAGGATGTAACAAGTAAAATGGACAAGGGAGAACCAGTGGATGCAGTGTACCTGGACTTTCAGAAAGCCTTTGATAAGGTCCTACACAGGAGATTGGTGGGCAAAATTAGAGCACATGGAATTGGGGGTAAGGTATTGACATGGATAGAAAATTGGTTGGCAGACAGGAAACAAAGAAAAAGGATTAACGGGTCCCTTTCAGAATGGCAGGCAGTGACTAGTGGGGCGCCGCAAGGCTCGGTGCTGAGACCGCAGCTATTTACGATCAACAGTACCCTCCATAATGTTTGGGACAAAGACCCATTATTTTTTAATTGCCTCTCTATTTGAGATTTGTAATAGAAAAAAATCACATGTGGTTAAAGTGCACATTGTCAGATTTTAATAAAGGGTATCTTAGTTTCACAATGTAGAAATTACAGCAGTGTTTATACATAGTCCCCCGATTTCAGGGCACCATAATGTTTGGGACACAGCAATGTCATGTAAATGAATGTAGTCATGTTTAGTATTTTGTTGCATATCCTTTGCATGCAATGACTGCTTGAAGTCTGCGATTCGTGGACAACACCAGTTGTGGGTGTCTTCTCTGGTGATGCTCTGCCAGGCCTGTATTGCAGTCATCTTTAGCTTATGCTTGTTTTGGGGGCTAGCCCCATTCAGTTTTCCCTTCAGTATATAAAAGGCATGCTCAATTGGGGTTAGATCGGCTGATTGTCTTGGCCACTCAAGAATTGACCATTTTTTAGCTTTGCAAAACTCCTTTGTTGCTTTAGCAGTATGTTTGGGATCATTGTCTTGCTGTAGAATGAACCGCTGGCCAATGAGTTTTGAGGCATTTGTTTGAACTTGAGCAGACAGGTTGTGTCTATACACTTCAGAATTCATTATGCTACTACCATCAGCAGTTGTATCATCAATGAAGATAAGTGGGCCAGTACCTTCAGCAGCCATACATGCCCAGACCACTGTGTTTCACAGATGAGGTGGTATGCTTTGGATCTTGGGCAGTTCCTTCTCTCCTCCATACTTTCCTCTTGCCATCACTTTGATATGTTAATCTTCGTCTCATCTGTCCACAAGACCTTTTTCCAGCTCTTTTAAGTATTTCTTGGCAAACTGTGTCCTGGCGATCCTATTTTTGCAGCTAACCAGTGGTTTGCATCTTGCAGTGTAGCCTCTGTATTTTTGTTCATGAAGTCTTCTGCAGAAACTGGTCATTGACAAATTCACACCCGATTCATGAAGAGTGTTTCTGATCTGTCGGACAGGTGTTTGAGTTTTTTTCTTTGTTATAGAGAATTCTTCTGTCATCAGCTGTGGAGGCCCTCTTTGGCCTACCAGTCCCTTTGCGATTAATAAGCTCACCAGTGCTCTCTTTCTTCTTAATTATGTTCCAAACAGTTGATTTTGGTAAACCTAAGGTTTGGCTGATGTCTCTAACAGTTTTATTCTTGTTTCTCAGTCTCATAATGGTTTCTTTGATTTTCATTGGCACAACTTTGGTCCTCATGTTGATAAACAGCAATAAATGTTTCCAAAGGTGATGGAAAGAATGGAGGAAAAACTAGGTGCTGAGAGCTCTCTTATACCTGCATTAAAGAGGCATTTAAACACACCTGAGCAAATACAAATGCCTGTGAAGTCATGCGTCCCAAACATTATGGTGCCCAGAAATGTGGAGGGACTATGTATAAACACAGCTGTAATTTCTACATGGTGAAACTAAAATGTATAAAAATAGCCTTTTGCAGTTTAACCACATGTGATTTTTTTTCTATTACAAATCTCAAATTGTGGAGTACAGAGGCAAATAAATAAATGATGGGTCTTTGTCCCAAACATAATGGGGGGCACTGTACATTAATGATTTAGATGAAGGAATTAAAAGTAACATTAGCAAATTTGCAGATGACATAAAGCTGTGTGGCAGTGTGAACTGTCAAGAGGATGCAATGAGGAAGCAGGGTGACTTAGACAGGCTGGGTGAGTGGGCAGATGCAGTATGATGTGGATAAATGTGAGGTTATCCACTTTGGTGACAACAATAGGAAGGCAGATTATTATCAGAATGGTGTCAGGTTAGGAAAAGGGGAAGTACAATGAGACCTGGGTGTCCTTGTACATCAGTCACTGAAAGTAAGCATGCAGGTACAACAGGCAGTGAAGAAAGCTAATGGAATGTTGGCCTTCATAATGAGAGGAGTTGAGTATAAGAGCAGAGGTCTTTCTGCAGTTGTTCAGGGCCCTGGTGAGAACACACCTGGAGTATTTTATACAGATTTGGTCTCCTAATTTGAGGAAGGACATTCTTGCTATTGAAGGAGTGCAGCGTAGGTGCACGAGGTTAATTCCCGGGATGGTGGGACTGTCAAATGATGAAAATGTAGCGACTGGGCTTGTATTCACTGGAATTTAGAAGGATGAGAGGATATCTTTACAGATACATATAAAATGATTAAGGAATTGGACACGCTAGATGCAGAAAACATGTTCCCGATGTTGGGAGAGTCCAGAAACAGATGCCACAGTTTAAGTATAAGGGTAGGCCATTTAGAACTGAGATGAGGAAAACCTTTTCCACACAGTGTTGTGAAATTCTCTGCCTCAGAAGTCAGTTGAGGTCGATTCACTAGATGCATTCAAAGGAGAGTTAGATAGAGCTCTTAGGGCTGGCAGAATCAGGGTATGGGGAGAAGGTAGGAAAGGGGTACTGACTGTGGATGATCAGCCATGACCACATTAAATGGCGGTGCTGGCTCGAAGGACCGAATGGCCTACTCCTGCACCTATTATCCATGTATCTATGTATTTAAGCATCATTTTCACTTTGGCCAGCTACTGATTTGTCAACATTATTGTACATAAATGACATGGCTGATAGGCAGCCAATATACAACCACACCCAAGTTGCCTTTCCACTGAAGTATGGCTGATTGCGCATGGAAAAGCAAAAAGCAACAGATGCTTGAAATCAAAAAGAAAAACAGAAAATACCAGGAATATGCCAAAAACAGATTTAATGGTTCAGGACATTGCTGGTTTTCCTTTTCCCCGAAGCTGCCGGACCTGCTGTGTATCCCTAACATTTGAGTTTTTAGCAGTGATATTGTCCACTTCACACTGCTGTCAAACTTTAAAACTACCCACCATTCAGTAACTAAGTTCAAAGCGGTAATTTATTCTTTTAAAAAAACGTGTAGAAAAGTATATTCTTTTGCCACTTGATGAAAAGCCCTTTACAGATTCACAAAATGGCACCAGGGAAGAGGACATTTTGCTTTGAGTCCAAACCTGATCTATGTTAGGGTAATCCAGGGCGTCCCACACCTCACACTTTTCTTTTCAAATCCATTATTTTCAGATATTCACCCAGCCCCCTTTTGAATGCAACAATGGAATTGGCACCACAGTAGAAAATTCCAAATCCTAACCATTTGCTGTGTAATCATATTTTTTCATGTGTCACTTGATTTAGCACACAAGTTAAGGTATATATTTTGATCCTTGTTGGGTATGACCTAAATAATTGTTCACATTATATTAAACAGGGTGAAAGTGAAAATCAAGCAAACAGAAACCAAAACTGTTACCAATGATACAAATCATGTTGTTTCAGACTCAATGCGAAATAATCTAGAATGATTCTGAAATAATCTAAAATGAAACAAGAAATTAGGTGCTTCAGTTAAATGCTGGAAAAAAAAAAATCAGAGAATACGTTATTGTTCTGTTCACGGTAGAGAAGACAGATTAGAAATGTTCAAAATTACATAAAGTTTTGAAAGAGCAAATCGGAAAAACTTAAAGGTAGATAAAAATACTGGAGAAACTCAGATTCTCCCTGCCCCATCTATGGTGACGTTTTGGGTCGAGACCCTTCTTCAGACTCAGGAAAAACGTGTTTCTTTTCAAATGGTTATAAATTGCTAGGCTTTAAACAGCAGTAATGGAGAGTTTTTTGCCCCAGATGTTAGTTTGAGGATGTGATTGTGCAGAGGAGCTTCACTAGGATATTGCCTGGATTACAGAGGTTTAGTTATGGGGAGAGATTGAAAATGAGGACCTGTTGCCCTGCAGCTAAAGAGGCTGAAGGGTGACCTGACAGAAAGATATAAAATTATGAGTGGCCTTAATAGGGTAATCAGAATCTTTTTTCCCCTCTGATAGTTTTAAAAAACAAGAATACAGTTAAAGATGAGAGGAAGTAGATTTGTAGGGGATCTGAGGGGTTGATATCTGTATATCTGCTGTGTGCCACCAGGAAGTGGTGCAATCAGTTCCAATCAATCACTACGTTGAAAAAGGTATTTAGACGTATAGTTAAATTGGCAAGGCATAGAGGAAACATTCCTAATGTGCATCAATGTAGGTAAGAACAAAAAATTGTTATGGACACAGTGAACTTAAAGGCCTCTTTCTTGCTTTATGACTCTGACTCAATAACTCCAACGAGTAATTTACAAATACCGTGCAAAGAAGATAATAGTTTTCCACGGAAACAATCTTATCAAGATAAAGCATGACAAAGTTTGACAAATAAAGGCTTAGTAGGTAAAAACCAAAGATCCTATAGCAAGCAAGATAGTGCACTCGACGAAAAAGACGTAGTAGGGTCATGGGCAGATTCATGGGTAATCTTCGGCCCCATTTCCGTAACCGGCTTCCGTTTCCGCACTACTATCTTTGCTTTGGCCATAGCGTCCACATCTTGTGAACAGTGTGATCAAATGAATTACAGAGTGCAAGTTTAATACAGACATTAACTCAAACACAGCACATGAGCCATTTAAAAAGAGATTAAAAAAAAAACTTAAAAAGAGATTTTTTTTAAAACTTAAAAAGAAAATTTAAAAACATCAAAAAGAAAATTAACAGAATTATAATTTATTGACATATTAAATCAAAAAATACCAGAATTATCATTAACAAAAATAGGGTCTAACACTATATCACACACACACAACTGTTCCCCCCGCATGATTACACTAGGGGGATGCACTAACAAGTAAGCAGGCTACATCAGAGGTTTAAGAGTGCACTATCTTGCCAATGGAAAAAACGAAGCACATAGATCAAGTTAAATGCACAATTTTAGCAAAGGTTCAGTAATGGTACTGCAACACTGAAATTTCCACACTGTGTACCAAACTTGTCCTCTAGCAACTTGTATTTCTCACCAGGTTTAAAAAGACTGAAATTCTCTACCAACAAAACCATCTTTAATGCTGAAGTATACTTATGGACATTATGCTACAGAATAGTTGTATTACAGCTAATGTGCAGTCTGAGGTTGCCACAACAAGAACAACCAGAATCAGGCGCAAAGATTGAAAGATGTTTGCGTCTGGATGCAGCTGAAAAATAAGCTTAAAACATCCAAAGTATACTACACACAGGCTGGATCACAGCACATCTGAGGTTCCACAGAGAACTCCACATCTGTCCAAATGCTAGTCAGCACATCTAGTCCAGGAGTCACATCTAGTCCAGCACCATATCCTCATCATATAGAGCTGAGGGTCCAGGTACACCTCAAATCAGCTTTACACCATCCATGGCGGAGGTATCCAATGCAATGCCATTCATTAAAAATGTAAGCGAGGCTGGGTATTTAACGCCTTTAATGAATTTACATAAGTAAAGTGTTTTTGGATACACTTTGCAATTCTAAAATAATCTTTATATTACTTAAAATATTTAACTACCTGAATAAATATCAACATTTCTAAATATTACAGGTCATCCAAGAGATTTAGAGATATGGGAAATAGTGCCGATCAGAAGGCCATCAACATGGTCTAGAGGCATGGGGTTCAGGATCTGCTGCCTACTTCGTCTCTGACATTCATGGGCCTCTCCCGCTCAAAGAACTGCTATGTCAGTAATACCAACAGCAAATTGGGAACCATGTGCCACAAAGGGTAGATGCAGCCTCAGGGATCCTGCAGGAAGCAAACGGGAGATATATGCCATTTTCCTTTTCTTAAAACAATCAAATATTACAAATCTCCCATTTTATTTCCTCTCCAATTTTCCTTTCTCATGAGTAAATGAAGTTCTTGGATGCAAGGACGCAGCACTGCCTCTACTCTTCCATGAGATAGCATCATATCAGGAGACAATGGAACTGCAAGGAAGCACCATTCAACTAAACATTGGTGATGGGGGTTTGATTGGGTGGTTGCTTGACTTGAATGCTGCAGTCTTGGCCTTCACCTGGGAATAGACCTCACTGTTTGTCCATGGTTTCCAGTTGTAGAACTGGAGAAATTGGAGAATTCAATATTCATACTATTGGGTTGTAAGCTACCCGTGGAAAATAAGGTGTGCCTCAAATTACAGCAATGCATCAGAAATACTTAACTGGCTGCCAAACGCTTATGGTTGTGAAAGGTGCTAGAAAATGGAAGTCCATCGTTTCATGAGGAAAGAGTAAATTACATAATTACGTGATCTGAAGAGAACAATCGCCAGAACCCACATAGAGTATATAGCACAGCAAAAATGCTCCATGGTGGTTGGCAAGAAGATTATCAAACTAATTATTACAGTAGACATGGTCAGGGGCAATTTCTACAGGGGTTCTTAAAAGAGAAAGTAGGAGGATTTGAGCTTTAGCCCTTGATAACTGGCTACCATTAGTGAGGCAATTGAAGATGGATATGCAACATGGCTAGAGATTAAGTGTAGATCCTGGAAGAGTTTATGGTCAATTCTTCAATCAAGGTATTGCTTCACTGGAAGTCAATGCAAGCCAGTGAGGACTGGATTGATAAGTAAATTATCCTTAATGAAAACTCTGATGTGAAAACTAGGTTTTCTGATGAATTGGCAGTTTATGGATAAAAGCCCATCAAATGTACATTGGAATAGTTAAGTCAATAGATGACTCAAGAGTGGAAGAGGGCTTCACACAGATGAGTGGAGGTGGGGTTGTGCAGTACAAGAGTGATCGAAATAGATGCCCAAAGTACTGAACAGTGGTTAGTGCAGGTGTGTAGTCCAATATTTCAAGTTTAGAAGCTCAATTTTAGAAGATACCAGAGCAAGGATGGAGTCAGTGGCTGAGGAACAGAATAGCAGGAAGGTACAGAAACAATAGAGGAAAATTTCACTTATCTAATACTGAAGACTGGGCTGACAATTTAGCAACAGGATGTGAGGATAAAAGGAATCACAAAGAGAGAAACATGTTTTTCAAATGTCAGAGCCTGCATGAAAAGATAGTCGATTATACTTCTATAGTGGAACTCACTTACATCACTGCTCAATAGAGCTTAATCAGAAAACCGATCACTGCAAGTAATCAACAACTTAGAGTCTTTTTTACAAAGGTTGCCTTTTCGTTTCTGGATCCTCATGAATTTGACACACTGAATAGAAAGGAGTATCTGCATATGTGCAATGTCTCAAGTGCACAATTTCCACATTTCCACAAAATTCAGTTATGCATGTGTAGCTAGCAGATGGTGAAGGTCATTCGTGAGATTTGTTTCAGTCAGGTTTGGAATTGAATTACTGTACAGGGTCCAAGTCTTCCCTCAAATTTTCCCTACCATTTACCACAATCTCACCTGGCCCCAAATTCACCTCCCAACCTCACCAGATATCCACCATAACTGATTATGGCTCCAACCACACCCCACCCCCTCCCTCACATCCCACAGCCAATTATAACCAAACACCCCGAACACTTGACCGTGACCTTCGTGTTAATTAACATTTATACCTCTCACTGGTGTAAATGTCAATTAGTAAGAAGACATTTCTCCCACTCCCAGGCCTCTTTAGCACAGTACCTTCCATGTAGTTTTTGCTTTATTGCAAAGCAAATAAAGTAAAACATTTGAACATCATGCACAAAGCTTCCAAGCAACTGGCATGAACCTTTGCCAGTGTGGAAGAATTTCTACGCAAGCATTTTTGCAACAGAATAATTCTTTCCACACACATTAAAAAACGTTGAGGCTGACCCAATACTTTCAAAACTGTTGTATTAAAACTTGTAACAGTTCATTGTTACTGTAGAATAACTGGAATAGTTAGACATTCCTAATTAGACATTTGATTGCACTGAGATCTGTCTAGAAACTACTCATTGCGATAAATGGAAAGCGAAGAAGCAGAAATAACTCAAGAGCTCGAAAGGCTGTCAAGAGGAAGTCAGTCTTACCCTCAAAGGGCATGGAAGTGTAGTTACCCATGGTAAATAGAAGTGAGAGTTAAAAGGCTTACAAGGAGTGATGGGAAAGGAAAGCAAAGTCGTCACATGAAAGGAATGTCTGAAAACAATGAGAACAGAACAGAAAGTTACTGAAGCAGTTTTGACATTTAAATGTGTATTTGTTATATCGCTACAAAATTCATGCTTAATGTTAAAGTTTATCATTTTATAACAAACTATTTACCAAATAAAATGGATAGTTTTCTTTAACTCTCAAACTAACCATTTAATTAAATACAAATTGTGAATAATGGCCGGGTTTTGCAAATGTATATCTTAAGTCCTCTGAAGCGAATAGAGAACCTTTTCACATTTTATTGTGTTATGTTGACTAAAACAATTGTAGAATCACCAATTTTATAAGTTAGTCGGGAAATTTGAAAACATAACAGTGAAAACTTTAAAACTGCAGTGTTTAGAGAATGTTTTGTAGATTATATTTAAATTGTTCTCAGCTGGATTAATGGTCCAACCTTCTAGGCACATGTTGTGAAAGAAATAATTTAAAATCATAAATATAATGAAGTTGATAAACACCTTCTTTGTCTTGCCCTGTATTAAATTTCATTTAAACAGACAATATCATTTTGAATCTGTAATACATTATTTTTCTTCACCTCTTATACCATGTTACCTACAATTCACTCGATTCTGAGGCCATGCAAGTAACACATTTCTAGGATTGAGACTGAAAGTTGAGCAATAAACCCTACACAAGCTAATTAAGGTATCTCCAATTTTTCATATTTTCAGCATTGAAATTATGTCTGGAGAATTGGGAGGGACTATCCCGTCCCCCACTTCTGTACTATCTCATCCGTTATAGTGGCTTACAGAAGCTCTCTTGCGCAATTGGACAGTTAATTAGCTATGGATGGAAATTCTACTGTCTATTCTGCCACTGGCCGAAGCTTCTATACTGAGAAGACATTGATCTAAAATAACTGACAAAGAGGAAATGACGTACAATATTGTTATAGCCAGGATTCCACTGGCTGAAGGAGTAGTGTCAGGAATTTAAAGGGACACAACACATTTTATTTTGCCCACACTTGCTTCCCTGACTGGTAATGACTACTAGAGAAGGGTGTGGTTGCTACACCGCTCTGTACAAATTCCCAGCTGGTGGGACTAGATTCTATAATAATTCTATATGGAATGTATATTCTGCGTAATTGCTCTTTTTGCAAGGAACAATTACTTGCAGAAATCAATGAAAGAACAGAGTAGAATTAACTGTTTTGTTTGTTCAGGCATAATAGGCCAAGGCTACAAGGCCACCTTCTGTGCTGCACAGATCTATTATTCTGTATGATGGCTCTTATGCTCTTAAAATAAAACATGTTTTAAAACACTAGTCAGGAATAAATGTGTAGCAGATTGGTTTAATGCTGGATTGAAAATCTACTATTTCTTATCCATCAAATAACATGCTATAGCAGTCACAAGGAAATGAGTGAGAATGACGAAAGTTGCTGTATATGTGAAGGCTTCACAATTTCTCACTATTTTGCAAGGAAAAAATGATTTTTCTCTACAACTAGTATACGGATGTTTTATATATTAGATCTATTTAAACTTAATACTATGTAAATTTTTATTAACATTTAAATTTATTTATTGTTTGCAGTACTTAGCTATAAATAGTCTTTCAATGCATCTCGAAGCAAAACCCAACAAATATTAAGAATAATATTTAAAATCCGGTGTTTTGTTAACCAATGGTCTAACAGCAATAAAAAAATATCAATACTAAATTGAAAAGAACATAACTTGAGTAAATAATAAAGATTTAACATTAAAAATGTTTATAAAGAGACTAAATACTTACTAACTTCACTTCAAAAGAATTATGAAGAATTTCTCAGTGCTGATAGAAAAACGAACAACGGCAACCAATGCAATACATTATAACAGTTTCTTGAACTCACTGATGCATGTGAGATATACTGACCACTCCAAAGGACTGCAGCTTCTCCAAGAATATTTAACATGTCACTGTACTGTTACTTTACTTATATGAATTTTAATTCTAGTGCACATAAAGAACTCCCATAGTTAAATAAATCTTATTACAAACACAAGTATAAAACCGGTAAAGTTCAAAATAACTATATTGCTACAAGACACAAATTTGAGCTACTTGCTTTTCTGCAGTGACTCGTTGTCATAAGCCATTTTGCAATGCAGAACTAATCTGCTGCTTACTTTACAGATAATGCAGCTCCTTTGAAATCAAGCTTTCTGGCTTGAATTTTCACTACTGTTTGTAATAAATCCTATTCGGAGTAAGGGTCCATTAACACAATACGTACTTAGTATTGGTTCACTGCTGCAGATCAATATGCCAATGTGTGTTATAATGCAGTGTGCAGTTTCACGATAATGCAGCTATTTATAGATAATTCGAAACAGCAGCTGAACAGGACGGTGACTTCTTACCAATGTCATTGGTCTTTTCCAAGGTCTCTCTCTCTGATGTACTGAGAAAAAGAGCTGGAGATCCTAATTCTGCCTTTGGGTCACTGTCAGACCTGCCCAAATAAACAACATCATGCACATTATTACTTTAATTAATTCAAGTTATACTAAAGATCTACAGTGACACCTTTGTAGAATGTCAAAACATGAAAACTTATTTATTCAAACTTAAGCAATTCAGCCCTTCTAAAATACTTTTAGAAATGAGACATTCATGGCAGCATAGAGGTTTTTAATTATAGTCACATTGTTTGGTTACTATCAATAGTATAGGTTCAATAATTTCTTTAGAAAACCTCCAAACAAAACCACCAGATTTCCACGAATGACCAATTTTACTACGTCTGCTTGGATTATGAGTCTGGACATTTATTTCAGCTAAGCACATGATTGACTGCTGGTCACGTGCTAAGAATTTTGTTTAAAATCACTTTTCAATACATATAAGTTAGAAAGAGCAGAAAGAACATGCAAGTAAAACTGGCATACATCCTCCTAAAAAACATTTTGGTACTATCACTTTAATAAAAATTAATTTGCCCAACAGATATCACTGACTCATCCCAGAAGTGGGCTGATCCTCACCAGTTTAGCCATTTGTGTGAATTTAAGTCATACTGGACTTTACAACTG
The DNA here is from genome assembly GCF_028641065.1 of Leucoraja erinaceus. Taxonomy (NCBI): domain Eukaryota; kingdom Metazoa; phylum Chordata; class Chondrichthyes; order Rajiformes; family Rajidae; genus Leucoraja; species Leucoraja erinaceus. The sequence continues at coordinate 36,100,468 of NC_073389.1, forward strand.
GTAGACTTCAGTTCATTGGAATTGGTAGCATTTCCTTCACCCCGTCTCTCCACACTGGCGCTTCTCAGGGTTGTGAGCTCACTCCCTTGCTCTACTCCCTGTACACCATTGACCAGGTGGCCAAGTACAATGTCAACTTGATCTTTAAATTTGCCCACAATAGCCAGATCAACGATGAAAACGGTTTTCATATTACACTATAATGTTTGCACCATTATATATTTTGCAATCAGTGTTGATTTTATTGTTGTACGTATTGTATTTAGTGTTTACTCCATGAGATCCAAAGAAACTAGCACATTGTAGTATGATGTATACAACAATAAATTAATCTATACATAGCTGCACAATGTAGCTAGATGTAGTTGATTTTTGTTCAATTTAAACTCTTACCACCATTCAGCAGCAATGGAGCAAAGCACGTACAATGAATACATTAAAAACATCACTTTTATATCTTAAGATTTTTTTCTAAATAATTATACAAACTGAGATGAATGAGAGCATTAAGATCACTTGTCTCGGACAGGATCTGTTACATTTGGCTTGCAAGAAATCCAATTGTGAGCAAAATAATTACTCATACCTCCAAATGGAAGATGAACCTGCTGTGCAAAACCCCATTGATTTGCAATTCAAAAGTTTAATACTAACCTCAAGTGCCTTATACATAATTATATCTCTTTAACCAAATCAAGTCAAACATGCTGCCATTGCTTATGATATTCTCAAGATTCGGATTGTGACCTGGAAGCACTCCTTATGATACATTTTTCTCTACTTAGCATAAGTCACTTCCACAATGAGTACAATTTATTGATTAACTATGGGAAGAAAAAATGAATGATGCATGCCATCTGTCTAACCATTATAAAAGAAGAGTAGGTTAAAAACCCATATTGTTGAATAGTCAGGATATTACTTTTGGATATTAACTGCAAGAGTCAACAACTAATATTCTTTTAGATTTTTCACAGAATTTTAAACATGTTGGTGCAGACATGTTGAACCAACCACAAAGACACTTACCTTCTGCTTAGTACAGTTAGTATATACAGACTCAGAGGCAAAAATGCATTGAGCATTTGCAACAAAGTTGATCAAAGGTATGTAATGTTAAAATTGTACAAGGCATTGGTGAGGCCAATTCTGGAGTACGGTGTACAATTTTGCTCGCCTAATTATAGGAAGGATGTCAACAAAATAGAGAGAGTACAGAAGAGATTTACTAGAATGTTGCCTGGGTTCCAGCAACTAAGTTACAGAGAAAGGTTGAGCAAGTTAGGTCTTTATTCTTTGGAGTGCAGAAGGACTTGATAGAGGTCTTTAAAATGATGAGAGGGATAGAGAGAGTTGACGTGGATAAGCTTTTCCCACTGAGAGTAGGGAAGATTCAAACAAGAGGACATGACGAGAATTAAGGGACAGAAGTTTAGGGGTAACATGAAGGGGAACTACTCAGAGAGTGGTAGCTGTGTGGAATGAGCTGTGTGGAATGAGCTGTGTGGAATGAGCTTCCAGTGAAGGTGGTGGAGGCAGGTTCGATTTTATCATTTAAAAATAAATTGGATAGTTATATGGACGGGAAAGGAATGGAGGGTCATGGTCTGAGTGCAGGTAGATGGGACTAGGGGAGAATACGTGTTCGGCACGGACTAGAAGGGCCGAGATGGCCTGTTTCCGTGCTGTAATTGTTAGATGGTTATATGTAAAAAAGGAAAGACGAGCAAGGAGATAATATGCTCTTCATAAAAAGGAGGATATAAAGAGGAAATAAGGATAAAAACAAAAAAATGAACAAACACATTATCATAGAATCAAACAACACAAACACAGGCCCTTCAGTCCATGTTGATCATCAAATGCCTATCCAAAGTAATCCCTTTTACTAGCATTTAATCAATAGTCTATGCCTTGGGACTTAAGTAGTTGTCTAGATACTTTAATGTACTGATAGTATTTGTCTACACCATATACTCAGACACAGAAAAAGACTCAAACAAAAGTAAATGGGAACTATCTATTTCCCATTAGGCAATCAAAGCTGCAGGTGACCAAGAGAGGGAGCTGAAAGTACAAATTCGACAATTAGAAGGGTACTCAAAAGGAAAATGAGGTGGGATCACATGATTATCAAGGGATTAGGTTAACAGTAAGAAATCACTTTGGCAAGCCAGGTCAGGATTTAAAATCTGTTTGGATGGAATTACGAAATTAAAATGGACCATAAAATCTTGTGAGAATTACAGGTCACCAAATAGCAGTATGATATTGGGCAGAGAATAAATCAGAAAATTAGTGATGCATGTATCATCTATTAATCAGGGGAAACTTTTTAACCTACACAAAAACTGAACAAATGAAATTAGGAGCACCAAAGTGAAGAATGAAATTAAGGAATGCTTTAGAAATAGTGTTCTCGATCTACAGAAAATGTTATTTTTTGATTTTGTAATATTCTGTATTACAACAAACCAATATTAAACAAGAAGTGCAAATTGATAAAAGCTGGCAAAAAAAATACCTGGCATGAGCTGCAGGTGCTGCTGGTCTTTCTGGCCTCTTGGGAGGCAATGCATTTGGTCTGTTCAAAGAATTAGTCTTGGGAGGCAAAGGTTTCTTAGGTGGTATTGCAGGTACTGATGGTTTGCCCAGTTCTATGGATTTCTGATCTCTCTCCGGCTTTTCTTCTGAAATGTAAACATCAGGGCATTTTATTTCCTAACAATATTCACAACACTGAAGAATTTCTTCCCTTATAAAACATTAAAATTCATAATATATCTTGATAAAAGATATCTGGTATGTTCAGTATAATCTCTGCAACTATACTTTGTTCAAGCCAGTTTCTTAAATAATCTAACACCTGTCCAAAGTGGCATTTACTTGTAATGACTCTCACACAGTTGTGCACTGGGAATGGCACTATTGCAACCTTTGAGGGGAAAAAGCATTTAATGTTATACTATAAGTATATTTTGAAATTCCCAGCTGTTCTTTCCTTAAATATTAGGCTAGAATATTCTGCTCTAAATAGGCAACTATAAAAATGCTGCTCAACATAGAAGGAGGCAAAGTTATAAAGCTTCTGCGACTTATAAAAGATGACGATTGACTGAAGTTTGCATGAAAATGTTAATAACGTGACAAATTTTGTGTTGCCCAAGTAGAACACAAAAACATAGAAAATAGGTGCAGGAATAGGCCATTCGGTCCTTCGAGCCTGCACCGCCATTCATTAGGATCATGACTGATCATCCAACTCAGTATCCTGAGCTTTCTCTCCATACCCCCTGATCCCTTTAGCCACAAGGGCCACATCTAAATCCCTCTTAAATATAGCCAATGAACTGGCCTCAACTACATTCTGTGGCAGAGAATTCCAGAGACTCACCGCTCTCTGTGTGAAAAATGGTTTTCTCATCTCAGTCCTAAACGATTTCCCCTTTATCCTTAAACTGTGACCCCTTGTTCTGGACTTCCCCAACATCGGGATCAATCTTCCTGCATCTAGCCTGTCCAACCCCTTAAGAATTTTGTAAGTTTCTATAAGGTCCCCCCTCAATCTTCTAAATTCTAGCGTGTACAAGCCGCGTCTATCAACAACTGGTGAAAGAATTTATGCTGACTGGTACCATTGACTTATTAATTAAAAACAAACATACATCTTCCCAAATGGTAACTTCCCAATTTCAATTGTGTAACGGAAAAAACAAAAGCAACTCACAGTATTTGTTCATGAAAAAAAAAGACAATTATGACTTTGAAGTCCGCAAAGCCATTCAATATTATCATTGGTATTCTTCTATCTCAATGTCATATTGCTGCTCACTTTCCATACCCCTTGATGCTTTTTACGTCTAGAAATCCACCTTCTTAAATTCATTCAGTGACTCGGCCTACACACCTTTCTATGGTAGAGAACCAAAGGTTCATCACCCACTTGAGAGACGAAATATCTCCTCAATTCAGTCCAAAATGTTTTGCTTCATATCCTGAGACTATGATATCTTGTTCCAAAGTTCCCAGCAAGGAAAAGTCACATTTATCCACACCTTTTGGCCCATCAAGTCTTGGCTTGGGTACGCATTCATCCAAGCAGCAGAATGTAATTTACCTTCTTTTCCACATATACCTTCAGGTTACTCTTCTTTAAATCATGTTCAAGTATCTTGTAAAAATACTTATCAAGAGTCAATAATGTTTTATTGCCATTTGTTCCAGAGAGAACAATGAAATTCTTACAATGGGTTGATCATTGTAAATCAGGGAATCTTTCAATGTTACAATCTTCCAACATTGCTAATGGTTCACTAGGTAAATATCCCATAATCAGTACAAATATAACTCAGTGCAGCAAAACTAGTTATATTCAGGGGAAAATGTTGCTCCCATTTTCGTTTATTTATAGGATATGAATGTCTTTGAAATGGGCAAAATCAATAACGAATCTGCAATTGTCCTTTAGAGGGTGACCATGAACCAATACATCACAGGAGACAGACTATCGACTGACACTCATAGCTATCTAGACTACACTTCTTCCCACCCTGCTTCATGTAAAGGCTCTATCCCCATCTCCTAATTCCTCTGTCTACACCCCACATCTTAGGGCTAAAGGAATCAAGGGATATGGGGAAAAAGCAGGAACGGGATACTGATTTTGGATGATTAGCCATGATCATATTGAATGGCGGTGCTGGCTGGAAGGGCCGAATGGCCTACTCCTGCACCTATTTTCTGTTTCTATCTGTGCCCATGATGAGGTGTTCCATAGCAGATATTCGAAGATGTCCTCATTCTTGAGGGAACATTCGTTCAATAACTTGAGACGCTTGTTTAATATAATATACTCACACAGAACGATATAAAAGGCTTATCAATTATTTCTTTAGACGCAGAAAAAGCATTCGACCAAGTAGAATGGGAATATCTCTTCACAGTATTTCAAAAATTCCAACTAGGAGAAAATTTTATTTCATGGATAAAGTTGTTATATAACAATCCGACTGCCAGAATACTGACTAATCAAACTCTGTCACCTAAATTTCAATTATCCAGGGGCAATAGACAAGGGTGTGCTTTTATCACCAATGTTATTTGCCCTTGCTATAGAACCCTTAGCTGAAAGTATAAGAGTATATCCGAGCATTCATGGTTATAATACTAAACATACTAATAAGAAGATTTTGTTATATGCAGACGATGTACTTTTATATATTACCAACTCCCAAGTCAGTATCCCAAATATACTAAACCTTATAGAACATTTTTTCTCCTTCTCAGGGTATAGAATAAACTGGAATAAAAATGAAATTATGCCGATAAAACCTCAAGACCCCTTACATCTCCTAAAATTTCACTTTAGAATTGTTACTGAAAATTTTAAATACCTTGGAGTCTACGTGACTAGAAAATATCCCTCTCTATTTCAAGCACATTTTCAACCATTAATCACCAAATTAAATGCCCTTATTCAATTTTGGAAAACACTTCCGATTTCCCTTATTGGTAGAGTAAATGCCATAAAGATGATTTTCCTTCCACAACTCCTGTACCTATTTCAATCAATACCGATTTACCTCCCTAAAAACTTTTTTTTTAAACTCGACTCTGATTCCAAACTTTATCTAGTTTTATAAAACTCATAAATTCATAAACGACATTTATGCAAACCTAAAGAAATTGGTGGACTGGCTCTCCCTAATTTTCTTCTCTATTATTGGGCAACTAATATTAAAAATTTAATTTATTGGATGGACGATACATGCCAACAAGTAAACTGGTTAAAAATGGAGAGGGAAGATTGTTTGCCTTTCAATATAGGCGCGATTCTTCTCTCCAATACATTTGAAGAAATCAATGTATGAGAAAAATCCGATAATCCATAGCACCTTATGAATTTGGAAACAGTTGAGATCAACCCTTAAATTGAGAATTTTTTCTCTCCTCTTACCAATCGGTAATAATCCCTCGTTTAAACCGTCTACTTTAGACAAGGCGTTTGCACAATGGGAAAGCCTAGGAATTAAAAAGCTGGGAGATCTTTATGAGAAGGGGACCTTCCTCTCGTTTCAAGAATTACAGGTGAAATATCATTTGAAGTAGTCATTTCTTTAGATATCTTCAAATACGAGACTATGTGAAAATACACACGCAAGATTGTCACTTTATGGGCCAAGATACATTAGACGAATGCATGAACAGAAAGGCGGATACAAATAAGTTAATATCCTATTTCTACAATACCTTTTTAAATGTACATATTTCATCGTCGGAAATAATTAGGCGAGCATGGGAAGATGAATTGGGTTTAACAATTTCAAAAGTTAGCTGGGAGGAAAGTCTTTTATATATACATTACTGTTCTCTTAATGTTAGGCACTCCCTAATACAATTAAAAATACTGCATAGACTATTATTCAAAGTTTAAATTAAACAAATGACTCTATCTGCGATAAATGTCTCCTCCAAGAAGCGACTATAACCCATGCTTTTGTTTCCTGCACAAAATTACAAAACTTCTGGAGGGGAATTTTTGATATATTTTCTAAAATACTTAAAACTAAATTGGATCCCAATATAAAACTGATCACACTAGGTATGTCAGAGGTCTGTTCTTAGCTAATGATATTTCAAAGACATTTCCTTAACTATGGCCTAATAATGGTGAAATATTTTGGAAACAGACAACAGTGCCTGCAGTGCAGATGTGGATCACAGATATGTCCAAGACACTACATTTGGAAAACATTAGGCTTGTCTTGGCGGAAAAACCAGATCAATTTCTTAAGACTTTACCGAATTCTTACAACAATAGTATGGTGCAACACAAAATTAAATTTAAATCCAATACTTGGTAAGGCAAGGTGTATCTCCACTTTTCTTTATCTTTTTTTAAAATTCCTTTATCTATCTACTACACTGCTTTGGTAGTTTAAGGGATTCTCTTTTGTTCTTCTTCAATCTATCTCCTCACTTTCTACTTCTTTTTTCTCTTTTCATTTTCATAATTTAGTTTATAAGGTTAAAAATGAAGCTGTACAATAATTGTATAGTCTTAGATGCCGAATGTTTTATCTCTGTACAATTGCTTCTAATAAAATAAAATTAAAAAATAAATAAATAAAGATTCTTGAGGGAACTGGGGTTCCCCTCTTCCATTCTAGAGGAGGGTCTCTCTAGAGCAGTGGTTCCCAACCTTTTTCTGGCCATGCCCCACCTAATCACCTCTAAAAGCCCTGATGCCCCCCCCCCCCCCATCGCATGGAATCGCACTTCTAAATCCAATTCAATAAATAAGGTTCTCCCATGACCTCGCACGCTTCGTGCGACGTGCATGAAGAGCGATGGCTCGTGATTATGTAATAACTACACAATAAAGACCATTTTTACCCAAAAAAAATTATTTACTCAAAATAACATCTGAAACATAAACTACATATGTTTACCTGATGGAAAATCCAAAAAAATAAAAATCGAAAATTTGGATCCAGACCTCCTCAGTCGCGCTCAATTGCCCCCTTAAAAATCAAATTGCCCCCCTGTGGGGCATACACCCCACGTTGGGAACCACTGCTCTAGCGTCTGCCCAATGTCCCGTTGCTCCGCTCTTGCTCCCCCTCCCCCCATTCGTAACAAGGACAGAGTCCCCCTTGTCCTCATCTTCCACCCCATCAGCACACAATACTCCAACATTTTCGCCAGCTCCAACAGAATCCCACTACTAGCCATATCTTCCCATCTCCTCCCCTTCCTGCTTACCGCAAAGACCGTTCCCTCCGCAACTCCCTGGTCAACTCATTCCTTCCCACTCCAAGGGCAACATAATGATCCAACTTTTATATACATTACCCCGACCTATGAAATCATGCCGTCGTTACCCCATCCATTCGTGTTGAACCTTCCAGTCCCAAGTTCCCCCTGTACATCAACATTCATTGGTACCTTACCATTTACTATACACATCTTACACTTACATCTATTTGACCTCCCAAGATGCCGTGTGCAGGCAGGGTGCTTCGCTATATCGTTGTGAATGGAAACAATAATCATACCATCCCCAGAAAACATCTCTATTTCTGATATAATGGAAGGAAGGGATGTCATTGATTAGGCAACCAGGGCCAAGATCTCCTATAGCAACCATTAGAGCATTCAATCTTTTCCTGTTTGACCCCTCATAGTCAGGTTGGCAGTATTCATTGAGTCACAATTTCACAAGAAATTGTTAGCAAAAATGGAAATGCACGTTTTTTTTTAGGTTTCTTACTGATATAGGAAAGACATGCATTAGAAGGTTGGAAGTAGCATGAAGCAATGCAAGGAGAGTGGGTATATTGGTAGAATGTGAATAATGATGTCACCCAGGATCTGAATCAAATGCTTTAGTTTTACTTACTTTTGTATCCAGGTCACTGATAGAGAGCCATACATGACACAAAATGGTGAGCAGCCAAGAATAAGCTTGTGCACAGATATCACTGAAAGCTAATGCACAGATGAATGACAATTAGATTTTATTCCAACGCAGGGAAAGGGGTGAATGTTATGCAAAGCTGTGCAAAGCTCTGGTCGAACCCCTTAGAGGAATGGGTGTTGGATCTCAGGGAGGTTAGATTAACCTTGGAGAGGGTGCAGAACAGATCCATCAAAATGATAACAGCAATAAAGTCTTAGATTACCAGGTGAAGTTGTACAGATCACATTTGAGTTTATATGATTAAGGGATGATCTAACCGGGATGATTAAAATAATTAAATCTTGATTAGTACAGATGTCAGAGATTATGGGGCGAAGGCAGGTGAATGGGATTAGGAGGGAGATTTAGAACATCCATGAGTGGCCTAATTGTGCTTCTATCACATGATCTATATGAGTGAACAAGATAAACAGAGAGTTATTCCTTCCAATGGGGAATCCTAAATATAGGGGCTAACGCAAGGTAGCAATTTTCTTTCTCTCTACCCTGCCCCTCCCAACAAGGTGGAACTCTGAAACAATATATTTAATAGTTACAGTTAGTTCTATAATGTAATAGTTATGTTCTTAAGAAATCTTGCTTTGTAAAAAATTGTGTTGTAAAAACAATTATGTTAATGGAGAAAAGAGAGAACTTCAGACTCATAATAGCAAAGTTATATTTGCCACAGGATTTTTGTAAATTTATTTTTGTAACTGTAAGTTAAAGACACCACGGGCTGCATTTTGTTTAGTAAAGTATCATTGCACAGATTTTTTTTAAAAAGCAATGGAAAGGTTATTTTTTCCCTAAACTATTCTTTTACCTGACAACTTTTATTCTGCTTGTCAATTCCTGATCAAAATCTTGTCTTAACCAATTCAGTCCATGTAACCAAATAGTGTTCCCCAATTGATCAATCGCATTTTATCCGATTAACATTTATGGAAATATGTGTTGCAGCAGAACTACCTATATTCAGTTTGAGTTAAATGAACATTTCTTATTTTATAAATACAAACACCTGCACAATCACTGTGTCAGTCTTTTTCAGTTACAGAATCAATACCGAGATAACATGAATTTTCCTTTGACCTATACTTGGGAAATTCAATGCCCAGGCACAAAAAACAAAAAAGACACCAAACATTATTTTGAGACTGTTCCTATTAAAAACAGGGTTCCCTGGAAAATACTACAGGATGCGACTGAGACCGCAGCTGCAACATGTCCATTTACTGTATTGAAGGACCTATGGGCCTCCTGCCCAAGCATATTATATTACACAACCAATAACTGAGCAGCCCAGACTATATTCAAGGTATTTACTAGGCAAAGAACAACAGCGTCAGTCAATTTTAACAAAACACCTTAGGGTTTTTGGATGGATTTAAGGCTGAATCCCCTCCATACTAAAGATAAGTACATCATCACAAAACAACACTGACAGTTGCACAGAGAATTAACTACCGTTCGGAATACTTAAATCATTGCGTTCACCACGCAATTCAAACCGGCTCTAATCCTGCAGCCACAAACTATTTGGCAGGCTTCAATTTCTCCTGGGCCTGCGCCCCTGGTGCTCTAGATCATGCAGGAGGTCACAACGGGAAAGCAAAATGCCACTACCTATGAAAGGAGCAGTCCATCTGTCAGACATCAACTTAATATATAAAGAGATTAATCAGACACCCCCTGGGGAAGGTAGCAGTTTTCATACCTCTGTCCTCTAACCTTGTTGGCAAGGAATCTGGTCTTTCTGGGGGTACTCTTTTTGCTTCATTCTTTTTGTCCACAAGCGAACCATCAAATTTGGGTCCTAACAAACCAAAATGTGAGGTACTATTAAGGAAACTACAGATATAAAGAACTTACAAAATAAATTCCGGAATTGGAGGCGCTACCCTGCAGCTGCGGCTCGACTGCAGTCCGTTCGTCTTTTCTTTTTTTTAGTGTGTTTTCTTTTGTCCTGGTGTTTTAGTTTATTCAGTTTATTTTAGTTGCGTATGTGTGGGGGGGATGGGAGAAACTTGTTTTTAGTGTCTTCCTTCAGGGGGAGGGATGCAACCTTTTCTTGTCGTTTCCCCCGCCTCCGTCTGAGCTGAGGCCTAATCGCGGAGCTGGCTGCCTCCAACAGAGTCCGACCTCGAGGCTCCGGAGGCAGAGCCAGGACTTACCAACTGGCCGACTTCGAGGCTGTGGTGGCATTGCGGCGGCGGCGACCCGACTTCGGAGCCTCAGCTGCAGGCCCAGTGGACTCGGTTGCGGGCCCAGTGGACAACAACGTTGGGAGCTCGCAGGTCCCAGGTTGGTGACCGGTTCTCCGGAGCTCCAGCAACAACAGCTTTGTCTGCTGGACTGGAGGGTGGCAGTTTCGTCCGCCCCGGGCCGCGGAGTTTGAACCGGCCCGTTCGCGGAGCTCGGATTCGGCCGCGGGACTTACCATCACCCGGCGGGGTCACATCAAAGCCTGGAAGCCTGGATCGTCTTAACACAGAGGGAGAACAAGGCGGGAAGAGACAAGGACTTTAAGACTTTTGCCTTCCATCCCAGTGAGGAGGTGCCTGGTAGATTCACTGTGGTGGATGTTAAATCTGTGTTCAGTGTGTGTTTTGTTATTTTATTCTATGGTATGACTACAAGGCACGAAATTCCATTCAAACTGAAAAGTCTGAATGACAATAAAAGATACTTTGACATATGTGTATAATCACAGAATAGTGCTTGGCAGTACAGTAGCCTTCAAGTAACATCTGCTTGCCAACAAAATCCTCCCTGTTGGATTGCAACCTTGTCGTGATCGGGGAGCTAGTGTGTCTCACTGACCCTTAGAGCTATGTCAGCGGGAGATTTGTCTCCTCTTAGGGTCTCCTATGCTGGACAGGTCGAAGGGTAGAGGTGAGACGAAGAGCGATCCACTGGTCCTCCAGATTCGATCCACTGGTCCTCCAGGGTTGGAGGTTGAGCACAGGGCTAAAAACCCTGTCTTGTAAAACAAATATGTTACGGAAACAGCAACTGAAGTAATCAACACTACTGGGCATGATGGGCTTCCATGGCTATCGACAGATGCTAGGATGAATGTCAAAGGAGAAAGCCGCCTTAGAATATTTTGGCCAAACACCATATCCAACCAAGATCACCTTGCTCAATGCCGACAAGAGAACATGGACACCATCATCATGAGAAGGCACTGGAACTGGATTGGCCATATACTGAGAAGAGAACCAGACAGACCCCAAGAATAGCCCTGCACTGGAAGGGAAAAAGAAAAGAGGGAGACCCAGAACCACCTGGCGTCGAACTGTAGAGGAGGAAATGAAAACAATGGTCCAGAAGCTAGCCCAGAACAGACAGGAGTGGAGGACCTTTGTTGCTGCCCTACATGCCAGGAGGCATAATAGGCATTAAGTAAGTAAGTAAGCCAACAAAATCTCCCACTGAACAGGTTTTTCTTCAGTTCTTTTGAAGTCTGTAGGCAAAGATTACCATCAGAAAAGAAAGGAGACTGTTGAATTGTAATGTTTCAGGTCAAGAACCTTTTTCAGATGGGGGGGGGGGGGGGGGGGGGGGAGTCGAAAAAGGTGAGGTGTGGGTGGGGGGCAAACCCTGGCAAGTGATAGGTGAATAAATGTGGGGGGGGGGGGGGGGGGGGGATGGGTAGTCAATAACAAAGGCTAGAGATGAAACGGAGACAATAGGGTGCCAGATAAGGAGAGAAGGGGTGACGTATAAAGCCTATGGATGGGATATGAATGGAAGAGTGCAAGGTGGTGGGGGCGAGGGGGAAATACAAGGGAAATATGGAATACAAGGGAGATATGGATGAGAGATGAGCCTATGGACAAAGTGAAAGGAGTCGGGTAATTAGGTGGTGGGAGATGGTAAGAGAAAGAGAAATGGCCTAGAGGGATATTACTTGAATTGGAAAATTCAACATTCATGCAGTTGAGTTGGAGGCTACCCAAGTGGAATATGAGGTGCTGTTCTTCCAGTTACCATGTGGTTTCATTCTGACAATTGAGGAAGTCGTTGGCAGGACGTTCGATATGGGAATGGGAAGTGGAGTTAAAATGACAAGCAACCCTGGAGCTCCAGCAGGCCTTTGTGGGTTAAACTCGTGTTCAGTGAAATGGTCACCTCAGCTACACTTGGTCTTGCTGATATAAAGGAGGTCACATCAGTGCCTGGGAAGGAGCAGGTTAGGTGAGAAGGGATGAGTGAACCAAGGTGTTGCTGAGAGAGCAGTCTCCAAGAAAAGCTGAGAGTGGTGGGGAGGTGGATTTGACTTGTGTTGAGATCATGTAGGTGGCAGAAATGTTGGAGATGATATGTTGGTGCAGTGGATGGTGGGATGAAAGGTGGGGATCAGGGGAACTCAATCCATATTATGGATTATGGTAAGGGGAACAAGAGCAGAACTGCACGACAAAGAGAAGTGTGAGGGCTCCATCAACAACAAGACGGGAAATCACGTTTACTGAAGAAAGGGGGCATTTCAGGTGTCCACAAGAGGAAAGCCTAATCTTGGGAGCAGATGTGTCAGAGACAGAAAAATTGGGAAGGGATGGTTTCCTTGCAAGAGGCAGGGTGGAGCAGGTGTAGGCCAGGTAGCTGTGAGAATCAGTGGGTTTGTAGGATTAGTCAGTGGATTTTGAAGTACAGGTTAGTTGTTGTCCTGTCCAATATGAAGTCAACAGAGATCAAAAAAGAGGGTAGAGGTATCAGAGAAAATCTAAGTGAATTTGAGAATATGGTGGAAGTTAGTAGTTAAGCTGATGAAATCACCAAGTTCTCTTGGGTGCAGGAGGCAGCAGCAATAGTCAATATGGCAGTGAAAGAATTGAGGAATGGTGCCGGGGTATGTTTGGAACAAGGAATATACAATGTAACCAAAAGATAGGCATAACTGGGGCCCATGCGAGACCCCGAAAAGAAAAATGTTATTAGGTTATCAGTGTTCAGTGAACCCATTTAACCCCAGAGACAGAGATTCGACATCCCAGCTACACACTGGTGAATTATAAATAATTATCAGCTTGCCAGTGGTTAAACTTCATTCATACTTTTAAAACAATCACAAATAATCTATTAATTTGCATATCTTTGATATCAACCATTAAACAATTTAATATACGATAAAGAAAGAACACAAATAGTCTATAACAAAGCAATTGTAATTATACACTGGTATCTTAAATTTAAATGTAATGTCGCAATGCTTATAAATTAAAGGATAGCTCCATGGATCATAACTTAGGTGTACTTGATCCTCATATAATGGGAACACTGTATTTAGCTCTATTATAGTAAATTATAACTAATAAGAATTACCTGGTAATGGTTTCACAGCTGGAGCTAATGGAGGCGGAGGTTTCTTAGGTCGCTAAGAAACACAAGAAGCAAGTTAATAGAGACAAGCTCACATTCATTTCAGAACTACAATACCCACTCCACTGTATCCAAAGACCAGTAGATAATGACTCACTGGAACCACTGTTACCTTAACACAGAAGATGCAACATTATGACTAGGCCAGCATAAATATTTATAAAATACACGTGGCAAACAAGTGTTCAATACTCCCTCTGCAAAAATGCCTCAATTTGGAATAAAGGCCTAAAATCTAAATATGGGTTCACCTCGTGTAATCTGTGAACGCAATACACAAACAGTAACTACATTGTGGGAATGTTTGAGTATATAGCCGGAGAGTAAGTTTAATACATTGTGCACAGATTAACTTCTTACAAAAGGAAACCGTGAGCTGCATAAATCCATGCATTATTTCATTCAAGGATTGTATCAATGGATAAAATAAAAGAGCATCCAAGATATATTCACTAGTTTACTGAGTTACTTGGATATAACATGCTCAGTCTCTTCAAACATCAGAATACTCAAAGAAGTGCATTATTGAAATCTTGCCAGGCTGAGAACATCAAAATGTTCTGCCTGCTCCCTAGATGGGCTAGATTACAAAGGTGTTAACTGGCTGCCTTTTTTCAGTACCCCTGTTCCTCCAAAATAAAACCAAGTTGAAATGGGTATTGTAGGGAGGCTTTGGGGGAAATGGCTAATACAGAAACACTTGCTAAATCATGCCTCAAAAACAGATTATTTGTGTTTAACATCATAGCATTGTACAATAAATGTTGACTAGATGTTATATCCCATGATATAGTTTTCAGTCTCAGTAGGGCAAATAGGTCTGACAAACAGTTCAGCAACATCTCCAGCGTTTTGTTTTTTGCTTAAGCTTGCAGCATCTGCAGTCTTGTGTCTCCATTGTGAAGCCATTGACTTAATTCTTTACTGCATTCTTTTTGGTCAAATGTACAAATCCACTGGACAAAAGATTCAGATTTTACTTTTGTTTTCTTGATATACGTGATACACCTTGATACACCTTCTTTAACAATGTCCCTCTGCTTTACCTGGTATTTTGGGTATATTTTGTTAATTCGATTTTGAATCTCAATTGTTTAGTTATTTAGCACCTTGTGTCTCAGTTACCAAAGTCAGCAGCAGCCATAAAACCAACCTGCTGAGTTTGATTCAAATATTATGGGTCTTGGCCAACCTTTACACAATACGTTTGGGATCATTGCCATTATAATCTCTGCATTTCTCTTTCCCATAATCTAATGCCTGACAGCAATGAACAAAGTGACAAACAATGGAAATTTTAGACCAGGATTACTCCCATTTATTAAAACACAGCAAACTAATTGTATTGCAACAAACGGCTTTTCTCAACCATGTGTGAGGAAGAAAGTACATTCAGATACATTAAAGCAACAAATTAGTTACGGGGACTTGATTATTATAATGATATTTCTGTCCTCACCATCACAAAACTTGAATTACATGAAATGATTATATTGAAGCCTCAATTTCTTGCTTGAGGCGGCATGGTGGCACATCGCCAGAGACCCAAATTCGATCCTGACTATAGGTGCTGTCTATATAAGTTTGTACGTTCTCCCCGTGACCACGTGGGTTTTCTCTGGGTGCTCCAGGTTCCTCCCACACTCAAAGACGCAGAGTTTTGTAAGTTAATTGGCTTCAGTAAAAATTGTAAATTGTCCCTAGTGTGGACGGGGATCGCTGGTGGGCACGGACTTGGTAGGTCGAAGAGCCTGTTTCCACGCTGTATCTCTAAACTAAACTAAACGAACATGAACCCTATGAACATGAACAAATAATATCATCCTAATACATCCTCAAAATATGAGGGGAAGATTCTATTGACAGCAGTAATTAATGTAATAAGTAATATGTGGTCTTTTGGTCTTTAGTAGCAGCTGCAAACGTTTATGCTGACTTTCTGAAAAGTAAACTAAGTTGCCACGCTGCCCAAATCCAAAGTTTCAAAATTGCAGAAAGTCACTTACCTCTTTTTCAATGTCAGGGGGCAGAAGCTTGACAAAATTATCTGGAAAAACTCCCCATTTACCATTGATTTCTCCTTGCCACCATCCGGCATCTGCACATTCCTATCAAAAAGAAATAAAGAACTGGAACTAGATCTGGTAATTCTCATCTTCTTTTAGTACAAAGGATTTCCAACTCTCCTAGAGTGATGAGAGATTTTCTGCGATCAGTCTTGTGAGATCGGTGCTTTAAATGCCTTGCAGTACACCTCTGCTCTCACCAGCAATTCTCAGAGCCAAGAGAAGCAGAAACATCAAGGTAATGAATATTAGTGGCATAGAGAGCAGTAGTTAGTTACGGAGAAAGCAAAATCTTGGATCCGTGTGCGTGAACAATTATCTACACTGATGGCAAATGTAACAATTCTCACAGGGTGGGAGGGAGAAAACTTATTGTACTGAAGACTATGCGACCACAATTACTTTCAAGAGGAATTAATCTAAATGGAATACTTGGGTGGGGTAGGGAAATCAGGGAAATAAAGTTACAGATACTGGCAGAAATGTGATCTTTGCCTGGGCTAAACTAAGTCTGAGCCCAGAAAGAAGACTCCTGCCCCCACTCTTCCCACCCTTTCTTTATACCCCCACTCTCCTCTCCTGAACCCTGGCTGACCTTGCACTGGTTTCTCCCCTCCTCCTACATTACTTACATGTGCTACACCATTCGCAACTTTTCTATCCCCAAGCTTTACAAATCATAACTTTGTACTTTTGGGCTGAAAACTGTTTTTTTGCACCTCTAGCCTTTATCCAACAATCTGCCACTCAAACCCCCCTCACGTGTTTACCTATTACTGGCTATGCTTTGTCCTGCACCACCTTTCTCCCAGCTTTCTATTCCGCAACCCCCCCTCCCCAATTAGCCTGACCCAAAACATCACTCATTCATGTTCTCCAAAGATGTTGCGTGACCCGCTACCTGATGCACTACTTCAGCATTTTTTATCTTTCTTTGAGATTTAGCTATTGATCAACATTTTCAAGGAATTGCTCCATATAAAAACTCCTTTGGTGGAGCATATTCAAAACTTTACATTTTCTGAATTATTAGATGTTATCTTATTAATGCCATGTTACACATTTAATTCATATTTTCTTTAAATGTTAATAGGAGAAAAATAAATCATCCAGTGAAGCTTAAGTTTTAAAGGAGCGTGGAGGATAGGGGTGTGGAGGATAAGAGTGTATCAGGAAATGTGAGAAACAGAATTTGAAGATTCAATGGAACCTTTTAAAATCCATTAGTTTGGGCTGCTGGACTTGCATTTACCTCTTTTCTTGGTTTCACAACAGCTTACAGTGAATCGTTGCGATTTCTGACGAGTCAGGCTGCGGATTGTCATAGTTTTATTGTGCCAACCCCAATACATTGCATGCAAGGTGAGAGAGCTTTGTTTGAATGCACTTAAGATACCACAGCATACGTACAATAAAGGCTTTAAGGAACTTGCATAAGGTCCATGATTATCCCTCAAGAACAATTTTGCATTGAAAATGAATTCTGTAGTGGACGAATATAATAAACTACATTTTCAAATTCAGGGCACAACTCTTTCCACATCGGGATCTTTAATGCTGACAAAAAAAAGCACAGGCCTTCTAGAGCGATATACAGGTGCACAACCTTTTATCCGAAGATCCAAATAACGAAAACCTCCGAATAGCGGACATTTTTTTCAGTCCTTGAAGAAAGGTCCTTGAAAACGTTCACCGAGGGCGGCCCGCAGAGGCTAGCAGCACAGTGCAGTCACCGGAGACGTCGGGACCAACGGGACACCGACCCCCAGGCCCACTGCAAGCACGGAGATCCCAGAGACCCACAGCCAGCAGCAGCCCAGCCCCGTTCCAACTCCAGAGGAAAACTGCAAACTGGCGGGAGACGTCAGGACCACCAGAAGCCGTTCCCCGAGCTGCGCCCCCTCATCTGGACACCGACCCCCAGGCCCACTGCAAGCACGGAGATCCCAGATCAGCAACTCCAGCCCAGCCCCGTTCCAACTCCAGAGGAACACGCTCCCCGTAGGGGCAGAAGCTGATGGGGTGCAAGGGACATCTTTGTCTTGGAGTCGCGCAGCTCGGGCTGTGGGCGAACTGCCACTTGTTGCCGTAGCGGCCCATCAGGGAGCGGATTCCTCTGGAGTTGGACGGGGCGGGGGATATTACCCTCTCGCGCAATATACCCTCACCGTATTGTGCTGTTTGATCGCCCCCTGCTATCCCAGGGACAGGGAGACAGGACGTTCACCGAGGGCGGCCCGCAGAGGTGACAGCAGAACCTCCTGTCGGTCCTCGAAGAAAGGGGAACTAAATCCCCATTCATAAAAGAGAAGGTGAGGGTATATTGCGCGGGAGGGTTAATAATTGACAATATGCTGCTACCTGCCCGCTGAGTTAAAAAGTTCCCACGGTAGACACGATACACAGTGTATCGTGAGTCTTGCGTGGGAACTTTTTAACTCAGCGTGCAGGCAGCAGCAGATTGTCGCTCCCTTCAGTTTCACCCCACCTACACCCCTCTGCTTCCCGGCCATGTGTGTGACCCCTTCCCTCCCCTCTCCAGCTCCCCGCTCATTGCACCGGCGTGGGGGCCCATCGGGGAGCGGATTCCTCTGGAGTTGGAGGGGGAGGGGGGTATTGTGCTGTTTGATCGCCCCCTGCTATCCCAGGGACAGGGAGACACAGCGGCTTTTTAGACTGGTGGGCAATCACTTCCAAAGTTCTGCCCACACAGTCAGTACACCTCTCCTACACTGTATTTCATACAAACATTTATTCTGCAAGAAAAAACTACACTGAAGACTCAAACTCGCGACCGAGTAACTGCCAGGATCGAGGCGCAAACTCCCGACCTAAGGGCATGTAGCCCCGCTAGGGTGACATGAGTGCGAGAGGTGATTCAATGCTGCGGGCACATTTACAAATTCAGGAATTCATTCAACACACTGCATTTCATACGGACATTTATTCTGCAAGAAAAAACGACATTGAAGACTCAAACTCGCGACCGAGTAACTGCCGGGATCAAGGCACAAACTCGCGGATATGAGCCGGGCACTCTACCACTGAGCCAGCCATTAAAATCTACGCAAAAAAATTTCCATTCCGAAGACCGACAAATTCTGAATTACGAAAAGTGTCTGGTCCCAAGGCTTTCGGATATAAGGTTGTGCACCTGTATAGCATAATGGGCCTCATACTGTCATAACTTTGAATAACATTATGCATCATTGACAAATTTATATCCAGATTATCAGGCATCACTACCATTCCAAATAAATTTATTCTAAATGAAATGTACTTGCATGGAATAATTTACTTGTATCAAAAATATTGTCAAAGGAGATTACCAAATTTGACAAGTCAGGCTAAATTGACAAGAAATTGAATTTTTTTTCAATGAACCATTACTATATACCAAAAATCCATTAAATGTTTTCTTTAAATGAAGATACAATGTAGGATACATTTAATTGCCATTTAGTATTTCGTGCTCAAACATACTTGCTCTTGAACAAATCCATTTCAAATGATAGTTACGAGTCAGTTAAGAATATGGAGTAACAAATAAGCTAGAATGGACAAGGACAGCATTTTCCCTTTCCCAAAGCAGAGATAGCATTTTACAACAATCCACATTTTAAGATCATCGATTCTCATTCAAATAAGTTATTCCAGTTGAAGTTAATTAATCAAAGTTTAATTTGTCCGGCTGACATGGTGGTAATCAGTACAGGTCTCTACGTTACCAGCACAGTAACAGAAATGCTATGCTCTTAACTCTCCTCTCAACTACCTATCTCACAAAACAAAGGATAGAAGGAAAAGATTTAGGTTATAAATGTTAATTTAAAAATATCCTCATACCTTGTTTATAATAATTACAATCTCTCCTTCTTTGATTGTCAGCTCATCTTCATTCTGTGCTTCATATGGAAATAACACTTTGCAATATTCCTTACCTTAAAGCAAAAGTAACAGTGAATCAGTAAATCTATCAGCTTGTTAAGGTAATGACATATACAAATTTTTCCTTAAATATTTCATTTGCTATGCATGACCGATGGATTACTGATGGTAACAGCTGAGATTCTCCGTCATTGGAAGCGGTAGAGCAATAAGTGATAGGATAGTCCAGGACTAAAATTCTGAAGAAGGGTCTCAACCTAAAACGTCACCCATTCCTTCTTTCCAGAGATGCTGCCTGTTCCGCTGATCTGCAGATCTGTCCTGCACACTAAAGTTACCTACCTGCGGCAAGAATTTAAACATTTTTTGTCACCATAAATGCTCTATCACAATAATTTAATTAAGACAAGAATGATAAAAATAGCCAGTGAGAAAATTAAACCAAGCATACAGTAATGGTACAAAAAATTATATTGAGCAACGGCACATTCATAGAATAGAACTTATTTGAACTAACATTGAATTTAACTTTGCACCTTTTGGAAGCGTTTCTTCCCATAATTATGAATTTGCATCATCACTGTTATACTGCTGAGACAAGGCAATTGATAGGTGATCTAGCAGAAATCATCAAAACATTGAAAAGTTTAAAGCAGATTTCCGCTTGAGGAGTAAAACAAAAAAATGGAGCCCATAAGGAATACAAGGAATTTAGAAAAAAAGTATTTATGCTAAGAGGAGAAAGTGGAATGCATTATCACAGCGAGTGATTGAAATGAATGGTGAAGGGAAATCCGGATAAGCACAAGTGTGGGAGGAATAGCGTGAGGAATGGATGAGGAAAGATAAGAGGAAGTTTAGTGGATAGTGGCATGAATTGTTTGAACTAATAGGATGCATTGCAACTAAGATTGCCCAAAACACGCATGGCAGTAAAATGCTTTTAAGAATAAATTCTGCTATCCAGTTAAAGTTTAACATGGGAAACTTAACCATCAACACAATCCTTCAATAAAATTATGTCAACAAAAGGTCATCCAATTTTAAACTATCCAACTGCACATGGGAACATTTCAATTACATCATCTGCAAATCCATGTTCAAAGCTTGTGATCTGTCGGGGTTTATACATGAAACCATTAAGAAAAATCCACAAGTTTATTGATTTTGGCTTTTCACCAAATGCTTTTAAAATTAAAATGTATTTTTCAAAAGCCTTTAGGATTTGAAAAGTTATTAATTGACAACATAAGGTTGGCTAAAACATTTCTCATTACATTATCAACAAGAAAATAGTACGTAATTCTCTATTATTACACCTACCCTTGGGTTTGGTGTCTGTATCAGATTTTGTTGGCTCCTGAGAAGATGCAACAACCAGTACTTTCTTTGCAGAAGGCTGAAAACAATAAATCGAAAGTAAATTACACTCATGGTTAACAATTTTTTTATTATCCGCCTCTAGAGTTTCCTTTCATCTGTGATTATTGTCAAGCTGAACTTAATAGGTACAGTACAAAATCAAGAGAGAGATTGTGCACTG
Source organism: Leucoraja erinaceus (assembly GCF_028641065.1). NCBI lineage: Eukaryota > Metazoa > Chordata > Chondrichthyes > Rajiformes > Rajidae > Leucoraja > Leucoraja erinaceus. The sequence goes on from NC_073389.1 coordinate 36,121,817, forward strand.
CTTGATTTCTCAGATTATTGCACTGACCCATCAATCTGATGTTCATTAATCTGTTTGCAACTTTTTTCTCCAACGGACCAACACATCTTTACCATCATATGTTTGTACACTCATTTTGAAATATTATTATTCAACCTGCATTTTTTGAAATGTTGTTACTTTAAGCTGAATGTGCAAAAAAAACATTTGCAATGTTCTGTGAGTTCTCATATCTGTCACTGCAGGTGTTGCAGTCAAAGTGTTTCCGATACTCTCATGCATCTTAAAGTCTGGTTAATTGGTAGAACATACACTTTAATGAAATGCCTGCATATTACATCAGTAAGGAAGTAGTGCAACATATATTAGTTGGAGAAGGGAGTAAAGTGAGTATTAATTCAATGTAAAATTGCAACCAGTACCTTTTGGTAAAAATAGCTTTTCCGGTTGTTTCTACAGAAGGCACACTCCATTTCAATAAGTACTGCTGTATTAAAACAAGTACCTCAATCCAATCTTTGTAAGGATATAGTCCCTAAATGCCATTGAGGGGCAGCACGGTGGCACATCGGTAGAGTTGCTGCCTTACAGGGCCAAAGAACCAGGTTCAATCCTGACTACGTGTGCTGTTTGTGCGGAGTTTGTACGTTCTTCCTGCAAATCTAACAACTGCGGTAGGCACATTACTGGAGAAGATTCTAAGGGATAAGATATATATGCATTTGGATAGACAGGGGTTCATTCTTGATTAAGACAGGTGTCAGGGGTTATGCGGAGAAGGCAGGAGAATGGGGTTGAGGGAAAAATAGATCAGCCATGATTGAATGGCAGTGGACATGAAAGGCTGAATGGCTTAAATCTGTTTCAATCACTTATGAACTCATTAACTTATTACGATTAGTCAGCATGGTTATGTAGGTGGGAGATCATGTCTCATAAATCTGATCAAGTTTATTTGAAGTAATCAAAAAGGATGATGAAAGCAGAGCCATAGACATTGCCTAAATGGAGTTCAGCATGCATTTGAGAAGGTTCTGCATGGATGGCTGCTCTGGAAGGTCACATTGCAATGGAGAACTAGCCGACTGGATAGAGAATAGTCTTTGTAGAAGGAAGCAGAGGATGATGGTGGAAGGTTGTTTGTCAGAATGGAGGCCTATGACTAGTGTTGTGCCTCAGGGATCAGTGGTGGGGCCATTGCTGCTTGTGTTTTATATCAATGATTTGAATGAGAATGTACAAGGCATGATTAGTAAGTTTGTGGATGACCTTAAAGCGTGTGGTATTTTAGACAGCGAAGATGGTTATCAAAAATTACAGCAGGATTTTGATCAGTTGGGCAAGTGCGCTGAGGAATGGTTAATGGAGTTTAATGTAGATAAGTGTGAGGTGTTGCATTTTGGGAAGTCAAATATGGAAGGACTTTCACAGTGAATGGCAGGACTGGGGAGTGTTGTAGAGTAGAGGGATCTAGTAGTGCAGGTGCAAGTTCTTTGAAAGTGGTGTCATAGGAAAATTGGGTGATCATGAAGGTTTTTATGATCTTGGTCTTAATTAATCATGGTATTGAGTATAGAAGTTGGGTCAGTTGGCAAGACATAGGGAAGGCTACATTTTAAGTAATGCGTTCAGTTTTGGTCATCTGCTGCAGAAAAGATGTTAAGCTAGAAAAAGTGCAGTGATCATCAAGAGAATAGATAGGGTAGATGAACAGAGTGCTTAACCCAGAGTTGGGAACCAAGAACCAGAGGACATAGGTTTAAGGTGAGAGGAAAAAAATCGCTGCATTAATAGGAACATGAGGTGCACGGAGGATGGTGGATGTATAGAATGAGCTGCCAGAGGGGGTAGTTGAGTCAGGTACTATAACAACTGGTGAAAGAAGACATAATGAGGTAGATGGAGGACAATGTGGAAATGTGAGGTGTTTCAAACGAGGAGAAAAAACAGAACATATCAGTATTTTTTTGAAGTGGTGAGAGATTGAAAAATTATATTCATAGAGATCAGTATGTAATCAAAACACTGAACAGTAATATATACCTGAAGCAGGTAATTGGGGAGGCAAATGTTTTTTTTGGCTTTATTACAAGAGGATTTGAGTACACAAGTAAAGATGTTTTACTGTATACTACACAACTGGAAAACTGTGTACAATTTACCTAATTAAAACCACACAGGCCACAATGAAGACACCAGTTTGTTTCATGCAATCTGGAAATAATTTAGGAAACTGGTCTATTATACGAGAGGAAATCAAGTAGTCCAGGCCTAAATTCTCTTGAATTCAGGTGATTTAAAATTCTTAAGAGAACTTTACAGAGTAAATGTGACGATACTGTCTTCCGTGGCTGAGATATCTTAAATTAAAAAAATACAAGGTAGTTCATTCTGGACTGAAATGAAGAGACAATGTTTTTACTGAATAATCTGCTAATATCTGGAATTCTCTTTCTCCTGAGGGGGCTGGAGGCTCAGTCTTGTTTGCACTCAAAACCAAGATAAGTAGATTTCCAAATATTAATTAAATTAGGCGATAAGAAAATGGGTAATGGACATCCAGCCATAACCTTGTCGAATGATGGAGCACTCAAAGGTATAAATAAACATAATCTTGCTCCTATTTAATATGTAATGTTCCAATTTTAAGTGTCGATGAGAACAATGACCCGTGGCCAGCCAGAGAACAGTAACAAACTTAGTCATACAATACTGAAAAGGTTAGAGGTAGGCTAAGACAGGAAGATTTTAGAAATGAAAGGGTGATTAGGCTAGGAAGAAATAAACATAAATGGTAGGAACTCTAAAAATATATGAAAAGGATAACAGTAACTAGGTAAACATTGGTCCCTCTAACAAGAGTCGGGAATGAATAATTGGAAATATGGAAATGAAGGAGACTTTGAACAAATACATTGTATTTATCTTTATGATACAAAAATATTCCCGTAATAGTTTAAATTAAAAATCCAGGTAAAAGAGGAAGGAACTTAAAACAAATGGTTATTACAAGAAAAAAAAGGCAACAACCAATGGGCTGACAAATGCCCTGGACCTTGAAGGACACTATAGGGTCTTAAAAGTAGCTGCAGTGATGATGCTGGTTGAACACAGTGGGTACAAATATTGTGCCTTTATTTGATGGATATGTCTGCATATAAGTTGTTCAGTGAAGATTTGCTTGGTTGGCATTAGAAATGAAAGGGTTCTCTTATGGGGAAAGGAAGATAGACACAAAAAGCAGGAGTAACTCAGGCAGCATCTCTGAGGAGAAGGAATGGGTGACGTTTCGAGACAAGACCCTTCCGCAGACATGAGAAAGAGTTGACCCTAAGCATTGCAGGTTTGAAGTATAGGAGATGATCATTTTGAAATGCAAGGTTCTAAGGGGACTTGACAGAACAAATGCAGAGATGTGTCCACTTGAAGGAGATGCCAGTGGGGGTGAAATCTAGAACGCGAGAGCATAACTTTAGAATAAGGAGCTCTCTGGTTAAGATGGATGAACAAGAATTTCCTCTCCAAGCATCTATTTTAGAGAGCTGTGGAGGCCAAATCATTGAATACATTCAAGACAAAGGCGAACATTTTAGATCCATAGTGCAGATAGGGGTTATGGGGAAAAGGCACATAAGTGAACCAATACAAAACTCAAATCATCCATTAGCATACTTAATGTCACAGCAACCCGCAGGTTATTAGTCCACTCCTGTTCGTATTAAGGGTATTTTAATTAAGAAGTTACAATTGAAAATAAAAGTAAAAACTTGTCAGGAAGCATAGCTCAACGTTTTCAAATTATGGAGAGATGGTCATTAATGACGTGGCTGAAGTTAGTTGAACTGTCCTGAGGAGCTGACAGTGAAGCCCTTGGACTGAGATAATGGACTGCTCAGAGCCAAACCATTTTTCTCGATAAATGGTTACAGCCAAATTGGTGGTGGTGTGGGAGGACGTGTCCCCGTTCCCATTGGTACGGAGCTTTCGCATTTTTCAGCTTGAAATTGTGCAATCTGGTGCATACTGTTGCCAGTCTTTTAACTTACACTTGCAATATTTATGCTTTAAATTGGATTAGCTATGAATAAGGTTAGGCTAAATTACATTCCTAATTACATTCCACAGTAGAGCCAGGCGCAGCGCATGAATGATCTTAGTATATTCATGTATGGAAATCAGATTATAATCAAACACTTGGCCCATGTTGACCAACCTGGGTCTCACTGCACACCTGGTACTACTCCTGACCCTGACTCCAGTTGCATACCTTCTCTCATTCCTGACCTCGAGTCCAGCCTTACACCTGGCCCCCTATTCTTCACTGATCATAGCTGCTTACCTGCTTAGGTTTCAGGTGCTGAACACTCCCTTTGTCCCAGGTTTGACTGCACACCTAGTACCATTTCAGACCTCGACTCTGGATGCACACATGGCCTTGCTCCTTGCCCCTCTGCACTGACAATATATCTGGCCCGCACATAAAGCCACCCATCTGACCCCCTGGACTTAACCTATTACGTTCAAGTCCACAGGTGCTTATCTAATGCAGTAATCTTTTTCGGGGCACTTCACAGACCAAATTTTGTAAAACATCGTATATAATTTTCCTACATCCATTGGCTTCCTTGTTATCTAACATGCTAGTTACTTTGTCAAAGAAGTCATCAATTGGTTGAACACAATTTCTCATCCATAAAATTATTATACTCACTCAGCTGTATAAGTATTCTGTTACCATTTCCTTCATTTTCCTAACAAACTATCCTGAAGTCATTTTCACCCCCAATATTTTCAGTATTTTGCTGTCTTCCTCTCAGCTGGGACTTTTCCGAAATGCAAAGTCCAATAACTATACATTTAAGCAATATTATTCTATTAAATGTGATCTTGAGAGAACACAACAATGATAAAAAGATCTTTGTTTTGATTGGACCTACCAACATGCATACATTATTATATTACAGTTAATATGTACCGAGGGCAAATTTTTGTTCCAATGCTCCCCATTCCCAATTACTTTTACATTGAAGTGATTGAAATCCAAGTGAAGTTTAAATGGCATCAGAAAAATAAAACCTCCGGAATGGATGATATGAATTACGTAGTTGGTTGGAGTCAATATCAGCACAATTACTATATTAAACTTTGAATCTTCAAATATCCTGGTTCAAGCGAAAACTAAAGACAAATTATAACCTCCTTACACATTCCCCTGCAAGTATCTCTGTCACCCCTTTAAAATATGCCCCTTCTTTGAACAAGCTCTTAAACATTGCATCTGAATCATTTTCTATCTGATTACACTCCTTGAGGATGTTCATCTACTTGTTCAATTAATAAAACAACAAGATTTGGAACATTTCTATTCAACCTGTCAAAGGAATTTGGGGGGGGGGGGGGGTTCTAGAAATAGTCAGTGAGGTAAATAAACATAATAGTTGAGTGGTAAATGAGAAAAGTGCTACCTTCCCAATATTTATTGGAAGGAAATAATGGGTTATCGGGGCTGTATATTGTGACAGACAGCCTGACACCTTGCATGTCATTTTAATATTACACTTATCCCATCCCCCTGGATATTCCGGATTAATGAATTAAGGTTTTGTCAACTAATTACAAATCAGGTTAATTACAAATCAATAACATTAGCCAAATCTGAAACACGAAGCGCTGAGCATTGGGATCCAGACATCACGGACAACTGGCCTCAGTTCCCCGCTCACATCTGGCAGTGTTCTCTGTCTGAACCAGGGGCCACGGAGCGTTTTTGAAAGTGGGGAGGCTGAGCGATCACTGATCACTGGCCTTGGGGGTACCTGGAGAAGGAGTGGAGCAACCGAGTGGGGGGTCCCCCTCCCACAGTAGGGACCTTTTGAAATATGATGTATTAAAATCATGTTTTAGTGCATTGTAGAAGTATGATTTCAATGTTTTTTGTTTGAAGTATTTTTAAGAGGTAACTTTTTAAGGGGTAACTTTTTCCGCACAAAGGGTGGTGGGTGTATGGAACAAGCTGCCAGAGGAGGTAGTTGAGGTAGGGACTATCCCAACATTTAAGAAACAGTTAGACTGATACATGGATAGGACAGGTTTGGAGGGGTATGGACCAAAAGCAGATAGTGTAGCTGGGACATGTTGGCGGGTAAGGGTAAGTTGCGTCGAAGCCTCCATTGCCTTCCTTGGCAGAGAATTCCACAGATTCAAAACTCTCTGGGTGAAGAAAGTTTGTCCTCATCTCAGTCCTAACTGGCCTACCCTTTTTTCTTAAACTGTTACCCCTGGTTCTGAACTCCACCAACATCGGGAACATCGTGAACATTTTTCCTGCAGTTACAGTAAGTGAAAATCTAGCAGGATGCTTTCTCCAACCACCGCCATATGAAGCCCACGATCTTCCACCGTTTCTACCCAGTGCTTGGTTCTTAAATCCAGTAGTTGTCCCTGGTTGTCCTACCGGATGCACCGAGCCACAGCCTGATCCATGCCGGTCACATGGGGTAATTCGGCACAGAGACTCTCACTGCAGCGGCGCAATGCTTCCGACACCTCCGACGGCCCAGGACTCTTGCACTGAGGCTGCTCCATGGCCGGAGCTGCAACGAACGACTCGCCAGCCCGGCAAACACTTGCCAGCCCGGCAAACACCGGCCCCGGCTCCCAATCCGCATCTGTCCCTGCCGCTGCTTCTGCTTCCATCCCTCCCTCAGTCCCAGCTCTCCAACACCCACGCGGCCCAACTACATCTAGAAAAAATAAGGTTTGTCTTGACTGACAAACTAGATCAATTTTCAAAAATATGGTCTCCCTTTATTGAATTTCTTCAACAACATAATGGTTGGACACAAACTCAAAACCAATGGTAGGGCTGGGTGAGCGGGCGTACGGAAGGGCAGTTCGATATATCTCCGCTTCTTTTACACGTTTGCTAGTTTCGGGGTTTTTTTGGGGTTTTTTCCTTTACTTTTTATTTTTTCTTTTCTTCTTTCTTTCCCCTTTTTTCCTTTTTCTTTTTTTTAATCTAGTTATTAGATTATAAAATGTTCAAAACTGAAGCTGTACGAAATGTTATGTCGATCATTTATTTTTTGTACAATTGCTTCTAACAAAAACATTTTTAAAACACCCGCGGCCCATGCAGTTGATATGGGTTTTGAAGTTTTCGTTGATCACAGAATTTCTCACGACAGAGCGTGAGAAATTTGTGATCAGCGTGATAATTTGGCGAAATGCATGATTCTCATGCTAAATGCGCGAGAGTTGGCAGCCCTGGAATAACTCAATGGGTCAGGCAGCATCTCTGGAGAAAAAAGGATGTGTGAGATTTCAGGTTGGGATCCTTCTTCAGACTGAAGAAGGATTCCGACCCAAAACATCTTCCGCATTTGGAGTATTGAGTGCAGTTCTGCTTGACCCATTACCGGAAGGATGTGGAAGTTTAGGAGATGGTGCAGAAGATGTTTATCAGAATATAGACAAAAACCTGGAGGTACTCAGCGGGGCAGGCAGCATCTATGGAGAGATGGAATGGATGACATTTTGAGTCAAGACTCTTCTTCATACTGGGTCTCGAAGATGGGTCTCGCCCCGAAACGTCACCTATTCCTTCTCTCCGGAGATGCTGCCTGTCCTGCTGAGTTACTCCAGCTTTTTGTGTCTATCTTCAGTTTAAACCATCTGCAGTTCCTTCCTACACATGTTTATCAGAATGCTCCTTGGATTAACGGGTATTAGTTATAAGGAAAGGTTAGACAAAAGGATTGTTTTCTCTGGAGTGTTGGAGGTTGATGGAAGACTTTATAGGAGTATATAAAATTATGAGAGGCATAAATAGAGTAGACAGTCAGAACTATTTTTCCCCCAGGGTGGAAATGTTAAAGACTAACGGGTACAGCTTGAGGTTAGAGGAGGGCAGTTTAAAGGTGATACGCCGGGCAAGTTTTTCTTTTACACAGAGACTGTAGGTCCTAGACTGTGGAACAGCATCCCCCTCCCCATCAGAACTGCCCCCTCCATCGACTCCTTTAAGTCTAGACTAAAAACATCTGTTCTCCCAAGCCTTTCCTGACATCCTCTGAGCGAGGGCTATTTGTATATATGTATGTAGCTTGCTTGTGTATACTATTCTTATAACAAATGTAAAGCACTTTGGTCAACGAGAGTTGTTTTTTAAATGTGCTATATAAATAAATGTGACTTCACTTGACTAGAACGTGCTGCCGGGGTTGGTGGTGGAAGCAGAGCTTAAGAAGCATTTATGTAGGCACATTAGTCACTTGCAGACAGAGGGGATTTAATTTAATTTGGCATTATGTTCGGCACAGATACTATGGGCCAAAGGGCCTGATGCTGTGCTGTTTAATTCTATTTTCTAACTTAATTGCAAATGCCTAAGAACCGCAACCGGGCCAAGAAGTGGAGACAAAGCAGACAATGATGAAAAACACATACTATCGATCTAATTCAAACTCGCAGCCACCAACAAAGATGCTGACATTGTAGGTAAATTAGATCCCAGGCTAGAAGCAGGAGCTGCCTGTAGTAAGACACCAGACTTTACTGCTATACAGCCAGGGCAGAAGGCAAGGTTAGTGTATATGCCAGCTTCTCCAAAAGAGAGGTTTCACACCTACAACACAGCATTCAAATGAGAATGCAGATGGATTACTTGCATTTAATGACTGTGCACAGTTACATAGTTGGTACATTAAACACAGGGTTGTAAGAACTTCCCCTATATCAATCAGCTAAGATGGATCTGGCATCAACTACAGGGTATCACCTTGTGCATAGCTTGAAGCATAGAAGTGGCAGCAAATTATGTTGCAGCTTCCACTTCAGCACAAGCAGCTGCTGCCTGCTGAACGAGACGAGTCAGCAAGATCTGAAACAGGCCTTCTGGACCCCAAAGGTGCTCAACATCATCCTCCATCACATCAGCAATCCCCTACACTGAAGGTGAAGTCTTTCTAATTTTAATTACCGATACTCAGGTAGCACTATGATAGGCAAGGCCACAGTAGAGAAACACAAAAAAGGATAAGCAAGAATAATTATACGCATTTTTCTTTTGTGTGCAAAATGGCACGATTTAATTTATTAATTCCTGGCTTGGAATATGGTGCCTTTTGTTATTGGATTCTGGCAAAAGAGATGCTGACAGGGAACTGACAGAGGGAACTATGGGTGTGTGACTATGGGTGAATGGGGAATTGGGGTTTTAGTTACTGGTAAATCACTTGAATGAGCTCAGAGACAGCCCAGACTTTTTTTAAGTCGGACTGAAAGACTCCTTCACTACTTTCCTCATGATCCTTTCCCTCTCCAACTTCATTCACTTAATCTATTTGGATTACCATTTTCCTGTATGCCTATCACCATAAAACATAACTTGTGAATGCACTAAAGTGATACTATTTGTGCATTACTATTGGAAAGTGGTGAAATCATTGGCCAAAGTCAGCATGAATGTCTGACGAATCTTATAGAATTTTTCGAGGATGTAACTAGTAGCGTGGATAGGGGAGGATGTGGTGTATCTGGACTTCCAGAAGGCTTTCGACAAGGTCCCACATAAGAGATTAGTATACAAACTTAAAGCACAAGGCATTGGGGGTTCAGTATTGATGTGGATAGAGAACTGGCTGGCAAACAGGAAGCAAAGAGTAGGAGTAAACGGGTCCTTTTAAGGCAGACTTTGAAAGCTGGGGGGGGCAGTGTTAGCTGTGAGAGTTTGCTAGGAGACTCCTTCACTACTTGGGTCACCAGAGCATGCTCATGATCCTTTCCCAGGAAAGCAGACTCTCCAACTGGGAAAGGGGAGATGCAGCAGACCTGGGTGTCCTGGTATTCATGCACCTTAGTGCAGTCAGTCTTGAAGGTATGCATGCTTAAAGGTATCTAGTATAGGAGCAGAGAGGTTCTTGGATTACCATTTGGTCTCCAAATCTGAGGAAGGACATTATTGTAGAGGGAGTGCAGAGACGGTCACCTGATAAAAAGACTGGATAGACATTGTTTAACTCTCTAGAATTTAGTGAATGCACAAATTCTTAAGGGTTGGACAGTAGATGCATACCCGATGTTGGGGATTTCCAGGACAAGGGTCAAGCTTAAGGAAAAGAGAGATGAGAAGAACTTTTTTTCACGCAGAGAGTGGTGAATCTCTGGTACGAGAGGGAGTTAGATGTGGTCTTGTGGCTAAGGGGATCAGAGGGTATGGAGAGAAGGCAGGTACGGGATACTGATTGGATGATCAGCCATGATCATATTGAATGGCGGTGCAGCTGCTCGAAGGGGGCCTACTCCTGCACCTGGATTTTCCTACATGGCAAAGTGATGGAGTATAATAAAAAACATCCAAGGAGTCCTGCTGTACCTCCCTTTTCCTACGAAAATAATAAATAAGTCCTGCTGTACCTCCCTTTACACAGCAATGAGTCCAACCACTCACTTCACAGCAACAATAATACCAATAATTAACTCTGGGCTATTTTTCTGAGTTAATTGATAAAACTATTTTATGAATTTAATCAATCACATTCACATGCTGATGCAAAACCTGGCCTTTGTAATTAATACAGCCAGCACTCCATCTGACATATTTTCAATTGAAACCACACCAAATTCTGCTTTATCTAGAAATGGTTGTTTTTAATTCGAAGCCAAAATTTAGTACAGCCGTTTGTCAAAATGGGATAATTTCCCTTGTGCAGTGTGTGTACCAAGACAAAAAGACAATTGCAAACAATATTGATGCAACGGTTCACGCCAATCTGTTCTTTGGTCTACTGTTAATTAATCAATGTTTAAAAGATTATGTTCTAAAAATAAAAAGGACATTCTCCAAAAATGTGAAGTTCGCAATAGCATAAATGTTCACAAGCTTTACAAACTAAGGTTCATTTTCCAATAGTTATTTTGTTTTTACATTCTTTCATTGATGAACAACCTTGAAACAGGCCAGGGATTTACAACCATTTAAAACAACTCTAGTTTGCTGAAAGGAATTTGGCTATTTTAATGAAAATCCCTCCCCATTTATAGGAACTGTTGAAGAAATTAACTAATTACTTACTTAAAAAGTAATATGCGATAAAAGGAAAATGCTGACATAGATGTTTCCTGGTTGACCTTTTTTTAAAAAAGATCTATAAAAGTCTTTCATTTGCAAAACATGTGAAGCACTGTGGACCTACAATTGACACCATTGTGAAATGTTTCTTTCTACAGGCCAGCTAAAAACAGATAAGGGAAGAAGTAATTTATATTTAGTTGCAGAATTTGCAATAGTTTCTATGCATTTTGGGAACCTGGAATCAAATAACACAAGTTCAAAATGAGTTAACACCTGGACATGGCAAAAGGATTACAATAAGCAAGCTCTATAATATTCATCCATACAGTAATTAAAATAACTTTAATCTTTCTAAATCGCAGTCAACATGTTTTCAATTGCTTAAAACCAGTCACTACATACTACACAAATAAAGGGTGGGAAAGATCAAAAGATTGATCTATTGCTGACATACTAGGAATGAAGGAAAGGGAAAACTTAATTGCAATTAAAAACTGCATAATTTGATTATTTAATCTAATAATTATGTAAACGATAACAACAACCAGTTCAAAAGTTTGCATTAAAGCAAAAGGAATGCTGATAACTAGAACCAAAGCATGACTGGGAAACAGTGATCAAATGAAACGTTAGACAAAACATTAATTACATTCTGGCTCAGCTCAACTTCCCCATTACTGACCCGAATGCTGTGACCAAAGATATGCTGAACTCAAATCTAGTTCATACAAGATAACCACAGAAGATAGAGATCAAATAATTAAGACATTAGACATTCATTAAGATTACCTTCATAACATCACTGTACCGTCTTGTGACTAAGTGAAAGATCACCCACTTCTCGGGTCATAAGTTGCTTAACTGTAAAGCTTCACTCGGATGTCTCATGCTGAAACCAGATAGGTCTTGAATATTTTTGGCAGTGGGTAGGTTTAGTCTAATTTATCACCCAAACTAGCAAAAATGTCACAGTGGTACATTAATTCCATAGTAAATCACCATATTTTGGTGTAACAAAGTTGCACGCAAGCCTCAAGTCTTTTTAATAAAGTAGCATAAATTGTAATGAAAGTAAAAGTATGCTGCATAAAGCTTAACTACAGTTTTAGGGCATATAATTCCAAAATATTCTTATCTAGCAGTTCCTAACCCAATTGAAAAAATGGTTAAAATTCCAAATTGCTTCCTTAATAACCAATCTAAATTACATATAGGCACAAAAATGCACATCATCAGAATGTTTTCATTGCGGCGAAGACTGTGGCTGCTGACAAGTACAAACTAGAGCATTTCTGTTTACATAATATATACATGGGTCGACTTGTTCTTGTAAATTAAAGGTTTTTGCATTAGCTTTAAACTTTAATGATAGCAGCAGTTCCTCAAAAAAAAACGAATATGGATAAAACAAATGGAATCTTAATGAGCGTAAAAATAGAGGGTGAATAGAGCTCCCAAAACAAAAACACGCATTGTAATTATTATTTTTCAATATCCTATCTTTCGTTTTATGTAATCTGGATGCCCTTTCATCAATTTGCTTTTGGGGAAAAAAAAAATCAGAACAGTAGTGAAGATTAAAGTAAAATTGAATATTTTCAAATTCCCAGAATATAATAATAAAATCACTGAAAGGCATCAATTGAAAGAACACTGAAAATAAATATCAAATATTTTTTTGAATTCAAACGTCAACTTAACTAAATTGGAAAAGGAAAATGAAGGAAGGTACACAAGAAAATTATAAAATCACACATAGACAGTTACCATTCGATGTCTGTCTGACTCGACACCTTGCTTGACAATGGGAACAGTGGATGGCAATTGATCTAAGAGGCCCACATCTTTAATTTCCCTTATTTCCCTTTATACCTTGGGGAAGCAAGGCAGTTGACTCTTATACATCCTCTGCTTTGGACTTTATCAACTCCACCATCAACAATGTCACCTCCCTCAAACTGATTACCATATTCCCGAATCAGAAGCCATGGATGAACAGCGAGGTCAGGCTACTGCTGAAAGCACGGGACACCGCTTTCAGGTCAGGCGATGCTCGAGCCTACAGTTCATCCAGGGCTAACCTGAAGAGGGGCATCAAGAAGACCAAGCACTGCTATAAGCTAAGGATTGAGGAGCACTCCGACCCCTGAAGCATGTGGCAAGGCATCCAGGCCATCACGGACTATAGACCCACTAACATCACCCCCACATCCAGCGACGCCTCCTTCCTTGAGGAGCTTAACCACTTTTATGGCCGCTTTGACAGGTACAATCTAGAGATGGCCATCAAGGCTGCGCTCCCTGCTGATCATCCCTCACACTCACCTCCTACGACGTGTACGTGGCACTGAGCAGGATTAATGCACGTAAGGCTGCTGGACCAGACGGCACCCCCAGGCGCGTCCTCAGGGCCTGTGCTGCACAGCTGACAAACGTCTGGACTGACATCTTCAACCTGTCACTTGCCCAAGCAGTTGGCCCCACGTGCCTTAAAACCACCTCCATCTTGCCGGTGCCAAAACACCCCACTGCGGCGAGCCTTAATGACTTCCGCCCAGTTGCACTTACTCCCATCATCACCAAGTGCTTCGAGAGGCTGGTCCTGGCACATCTCAAAGGCTTCCTACCTCCCACACTGGACCCCTATCAGTTTGCCTACTGCAAGAACAGGAGTACGGAGGATGCCATCTCAACGGCACTTCACTCCGCCCTCTCCAACCTCGACAACAGAGACACCTACGTAAGAATGCTGTTCATTGATTATAGCTCAGCATTCAACACCATTATACCCTCAAAACTGATCACCAAACTCAGCGACCTGGACATCGACCCCTCCCTCTGCAACTGAATACTGGACTTTCTAACTAACAGACCACAGTCTGTGAGGTTAGACAAGCACACTGCATCCCTCACCCTGAACACCGGCGTTCCACAGGGCTGTGTGCTGAGCCCCCTCCTCTACTCCCTCGTCACCTACGACTGCACACCTGTACATGGTACTAACACCATCATCAAGTATGCAGATGATACAACGGTGATTGGCCTCATCAGCAAAAACGATGAGTCGGCCTATAGAGAGGAGGTCCAGCTCCTAGCAGCATGGTGCACTGACAACAACCTGGCCCTTAACTCCAAGAAGACCAAGGAGCTCATTATAGACTTCAGAAGGTCCAGGGGCGGCACGCACACCCCTATCCATATTAACTGGACGGAAGTGGAACGTGTCTCCAGCCTCAGGTTTCTGAGGATCAACATCTCCGTTGGCCTCTCTTGGACCCACAATACCTCAACACTGGTATAGAAGGCTCACCAGTGTCTCTTCTTCCTGAGGAGACTAAAGAAGGTCCATCTGTCTCCTCAGATTCTGGTGAACTTCTAACGCTGCACCATCGAGAGCATCCTTACCAACTGTGTCACAGTATGGTATGGCAACTGCTCCGTCTCCAACCGGAAAGCACTGCAGAGGGTGGTGAAAACTGCCCAACGCATCACCGGTTTCTCACTCCCCTCCATTGAGTCTGTCCAAAGCAAGCGATGTCTGCCTTACCCTCCTACCATCCGGGAGGCGCTACAGGTCTCTCCGTTGCCGGACCAACAGGTCCAGGAACAGCTTCTTCCCTGCGGCTGCTACATTACTTAACTCTGTATCTCGGTGATTACTACACCCCCCCGGACACTCTTTCCCCAGAAAAATCGCACTATTACGACTGTATGTACGTATATATATTTATTGCTCATATTCTATGTTCGCTCCTCTGGGGTGATGCTCACTGCATTTCGTTGTCTCTGTACTGTACACTGCACAATGACAATAAAGTTTGAATCTGAATCTGAATCTGAGTTGAAGGCAAGGTAGTGTATGGTAAAGTGGTGCAGAAAGACAGGTAGTGGGTTTGGTGCAGAGGGTGTGGCATGGGAACATAGGCAGGGAAATTAAGGTAATGAAAGGCTAGAACAAAAAGGGGAATGAGGATAGCAAATGCAGGAATTGATATGGGGAAGAAGAGAAGGGCATGTATAGAGTTTGGAGGATGGCGTCTACGAACGTGTGAACGTGGCTGTTGGCATGGAAGAGGTGCAGAGAAGGACAACCTGGGCAAGCAAGGGAGTGTTCATGTGCGAATATAGTCATGCGCAGGTAATTGACTACAGAGATCATGGTGTTAGAAAGGGGAGAGCAATGCAAAGTAGGACAGTGAGAAGAAAATTAAGGAATATGGAAGGAACAGTGGAGGGAATGTGGAAATATCAAAAGAGAAGAGTGTTAAGAAAGGAGGGAAAAAGAAAAGAAAAACACAGCTATGCAAGGAGAAATAAAGGATCCACAACAATATCTAACTAAAGAAAATTTATTTTTTACTAATCACCCTTTATATATTTTATTATGTACAATTAAAATAAGTAATCACAGAATGTATCACCGGTTTATAACGTGAATATTTTTCGTAAATTGATCCATGCTGGATTTAGAGTAACAAGGTTTTATTTAATTTGATGGTATTCAACTCCTGTCAGCATAAACAAAATACTAAATTTAGTTTAGTTAAGAGCTACAGCACGGAAACAGGCCCTTCGGCCCACCGAGTCCGCACCGACTAGCACACTAACACTATCTTACACACACTAAGGACAATTTACACTTATACCAAACCAATTAACCTACAAACCTGTACATCTTTGGAGTGTGGGAGGAAACAGATTATCCACGTGGTCATGGGGAGAACGTACAAACTACGTACAAACAGCACCCGTAGTCGAGATCGAACCCGGGTCTCCGGCACTACAAGCGCTGTAAGACGACAACTCTACAACTACACCATCGTGCCCCCTTATTAATACTGAAAATCCAATATAATAGGGTTTTTTTCTAATTAAATTAAATCACAGAATACCATCCAAGATTTAAATAATTTCTTGAACTGATTGACGGAGATTTGCTTTTGGTAATTACATTTCTGAATGCAGGAGTCCTTTCACAGTTGCAATGTTGACATTTATGAAAGAGAATGTCAGATGTCCTTAATAATTTAATTGACAAACCGAACAAAGTCAATGTCATAATCTGCTCATGAACTCAAGATTTTGACAATTGAAGTGATACTGGACATGAAATTAAATTTACACGACACCAGGTTATTACATAGATACATAGAAAATAGATGCAGGAGTAGGCCATTCGACCCTTCGAGCCTGCACCGCCATTCAATATGATCATGGCTGATCATCCAACTCAGTATCCCGTACCTGCCTTCTCTCCATACCCCCTGATCCCTTTAGCCACAAGGGCCACATCTAACTCCCTCTTAAATATAGCCAATTAACTGGCCTCAACTACCTTCTGTGGCAGAGAGTTTCAGAGATTCACCACACCACAGAAAATGTTTTTCTCATCTCGGTCTTAAAGGAATTCCCCTCTATCCTTAAGCTGGGACCCCTTGTCCTGGACTTCCCCAACATCGGGAACAATCTTCCTGCATCTAGCCTGTCCAACCCCTTAAGAATTTCGTAAGTTTCTATAAGATCCCCCCTCAATCTCCTAAACTCTAGCGAGTACAAGCCGCGTCTATCCAGTCTTTCTTCATATGAAAGTCCTGACATCCCAGGAGTCAGTCTGGTGAACCGTCTCTGCACTCCCTCTATGGCAATAATGTCCGTCCTCAGATTTGGAGACCAAAACTGTACGCAATACTCCAGGTGTGGTCTCACCAAGACCCTGTACAACTGCAGTAGAACTTCCCTGCTCCTATACTCAAATCCTTTTGCATGAATGCTAACATACCATTCGCTTTCTTCACTGCCTGCTGCACCTGCATGCCTACTTTCAATGCCTCCTCCCATCCATCCCCTCCCCTAAACCCCCCTCCCCTCCACACACCCCTACCCCCTTCCCTCCACCCAGGTCTCGTTGCATCTCCCCTTTTCCTAATCGGCCACCGTTTAGATAATAGTTGGCTTTCCTGTTTTTGCTACCAAAGTGGATAACCTCACATTTATCCACATTATACTGCATCTGCCATACATTTGCCCACTCACCCAGCCTAGCTAAGTCACCTTGCAGCCTCCTAGCATCCTCCGCACAGCTAACACTGCCCCTCAGCTTAATGTCATCCGCAAATTTGGAGATGTTGCATTCAATTCCCTCGTCCAAATCATTAATCTATATTACTAAAACTCTGTTCTTGACCGGTTTTGGTGATCTGTGCTGCGATTTCCGAGAGAACGCCGCCACCTACTCGTTTACTCCTACTCTTTGCTTCCTGTTTGCCAGCCTGTTCTCTATCCACATCAATACTGAACCCCCAATACCATGTGTTTTAAGTTTGTATACTAATCTCTTATGTGGGACCTTGTCGAAAGCCTTCTGAAAGTCCAGATATAACACATCCACTGGTTCTCCCCTATCCACTCTACTAGTTACATCCTCGAAAAATTCTATAAGATTCGTCAGACATAATTTACCTTTCGTAAATCCATGCTGACTTTGTCCAATGATTTCACCATTTTCCAGATGTGCTGCTATCCCATCTTTAATAACTGACTCTAGCAGTTTCCCCACTACTGATATTAGACTAACTGGTCTGTAATTCCCCGTTTTCTCTCTCTCTCCCTTTTTTAAAAAGTGGGGTTACATTAGCTACCCTCCAATCCTCAGGAACTACCCTCCAATCCTCAGGAGCTACCCTCCAATCAGTTTGATATATACAAATACATTAACATTTTAATGTTTTTCCATTTTTTGCTTGTTATTAATTGCAACTAGAAAATTCCATAACACTGAAAACGTCAATGGGAGTTTGAAAACCATGCTATTAAAATTGCATTCATTAGCTTAAAATTCAAGCTTCCAATGATATTCTGGCTGTGCTCCAGATATGCTGGCTCTGGAGACGGTCCAGAGGAGGTCTACAAGAATGATCCCAGGAATGAGCAGGTTAACCTATAATGAGTGTTTGTCGACACTGGCCATGTACTCGCTGGAGTTTAGAAGAATGAGGGGGAACCGCATTGAAACATACCGAATAGTGAAAGACTTGGATAGAATGGATGTGGAGAGGGTCAAGTCAAGTCAAGTTTATTTGTCACATACACATACGAGATGTGCAGTGAAATGAAAGTGGCAATGCTCGCTGACTTTTGTGCAAAAGACAAACAACCAAACAAACTATAAACACAATCATAACACCATATAACCATATAACAATTACAGCACGGAAACAGGCCATCTCGGCCCTACAAGTCCATGCCGACACAACTTTTTTCCCTTAGTCCCACCTGCCTGCACTCATACCATAACCCTCCATTCCCTTCTCATCCATATGCCATATGAACACACATATTCTTTTATATAATAAATAATGGAAGGAAAAACGTTCAGTAGAGTTAGTCCCTGGTGAGATAGGCGTTTATAGTCCGAATGGCCTCTGGGAAGAAACTCCTTCTCAACCTCTCCGTTCTCACCGTATGGCAACGGAGGCGTTTGCCTGACCGTAGCAGGTGGAACAGTCCGTTGCAGGGGTGGAAGGAGTCTCTCATGATATTGTTGGCTCTGGAGTTGCACCTCCTGATGTATAGTTCCCGCAGGGGAGCAAGTGAAGTTCCCATAGTGCGTTCGGCCGAACGCACTACTCTCTGCAGTGCCTTCTTGTCCTTGGCAGAGCAATTCCCAAACCACTAGTGTTTCCACTAGTGGGAGAGAACTAGAGATCATTGCCTCAGAATTAACGGACGTTCTTTTAGGAAGGAGATGAGGAGAAATTTCTTTAGTCAGAGGGTGTTGAATCTGTGGGATTCTTTGCCACAGAAGGCTGTGGAGGTCAAGTCAGTGGATATTGTTATGGCAGAGATAGATAGAATTTTGATTAATACAGGTGTCAGAAGTTATGAGGAGAAAGCAGAAGAATGGGGTTAGGAGGAAGAGATAGATCGGCCATGATTGAATGGCGGAGTAGACTTGATGGGCCGAATGGCCTAATTCTACTCCTATCACATGACCTTATGACCTAACATTCACTTGCATTGAAGTGCAGAAATATCCACGAACCAGTACATTCAATTATTAGTAAATCGTTGAAAACATTAGTGATGCAGTGGTGCTGGTTTCCGACATTCAAGCAGCATAATAAAATGTCTAAGGTACACAAAAATGCTGGAGAAACTCAGCGGGTGCAGCAGCATCTATGGAGCGAAGGAAATAGGCGACGTTTCGAGCCGAAACCCTTCTTCAGACTAATAAAATGTCTATTTCTTTGCTGCTTTGAAACATAGTCATTGGTATATTCAGAATAAGCTGCCACAGTTTAATTACTATAGCTAAAAGTACTTTTAATGCCAAAAGCAAGCAGGAATAACCAAGCAGATATATAATCACTAAAAGTGCAATAAACAAACTACGCTGAACCATTTAATAGTTTCACATTGGTAAGTTTCTAAGGATGTTAAATTATCAACAGGAAAGAGACTTTTTTTTAAAAAAGTGGGCAATGTATCAGAACATTTTTATAAAATTAGAGGCATTCCCTAAAACAATAACCATTCAAATCCTGTCATTTCGATTTGGGTTTGTTACCAGTTTAATGGCAAGTATACATTGCTGCGATTCAGGAACCAATATAAAAAACTGCAAATAATGTGAACTGCAAATAATGGTTATATTACTTTTGCATATGATTTCTTGACTTTTCATATTAAATTTGCCAATACCATTGGTTTATGCAGATATAACTAGTTTAATAAGTGAAAACTTGAAAATATGGTCATTATTATCCTGGGAATATATCCCAGTAACAATTCTAGAAAAGATCGTGCTTAAATAAATGCTATCCGAATGTACAATGCAATGTTAGTGTTAATAAAATAAGAGAATAATAAAATGAAATATTAGACACTTTAGTACTTCACAGATTCATTTCCTGTAGTCAATTCAAAACTCTTACTTTTGCTTTTCCTATTTTTCTGGTGATCGTCATTGCCTATGAACACTGATGACTTACTTCAAGTGAAATTCCCTATTGCTAAAAAATGGTTTAAAGAACCCCGGTTTTATCTTCAAGTCAAGAATTTCTTAACTTCTCAGTAACTTTCCACTCACTAAATTGGCTCTGCCTAAGACATGTATATTATTCTCAAATGCCATGCATCGTTCCCTCTCTGGAACAGGATATAGAAAAAAGTGACCTATCTCTACTGGAAATCCTGCAATAGCCCTCTCTCTTTCTCAATTTTGAATTAATATTAATACCATGTTTTTCTGGTGCATTTTTGGTCAACTGTGCTCATCATGTTGTTTTGTGCCCACTGTTTGGCTCAATGTGAGCAAGACTCATTACTTACTCTAACCCATCCTTTCCAAAGCTATTTAACTGGGGACTTGAAGCTCACCAATTTATTTTTGTTCTCAATATTTTCACTCTTTTAATTTGAAGGTGAGATGCAGGATTTATTAAACTAGTGCCCTCTATGTTGTTTGGGACAAAGACCCATCTTTTATTTATTTGTCTCTACTCCACAATTTGAGATTTGTAATAGAAAAAAATCACATGTGGTTAAAGAGCACATTGTCAGTTTTTATTAAAGGCCATTTTTATACATTTCAGGGCACCATACTGTTTGGGACACAGCTATGTCATGTAAACAAAAGTAGTCGTGTTTAGTATTTTGTTGAATGCAATGACTGCTTGAAGTCTGCGATTCATGGACATCACCAGTTGCTGGGTGTCTTCTCTGGTGATGCTCTGCCAGGCCTGTATTTCAGCCATCTTTAGCTTATGCTTGTTTTGGGGGCTAGTATCCTTCAGTTTTCTCTCCAGCATATAAAATATCTGCCCAATTGGGTTCAGATCGGGTGATTGATTTGGCCACTCAAGAATTGATCATTTTTTAGCTTTAGCAGTATGTTTGGGATCATTGTCTTGCTGTCGAATGAACCACTGGCCAATTAGTCTATACACTTCAGAATTAATTATGCTACTACCATCAGCAGTTGTATCATCAATGAAGATAAGCGAGTCAGTACCTTCAGCAGCCATACATGCCCAGGCCATAACACCCCCACCACAGTGTATCACAGATGAGGTGGTATGCTTTGGATCTTGGGCAGTTCCGTTTTTCCTCCATTTGCGATTAGTAAGTTCACCAGTGTTCTCTTTCTTCTTAATGATGTTCCAAACAGTTGATTTTGGTAAGCCTAAGGTTTGGCCGATGTCTCTAACAGTTTTATTCTTGTTTCTCAGTCTCATAATTGTTTCTCAGTCTCATTACAGAGATAGGTTGAATAAGTTAGGTCTTCATTCTCTGGAGCGCAGAAGGTTAAGGGGGGACTTGATAGAGGTCTTTAAATTGATGAGAGGGATAGACAGAGTTGATGTGGACAAGCTTTTCCCTTTGAGAATAGGGAAGATTCAAACAAGAGGACACGACTTCAGAATTAAGGGACAGAAGTTTAGGGGTAATACGAGGGGGAACTTCTTTACTCAGAGAGTGGTAGCGGTGTGGAATGAGCTTCCAGTGGAAGTGGTGGAGGCAGGTTCATTGGTATCATTTAAAAATAAATTGGATAGGCATATGGATGAGAAGGGAATGGAGGGTCATGGTATGAGTGCAGGCAGGTGGGACTAAGGGGAAAAAAAAGTTGTTCGGCACGGACTTGTAGGGCCGAGATGGCCTGTTTCCGTGCTGTAATTGTTATATGGTTATATGGTTATAATGGCTTCTTTGACTTTTATTGGTACAACTTTGGTCCATTGTTGTAAAAAGCAATAAAAAAGTTTCCAAAGGTGATGGAAAGACTGGAGGAAAGACTAGGTGCTGAGAGCTCTCTTGTACCTGCATTAAGGAGGTAATTAAACACACCTGAGCAATTACAAATGCCTGTGAAGCCATGTGTCCCAAATATTATGGTGCCCAGAAATGCGGGGGGGGGGGGGGGGGGGGGGGACTATGTATAAACTCAGTTGTAATTTCTATATGGTGAAACCAAAATGTATAAAAATGGCCTTTAATAAAATCTGACAATGTCCACGTTGTTCTATTACAAATTTCAAATTCTGGAGTACAGAGGCAAATAAATAAATGATGAGTCTTGGTCCCAAACATTATGGATGGCACTGTAATTACAAAGTGCAAATAATTTCAAAAACTTTTTGCACATACTAAAAGCAACCAGTGCTGTCGCAGACTCACGTGCATGTCAGGCATTTGCAAAACTGTGGATATATCAAGCAAAAAACAAAAGATTAGAGGAACTCAGCAGGTTAGTCAGCATTTGTAAGGGAAATGGACAGAGGACCTTCTGGGTTGGGACCCTTCTTCAGACTGATGAAGCAAAGCTTGGAAAGTGAAAGGTAGATACAGATGGGTTGACAGATGGGTGGAGTAAGTGACAAAGGCGAGTGGTGAAAAGGAGACAAAATGGTGTCAAATAGGGAAAGGAATGGAATGTAAAGCCAGAAAGAGAAAAACTGGTAAAAGGTGATGACGGGATGTGGAAAGGGCATAAAATGGAAATATGGAACTTGGGGATGGGAGATGATTATACAGAGGAGGATAAAGGAGCTGGATGACTATGGAGGTGGAAATGTTGGGCGAAATGTGTGCTCACCAAGGAGGGGATGGGATGACAGGGAAAGGGGCATATTAGAGTTGCTGAAGTCAACATTCATGCCATTAGTTTGTAAGCTACTCAACTGGAATATGAGGTGACTTCTTCATGTTTGCAAGTATTCAAATCAACTACACAGCTAGAACTTGCATATGTAAAATTTTGTATGTGTAAATATGGAAGACATTTCATGCTTTTTTAAGCCATGTCTCTCATGTTTGAACCAGGACGTGCTTGCTTAATAAAATCTCCAGTGTGGTAAACCACCCCCCTCCCCCCCCCCCCCCCCCCCCCCACCTATCACTTGCCAGGCTTTGTCCCATCTCACCTCTCTTTTCCAGATTTCTGCCCCCTATTCCAATAGTCTGAAGTCCAATCCATAACATCATCTGTCCATTCTCTCCACATAGGCTGCCTGATCCACTGAGTTCCTTGAGTCTTTTGTTTTTTGCTTAAAATTCCAGCATATGTAGTCTCATGTCTCCTATGGATATACCAACATCTTTTGACACTATTGGAGACAACGACCTAAAACTGCCCTGAAAGCATCAGTAGCGCAGGCAATTTAAGGCTGTAGTCAATATTCACCAGATGACTAGGTCATTTGGACAAACTAATTATCTACGTTTAAGCATGGAGAGACATGGTTAAAAAAACCTATGAAATGCCTTGCACATTTACAAGACAAAACTAATTTCCAGCAAAAATATAAACAATAATTCAAAATAACACTTCTTTATTTGAAGGTCATGCAATACTTTACTTTCATACCAGATTTTACGAATGCAAGTTCTAGTTGTGTAGCTGATTGAATACACATGCTTTAGATTAAAAGTTCATAATTTGAAATGAAATCTTTAAAAAAGAGTCCAGAGCGTTCAATTAAGACTCCTCAGTTGAAAAAAAGTGTAATATTTGTTGGTTTCTCAGCTCTCATGAGGTATTGCTGAATAGGCATTCATTGTTTAATTTTCTTCATCACGTGATGCAGTGCAGATGTGAACACAAATACTGAAGGGACAACTACGCCTACACATCACTGAGAAACATTTAACAACCACACAAAATATTCCACACAGCATATTCTGGTCAGCAAAGACAGATTCTGCAATAACCATACACAGTAAAGGCAAAAAACATTTCCATAGAAATATAAACAACAAATACTAGTGTATAAAAATAATAAGTGAATAAAAGAATAGAAAGATAATGAACAATCAACTTCTGAATAGAAGATAGTTTATGGTGAAATTCATCTGACAAATACACTCAAGCAAAATTGATCTATCTTTTCTCCCATTTTAAGAAAATAAGCTTAATTTATATTAATTGTATTTATCATTCTTGGGGCATCTCAAAATAATTTTCAGCAAAGCACATACATAAAATAATAAATTTGATGGTTTTGGTTCAGGGACAAGTGTTAGCGCAGAGTATTTTTTTTAATATGTTGTCATGACATGTGGGTAGTGCAGGCAAGCCCATTAAAATGGTGGCACCTTAATTGACTGCAATCTGTCTGGTCAGCATATTCACTCAATGCTATTAAATAGGGATTTTTTTTCTGCAATGGATTTCAATATTGTCTCACTAAATTTATTGCGCCTCTGCACACCTTTGAAGATTTCCACACCTGAGAACTTTTCTCCCCATCTATCTGGCAGAATCATTTAATCATATTAAATACCTGTTAGATCATTTAAGATTTTTAACTGCAGGGAATAATCAACATATTTATGCAGCTCGCTCTTCAAAAGGCAAAAAGGCAGAATCTAAAACCTGTACTTTAGATGAGTTTGATCAAGTCCCTATATAACTTACGTTTTTCTACCATGCTTCAAGTAAAATTCTATTTATATAATGTCCAAAGACTTTTCATTGTACCTCGGGACACATGAAAATAAACTACACTGAAACTGAACCTATAACCCATTTTGATTACATTTTACATTTATACACCTCAACAGGAATCCAAATTTTATTTTCAAGTACAGTCCTATTCTCCCACCAGTAGGAAAATATTCGGATATATCCTGCTTACATCTAAGGATGATGAACTCGCCATCGCCAGCGTCTATGTGAAATGTGCAAAATTGTAAAGCACAATCACGAAAGCATGCAAGCATTTACACAACAAGATTGTTAAAAGGAAAACAACTGCAAGCTAGTAAATTACCTCCAGAACGTAATTGAGAACAACTCTACATCGTTCCTCTATGTCACGACAAACCGGGAAGGCACAGCTGGGCATCAAAATAAAATACTGTGTGAGGTATCCCAATTTTAAATTTAATTTTTTATTTATTAGCCTAGGCTGTTTCCTGCTGCACAACTCTCTGCAGCCTGCTGTACAATCCTCTACTTACCAATGTAATGTTGTCTGCAAACCTGGATTAGATCCTCTCTAATTTCACATGCACTAATTTTCCCAATAATCCTATAAATGTTATGAAATGTCTTCTGAAAGCTCATGTCAACAGCATTCTGGAACATTCATTATCTACCACCTTTTTTTATGTTACAAAATCCTCACGGTGATTCAAAATTGGAACTAAATTTCATATAGTTGACTCTCTCATAATAACTAAGCTATATCTGGTGTTATGCCAACCGATGTCCTGTTACCAAGTTTGTCAATCCTCATTCTTCCTACCCTATGTTCATTTTTTCTATATTTAAAAGGCACTATTCCTTAACTGGGTTTGAGAAATTATGAAGAATGGAACTGCCATTTGCTCTCCAACTTCGTTTAATACCCTGCAGTGGAAATAGTTCGATCCTGGAGATTCATCCAACTGAAGTCAAAGTTCCTTAAATTATATTGACTTATTTCTAGGTTCTTTTCACCACTGATAGTTTGTTCTCTTTCATGACTGGGAAAACAAATTAAAAAAAAACTTAATTCTCCTCTGTCTTTTAACTTTTGTACAATCAGATCCACCTATCTCAGGCGTAACTTCAACACACAAAATAAACATTTATAGCAAGTTGCAGTGCCCAATTCTTTCACAAAATACATTGAATTCTGTTACAATGTGTAGGTTTGTTGAATAAATAGGAAATAGCGGTTTTACCTTATCAATAGTGCTGGTATCAAGCTCAATTTCCATGGATCTTGGCCTTAGTTTGATAGGTTTGTCCTTAAAAATGTCTCCAAACCCAAATCCTTTTATCTTTTTTGGCTGAATTTCAGTTGCTATCGCACCATTTGATCCTTCCATCTTTCCACTAGTTGCATCTGTAATATCCTGTTCAGGGCTTCCTCTGTCCTTAACATCTTAAAACAAAGTACATTTCAATAAGGCAGGAAATTGAATTGGGGTGCTCTTTCACTCAAATAAAACATCTACATCCACATGCTGAACCTCATATTTTCATGGAACATTGTCATTCCCTCCACAATCTGTGAAACCGAGGCAGACATACACCGTGTCAAAGTCCTACTCCCAATTGGTCGCTTCCCCTGAAGAATGCATCCTGATTATTGCTGACACAACAAAAGTAGCCAAGGAGCACCAGAAATTAGATCATTGACAGAATCCACGTATCTAATTCTCCTCCTTGCTTCCCACCTCCCTACATCTTCTTACCTCTTCTGATCAATAATTTACAGATGATGTAAGCATACACCATTACTCCCACCTCTGCCACCACCATTCACCATCCATTCCTGGGCTATATTTTCTCCTTACAAAATGCCAAAACAAATCCAGACGTTTGTTGAACAGTGATGCAGCAAAAATAAAACCAATCAATTGATTTACCATTTGAGGCCAAATGGTCCGGTTAAATGAGGGGCAGATGGAAGGCAACCAAACACGAGAGAGACACCAGGTAGCTAAAAGGATAGGAAAGTGCCAGCTAACTGGAGGCCAAGGTCACGGACAAGGAATATTCAGGTGAGGACTTCAATGAGGAAGCTCACAGATGAAAAAGAGTTACTTTCCATTTCCAGGATGTAGGCATCACCGGCAAGGCTTGCATTTGTTACCCATTGTTAAGGAAATGATGATTCACCACTGATTAGCGGAGCGAAATCACGGGAAGAACGGGAAACTTTTTAACGTACATTTCCAATCCAGAACCAGACACTCAAACTTCAATCACCTGGTTGCAGCATGCAGGCAACACTTTCATTTGAGGATATAAAGAAGCACAACACCAAATAAATAATCAACAACATTATCACTGAAGCCTATAGAAGAATGGGCTCTGCACTAATATCTGTAAAAAATACATTAGTCCCCTAAAAATAAATCACTTCATCCACTAACCTATTCCTGCTAATTAGGTAGCCCAGACTAATTTTGCTCTTCCCAACATGCTGTAGTCCAAAACCATGTTTTCTAAAGTCAGACATACTAGAAATATTCCACTATGGACACCAAAGCAGAGGGGGCAGTAAAGTCAGCAGCCTCTACCTGCCATTATGCATTGGTGCACTCGGAAAACCAAAGACATGTCGAAAGCCGTCACAAACAGGTGATCAGTTGATGTCTACATAAGATAATTGCTTCCTGGAAGATCTTTGTTATGAGCCACTCAGTGAGGATACTTCGCTTACTCATCTCTCCATCTAGCCAACCCCAACATCCCCCCCCCCCCCCCCCCCCCCCCCCCCCCCCCCCCCACACAAAAGAGTTCCTTCTCCCAATTCTAGCTGGCTACATTGCTCTAGCTTTGTCTCATTGTCAGCTATGCTGCATTGCTAGTGAAATAGTAATCAAAGTATCATGGATGGGAGCAACAGGCTTTGGTCAGAGCTTTTCTTTCTTCCATTGTACAATTCTAAACTGCAGAGAATGAAGGTCTGCAGAAAATGAATACGCCTCTGAATGACAAACCCAGCAAACCAACAAAACAATCTGGTGAACCTTTGCTGCATTCTTTCTTTTTTTCTGAACATACTTGCTTTCGATGTGGTATCTTCTTGACTGTTGACCGCTTCCTCTGGTTCTTCTGGAAGTTCCTTGATGAAATTCGAGGGAAACATTCCAGTTTTACCATTGAGGATACCTTCCCACCAACCTTCCTCAACCTTAAAAATAAAACAAAATACATTAACTGTAACATAAATGAAAAACATTAAATGATGGAAAGGCAGTTTACATTAAACCAAATGGCTTTAAAGCTCACAGATATCCACCGATGATACACTCATCCTTAGAGAGATTGTTTTCCAAAATGTCATGAACAAAATACAAAGATTAGAATCCAGCATACATTGAAAAGTACTTTAAACTTCTCCAGAACAGAATCAACTATTGGTATTACAACATTCAGTTGCATTAAAAATCAATGTTATCATTATTCATTGACATGTACCCAACTACATTTGGGCAGAATGGATTAATACAAGTTTTTTTAATTGAAATCCAAGATCATGTAAATAGTTAACATGTCAAAAAAATGGTACAGCAGAAATGAAAATAGAGGCAGACATGTTGCAGCCTATATACAAGCCAAGTTCACAGATGCAACAGTAAGTTGATCTTTATTTCACATGGCCCCAGGGAACATGGAAACAAGCATGGTAAATAGATTCTAAGAAGTTCCATTGGAGCTCTTAATTTTCTTGGAACCATTATTTAAATTGATATTAAAAATCTGTGCTAAATCAGAACATTCAAATATCCTACTCTTGTTAAAGGGAGGAAGCAAAAAGAAACAATATTTTTTGAGGGAATGAATGAGCTTCAAGATTCCATGCCATGCATAGGGAGATTAAAAAGATTACAGTTTTGTGTAGCAACACAAAATTGTTTTGGTTCAATGCTGAAAATATGTGGTATTTCTGAATTCTACTGATATTTGATGAATCTAAATCCTCAAATGTTCGCATAATATAGAAGGCAGTCATTTAGTCCAATGAGTCTATACCAGAAACAGAGCAGTCAATTCCCCCACTAATTGATCTGTGGTCTATCCCTCTCACATACCCATTAACCCTACCAATGCCCAATTTGAACACCCACCTAGAATACAGGCAATTTACAGTAACCCATGCAATAATGGGTGTGTGTGCGAACTCCACAGTCATAGTCAACCTCAGGTCAGTGGTACTGTCTCATGGCTGCACTATCTGCAGCACCATGTGGGATTTTGTCAAACATCTTGTTCAAATCCATATGGATCACATCAAATGTGCAAACATCAAACGTCATCACATTTTAATAAAATTCAATCCTGTTACTCAGATACACCTTTCCATCAACAAATCCATGCTAACTTTACATATTTGTTATGATTCATTGTTGCTCCTCACCAATTTATCTGATCATTTATTATCTGTTACCCATTTCATTTGTTCCTTTCTCGTAATTTTTATACAATATAACTCCAGCAGTCTTTAAGTCTTTTGGCACTATGCCTTTAACCAAGGAGGAATGGAAAATTATGGTCACCACTGTTTCCGCTCTTGCTTTTCTTTAACAGCGAGGAACACAATTTCTCCAGCCGGGTGATTTTACCACTTTTAATTATGCTCAACTCATTCATGTTTCCTCTCCTTCTGTTTATTATTTCCAATATTTCAAAATTTGTTCTCAACTACAATGCCTGCAATATCTTTCAGTTTTATGATGAGATACACAAAGTGTTCATTTATAATGTCTTTCTGCATAGGTTAGCTGTCAATAAGCTCCACATTTTCTTTTGTTATCTTTTCCTTTAAATTATTTTGAAATATTATTTTCAAGAATGATCTTTTTTGCCTTTTCTTTTGAATTTCACTCCTGCAATTTCTATGCTTATCTGGATTTTCTGCATTGTTCAGCTGTCATTGGCATAAGCTTTCCGTTTTTTGGTTTATTCCACCATGTAAACTTCTTGATATCCAATGAACTGCGTGCAAATTTGCCTCTGGTTAGCTGCTATCTATGTAATCCTTTTCCTTTCATGTGGTTGGTGTCTCACTTTATGCAGATCCCGCTTTTATCTGGCCCCCTAATTTAGCTTCAGTGTCACTATCTGAGCTGGTCATTCCATGTTAAATTTAGTGAGGCATGCCTTAATCTTAATAATTCTACATCAGTTCTGTAGAGGAAGAATACTTGCATTGAATTCTCAAAAAATCTCTTTTAATGCTCTCTACTTCCAGTGCACCTTTGTTAAATTATATCTTAGCCAAATAAAATTGGTCTGAACCAACTGAGAAGTCCTGATCTATGTTTAAGAAAGAACTGCAGATGCTGGTAAATCGAAGGTAGCAAAAATGCTGGAGAAACTCAGCGATGAGGCAGCATCTATGGAGCGAAGTAAATAGGCAACGTTTCGGGTCGAAATCCTTCTTCAGACTGATGTGAGGGTGGTGGGGGTGGGGCGGGAAGAAGAAAGGAAGAGGCAGAGCCAGTGGGTGAGGAAGAGCTGAGAAGGGGAGGAGAACATAGGGACTACCTGAAATTTGAGAATTCAATGTTCATACCTTTGGGGTGCAAACTGCCCAAGCGAAATATGAGGTGCTGCTCCCCCAATTTACAGTGGTCCTCACTCTGGCCATGGAGGAGGCCCAGGACAGAACGGTCGGGTTCGGAATGAGTGGGGGAGTTGAAGTACTGAGCCACCGGGAGATCAGGTTGGTTACTGCGAACCGAGCGGAGGTGTTCAGCGAAGCGATCGCCAAGCCTACGCTTGGTCTCACCGATGTAGAGCAGCTGACATCTAGAGCAGCGGATGCAATAGATAAGGTTGGAGGAGGTGCAGGTGAACCTCTGCCACACCTGGAACGACTGCTTGGGTCCTTGAATGGAGTCAAGGGGGGAGGAAAAGCGACAAGTGTAGCATTTCCTGTGGTTGCAAGGGAAAGTGCCCAGAGAGGGGTTGGTACGGGTGGGAAGGGACAAATTGACCAGGGAGTTATGGAGGGAGCAGTCTCTGCAGAAGGCAAAAAGGGAAGGAGATGGGAAGATGTGGCAAGTGGTGGTGAAAATGTCGGAGGATAATTTGTTGTATATGACGGCTGGTAGGGTGGAATGTGAGGACAAGGGGGATCATGTTGGAGGTGGCGAAAATGTCGGAGGATAATTTGTTGTATATGACGGCTGGTAGGGTGGAATGTGAGGACAAGGGGGACTCTGCCCTTGTTACGAGTGGGGGGGATGGGGAGTGAGAGCAGATTCACGGGGTATAGAAGAGACCCTGGTGAGAGCCTCATCTCTAGTAGAAGAGGGGAACGCCTGTTCCCTGAAGAATGAGGACATCTCCGAT
Source organism: Leucoraja erinaceus (assembly GCF_028641065.1). Classification (NCBI taxonomy): domain Eukaryota; kingdom Metazoa; phylum Chordata; class Chondrichthyes; order Rajiformes; family Rajidae; genus Leucoraja; species Leucoraja erinaceus. The sequence goes on from NC_073389.1 coordinate 36,152,671, forward strand.
GCCCTGGTTTGGAACACCTCATCCTGGTTGTAGATGTGGCGTAGACGGAGGATTTGGGAGTAAGGGATGGAGCCCTTACAGGAAGCAGGGTGGGAAGAAGTGTAGTCCAGATGGGTTTATAGTGGATGTCGGTCAGTAGTCTATCACCTGCGATGGAGATGGTGAGGTCTAGAAATGGTAGGAAAATGTAGGAAATGGTCCAGGTGTATTTGAGTGCCGGATGGAAGTTAGTGGTGAAATGGATGAAGTCAGTGAGTTGTGGGTGGGTGCAGGACCCTCAGCACCATTGCAGTCGTCAAGTAGGATCGCCTATCATTCTTTCTAAACTCCAAAGAGTAGAGTTCCCCTACTTAACCTTTCCTCTATGTCAATCCCCTCATTGCAGGAATTAATCTTGTAAACCTTCGCTGCACTGCCTCCAGGGCTAGTACATCCTTCCTAGCACCAATGCAGTCGTCGATGTAGCGGAGGTAGAGTTCGGGGATAGGGCCTCGGTACGCCACAAACAAGGATTGTTCGATGTACCCTACAAAGAGGGAGGCATAGCTAGGGCCCGTGCGCGTGCCCATAGCTACGCCTTGTATTTGGAGGAAATGGGAGGAGTCAAACGAAAAGTTATTAAGGGTAAGAACCAGCTCCGCTAGGCGGAGGAGAGTATCAGTAGACGGGAATAGGTTCTAGGCATAGTTCAGATCTATGTTATTTTCCAAAGCTAACTAAATTGTAACTACCTCAAAATGGTTTTCCACTGCTATTTCTCCTGCATGTTCTGCATCCTTCATGTCCGCATATAGTAGATAACATTAGGATAGTTAAAATCCCTACTTCTATCACTTCCATGAATTCATACTCGCATCCTCTTACATCCTTTCTATAAAGCTTCCTTCCAGGTCAGCCATGGGACAAAAATGACCAATGAGTAACCTAGTCCACTCATTAATACCATGACCCCAGGAAAGCCTTTACTATTTTCCATCATAAGCATATCTCTCTGCATGCTTTCATCTTCAGTAATTTAAGTACATTTGGTACACAAACTATTTACCCTATGGGCATCAAATCTGACCAGACACCTTAAAAATGCTATCAGATCTACCTTCTCGACCCAATAAAACTACCCACTAATACAGGATCTTACAAAAACCATCAGCTTTCTTAACCCAGCATCCACTTTAAAATCTTTCTCCCTGTTCTTCCCACCAAAAAAAAAAATTTACAGACTTGTATCATCAATGTTAAAATCGTTTGTCCTACCACCCCTTCTGAAACGTACCTTCTTTCAGCAAGATTAATCTCTCAATTCTAAACTATGTCCTCCTAATAATGAACCAAACATGTCTTTACCTTCTCCACCAATTCTTCATGCCTTCTCCTTTCTCATCTTACGCACCAGGCCCACTATCTCCTCAGACTGCAAACCGTCATATCCAACCTATCTGCCTGCCTGCCAAGATGGATGGAATCAAAAATAGTCCCTTTGCAAAGGCCTGCTTACTCTCAAATCTGGAATCATAAAATACGTTAATAGAAAATATACAATATTTAGCCTTTCTGGAGCAATGAATTTTTGTTTACACTCTTATTAAACAGAATCTAGGAAAACAAAACCATAAAACAATAATTTTCATATTGGTGAAACCAATTCTAGAATCCTATTCAGTTCTTGTATAGAAAAATAGATTACCAGATCTCTAGTATAGCAAAATAACTCACGCGGTTAAATAGTCCTTTTGATTTACAAACTCTAAATTAATCATCTGACTACATTCAATTGACTACATTAAAGCGTGGCTTCTTATGACTGCAGACTCACTGGGAGACCAATCTTATTCATACTTCAAAACCGATTCCAACTAACAATGAACTAAACTAACACCCGTAACAGTCTGTTAACTTGCTTACTCAATTCACTAACTTTTCCCATGACTTGACCAGTAAGAGGTAATTCAAAGCCAAAAATAACCTCCTAGTGTGCAATGGCATTGATTGCCATCAATGACGATCTTTGGAGATAAGGCCAAAGATATTTCTTGTACCACATTTGGTTTATATATCATGTCCAGCCCAGTAGTTTGTATTCAAACATAATAACTATTCTTTTTGAACTATAGTGATTTTGAATCCAAAATTTAAAAATAAAATTTCTGAATGATCTTGAGCAAGCCAACATATCTTTGCTCGTGTGATGCTGAAATTTGAAATCATAAAAAAAACCCCGTCAGAATGGAAATCCAGCCAACTGATGCATGTCTGCAGTAGTTTTTGGATTTCCACACCAATGGATGTGACAAAGGAAAGAATAAGACCCCTTAAAAGTCAGTATGGTTGTCTTTCTATACAACCACTAGAGATGGGGGTGATATTAAATTAATACTTCTCATCTGTTTTCACAATGGAGCAGATCATGGAAGCTAAGGAATTGAGGCAAAGTAGTTGTGACATCTTAGATCACATAAAATGACCATGGAGGAGGCATTGACAGTTTTAAAGCGCATGAATGAATACTTTGTCACCCCCATTCAGCGGTAATTTCTAGGGCCTGACAAAATGCAGCATTGGACCTTGTGGGAAGCTAGGGATGTAATTGCAGAGGCCCTTGCAGATACTAGCATCATCTTTATATACAGGTGAAGTTCCGGATGACTGACTAAGGTGGCTAAGGTGGCACTGTCTTTAAAGAGCAGCAAGGAACAGCCAGGGAATTACAGACCGCAGATGTCAGAGGTGAGAAAGTTGTTGGATGGGGTTCTTAGCCACAGGATCTACCAGCATTTGGATAACCATGGACTGATTAGGGATTGTCAGCATGGCTTTGTTTGTGTGGAAAAAAAACCTCTCACAAATTGAATAGTTTTTTTTGATGAGGTCACCAAGAGGATTCAAGAGAGCAGGGACGTTGTCTACATGGACTTTGGCAAAACCTTTGACAAGGTCCCTAATGGTAGATTAGTCTGCAAGGGTAGATCGCATGAAATCCAAGCTGAGCTAACCAATAAATTCAAAATTGGCTTAGAGTAGGGAGTCAAAAGTGGAGGGTTGGTTTTATGATTGGAGGTCTGTGACCAACAGTGTGCCTTGCGTTCGATGCTGGGTCCACTGCTATTTGTTATATGCATTAACGATTTGGATGACAGTGAAGTTAACATTGTTAGTAAATTTGGAGATGATAATAAAATAGGCAGTATGGCAGACTGTGAGGAGGATTACCCAAGTTGATGACGAAATCTACATCAGTTGAGAAGGTGGGCCAAAGAATGGCAAATGGAATTTAACTCTGACAAGAATGAGGTGTTGCACTTTGGTATGTTAACAAGGCAGAATTTACACAGTAAATGCTGGAAGCCTGGAGAAAGTTGCAAGTCAGAGAAATCTGGCAATACAGATACATGTGTAAGAAAGAATTGCAGATACTGGTTTGAATCGAAGCTATCCTGGTGGCTCAGCCATTTGGATTTCCAGAGACATCATGTTGGTGGGGGCTCTGTTTCATTATCACGGAGCGGTTGGGACCAAGTCTTTACTGCAGTTGTTGTGTGTGTGGCCCTTCATTGGTATCTCTGGGTGCCAGAAAGAGTTTCTGGTATCCAGCCCAGGTTTCCCAGTGGCCCCTCAGTGCCAGGAAGATTTCTTAGCCCAGTCTGAGGCTGATGCCAGGTGTCCTTAGAGTTTCTTCCAAACTTGACCACACAGTGGCACTGGTGATCTCGGGTTTGTTTCAATGGCTCAGTTTTTCACGTTAGGAGGGAGGTGTCCCCTTTGTCTCCCTCCCTTCTTTGTTTTCACTCCTCTTCTACTCTCATCCTCTCCCCTCTGGCTAGAATGCCCTGGTTTTATAGGGGTTCATGTGGCCAACCAATATTGCTAACAAACCAAATCCAATTAGCTGACACAAAATGCTGGAGTAATTCAGCGGGTGAGGCAGCATCTCTGGAGAAAAGGAAGGGTGACGTTTTGGGTCCAGGCCCTTCTTCAGTCTGGTGTCGGGGAGGGGGCGGGACAAAGTACAAATGCATGGTCGCCTAAAAGTGGCGAGTCAATGAAAAGTGTGGTGAAGAAGGCATTTGACACAGTTGTCTTATTGGGAAGTGCATCGAGTACAAAAAAGATTGAGGACATCATGATGCAGCTGTGTAGGTCATAGGTGAGACAGCATTTGAAGATCGGTGTCCAGTTCTGGACACCCAACTATAGGTAGGATATCATTAAGTTTGTGGGCTTGTCCCAGTTTAATCCTGATCTACGGAGAGGTGTGGTGATCTCAGGCTTCTTCCTGCAGTTCACCCTTACTCGAGAAGAGGCGCTGGTATCTTAGGTTTCATCCTGGTGGCTCAGCTTTGGATTATCCAGAGACACTGGTGGTCTCTGGATTATCACAGCGGCCAGTCTTTACATGCGTGTGTGGCCCCTCATTGTCTGTGTGCCAGAAGAGTTTCTGGCATCTCAGGTTTTCCCTGGTCCCTCAGTCTTAGCCTCAGCTGAGGTGCCAGGTGTCTAGAGTTTCTTCCCAAACTTGACCACACAGTGGCACTGGTGATCTCGGGTTTGTTTCAATGGCTCAGTTTTTCACGTTAGGAGGGAGGTGTCCCACTTTGTCTCCCTCCCTTCTTTTTTCACTCCTGCTTCTACTCTCATCCTCTCCCCTCTGGCTAGAATGCCTGGGTTTTATAGGGGTTCATGTGGCCAACCAATATTGCTAACAACCAAATCCAATTAGCTGATAATGCTGGGGATTGGCCTTTCCCGGTCAGTCAGCCAGTGATAGGGATCAGGGTGACATCCAAGGGAGATGGCGCTGTCACAGATTCTAGAATGTGCTGTCAGAGGAAGCTATTTATGCAGATACAATTACGACTTTTTAAAGATATTTGGACAAATATAAGAAAAGGAAGAGTTGGGAGCGAAAACAATCAATGCAGCCAGTGGGCAATTTAGTTGGCATTGACAAGGTAGGTTGAAGGGCTTGTTTCCGTCCTGTACAGCTCCAGGTCTCTTAGGACCTGCGCACCACAGCACAGTAACAGGAAATGAGCTGGATGTCAGATGCTCATGCGTCTGATCTAACATTCACAACAGTGAGCCCTGAAGCCTTCAGCAACAACCTGTGGCATGGAGTCACATGTTTAGTCTCTGACTTAATTTTATGTCAGCCAGACGTGGTCATGCAATATAGCCCTATTCATTTGAATGGGATAACTACCCTTAATTAAAAACTAGACTCTAGGACCCTGTCACACGGGGGGCCTGGTCCCGCAACGCAATATTCCACTACTCACCCTTTCCCCCAACGCAATATTCCACTCACATCTATCCCCCCCCCTCCCATCACACCCACCCAAATTAGCCAAGGGGAGCATTTAAAAATTCTGTCCTCCTCCCTCAAAGGCTTCGGCCCTCTATCCCCGCTGCTTTGAAGTTATGCCGCAATGCCACCCCTCCGGGCCCATCACCCTGGACCTCTTCTACCCCCCCCCCCCTCCATACCCCCCTGCATTCCACCACCCCTCTACGCCACTCCCTCCCTCCCTCCGTTCCTCCCTCTCATTCCCCCCTCCCCCCCCCTCCCCCACCCTCCCCCTCTCCCCCCTCCCTCCCCCTCCCTTATCCCTCTCTCTCCCTCCCTCCCTCCCCCCCCTGTGTTGTGGGCCGGGCTGCGGCTCTCCCTCTCTGTGTAACTGTGCGATGCGTTAGGGCCACTCCCGGTGTCCGCACCCGATGGCGGGGACCGCTGGAGTGCTGCCCGTCCCAGGACCCGTGGTGTCCCTCGACAGCGGGTAGACAGTGGGGCTCAGCGCTGTCCCATCTCCGTCTACCACCCCATCTCCCTCCTCCCCATTTCCCTCATCCTCCTCCCCAGCACCTACCCAGGACCTGGAACTCGGGCTGGTTCTCGTACTCAGCCCGGCCCTGGCTGTAGGCTGCCGAAACACTCGCGGACCTCAACGGAGCCGGGCTCGCTGTGCAGGGGGGCGGGGTGAGGGTGGCGGGCAGCGGAGCCAGAGTTGCAGGATGGCGGTGGCCGGGCAGCCCCCGAGGTGCTGGTACACCTTGACCAGGCCCTGGACTTGGGCACGACTCCAGCCCTCAGCTTGGCCGCCACCTGGGATCCAGTCCAGGCCCCAACTTCATTTCTGGGCTCGTCCCTGACGCTGGACCTAGGCTCGTCCTAGGTTCCAGCCAAGGCCCAGTCCTCGGGCTTGTCCTTGGCTCCAGTCTGGGCCCAGTCCCCGGGCTCGGCCAGCAGCACCACCCTCCCCACCAGGTACTGCGCGGCCGCAGCGATTCATCATGGCGACCTCCAGCCGATTGACAGCGGACATGGCCAATCAGTGCGGCGATGGTGCCAGCGACGCCCCTTCCTGACTTACAGGAAAGGAGACCAATCTGCGTGCGCGGCGACTGACAGCACATGGTAATGAATCTGCGCATGCGTGGTTTTTACGATTTTTAAACCTTAATAACTTTTACAATTTACCATTGATCGGAACAAAACTTGTTGCACTCATAGCACAGGAGAACGGTAAGCTGGCAAAAAATCGTAGCGCTATCGCGTACCGTTTTTGCGCAAATAGAAAAACCACGCAAACCGGAAGAGCACAAGATCAGAGTTTTAGTTATGTATAGATGACTTAACAAGAAGCTTTTGATTTCGATTGTTTAATATAAACACAAATCTGGAAATTGAGTCATCAGTCACTCATTGCAGCATCGTGGATTAAGGCGAGCTTGTTGGGAATGTATTAGCATTGGTATTGGTTTATTATTGTCAAGTGTATCATTATACAGTGAAAAGCTTTGTTTGCATGCTATCCTGTGCAGATATGTTAAAAGGCCTAAATGAGTTAAGTGGCAATCGAACTACAATCTTAGCTTCTATACTCCGATTATAGGGGGGAAAAAGCTGTTCCCAAGTCTGGTAGTACATGCTCTCACACTACTGTCGGACTGGGAGGGGAATAGAGGGAATTACTGGGTTGTAAATGGTCCTTTGATTATGGTGGCTGCTTTCCTAAGGCAGCATGAAGTATAGATAGAATCAATAGCAAGAGAGGGCTAGGAGGTGGAGGAAGGAAAAGGTTGTTTTGTGTGATGGACTGGGCTACATCAACAACTCACTGAAATTTCTTGCGGTCTTGGGCAGAGCTCTTCCCAAACCAAGTTACAATGCATCCTTATAGGATGATTTCTACGGTGTATCTTCAGAAGTTGGCAGGAGTCACTGGAGGCATGCTGAACCTATTAGTCCTTTCAGAAAGTCGAGGAAATGGGGTGATTTCTCGGCCATAACTTGAATTTTGGTCCAGAACACTTATGGCTTGGAACTTGAAGCTCTCAACCATCTTCACTCGGCATTATTGATGCTGACTAGGGTGTATACACCACCTTGTTTCCTGAAGTCAATGATTAGCCCCTCGAAGCACTTCATGAAGGTGGATACCAGAGCTACTGGAGCGTAGTCATTAAGACACACTCCCTTACTTTTCTTTGGCAATAGGATGATAGTCGTCTTCTTAAAGAAGGTGGAAATTTCAAAATGGACTAGGAAGAGGTTAAAGATGTCCATAAATACTCCTCCCATAGGTTCTGATGATGTGGCCGGGGACTCCGTACAGGGTCAGTTGATTTCCGTGGGTTTAATCTGGACAGCCGATTTGATATCTGCAACATTGACTCACTTACGACATGATTGTAATGGATACGCATAAAAGTACCATTGTGACAGTTTTATATAAAGATAAAATGTCTCAACATAAAAAGTGATCTGTTTAAAACTACAACACAAAATATTTTATCCATTTTAATTTTAAATATGATTTTTGCCACTTGTTTATTTCATGCTCCACAATTCTACATAAATTTATGCTCATCGACAGCTGCCTGGATATGAATGTAGATTATGTTAATCAAAATCTGCTTCTCCCTTCTCTCACAATATTGGAAGTCATTTGAAGAATAAACGACACTATTCCAATTCTGCAACTCCGTGGCAATGCGCATTAATCTCAGTTACAAACTATGGATTAGCATTTTAATTGTGACCTTAAACTATTATATTTTGTTGAAAAAAAGCATCTGGTTCACTAAAGTCCTTCAGGGAAGGAAATCTGCTGTCCCTACACTGTCTGGCCTCAGTGTGTGTGTATGACCTCCAGCTCGCTGAAATAGCTTAGCAAGCTGCTCAGTTCAGAAGCAATTTCATTTTTCCTGGAAATTAGTCATAGCAGATCGTTTCCTTCCTCAAAATTAGCAGAACCAAAATTGTTCCAGTCTAAATCCTGAAATTGGAAACATATTGAGTGAAGGGAACACACAATTATTCTTTACATCATTGTATATAGATGATCTTTAGATCTTACACAATTTGTCAACTGCACAACATTTTACACTTTTAAAGCCAATTACAATTGAGCGTTGGAAAGAACCATGTATACATTACTAACTCAAACTTCACAGTGAGTAATTCTACCATTGTGCACATTAAGGCTTGCATCGGTTTTACTAAAAATTATCCAGTAGTCCGAATTTTGGAGTTTGGATCAAAGATGAGATTTGATGCGTCATCATATATTGTACGGTAATACAAATTATATGGTAGTCTATGGTAATACCAGATTTTCTCAAAGTTCGCTGAAAAGAGATTTGCTAGAAAGAACTTTATCTCTCTAAACATTATCCAATCGACTTCCCGCCCTGCCCTTCCACTAAATAACACATAATACTAAAACTGGTTACAGAATGAATGCCGGGAGAGTAGTGTTTCAGTACTGAGCTTCTAGATTTTTTGATTCTATGTCCATCTATGACACAAATGAATTCATATTTTTGAAATTTAAGCTTTTAGGAATCAGTCCGAGTATCCTTCCTTTATTCAAATGCATTGGGTGTATTTGATTCCTTGCTGCGAGCATTTTATTTAATACTTCTCCCAGTTGAGATTATGTCACTAAGAGGCATAATATCACTACTCTCGCAAAACCTTTCACCTGCTCAGTGGAATCCAAAACCAAGTTCCAGCCTTTACTTTAAAACTTTTTTTTGGCAATATTGTGTGTCATGATATGAATCCAAAACAACTCTAAAGTTAGTTCTTGACTGAAAACAGATGGTCAAGCTCAACTCAGTGTTTGAATGATCACAAGATCCCTGGACGAAACAGTCCATGATCAAAGACAAACTAAACTAAAACTAAATTGGCAAGCTACCTCAAATATCCTATGGGGAGGGAGGGGCTGATAAAAATAACAAGCCATACTTTATTATAGCAGATTTTCTTTCAGGTCATCTTTACTCTTCAAATTTCTGTAAATGCAGGATGGAAACAATGTCACAGAGAAAACATTAATCTGTAATCAAAGTAAACACGCTATTCAATGGTTATCTCCATAACAAGATCAAACTGAAGGCTTAAGAAATTAGCTGTACAAGATCTTCAATTATTTTTTTAATTATTTAGTTTCAAATTATTATTTCACGGCCGTTGTGGAAATGGAATTCCACCTCCTATCACGTTGCGCTCAAATAACAGTGCTATAAGGGATAGATTCAGAACAATTCAACTCCACTGTGAGAAGCTCTGAGTCACCAGCAGCAAAACTGTACTAACATTCTCCTCCGCCTAGCAGAGTTTGTCCTCACCCTTCTCATTCGACCTCCCACTTCCTCCAAATCAAAGACGTAGCTATACCTGCCTCTTTGTAGGGTACGTTGGACAATCTCTGTTCCTGGCGTACACTGGCCCAATCCCTGAACTCTATCTCCATAACATTGACGACTGCCTCATGGACTTTATTAACTTCACCACCAATTTCCATCCTGAACTCAAATTCACTTGGGCCATCCCCGACACCTCCCTCCTCTTTCTTGATCTCACCGTCTCCATCACAGGATATAGAATATCGACTGATGTCTGTTACAAACCCACTGACCCACAACTATCTCGACTACACTTCTTCCCACCCTGCTTCCTGCAAAGACTCTATCCCATACTCCCAATTCCTCAGTCTACGCTGCATTGCGCCCAAGATAAGGTGTTCCATACCAGGATATCCGAGATGTCATCATTCTTTAGGGAATGGGGTTTCCCCTCTTTGATCATTGATGAAGCCCTCACAGGCGTCTCCTTGGTACCCCGCAGCTCTGCCCTTGCGCCTCCTCCCCCTAGTCGCAACAGGGACAGTGTCCCCCAAATCCTTACCTTTCACCCCATCAGCCATCGCATACAACACATAATCCTCAGGCATTTTAGCCACCTCCAAGGGATTCCACCACGAGTCACATCTTCCCATCTCCACCCCTTTCCGCCTTCTGCGGCGACCGTTCCCTCCGAAACTCCGGGTTAACTCATCTCTTCCCACCCAAACCACCCCATCCCCAAGTACCTTCCCCTGCAACCATAGGAGATGCAACACCCGTCCCTATACCTCCTACCTTGACTCTGTCCAAAGACCCTGACAATCCTTTCAGGTTAGGCAGAGGTTGACTTGCACCTCCTCCAACCTCATCTACTGTATCCGTCGTTCAAGATGTGGACTCTTGAACAACGGCAAGACTAAACGTAGACTGAGTGATCGTTTCATTGAACACCTTCGCTCAGTTCGCCTAGACATACCTGATCTCCGGTCCCCTTTCTATTCCCACACTGACCGTTCTGTCCTAGGTCTCCTCCATTGTCAGAGTGAGGCTAATCGCAAATTGGAGGGACACCGTCTCATATGTCGCTTGGGCAGCTTACAACCCAATGGTATGAATATTGATTTCTCCAACTTCAAGTAATCTGTGCACTCCATCGCTCTCTCTCTCTCTCTCTCCATCCATCCCCCACCCATCGCACCAGGTTCCCGTTCTCACACAGCAGTTAACAATGGTCTGTTTCCTTTATCATCATTACTTTTTTGCATATCTTTCATTCATTTGTTCTTTACCTCTCTACGTCACTGTCTATATCTCTCGTTTCTCTTTCCCCTGACAGGTCAGAAGAAGGGTCTCGACCCGAAACGTCACGCATTCCTTCTCTCCAGAGATGCAGCCTGTCCCGCTGAGTTACGCCAGCATTATGTGTCTATCTTCGGTTTAAACCAGCATCTGCAGTCCTTTCCGACACTATATTTCATCAAAATGTGTAACCTGGTAGTTTGCCATATCATTGTCTCTGGGATTCAGCATTTTCCATGGTAATAGCAGAGTAATGGATATGCCATTCACAATGCAATCAAAGGTGTTTTCAGTGCAAAGGCAAGTGATTCCGTGTTCGTCACTCCTACAATGGACATTTTAAATGAGCACTAATGACAGGAGAGTTTCTATATCTACTGTATCCGTTGTTCAAGATGTGGACTCTTGAAAAGAACAGGTTTCTCTCTTTCTTGATAGTTACTTTTTCAGACATAAACATGTATGGTATGCCTCCTATGACTCACAAACAACATTAGCGCTAACAAACCAATACTGAGTGATTGGAGCGGTCCCTCAACCAAAACAACTTCTCTCAATGCTTTTTTCAGATGGTATTTAGTACGGAATAATTATTATTCAGCTTAGGGAGTGTGGTAAATGATAATCAGGAAAGTTGCTTGCTTACGCTTGAATTGATGCCAAGATACTTTTAGAGTAATTACTTCGAATTAACAGGATCACCCTTGATTGTGTAGAACTGTAACACCGCATCTGGTGGATTTGATGAAAGGTCATGATTCAGGACCAGGACATCACTTGAAAATGTATAATTCTATGTGTATGACCATACAAAATTGATGCTTGACCAACCTCAGAGACAATTCAACCATTATGCAAAAGTCACCAAAAGTTTGTGAAGAGGACTTCTTTGTAGGATTGGCTGGGTTGGGTTACTCTTTTGTGATGGAGCAATATGGCTTTCATTTGGTTCCAGTCTCATTGTGAAATAAAGATGCAAGTTAACAGGAAAGATTTCATAACACTTGAAAAAAAATGAAGAATTAGAAAACCAAGACATTTTTGCAATGAAGGAGAGAGACTATGTTAGGTAGGGTGAGATTGCATTCCAAAATTTATCCTACAGATAACAAACTCATTCAGTCGATGAGTTGCAAATCAGCTTTTCCATGTATATAATGGGGAGGAAATAATGTAATATTCTAGGTCAATACTTGCTTGGAGGCCACTTTCAAATCAGCACTTAGATCTGTGTAATACACTTGCACACAAATGCAGCTGAACATGGGTATTGATGTTGTGGCTTATTTAATGCAACTTACATAGAATTACATGGCACATCAAAAACTGCTTCCAGGAAATTGGAGGCAATCTTCCTTACTGACTGCTTTCTTAACTAATGAGTTACAAATAGAACCAAATATTGTACAATCATAAGTATACATCCACCTAACTTTATGATAGAAGAAAGGTTGATTAAGCTGATGAAAATAATTGAACCAACGGCTTATTGCAGGCTGCCTTGAAGTAATGGGCTGCTACTCTATGTCCAGAAATCAACTTTGTTGTCCACATTTGGAACAAACTTGTAATGAGATCCGTGGTTGAACGATCGAGGCAGATGGAAAATTAGAAGGTTGTTACTAAGTGTGACGCGATAGTATTGTGACAATACAATCCATCACTTTGCTAATCACTAAAGGTGATAACTCAGAGTGGATTTGTCCAGCTTTTTGTGGACTAGGTTTTCTGAGTATTTTTCCACTCTTGTGTGGTAGATGCCAATGCTGTGGCTGTACAGGGGGAAATTTTGTCGGGAGACATGACTAATATTGTAGCACAAGTGTTCATGCTTAAGCCGGGGTGCTTCATTGAACAGCAACTACTCAACCATTCCTCAATTTCAGTGAACCAAATCAAATTGGCTAATGCCAACTTTCTGTGACTTTGTAAGGAGACATTGAGGTGCTCTAATCAAAACTTTCTGTTTAATTGCCCACCACCATTCACCCCTAATGGATAAATGCAGATTAGGGCTGATCTACTGATGTTTAACCATATACAATACAAAATTATTATAAATTGTAATGCATATAATCTGGTAATTTCAGGTGTGCTTTCTTACTGTAGTGGCTTGACGTCAAGGGTAGAAATAAGGATATGCCTTCCAAAAATATTATTGTGTGGAATATACAAGCATCGCACTTATCACAATCCCATTTAGCTTCAATTCATTAGAACACTCTTGGCACTCCAGTCCTGTTTATGTACCCTGCTGTCTAAACTCGGTCTGGATATTGTGGTGCAGGAAACCGGGATGCCATAAAAATGGCACGATGCCCTGTCCTCCCCAAGAACCTGCCAATTGCTAGTGCTCGAGGCAATGATTCACGTACAATTCAGAATGGAAAGGCTGCTGAATTGTATTCTCAGATTTTGTGAAGACTCGTCCAACAACCTCCAAGTCCCCCTTCCCCAATTCCCAAATTGATAAAATATTTTCACTTTCTACTCAATTAAATTCTCACATCAATCTCAATGAAATAACTTTATCCTTATACTAAAGGAATAAGGGCGGTATTCATGATTTAAATATTTTTGACAGTATCATTCTGCCGAAACTCCAGCCTCAATATAGCCTTTCCTGAAATGCGGTGGCCAGAATTACATCTGGCATTCTAGCATTCTCATTAAGATCTTTCTATACTGCAGCGTAACATTCCAGACCGCCTGAACATTCCATTTGTGCCATCTTTTTATTTTACAGGCTTCTCACTTGCTCAGAATAATTTTTGAAACTGAACCCATATCTCTCTGCTCCACATTCCCCTTCTTCTCAAACTTGGCAAATTTCCAAACTGGATGTTCATACAATAATTCCAGATAAATCGTTATTTCATAATGTTTCTGATCATTTTACACCACTATTTATATCCAGATACTTACTTCACCCAAGACTTCAATGATTTCACCAATCTTCAGCTCCAATTCATCTTCATTCTGAGGAGCGTAACTAAATGCCACTTGACATCGTCTTGATCTAATTCTTTCAGCTGTGAAAATAAAGATAGCATTTTAAGCAATTTTGTACAAGACTGAAGTGCCCTTTTATAAGAATAACGTGTACGGTACTGACCACACAAACAGTGTATAGAGTGTACATCTACAAGTGATGCATCAATTCTATTCTAACGTCACAGAAATAATGTTGAGAAAAATATTTGATAAGATTTTCTTTGAAACAAATATTTGCAATGGATTTCATTTAATAGTAAGATTAAACGAGAACGTGCCAGTTTGAAGTTTGATCGTTATTTTATAAGGAGTAACGTTGAGGGATTACGTGAAGAACCCCGCCAGGATGCATGCGTGTCATTCTTCAAAGCAGCGGTGTGCTTCACCAAGGAGACGCCTGTGAGGGCGTAATCCCTCAACGTTACTCCTCATAAAATAACGATCAAACTTCAAACTGGTAAGTTCTCGTTTAATCTTACTATTTTACTTCGGAGTCACGTGAGTGACTACGTGAAGATTTTAAAGCTCTGTGATTTCATGCTGTGGAAACGAGTCCATGCATCACATCTGCCTTGATTATGGGGAGAATAGTGGTAACATCATTAGACATCAATACGATATTGAAAACTCAACGATAAATATATTAACACCAAATTATAGCTCCTATTTATGGGGTAAATTATATTACAGAACTTAAAATTGTTTCTGCAAATGTTCCAGGTTCAATGACTGGTTTGTTATAAAATCGTTGGCAAGTTTTCTCCGTTGACCATCCTGCTGTCTTGAGGATTTGGTCCATAAGAACATCCAACTTCATAGCTGCCGTTGTAGCTGCAGCCCTGGTGGAGTGAGATTTAAAATGCTAGTGTCTACTCCAGCCTTTATTAGGACCTGTTTTAGCCATCTAGAGATGGTCTGGACTGTCACTGTTTTGAGTAGTTGTTTGTAGCTGATTAAAAGTGAAATTTCTTTCCCTCTGATGATCTTAGTATACTCCATATATAATAGTAAGCGTGTTACAATACAGAGACGAGCATCTGTCGGGTAGGCCCTGAATTCTGTTTTTAGGCCTGCTGACCCCTGTCTGTTCTGTTTGACTAATTCATTGATGTGAAAAGTTAAATTTCGAGATGAAATAGTCATGTTGTCCAGCCTTAGTTTCTGTAGTGACTGGACCCGTTGTGCCGTGACCAAGGCCATCAGCATGACTGTTTTCATAGTCAGTTTCTGTAGGGACAAAGCTGTAGCTGGAGACTAGTTTCTTAACATGGTCAGTACAATGCTCACATCCCATATTTGGGAGTACCTGGTTCTTGGGGGATTAACATTAAAAATGCCCCTCATGAGTTTGGTTACCAGGGTGTGTCCCACCAGAATGCCGCTCTGTTCCTTGCCACAGGTATGTTGACAGAGCACTTCTGGCGCAGTTGATGGCACTATGACTGAACCTCTCATTGTAATGGAGGCTTGCCAGGAATTCCAGAACGGACGGGATCTTCATAGATCTGTGGGTGATGTTTATTGTTGTGACAGTACTTCCCATTTCTTGATGACACCAAGTACTGTTTTTTTTTTTTTTTTTGTGGACTGTCTGTGGGCCGCCAAAATAATATCCACTGTTCGGTCCGTCAGTCCCAGGTGTAGTAGAGGTGCTTTCAAACTCTACAAATTAATAGGTTTATATAATTATGACATGGGTAACTTCCCCTTGTTGCGGGATGAACCAGTAAATTAGGTATATGATGGATGGTGATCCATTGTTCTAAAACCATGTCAAGTATCACCGGGACCCATGGTTGAGTAGGCCAATCGGGTACTATCAAAATACCAGACGCGGAGTCTTGCTGTATATTCCTAAATACCCGACTGATGAGGCAGAAAGGAGGGAATGCATAAGTAAACAATCCCCCAATGCAGCAAAAATGCATCTGTTGCCACTGCCCTAAGGTTCTGGTTCCCATGAACATAATTCGATAGCTGATGTGAGCCTGGATGCGAATAGGTTGATATCTGGTGTTCCATACCTTGCTGTAATTTCAGCAGATACATTTTTATCTAACATCCATTCAGTGTTTTCATTGAATTTGCGTGACCTGTTGTCTGCCACTAAATTTAGTTTACCTGGTAAGTAGGTAGCTGATATCCAAATATATCTCTCTGGATGCACTATTGCCAAATTGTGTTGGCCAGATTGTCACATAATGTCGATTTGTTTCCACCCATATGGTTGATATATGCTACCACGGTGGTGTTGTCAATTTGTAGTCTAACATGCTGGTGATATAACCCAGAACAATATGACTTAAGGCCATGCAATGCACTTAACATTCCCAGGTAGTTTATGCCCAGTGTTTGTAATAATGATGCCTCCTGTGCATTCCATCTCCCCCACAGCTGGAGATGGAATTGGTAGCACCCCATTCAAGTGCACTGGCATCAGTTTGTAGTTCCATAGACGGGTAGCTGATAATGTTTGGATAGGAACAATGCCTAATGTTATCTTTCCACCATTTTAGTTCCATTATGGCCTCTGTTGGTAGCTTCATTGGTCTGTCAAAATGACCACCATAATTTTTGAGTGCTCGTATTTTAGCCCTCTGTAATTTTTGATAATGTAAAGGTCCGATTTGTGTGGCTGGAAACGCAGCCACTATTATGCCAATTATTCTTGCTACCAGTCTGATGGATGGTTTTGTGATGTCAACGATTTTGCTGCAAGCCTCCATTAATGCTGTAACCTTTTCTTTCGGCAAAGTCACTGACATGTGAACTGAGTTACGGGTGAACCCCAGATGATCCATTGTGTTAAATAACATCTGTGGTCACCTCTAATGGGTACTGTATAGTAAGCATCTTTTAAACGATGCTTGCCATGTAGTAACCTAGGAAATCCAATTGCTTAGCAGTAACAAAGGTTCCCATCTAGTAATGAATATATAGTACGAAAGTATTCAAATTAGTCAAATCTATGATGATGCGGCAACCACCATCTTGTTTACAATAAAGATTTTGGACACGAATTCCTGTGATTCGTGTTGGGTTTCCTCCATTACTCCTTTTTTATATGGCCACTGTAGTTCAGCATGCTCTTTTGACTTTTCTTTGCCTGTAAGCACGAACATTCGGTTCGGTACATGCTGAACTGGAGGATTATGTTTTTGTATAAATTCTATGGTATAACCCTATACTTCTGAAAATATAAGTGTCGGTAGTTAATTTATTCCATGCATCCAGATAGAATTGTAATCTCCCACCAACCTCGTAAGGAACCAGACCCACCTACCTCAATGGTTACTATTGGTAGGTTTGTTACTTTTTCGGCATCCTCCGTGGACGTTGAGGCGCCGGTGTCTGGGTCTGTAGTTGGGTCGGTGTTGAGGGTTAGCGCATTCCCAGGAAGGCCGGTCTCGGCCATGGCCTAAAAAGACCGATGTTGAGTGTTCCTGGCCTTTGAGCTTTCACCAGTTTGTCTTGGCCGACTGGTGGTGCGTAGGGGTGCTGTTTCTGGCCAAAGTAGTTTTTAGACGTTGCTGTAATGAGCCCCAGGGTTTTACCCTCTTCGTCAAGTTCTTTTATCTGTTTTGATAAGTTGCCTCCAAATAGTAATATTGGTGGTTTGGAGGTTCCAGGTTTGCACAGGCCTACAAATTAGGGTCTAAAGCCGGTTGGATGGCACTTCTTCCTAATGCTGTTTACTTGTATTGGTAGTTGCAAAATAAAGCCAGTGCATCCTGGTGATCTCGTGTCATGTCTTTTTCGTTTATTGTGCGGGCGAAAACCGTAATTCCCGCTGTTAGGACTTTAAGATCTTTCTGTAGTTTCAAGTCCCTGGCTCTGATTGAGGCTCCGACATGTTTTCAAATTTACACTGGTTAACACTGGGAACATTCAGTGATTTGCAGTTCCCTGGTGGTAAGTGTCTTGCTATGGTGTCCAATAATTCCTGTCCTTATAGCTGGTTGAATGACAAGTAGTTGATACTTGCAGCTATTTTAGGTTCCAGGTTTTGGCCAGTTTGGTCGGGTTGAATAACCTGGGACACCATATCCAATAGGTTTTCTTGCACCCCATGTGCACTAGGGGTATGTTCTGCACCCCTCTTCAGGGTCAGCCCAGAATTGACCCCCTGTTCTCCCCTCTGATGAGGGAGAAACACTGTGCAGCCCTACAAGAGGTACTGCTGTAGGACTTACTAGCTGCCCAATGTGACTAGTCTCCATCTCCCGGAGCCTGTCACTTTGGAGTATTTGCTCCAACAGCCGCTCCAACTGGCTCCAATGCTCTCGGGCACTGGCCACTCGCGGTTGCTCCAGTTCCTGCAGCCGCTCCAACCGGCTCCAATGCTCACGGGCACAGGCCGTCGCGGCTGCTCCTGAAGCCGCTCCTGCTCCAGTTCCTGCAGCTGTTCCAACCGGCTCCAATGCGCACGGGCACTGGCCGCTCGCGGCTGCTCCTGAAGCCGCTCCAACTGGCCCCAATGCTCATGGGCACTGGCCGCTCGCGGTTATTCAGAGTAGGACTCATCGGAGTCAACGACTCTGTTAGTTTTTTGCTTCGCTCTACCGCCCGGCCATGGCCGGTGCAGGAGCGAAGTCGGGTACAGCTGTTCCCATTACGGGAGATTGGCGTGCCGTTGGGTGCTGCTGCTGACTGCCCGCAACTCCGCGGTTCTCCCCCGCCAGCTTTTTCGCAGCCTCCGTGGATCTGATCCATGTCTCCACCTGTAAGGTAAGTGAAAGGAACGCAGAGTCTCCTTACCTGCTGTTCCCGGCTTCCAAATTCTGCCGCTAAGGGGAACAACGTTCCCCCTGCTGTGACTCGTTGCAATGCGTGTAGCGATATGACACGCATGCGTCCTGGCGGGGTTCTTCCCGTAGTCACTCACGTGACTCTGAAGTAAAATTTCCTACTTCACTATTTCTGAGTAGTTTTACATATGAATACCATACATATCAGGAATGGAGTGCCTTAATTACAAGGAGAGATCAAATATGATGGGCTTGTTCTCACTGAAGTGTAGGAGGCGGAGGGGTGAGTTGATAGAGCTCTATCAGATTATAAGAGGCAATGACACAACAGAGTATATTCCTGGAGTAGGAGAATCTAAAACTAAAGGGTCTAGGTTTAAGGTGAGTGAGAGAAATTTAATGGGGATCAAAAGAACATGTTTTCACACAGAGGGTGGTGTTTATTTGGAACAAGATGCCAAAGGAGGTGGTGGAGCAAAAACAATTATCTATATTACTAAAAGTCTGATCTTGATCACTTCCTGTTGTTCTGTATATTGATTTTAGAAAAAACGCTGCCACTTATGGCTGTGATTTTTGGCCATCCTACTCAGAGTCCCCTTCCGCCGTGCAGGACAAGAACATTTTCCCATCGATGAAAAATAAAAGCGTTATTAGTGTTTAAAAAATGTTGAGATTCTCTCTCCTGAAGGCCGCGCCCCTTCCGGAGGGACTATAAAACCCGGATGTGTTGAGTGCCTCAGTCAGTCTCTGCAAGATGCGGGAGGGTCATGTCTCTCAGAATGAGCTGTGAATAACACTGAACACATGTCTACTAAACTGTGATTGGTTTTACTGACCTGTCGGTGCCCTTAATGTGGTTTGAAAATATAGTTTGGAAATGCTAAAGCTGTGTTGCCTTTGGTTTGGAAATGCTAAAGCTGTGTTGCCTAATTAAAGTTGCCGTGCCTAATTAAAGTTGCCGTGCCTAATTAAAGTTGCCTTGCCTTCTATATAATTAAAAGTCTAATCTTGACCACTTCCTGTTGGCGCTTTATATTGATTTTAGAAAAAACGCTACCACGTATGGCTGTGATTTTTGGCCATCTTACTCAGAGTCCCCCTCCGCACATCAGGTGCTGAGAATTTTTCTCATCGATAAAAAATAAAAGAGTTGGTAATGTTTAAAAAATGTTGAAATTCTCTCCCCTGTCAATCACGCCATGAAGGCCATGCCCCTTCTGGTGGGAGGGACTATAAAACCCAGAAGTGTGGGCATGGCTCAGTCTCTGCAAGATGGAGGAGGGAGAGGTCATGACTCGCTGCACCCTGCTTGAAATGGTATGAAAGCACTTGAATTTGATGGCCTTGCACCCTGCTTGAAATGCAATTTCAAGGAATAGCTGTGAGTCAACTGCCAGCCCACCACCCGTGTGAGTAAGCTGCCAGCACAACAGGCTTGAGTGACTAAGCCGCAAACCCAAGAATCTATTCGGCCCACAATGCCCATACTACTAGCCCTCTGGAAGATAGTCCCTTCAGCCCACAACACCCATACTAGTGCTCCAGAAAGCCTCCCCCCCCCCCCACTGGCCACCAATATTGGAATTGGTGGAGAGGTGGAATATTGCGTTGGGGGACCAGCCCTCCCGTGTGATGCTGGGACCCAACGGGTCCCACATAGTCTAGTAATGTATAAAAGTCTCTTTGACATGACTGGATACGAGCCCAATGCTGGCAAATGGATTAGCGAAAATAGACATCTCATTTGCCACAAACAAATTGGGCTATACGGCTCTATAACTTTCAGTCTTCCTTTGAACTAAATGCACAAAGTACAAATCATGGCCATATGTTCAAGACTTGGCAAAATCAGAGGTTTAAATTCCACTCCAGACACTCCAGATACTTGAACATTCCAGATACTTGAACACAAAATGTAGACCAACATTTCAGTGCTTTACTCAAGAGTGCGAAACAGTCAGGGGCTCCACTGTTAGTATTCAGACAAGATGGGGAATTTTCCCCTGGAAGATGTCAAATGTTCATCTCTAAATCAATAACATTAAAACAAAATAGATTATTTGGTCATTAGCGCATTGCTTTATATCTAATTTAGTACCTTACATTCTATATAATTCAAATATGCTGTGATCTATGTAGAGGATGCAAAATGTTTTGTTTACTATTGAAAAGAATAAACAATTCCAGTTCACTGTTCTAGAACCTCTACACTTTCAGCATATGTTCAGAGTGTTAAGGGCCTGCCCCACTTGGGCATCATTCGCGCGACACCCTAAAAGAAATGGTGGGCACGTCGTGACGCACTCGTCGTGAGGCATGGTGGTGTATGCAGTGACGTGTGGTGCACCAGGATTTTGGAATGATCAAAATCCTCGCGAACCACCTGCGTGACGTATCCCTTGCGCACGCTGACGTATTAATGGCGTACGTTGATGTACTGATGGTCTAGCGCGTGGTGACGTATGAACATTGCCTATACTCATTTATTATGCGTTACCGTGCGTCAACGTCCGTAACCATGCGCCGCCCGTACGCCGTCGGCGCGCCATGTGCGCGTCATTTGAGCGCTGCACCACGTGACCACCTGGGTATAAAGCGCGCGTAGTTTTGAAATTTTTTCACTGGGAAAATCAATGCCCCAAAAGAAGCAGTGCCCTCAAGAGCACTTGGCACGCGACTGTCGTACTGCCTAACGCGCAAATGACGCCCAAGTGCGACAGGCTCTTTACATTGCAAAACATAGTTTCATTATTTTTACTACCCAGCCCACAGATAATAGTCAAAGTTATCTGGCATTTGTCATAGGAATGCTATGAATCACTTTTTAACTCTGTAAATACAACACAATCTAAATATACTCCTTTTCAGGGGAGTGATACAAAAGTGGCATTTAAGAGATTTTTGGATAGGCACATGAATATGGTTTATGTTCAGGCAGATTAGAGTTGGTCTTGGCGTCATGTTCGGCACAGACATTGTGAGCCGAAGGTCAGGTTCCTGTGCTGTATTTGATGTTCTGTTCTGAAGGCAATAACTTAGTTAAGCTAAAATTGCACAAAGACCTGTTTGAATCAAGGCAAATCTGTGGCCATGAAAATAACAAAGTCAAACCAAATACCAGTATACCAGAATACAGGGATAAACTTGCTATCAGAGGTCACCAAAAAATAATGAACAATACAATCCTAATCAATGGCTTGCCGCGGAGGAAAGGGATGTTTGGTGTTTTGACATGGCGTTTAAGAAGCTTTAAGATAGGCACATGAATAACCAGGGAATGAAGGGAAATGGATCACTTGCAGGCAAAGGAGATTAAGTTAACTTGGCATGTTCAGCACACACATTGTGGACCGAAAGGCCTATTCCTTTGCTTTCTGTGTGGAGGCACAAAGATCAGCAGCTACCCAGACAAGTGAACATTTTAATAATTGCAGATGATAGAAATCTAAAGTAAAAAAAGCAGGGTGAAAATAGGGTGACCATGAGGATAAGTTGTAAATGTTATCTAGTCAATGGATGAATGGGAGCAGTTAGAACGCGAAAACATAGATATTTGGATGTTGCAAAACGCAAACCAGGACAAGCCCAGCAAGTCACGCTGCGCATAATCTCCCTACCCACAGAGAGAGGGGAAAAATAACAAGATTAGTATAATTACAAATGGATGACTGATACCCTCTGACCTACTGCTCTATGGCCTCCTGTTCTATCATAGCAAGGCCAACACAATCTTGAGGAACAAACTTGTGTGCCAATTGGGCACATTACAGCCATCTGATCTCAATATTAAATTCCCCAAAAGTACACAAAGTGCTGGAGTAACTCAGCAGGTGATGGAGTATCTCTGGACAACAAGGATAGATGGTTTCAGATTGAGACCCTTAGATTCATAGAGTTAAACAGCATGGGAACAGGCCCTTCGGCCCATCTTGCCCAAGCCGACCAACATGCCAAATCTAAACGTCCCACTTGCCTTCTTTTGGCCCATATCCCTCTAAACGTATCCTATCCATGTACCTTAATGTTTCTTAGATGTTGCGATAGTACCTGCTACAATTACCTCCTCCGGCAGCTTGTTCCACACACCCGTCACCCTTTACGTAAAAAGGTTACCCCTCAGGATCACATTAAATCTTTCCCCCCTCGCCTATGTCCTCTGGTTCTCGATTCCCCTACTCTGAGCAAAACATAGTACATTGACCCAATCTATTCCTCCCATGATCTTGTACGCCTATATAAGATCACCCCTTATCCTTCTGCATTCCAAGGAATAAAGTCCTAGCCTGTTCAACCTCTACCTATAGCTCAGGCTCTCGAATCCAGGCAACTCTTGACAACATCTTTTCTTTAACATGGTGACCAAAACTGAACACAAAACTCTAAATGTGGCCTCACCAACATCTTATATAACTATAACATGACCTCACAATGTCTATACTCTAACTGATGTAGGCCAATGTGCTGAAAGCCTTCTTGATCACCCTATCTCCTTGGAATACCACTTTCCAGGGACTATGCACCTGGACTCCTCGCTTCCTCTGCTCCACAATACTTCCCAGAGCCCTACCGTTTACTATGTATGTCCTGCCCATGTTAGACTTGCCAAAATGCAACACCTCACATTTCTCTGTATTAAATCCTTCAGCCCACCTGCCCAACCGATCATGATCCTGCTGTAGTCTTTGATAACCATCTTCACTATGTACAACATCACCCACTTTAGTGTCATCTGCAAACTTGCTAATCATGCCATGTACGTTCTCATCCAAATCATTGACATAGATGATAAATGGCAATGGGCCCAGCACGGAACCCTGAAACATCACTGGCCTACAGTCGGCAAAACACTCTGCTCCCTTCCAGGAGCCAATTTTCAATCCATCTATCTACAAGCTGAAGGAAAAACCTGGATGAGGAGAGAGGCAGGATCAAGTGTGGTAGGCGAGGACACAGCCAAGGGCCCAGGCACAATTAGCCAATTTTTAAATCAAAAATCCTTGGTTTGATCCTGGAGCCTTCTGATGCCAGAGCTAATTGTTAAATTCACTTACCCAAGCACCCAGCTTTAATTTATGGGAGATTTCCATAAATTAAATGTTGGTAATTAAATTGGGTAAACAGAATAATAAATGGATTGAAAATATAGGATTTGCTGAGTAACGGTAGGGTTAGGGTTATGGTGGCACAGCTGGCAGGAGTTTTAGGTCTCTTCCACCATAATACTAAATTGAGATTCCAAAACTACCAACATTTGTGTGCAACTCCTCAGAGCTTCTTTGCATAATTCCTTATAATACACATCAATTTTCATGACAGAATGTGATGGTACAGCAATTTTTTCTTGCAAAGGCACATAACTCCCTGTTGCAAATCTCAATTGGAAGCCACTGGAGAATTAAAACAGGTGAATGATACTCAGATGCATAAAATATTCTTGCTCTGCATCCCTGGTGATTCCGGCTGTTTACACTGAGCATCCAAAATCAAAAATGCTCCACTTGAAAAAAAACATTACTTGTTTTGCTAAAATTATCACAAAGTTTGATATAAAAAAGAAGAAAAAGCAGCAGCAGTTACAGGTTTCAGACAGAACACATTCTAACTGCTGCATATTCAAAGTTACTTTTAATTTATTGAATACACATCAAATCGACACCAGCAAAGGGATACATTTTAATTTTTCCATACTTAGCTAGGGGAAACCTGGGACTCACGACATCCAATGAGCAGCACAAACTTCCCAATATTTTTCCTGACTCGTGGGAAATCTGCCTGCTGAATTCTACCGATTTAACCATCAACTTTAATGGAAGAAAACAATTAGAGAAAGAATGGTAATTTTCTTCCAAGCCAAACATAAAAAAAAAAATTGATAATATTCATAATTTTTGGTGTTTTTTATTTTCATGGATCATTTGTATTTTTCGATGTTTGAGGACAAAGACATTTATAAACATTTAATTGATTTGACAGCCATTAAGTGTGGGGGCAATGGCCTCACCAGCTGTTAAGTTACTGCAAGGAGATAAGCCACACATTGAGGGACTCTGCGCTGCATTTGGCCTTGAACAGTTCAGCTTTCAGCAAAAACAGGAAAGCACAAGAAAGGCACTTCGAGATTTCAAGTGGGAACTCCAGGGATTAGAGCTCAACAGTCGCCAATAGTAGGAAATTAAAAATCTCAAAGAACCTGAATTGGTAAACCACAATTCTCAGGTTATGAAAATGAAGATTACAGATATATTCAGGGGCAAGAACATGCAGAGTTTTTGAAAACAAGAATGTGGTTGGTGAATGAAGCTTGAAATGAGTTAGCAATCAAGTGGTAGAGATTCAGTTTGCTCAGAGAGGAAATTCGTTTATAAGCAACAAATGGGCCAAGGGAATAATGTTGAGACAATATCATGAAGATTAATGTAGCGACAATATCTTTGGGCAATTGTGGAAATTCAAAAAGTCTTTCAAGTGCACCAACAGTTATGAAGCATTGATAATCTCTACTTTAAATACAAATTCTAAAAAATGGTTCATTTAAATGTCTCTAAGTGAGATACTTTTATACCTTCAAAAATCAAGGAGAGAGTTGGAGAACAGCCTTTTTCAGAGAAAGCTTTTTTGGAAATTCGGCAGTTGAATGAAAAGACGTTTACAATTCAGAGGTGCCTTTTTTTCCAAAAGTGAGAAGTGGGGCATTTAATAAGCAGGTGTTTGATTGCATCAGTGAGAGGCACTGTGGCCAAAAAAAAGTGTGGAACTGT
Organism: Leucoraja erinaceus; assembly: GCF_028641065.1. Classification (NCBI taxonomy): domain Eukaryota; kingdom Metazoa; phylum Chordata; class Chondrichthyes; order Rajiformes; family Rajidae; genus Leucoraja; species Leucoraja erinaceus. The sequence continues at coordinate 36,178,103 of NC_073389.1, forward strand.
GGGAGATAATTTTTATCTTAAAACATCAGGGCAGGCAGAATCTATCTCAGGTTATTAACACAGGTAACAGAGGAGAGTGCGGAACTCTTGACCAAGAGCTTGCTACTTCTCAAGCCACAGGTGAGGTCCCGGTGGACTGGAGAGTAGCTATTTTGCTCCTCTGTTTAAGATGGGAAGTAAAGATAATCCAGGGAATTATAAATCAGTGAACTTCACATCAGCGGTGGTGAAGCTATTGGAAGGGATTCTTCTGAATAGGAATAACCGTATTTCCCGCCAATGAAGACGCTATTTTTTTACCCTAAAATAAAGCCCGAAAATTTACCTGTGTCTTGAAGACCGAAGGTTAGATTGTTAGCCAAGAAAGATAGACTTGGCTATACCTCAGTACAGCGGCAGTATAAGAACAGCACCGCTGGGGAGGGCAGGAGCGTTGATAAGGTGGGGGTCAGGGATCATGCCAGCAACTCACTCAGTAGCTCGGGTGGCTGCCAGCGGAACTGCAGCTAGACCTGTGGCTCGTAGGCGTCCTGAGAAATGCAGCTAGTCCCGGGGCTCACAGGCGACCTAGGAACTGCAACTAGTCCCGGGGCTCGCAGGCGACCTGGGCGCTACAGCCAGTCCCGGGGCTCACAGGCGACCTGGGCACTGCAGCTAAACCCGGTGCTCGCAGGCGACCTGGGCGCTACAGCCAGTCCCGGGGCTCACAGGCAACCTGGGAACCGCAGCTAGTCCCGGGGCTCGCAGGCAACCTGGGAATTGCAGCTAGTCCCGTGGCTCGCAGGCGACCTAGGAATTGCAGCTAGTACCGGGGACACGAGGGATCTGGGATTTGCAGCCAGTCCCGGGGCACGCAGGCGATCTGGAAACTGCAGAAAATTAATGGAAAAACACATGAAAACTATGTATTATTCGTCCGTATTTTCACTAATTTATGTATTATTAGCATGTATTTTTACTAATTACTAATTTAGTTACCATGTATTATTACCTCCATTTATTAACTATGGCGATAGATGTGGCCTGTCATCCGCTCACCAGCATGGGTCCTGGCCCCCTATGCAAAAAAGGTTGCCGACCCCTGGACTAAACCAAACCCTTGATCCTGTCCCGCCAGCCCTTTTTTCAAAATTTAGCAACTCAAAATGGAGGTGCGTCTTCATTGCCAGGAAATACGGTACTCACATTTGGAATAGAATGGGTTATTTAAGTACAGTCAGCGTGGTTTAATACACAGCATATTATGATTTACTAATATGATCGAGCTTTTAGATGAGCTGACAAAAATGATTGATGAGGATAGGGCAGTGGATGTTGTATACCTGGATTTTCATAAGGCTTTTAATAAAGTTCCCCATGGTGGGCTGATCCAGAAGATTTTGATTCAGAGCGACTTGGTTGTATGGATTCAGAACTGGCTTATTGATCGAACACTGAGGGTGATGGTGGAATTCAGGCTGTGACAAGTGGAGTTCCACAGAGATCTATGCTGGGACCTCTGTTGTTTGTGATATATATACACAACGGACTTGGATGTAAACAAATACACGTTGGATTGTAAGTTTGCAGGTGACGATTGCTGAGGTCCCAGACTGCGAGGAAGGTTATCAAAATATATAGATCAGCTACAGAAATGGGCGGAGAATTGGCAGATGGAATTTAATATATCTTTTGCTTCTTGTTGTCAACTAATACCACACAGATAATGGCAAGTGGGAATTCTTAGAAACTTTGAGTTGTGATTAAGAAACATAAAGTACTTACAAGATATAAACTTGAACTAATCATACCCTTCTTCTTCAACATCCCTCAGAATTGAGGATGATTTGCTTCCACTTCCATTTTGTGGGTTCTGAATTGGTTATTGCGGCTAATATAGGAACTGCTGACTCTTCCACAAATGGGGCAGAAGATATCTGATGGGTATCCTGGGTCTTACTGCTCTCCCCACCCCCCCCACCCCTCTCCTTTCGGGTACCTCAGTAATGATTCCCCTTCCCCCCCCCACCTTTCAACCAGGTTACCCTGACCACCCCCTGCCCATACACTAGTCCTCATGCCTCCCTTCTCTCTGAACACCCACCATCCCCACCCACAGGATTTTGCCTCAACCTCCATCCACTCCTTTGCCCTCCTCTGAAAGCAGTCTGAATGGTTTCGTAATGTCACCCATTCCTTTTCTCCAGAGATGCTGTCTGACACACTGAGTTACTTTAGCTTTGTGTCTATCTGATGTGACAAATATATAGCTAATTTATGAGAAGATTTGCTCTTTCCTCAATTTACAATGGCTTCTGAGTGCTCTCAACGCATGCATTAGAGGTTCTCAATATTATCCTAAATGCTCTTTCTCCGCTTTGAGCAGTCAGTGGCCAGAAGATACAAGGTGTGCAGAAAATCCATTCTACTCAACTCATCTATGTTACCTCACAAGAGTAATTCCATTCACCTATTCTCTTAAATGCCAATTTGAACTCCTCTGATTATCCAATCGCTCACCTACATGAATGACATTTAACAAGAGTCAATTAACATGATAAATTTCACATCTTTGGAATGCTGGAGAAAACCAAAGCCCTAAGGAGAAAGCCAGCAGTCATTGGGAAAACGTCCAAACTCCATGTGAACAACGTGAAAGGTGACAATCAAATCTAGGTTTATAAGGCAGCAGCACTATCTGTTGTGCCATTGTGTTGCCCCAGTGACAAAGGCTTCGTACACATCCTTGAATGGTTTCCTCTGTTCACCGAGTAACCTCGTCAAGTGACAAAGCCAGAAATATTGTGTCGTTCAATATTATGTAAGAAAACAAAACAGCCAATCAAAGCACTGGCTTTGGAGCATTTTCTTGTGATTTAACTGTTAAAAAAGTACTCCAACCAGTTCTTAGTCTCTTTCATTGTTTCCCAATTTCAAGTAAATTTTCTCCAAGATAAGAATATCTACATATCATGATTGTGTACTAGCAATTTAAATGTACAACGATTGTATATTCTTCTTCCCATCTAAGAGATTTTAAGATGCAGACAAAGTATTAACAATATATTCTGCCACCTTTAACCCCTTCAGAATTTTGGACAGCAGAAGGGGTCATTTTATTTCAAATTCAGAAAGCGTTCTCCAATAATAGCTCCACTGAAAAGCAATGATTGTCCTTTATATCATAAATTAGGGAAGGCTCTCCTTGGTACCGAGTTGCAGCCATCACAATTAAATTGCAAGACAAATCTGCAGTCTATTCAATTTCTTTGTTGAATGCAAAATAGTTTCATTGTATTTTGTTATTCTAGGCCATATCTATCCACAGTAAACAACAATAGATTAATGTAAAAACTAATTCCATTGTTTTATTGACATTTCTTGATTTCCATGTCAACTACTTTGTTGGCATTAAAAAAATCTTAGATTTTAAGTTGCTGAGAAGCTCTCTTCCTTTAGGTTTTCTCCCTTTTCCATAAGAATTGGAGATTTTATAATTCAGCAATTACGTGCCTGGATTTATAAACTAGAGATGTAAAAACCTGAGAATGCAGATACAAATCCCATTTTGGCAATTCAGTTACAAAATTAAGGTGCTTTCTGTGAAAGTAATCAAGAAAGCTGATGGTCTGAAATTTAAAAAAAAAATAGGATTCCAAATGACTTTATGAAATTTGCCATCATTACTCAGAGTGGTTTATGTTATACAACAGTGACAATACTTTAAATATCCTTCATTTTTTGTTTGATACAAATTTGGCTGATACACCAAATGTATACACAGTCTCTTGCCCAGAGTAGGTGAATCGAGGACCAGAGGACATAGGTTTAAGGTGAAGAGGAAAAGTCCCAGTAACTTTTTCACACAATGTACGGAACAAGTTGTCAGAGAAGGTAGTTGATGCAGGGATTATCCCAACATTTAAGAAGCAGTTAGACAGGTGCATGGATAGGACAGGTTTGAAGGTATATGGACCAAATGCTGGCAGGTGGAACTAGTGTAGCTGGGATATGTTAGCCGATGTGGGCAAGTTGGGTCGAAGGGTATGTTTCCACACTGTATCTTTCTATGACTGTGACGCTATGTATAAAATCGTGATAAGTACATGAAGAGTCAATGAAGACCGAGACTGAGGGTTACAGAAACGTCAACCATCCCTTCCCCAGGTACTTTCCCTTGCCCCCCTCCCAGGCACACGCAGTAGTAATTCCAGGTGAGAGAGAGGTTCATATGCACCTACTCTAAACTCATCTTGCTGGTATAACCTGCTTCCCTACCAATTCGGAATAAACATTCCTCATCAAGAAGGATATTAGCAAACAAGATAGATTCACCACAACTAGAACCACTAAGACAATTAATGTACAGTGCCCTCCATAATGTTTGGGACAAAGATCCATCATTTATCTATTTGCCTCTGTATTCCACAATTTGAGATTTGTAATGGAAAAACTCACGTGGCTAAAGTGCACATTGTCAGATTTTATTAAAGGCCATTTTTATACATTTTGGTTTCACCATGTAGAAATTACAGCTGTGATTATACATTAACCATGTTGCTGTGGCTTTGCAATCACATATGTGCTGGGATATGCTGGCAGATTATTCCCCTGAAGAACATTTGCTGCTATGGACTCAGTGTCCTGGGATAGCAACATTGTAGCGGGTAGGGCTACAATCCCATTGTACCGTCACAGCTGGTAACTGCCAGTGCTGATTGGAAGAAATCTTTCACAAAGTGGGATTTTGTAAAGGCATTGTGAGATCAGCAGCTGGGCAACCGTAATAATTTTTTAAAATGTCAGTTTGGTTATAAATTTTAGTAAATATCTGGTAGGAACATTTCTACCAGAAGATGTAAACATTTCTCTGTTATTGTAACATCAGCAGCTGGGCAGCGGTGGCGCGAGATGGCACTGACTCATGCAGCAGTTTGATTTTAGTGGGATCATGTGAAGGTTCCAATCACCCACACCTGTCCCATTGTGATGTCAAATATGTAAATGAGATCCATTGTGATTGTACATCTGTGAGGTGGCACCGACTCATGCAGCAGTTTGATTTTAATTTTTTTTAATGTTTTGTGAACAATTTTATTCAAAAGCTGGGGAAATAATTGACCAAATCTAGAGAGGAGTGCATTTATGAAATCGTAAGTTAAATCTCTACGGTAAATGTAAAAATCTCCGCGTTTTTGCATCTGGTTTTCGAGGAAATACGTTTCGCATGCAAAATGACGCACACACAGTTTTAAAAGTATATAGATACTAGACCAAGTGGGTCCCGTTTGGTCCCTGTCCCACGGGAGGCCTGGTCTCCCAATGCAACCCGAACCCACGCCTCCAAAGAAGACTGCGAGTAGCTCCTTTTCGATTTGAGCGTAGTGCTGTTCAGTGACAATCATGATACGGAAGGCATAGGCAACTGGTCTGGAGCCCTTTCCGTCATCTTGTAGGCAAGCAGCGCCCAGTCCATACTAGGAGGCATCACAGGTAAGGGTGACGGGTAATTTGGCATCAAAGTATGCGAGGGTTGGAGCGCAAGACATTAGTTGTTTGAGGGTTTCAAATGCCCTCTGCTGGTGTTGGTGCCAGGACTAGTGCATATCCTTGTGGGTCAGTTGGCGCAGCGGGGCTGATAGCTCGTTGAAGTTTGGGATGAATTTTCCAAGGTAGTTTACCATGCCTAAGAATCGTTGTCGAGCAATCACGTCCATAGGTGCTGGTATTTCGTTGATGGCAATGGTTTTAAACGGGTCTGGCTTAAGTCCGTTGTTGGTGAACATGTGGCCCACATAAGTCACTTCGTTGATCCAAAACCTGCATTTGAGAGGGTTGAGTTTGAGATATTCCTCCCTGGCACGATCCAGGACCTGTTTCAGGTTTGAGTCATGTTCTTGTGCATTGCGCCCGGTGACCAGGATGTCGTCTACAATTATGTAACATGGGTAGCTATCAAAGAGTTGTTCCATAGTACGTTGGAAAACCTCACTGGCTGAATTGATGCCAAATGGCATTTGTAAAAATCGGTAGCTTCCGAAGGGCGTCGTGAATGTGGTTTAAAAGGAGGATGCACGGTCTAGTGGCATTTGCCAAAATGAGTACTTTGCACCTAGGACAGAAAAAACTGTGGCTTTACCCAGGTTGGCAGCGACTTCTTCCACCGTCCGCATTGGGTGGTGTAGCCGTTTGATGGCAGTATTTAAATCCTTAGGGTTATTGCGGATCCTTTCATCTTTGTTCTTCTTGACTGCTGCAACCATGGTGGAGACCCTGGAGGAGGTCTCCTTGACAAGGGCTATTACACCCAGTGATTCCATTCTGTCTAATTCAGCTTTGACGCGGTCCTCCATTGCATGCGGGATCAACATGAGGACTAAAGTTGTGCCAATGGAGGTCAAAGAAGTCACTATGACTAAGAACCAAGAATAATACCGTTAGAAACATCAGCCAAACCTTAGGCTTACCAAAATCAACTGTTTGGAACATCATTAAGAAGAAAGAGAGCACTGGTGAGCTTACTAATCGCAAAGGGACTGGCAGGCCAAGGAAGACCTCCACAGCTGATGACAGAAGAATCCTCACTATAATAAGGAAAAATCCCCAAACACCTGTCCAACAGATCAGAAACACTCTTTAGGAGTCAGGTGTGGATTCGTCAATGGCCACTGTCCACAAAAGACTTAATGAACAGAAATACAGAGGCTACACTGCAAGATGCAAACCACTTGTTAGCCGTAAAAATATATGGCCAGGTTATAGTTTGGCAAGAAGTTATTAAAAGAGCAGCCACAGTTCTGGAAAAAGGTCTTGTGGACGGATGAGACGAAGATTAATGCCCCTGTTCCACTTAGGAAACCTGAACGGAAACCTCTGGAGACTTTTACGCCCCACCCAAGGTTTCCATACGGTTCCCGGAGGTTTTTGTCAGTCTCCCCACCTGCTTCCACTACCTGCAACCTCCGGCAACCGCCTGCAACCTCTGGGAACCGCATGGAAACCTTGGGTGGGGCGCAAAGTCTCCAGAGGTTTCCATTCAGGTTTCCTAAGTGGGACAGGGGCATTCCATATCAGAATGATGGAAAGAGCAGAGTATGGAGGAGAGAAGGAACTGCCCAAGATCCAAAGCATACCACCTCATCTGTGAAACACGGTGGTGGGGGTGTTATGGCCTGGGCATGTATGGCTGCTGAAGGTACTGGCTCACTTATCTTCATTGATGATACAACTGCTGATGGTAGTAGCATAATGAACTCTGAAGTGTATAGACACATCCTAACTGCTCACGTTCAAACAAATGCCTCAAACTCATTGGCCGACGGATCATACTACAGCAAGACAATGATCCCAAACATACTGCTAAAGCAACAAAGGAGTTTTGCAAAGCTAAAAAATGGTCAATTCTTTAGTGGCCAAGTCAATTGCCCGATCCGAATCCAATTGAGCACTCCTTTTATATGCTGGAGAGAAAATTGAAGGGGACTAGCCCCCAAAACAAGCATAAGCTAAAGATGGCTGAAATACAGGCCTGGCAGAGCATCACCAGAGAAGACACCCAGCAACTGGTGATGTCCATGAATCGCAGACTTCAAGCAGTCATTGCATGCAAAGCATATGCAACAAAATACTAAACATGACTACTTTGATTTACATGACATTGCTGTGTCCCAAACATTTTGGTGTCCTGAAATGGGGGGACTATGTATAAACACTGCTGTAATAAGAGAGTTCCGTATTCCGACTGCGCATGCCCAGGTCAAAGGTCATTATGCATAACATTGCTGGAAAGCAGTGGAGCAGTGGACCTTCATTTCTTCCGGTTTTTCCAGCTTTGAATCCTCTAGGTAAGAAAATACCGATTTCAAACGGACGAGCACGATCTCGTTCGCTCACCAATAAAGCAACAAAAACAACAAACTAATCTTAGCTTTTAACAAAGGAACAATAAATATAACTATTTCAGTTTGAAAGCAGTATTTTCTTTACCACGTTGAAACATCTAATGATAAATGGAAATACAATCCTGGTAAGTTATCTTTAACTTGCTTATTGCAAACTCACGTGAGAGTCTATTCTTTTCCACAATGCTTACTACATATGCTTACCCGTTTATTTCACTTCCATTCGTGACTCCAGTATAAAAAGCTCCCACGACTGGAGCTTTGATTCCCCCGTGCAGTGTTATTATGTTGTTCTTGAGTTGGTCGTCCAAGATATATCTAAATCCAGCTTCCTTCCACCCTGCCTACTTCCGACTGGAGCCTAGATTCCCCAGTGCATAGTTATCTCATTGTTTTTTTGTTGGTCGTATGATGCATGTCTGAACCTGGTTTCCTTCCTCCCCTGCCTATATTTGATTGGAGCTTTGATTTCCCCACGCAGAGATATCACGTTCGTCAAATCACAAAACACTTTATGCTGTTTCACTTTGTAGTCTCATTATTCTTTTTTTTCGAGAAGGTAAGAGTCCAAAATGAAAGAGTGCAATAACAAAACAACACTTTACAGGTTGGCATTAAGCAGGGTATTCTAATATAAGCAGGGGAACTGCAGATGCTGGTTTACAAAAATAGTGCTGAAGTAATTTACCAGATCAGGCAGCATCTCATAAAGGACATACATAAGTGACGTTTCAGGGCAGCACCCTTCTTCAAACTGATTGTCGTTGAACGGGAGGAAGTGGGTGGGGGTGTGAGTGCCAGATGGGTAGACACAGACTAGAGATAAAAAAAGGAAAAAGGTGAATGAAATGGGTGCACATCCATGTGGGGCACAGGGAAGGGAGGGGACAAAATGATGCCAAAATCAAAAATCTGCCAATCAAAAACTCCCCTCACCTGCACTTATCACTTACCAGGCTGTTTCCCCCCACCCCTCCCCTTTTTCAGCTTTCCCTCTCCTACTAATTTCAGAGTGATTAGGTTTCAGGTTCTGGACTCAATAGTGCTATGGAATATTCAAGTGTTATAGAATTATGTGGATAGGAAATATTTATTAAATTTAAGATGGGAAAAACAACCTGTTCACAGGTTAACTTGCAAGGATATTTTAAGGCTATTGAAACCAGTCATCAGGTGTAGGTCTTTCTGAGCAGTGCCATCAAGGACAACAGATGAATGTGTCTGTTAGTTGACCCTCATTGAAACCTCCATGATGAGATCAGAAAGACATTGGAGCCATCTCATGTATTAGTATATCATTAAAAGTATTTCCCTGCTCTTCAATGCATAGTTTATCAGATCATTTAACATTCTGTTTGTGTATCCAGGGAGCCATTCCTCAACACTGTAACAAACCACATATATTTTGGGTGATTGAGTTCTGTCCTCAGAAGCTTCTCGACCTTCCATATGAATGACTGACCCAGTAAAGTAATATTAAGAGGTGGCATGGCACCTATGATATACTCCCATTGTTATCTCTGCAAAGTTACCCGACTACAAGCAAAATGTTAAAGCTAAGTATTGTTGTCTTTGTGTGCCATAGAAACTGTAGTTAATCGTTTATTGTTGACTTTGTTAAAAAAATATAAAGACTTGAAGTACTTAAAGTTACTAGATTCTACCGAGGTCTCCAAGAGAATGTTTTTCTCATGATAAATAAAGACACATATCAACCAGCTTCAACCACTGAGTGGCTTAGTTCAGAAGTCACAACAAAAGGAAAATGTTTCTTTAAAAAAAGTGTACTTTTGAATGTGTATAAAATATAAATAGCAAAATCTGCATAGATGTTCGGCATTGCAATACGCTGCAGTTCTGTTCCTATGGTGTTGTGGTAGAGGCAAGCATTTATTGCTCATTTCCAGTCTAAGTGAACATGTTATTTGCATACAGCTATCATAGTTCTGATGAAGGGTTTTCAACCTGAACTGTTTAGTTTCACTTTCCACAGATGCCTCTTGACCTTGCTAAGTGCATTTCACATGTGTTTTATTTCATATTTTCAACATCTTCTATGCGACATTATGGATTTGGAATATGCTATAGAATAACGGATACAAACATCACAAATTCATTATGTAGCATCTCAACTTGGATGCTGAAAGAATTTTTTTGCAGGTCAATGCAAACATCCATTGTGGACCTAAAGTAAATGGGTCAATGTTTATAATGGTTATGAAAATCTCCTCCTCCTACAAAGACCTTTTCCAACCCAGTCTGATCATTTATTTTAAAAGTACCACTAGCATCAGAAGCAACCTAGCATACACAAAGCAGAAATGAAGTTAAACAGAACAAGATATGATGTCATATGGGTGATTCTTCAGTAAGTGTTTACTGGAAGTTTCTTGAAACCCAATTATAAAACTTAAATTTTTGCAACTTTGAATGTTGTTTCACATAGATGAACATCTCTACTATGGAAAAAATATGTTTAGCGCAATCTTTTAGAGAATTTAATTTATTTTTTCCTCTTCTTTTTCCAGGTTGCCCATTGCATTCAGTCATATTCGTCGCATTTTTATGATGAACAACACTGTAAAATATTACTGATTTAAGAATATAAAATCAAATTTTTGTGGCAATCTTTCAAATTATAGAGTATCTTCCTTGAATAAACCACCAAAAAATACTTTTTCAGTCCAACGCATTGATTTTAAACCTTCGTAACAGTGGTGATTTTCAGCAAGAATGGTACCAGTCACATAACTTTTCACCAACTTCCTTTAAAACAATATTAACCAGATAAATAGGCACAAGCATACTGTTCATTTATCAATTACAATTCATAATTATGGTAATTGTTGTATTATTTTACACATTATGAGCATAAAATACTCATGTGACAGATATGACAGCGTGATGGAGACGACCAAGTTCGGGCGTGGGATGTATTAATCCGTTATTAATCACGTTCATCTCCGTCACTTACACCCAATCTACCGCACTCCAGCTCCAGCCGGACACAAAGGCCTGTTCAGCTCTTGTTTCCCCCCCCCTCCCCCCCCACCACCGGGGAACAAGGGCTGAAGAGGGCTGGGTGTGGAGAGGGACATCGGGTCACGGGACGTGGCGACAGCTGCAACAGGCCTTTGTGTCCATTGGAGCTGGAGCTAGATGGATATCGGGGGTTGTTACGGAGATGGCCATGATGGACACGGAGATAGAGCTGGAGTCCTGGAAATTGACAGTTAGGGTTAGCATTAGGGTTAGGGAATAAAAGATAAGCTGGAGGAGCTGGAGCTAGATAGATATCGGGGGTTAAGTTATGGAGATGACCCAAGCCTTTAGCCCAGCATGGTCTCGCCGGAAGGCCATATCGTTTGGACGAATGGCATATGGCACGAAAACATCTCCAGTACAAATCAAAAAAGAACAATTTTTTTACATTTTCTAAGAGTTCAACACCATTCGGAGGTGGTGCTGATTAAAGGTACATACCCGTTATGCAGCAAAAAACATAGTTAAACATAGTCGCCATATCTAACAGGCGGCTTGGTAACCCGCCCGGTCCTCGTACGGTAAGGAGCTGCCTCATCAACCTTTTCTTCCGAAAAGTTGAGGGCACGTTTGGGTGAGCCCGAGGGACTCTGGGGCGAGACCGTAGGGGAAGACCGTCGCGGGGGTACCGGTGAACCGGTTACAAAAGGGGATGGGGGAGCAGACCAATGCGGGGAGTGTCGGGGAGTAGCAGCAGCAGGTACTGGAACTGCTGGAACAGCGACCACTTTAAAGTTCAATGGAGGCGAGTCAGGACCCTGGAGTGCCGGACATCGTTCCTTCACTGGAAGGAGGTGTTGACGGGTGCGTCTGTAGATGGTACCACTGATATCGACAAGGTAGGAACGTGGTTCCTTCGCGGGACCATGGATGAACCCCAGTTTGGTATGTCCTTTGTCTGTCTGTAGACTAACCACTTGGCCTTGGACTAGTGGCTTCCATGGCTTGATGGTTTTGTCAAAGGCACGTTTATGCGTGTCTCGATTGGATTGCACGCGCTTTTGAACTACAGCAGGACTGAAAACTTTGGGCTTTAAGTGATCCTGTGTCACTGGCAGTGGAGGCCTGGTTCGGCGGGACATCAGGTGCTGGGCTGGAGAGCCTAAAACATTGTCTCTGTCACCATTTCTCAGGTTCAACAGGTCCAGGTAGACGTCAGATTTGGCCAGATAGGAGCGTTCCATAAGTTGTTTAGCGCTTCGAACGCGTTTGGCAAGTCCATTGGACTGTGGGTATTCTGGGCTGCTGGTGACATGATGAAAGATCCACTGTTTGGCAAAGTCTTTGAACTTCTGGCTGGTGAATTGTGTCCCGTTGTCAGTCTGAAGGCGGGCTGGAATGCCATGTACGGAGAGGTGTTGTCGGAGTTTCTGGATGACTATTTCCGAGGAGGCGGTTGGCAGAAAGTCAATTTCAAACCAACTAGAGTGCGAGTCCACTAACACGAGATAGTGCTTCCCGTGCCAGTCGAAGATATTGGCAGCCACAGATGACCATGAGAGGGGGCTGCTCAGGATGGTGACCAACGGCTGGTGATCAGTTTCTACCGTGAAAGTTTTGCCAAAAATAAAGTATTTGAATTTGGAGCAGGCAAAAACTACGGCGAGCAGCTCTTTCTCTACCTGTGCATAGCGCTGTTCGGTATCCGTCAGCAAAATACACCACAAAAAAGTAGCGTTTTCTACCCAAGAAAGGTTTCTAATTAATCCAAAAGACCTAATAATTTAAATCTCAACAATTCTTTAGATGGGACTGAGATATTCATACAAACGTTTCATACAATTACCCCATTTAAAAAAAAAAAATCCTCAAGTTAATGTTAAATATTGGTCTTTGTTCTTTGCAGACATTTAAGTCAAGCACAGAACACAAAAAAAAATTAAGTAGTATTTTATATCGTTCAAGAGATTACTCCCTCTAGCCACTAAAGTAAACTACATGATTAAGGAGAATGTCGTAATACACATGTGAGCTCTTCATGAGACATTCAGAGCTTCTTTACAGGTGAATCTTCATAACACAGTCTTTAGATTAATACTTTCTTTATTGTTGAAGAAACACAATAAGATACATCCAACCTTCTTCTGACTCGTACACTAAAATCTTCGTCAAACTCCAGCATATCGCTTTAAACGTTAGAAAACTAATCGTGTCTCCGTTACACTTCACATGGTCGAAGGGTAAGCCTTCCCTCTTTAACTCCAAAACTAAAACTAAAAATTAAGCTTCTGCGCAAGAAACCTAGCTCCAAATACGCCCTAGAAAACGTCATAAATCCCACCCACATAACGGGCAGTCTAAAGGTTAAAAACAAATGCCATAATTAATGACACACAAAACAAGCCAAATGGCCACTAGAGTATGTTTAGCACAATTAACATCAAATCGTACTATCATCATCCCATGGAAATGTCCAGCAACTTTAATCAAAAGACAATGAGAGAGAAAGATTAAAATTAATGATCTTCATGAACAAATGCAAAACTTGTTGAAATGGGATGAAATAACAGTAAAATGCTTTGTAGGAGCTCATGCCAGCATATAGAACAAAAGACCTGTAACAAAAATTAATGTGCGTTCTTCACAGCCAGATTCAAACAAAATAATAATATGGAATATGTAAATGACAGATATTAATAACCACTCAGTGCCTGCATTCACAGTAAAAGACAGAGCAAAAAGAAAAATAGGAAAATGTTAACAACCATTGTCCTACAAAGTGCGAGGAGCTTTAAATTACTGGAAAAGCAAATGGTTCCAAAAGCTGGCAAATCCCCTGGATTTGATGGCCTGCATCAAAAGGTATAAACCAAAAAGTGGTTCTGCAACGAAAGCCATATATTGGCTTAGATCTTCCAGCTTTCATATTCCCAGAATGATTATTGTAGAATGGAAGGTATCAAATGTAATCGCACTGCTCAAAAAAGAAAACTGGAAACGGCCAGGCCAATAATCCTATCATCAGCATTGGAGAAAGTGCGAGAATACATTATCAAGTATAAAAATACAGAGCACTTAAGAATCTGAAACAGGTTGGCGAGAATAGTGATTTCTCAATTGGGAGAGCACACTCGAGAAGTATGCAATCAATTTTGTAGGATTTAATAACAGCGGGATATACAAGGAGAAATTAATAAATATGCACCTTTGGTTCTTCAAAGACAAGCCATAAGGAAACAATTTAACAATATTACGGGCTTACAGCAATTAATATGATTAAGGACGATTGCTAGGCAGAAAATAACAGTGGTCATGTAACTTGTGGAACGTCACAAGGATCACTGTTTAGAGTTCAGCAATTTAAAAGCTATGTCAATTAGACAAGGGCACGGTGTATCAGTCAACATACTTATTAGACCCATTTCTAGAGTAAAGTGGATCAAGATTAACTGAAGATCTTACCCCATTCTCCAAACCCCAAAAGATATATCAATGCTATTTGGAATTCCCAGCAGTTGGATACATTGCAGGAATTTTGGAAAATGCACCCTTAGCCATTTTGGGATGATGAATGAGAATGCAAATCATAAATAAAGTCTTATGACAGAAGGTTGCGGTACAAAGGGATGTTCTCGAGCATGAAACAATGCCATGCGGATACAGCAAGTAATTAGGAAGGCAAATGGAATGTTAATTTTTTTTAAATGCGAGTCTTTGGAACATAAAGTCAGTTTTATGGGGTGCTGGTGATTCAATATGTAAAGTGCCACATACAGTATTTAATAATAACCATATGTAATGGAAGATTATTATATCATTCAAGGAATCTTTCCTCTAGCCACTATAATTGAAGACAGGGGTAAGGAGATTATATCGATATGCATCCACGAGCTCTCTAGAGACATTCAATGCCGTCCAAAGATAAATCTTCAAAACAGTCTCTTAATTAATAGTTTCTTTATTGCCATAGTAAAACCAGTAAGATATTCATCCAAACTTCTTGTTTAAGTACATTTTGATCTTACTCGTAATCAAACTCGTGCACGGTGGAAAGCTGTGACCTCTCCCCCATGCTATTCAAACTAAACTAAAAACTACTCACGTCTGCGCGAGAATCCCAGCCGCAAACACGCCTCCGACTACGTAATAAATCCCACCCACATAATTACAGGGAGATAAAATTTAAAGGTAACTGGTTATAGTTATAACATACTGAGTGAAGCTAAATGGCTACTACACCATATTTAAGGAGGGATATAGTTGCAATGGAGGCAGTGCATTGGGTTGATTCCTGCAACACACCAAGAAAGGTTGGGGTGGAAGATTGCAACCTTCACGTGGTCCGCCCTGTTTCGACGAATGCAATCAACCCAGTGTGCACAATGAAATAAGATCAAATAGAACAAGTTGTCCTACAACTTTAGGCTGTGTACGCCATACGCATGAAGAAGAAGACCAAGAAAGGTTGAACAGGTCAGGCCCATAATTAAAATTCAAAAGAATGAGAGGTGACCTTATTGAAGCATTATAAATTCTCCTAGAGGTATTACCTAAATATGATAGGACATAATTTCAGAATATGTATTTGCCCATTTAAGGGGTATGTCAAGAGAAATTTATTCTTTTGAGTATTGTGACTATTTCAAATTATCTTACATAGTGACCTGTGAAGGCAGAGTCATTGAATACAAGGCATCTTCTTCTTCTTGCGTATGGCGTGCACAGAATACAAGGCATGAACTTGAACCACAACAAAGGCAAGTATGAGGAGACTGAGAAAGTTCTGAAAAGACAAAGGTTGGAAAAACATTGTTGTATGTAACCTATAAACACCAGCCCCCCTCCCTTTTTCTCCCTCTGTTCTCCCTGTGCCCCAGCTGAATGTGCACTCATTTCTTCCTTTCCCCTTCCACATATTCCTTCCTTTCCCTTCACATTTTGCAATTCTCTTCAATAGGGGGCGCCGTCCTGTGTGGTATGGCTGCCCAGCCTGCAGCTGTCTGTTTTTCATCTTTTTTTAATTTTTAGTTAGTTGAGTGTTTTGTTTTTCGGAGTTCTAGCCTTTTTTATGTGGGGGGTGGGGGAAACTACTTTTCAGGGTCCCTACCTGGTCGGAGAGGCAGCTTTTCTCCGGGCTGCACCGTCGACCCGTCCTCGCGGCCTACCAGCGGGCCTTGGAGCTGTGTTTCCTGAGGGGACCGCCCAGAACCTTGGCTTTGGCGGCGGCGCAGCGCTGGAGCGCTATCGCGGAGCGGAGCACGCGATGCCTTGCCCGGGTTGCCGAGCTGGAACTCCGGTGAGCTGAAGACCGCCGAGTAAAACATCGCGGAACTGCGGGCCTGTGGAGCGGCCAGCCGCGGGCGGCGGCGCTGAACTTTTCACCGGGAGCCTGGGATCTCACGACGAGATTGCCAGTGGTGGAGCTCAATCACTGCGGCCTTGTTGGCTTCGGAAGCCGCGGTCTCCAGTAAGGAAGCGGCCGTTCCAGGTATCCCAAGCCGCTGAGAGGATTCTCCCGACGCCGGAGCTACATCACCCGGCGAGAACGGCCTGGAACATCGGGCCTCCGTAAAGGCGACTGTGGAGGCCTCAAAAGGCCCGACTATGGGTGGACATGGGGATGGGGACTGGACTTTGTGCCTTCCCTCATAATGGGAATCATTGTGGGGGAGGTTTTTATGTTAAATTTCTTTAATGTTATGTCTAATCTTTATCTGTGTGCTGCATGGCAAGACAAATTTCACTACACCATTTGGTGTACGTGACAATAAATGTCCTTCTATCTTTATCATCTTATCTCCTCAGACCTTTTCACCCCAGGCCCTTATCCAACCATCTGCCAATTAAAATCTCCCCTCATCCGTCTCCACCCATTCCTTGCCAGACGTTATCCCACCCCCAACTCTCTTCCAGCTTTCTTCCCCCTTTTACAATCAGTCTGAAGAAAGGTCCCGACCCCAACATCGTCAACCATGTTCACAGATGTCACCCAACCCGCTGAGTTATTCCAGCACTTTATGTCTTTTAATTGTTAAACTAGCATCTGCAGTTCCTGAGTCACCATTTGATTTAGTTCATTATTTGTTTGGGGGATCAACTTTAGCCAGTATATCTACTCACAAAAGAGTGCCATGGAACTTTTATATCCATTAAATAGATTAAAATCTTAGTTTTCAGCCAAAATATGAAAACAAAAAAACAAGAATGTACCCTCTCAACACTACAACGTTGTTTCAACCTAGGCAGTAGTGTTAAGTAGGCCTAAAACAGAATGAAACCTATGCTAGACAACCTCAAAAATATGTTGTAATGAATCACAATGACGTAAAGTACATTTGTGTCCTCCCACACTGGAAAAAAAGCTGCACAAAATAATCCAAGTAAATATAACCACTAGATTTATTTGGCCTTTATGGTTAAGAAACAAACTAAGTACAAATGTAAATAGAAATTACATGACTTCATTTAGAGAAAATATTCTCTATCATCAAATTTCAAGGACATTCTTCCAATCAAGTCAAATTCAAATACATATTTCTAATACATGGATTCTTATAATAGGGCAGAAACACCCAATTAGCTTCCAGTTCAACAATTGTTTCCGATATAAAAAAATATCAACTTGATTCTATTTCCCTCTCAACTCTGATCTGTTGATTATTTTCAACATTTGCAATATTTTACTTTTAAATTTTACTTTTTAATTCTAGACTCCTGAATTAAAATACACAATTAAATCAACTGTTTGAACATTATCACATTGACGATAGACAATAGACAATAGGTGCAGGAGTAGGCCATTTGGCCCTTCGAGCCAGCCCCGCCATTCAATGTGATCATGGCTGATCATCCCAAATCAGTACCCCTTTCCTGCCTTCTCCCCATATCCCCCGAGTCCGCTATTTTTAAGAGCCCTACCTAGCTCTCCCTTGAAAGCATCCAGAGAACCTGCCTCCATCGTCCTCTGAGGCAGAGAATTCCACCGACTCACCACTCTGTGAAAAAAAGTGTTTCTTCGTCTCCGTTCAAAATGGCTTACTCCTTATTCTTAAACTGTGGCCCCTGGTTCTGGACTCCCCCAACATCGGGAACATGTTTCCTGCCTCTAGTGTGTCCAAGCCCTTAACAATCTTATATGTTTCAATGAGATATCCTCTCATCCTTCTAAACTCCAGAGTGTACAAGCCCAGCAGCTCCATTCTCTCAGCATACGACAGTCCCGCCATCCCTTGTAAACCTACGCTGCACTCCCTCAATAGCAAGAATGCCCTTCCTCAAATTAGGGGACCAAAACTGCACACAATACTCCAGGTGTGGTCTCACTAGGGCTCTGTACAACTGCAGAAGGACCTCTTTGCTCCTATATTCGATTCCTCTTGTTATAAAGGCCAGCATGCCATTCGCTTTCTTCACTGCCTGCTGTACCTGCATGCTTACTTTCATAGACTGATGTACAAGGACCCCCCAGATCCCATTGTACTTCCCCTTTTCCCAATTTGACACCATTTAGATAGTAATCTGCCTTCCTGTTTTTGCTACCAAAGTGGATGACCTCACATTTATCCGCATTAAACTTAATCTGCCATGCATCTGCCCACTCCCCCAACCTGTTCAAGTCACCCTGCATTCTCATAGCAGGGTGACAATGTTCTTGACCTCTTACACCATTTCCAATGAGCTTTCATTCAGGAAAGGAAGTAGGTGTGGTTCCTTCAAACTCT
Organism: Leucoraja erinaceus; assembly: GCF_028641065.1. Lineage (NCBI taxonomy): Eukaryota > Metazoa > Chordata > Chondrichthyes > Rajiformes > Rajidae > Leucoraja > Leucoraja erinaceus. Next base: position 36,196,686 of record NC_073389.1, read on the forward strand.
TTCAAATTACCCAACTAGTCAGCAAAAGGGACATATTCTTTCCATACAATACCCTCCAAACCAGAAATTTCATCCCAAATTAACCCATTCTCTTCCAAATGGGAATAAATCCTCTCCTGAAGAATTATCTCCAATAGTTTCCCCACTGTTGATGTGAGGCTCACCGCCCTATAATTCCCTGGATTCTCTGCACTTCCCTTTTCAAAGAAAGGAACAACATTAGCTATTTCTCCAGTCCTCTAGGACATCAACTGTGGATGTAGAAGACACAAAAACTTTCATCAAGGCTTTTGCAATCTCCTCTCTTGCCTCTCTCAATAACATATGATAAATCCCATCAAGTCCATCCACCTTAATGTTCTTCAAGAGCCCCGACACCTCCTCCTATTTAATCACAGACTGCCCTTGCATGTTAATTCTAGACTCCTGATTTAAAGTACACAATTAAATCAGCTGTTTGAACATTATCGCAATGACAATGTTCTTGATCTCTTACACCATTTCCAATGAGCAATCTCAGACAGCCCTTGCATGTTAATATTCTCTTAAACTGCTCTTGTATTAGTATTCTCATCAAACTGCCCTTGCACATTAATATTTTCAGAAAGCTAAAAAAATAACAAGAATTAGAAAATGTATTCCAGTTTTAACAAATTGATTAAAATGCTCCACTGTGTATCTTCGCAAACAAAATGTCCACATAAGAGTATTCCCAGCATTCAGTGTATGTTTTAAAATACTCAGTAGGGACAGACAACGTGCAATGTTGTGGCATCTATAGTTTCATTAGGAAATTCTCCACACCTTTCTAACAGAAAATGCATGTCCTACAACTTTTTTTGATGAAGGTGGAATGTTTGAGATCATTCTTGCAGTTACAAGCAATTGTATTTTTTCTATCTTTTGGGGAACTGATTTTGTTTTCAAAGAAATTATGCAAGATGTACAGGCTCTCTTGTGTTTGTGGCCAAATTAAACTTGCAGAAACGAGAACATTTTTAAGCAAGTGAAAATATGAGTCCAGTTATGGATACATCATATCCTACTTCATTGGAAATTAGTTTCAATTCATGTTTCAATGCAATGGCATTCTTATTCCATTCACCTAAATACCTCTGTACTTAATATGAAAGTAATACAGATGTATTTGCACTTGAATTTAAATCTGTTGTAGTAGCTCCATGTATCACAAAGAATATTTAGGTCAAGTGATCCAAAATCAAGATATAATGCAGAAAATTAAGACGACTAGCGAGACAAATTTAAACCAGAAAAGCAAGGCATCCTTTCAGATGTTGATTCATCCATGATGCGTGTCCACTATGTTCTGGTTTTGATTCTCATTTCCATCATTCATGTCCATGTTTTGATTATAGAGTGCTACTATTTTACTGCAACTAATTGATGTGGACCATTGTCACTTTTAGAATCCTGACATTCATAGCATACCATCAAACGCCAGCTCTACAGCAAATATCAGTATATTAATTAATTAAACAAATTTCAATTTATTTTCCTCTTGGAACATAATCTTTAGGCCACCAGCATAACCAAGGACCAGTCTTACGCTGGACACGTCCTTTTCTCCCCTGCCCCATCAGAAGTTTGAAAATGCATACCTCCAGATTAAGAGACAGTTTCTTCCCAGTTGTTAGTAGGCAACTGAACGGTCCTCTCATTAGCTAGAAAGGGTCCTTACCTCCCAACAACCAGGGGTGCCGCACAAGTGGCAACCCCGCCAATAGTTTCGTCCTTTTAAAAACTTTTAGTGTGTGCAAAAAGTTTTCTGTAAATGTTCTCCGGTTTGTTTTATGTGGGGAAAGCGGTGGGGGTTGGGGAAAACTTTTTTTTCAATTCTTACCTTGCCGGAGATGCAATTACTTTTCAGATCATGTCTCCGGTCGTTCTGCGGCCTACCATCGATGGAGCTGGAGGCCTCCTCAGACTGACCTTGGGCACCACTGTGGGCGTGGACTTAACATCGTAGTCGATCCCTTGCCTGGGATCGCTCTAACCCGGCCTGCGGACTTCACATCGGGAGCTCGAGGTCTCGGTGGAGGCCGAGTCGGGGAGTTCCAACATCGCGGAAGGTTCGACCAGCCCCAACGCGGGGATCGATCGCCGGCGCGGGGGAGCTGACATCTCCCCAATGCAGGAGCTGATCGCCCCGATGTGGAGAGCCAAAACGGCGCCGGCTACGGCAGTCAAGATCGTCCCATGAACGGAAGGCTCGAGAGCAAAGGGAAGAGATTTAACTTTCTTTCGCCTACATCACAGTGAGAATTGTGGAGGAGTCACTGTGGTGGATGTTTATGTTAAAATGTGTTATGTGTGTTCCGTTGCTTTCTTTGTATGAATGACTTAGCAAATGAAATTCCTCATATGTTGCAAAACATACTTGGCTAATAAAGTATTATTATGATTGTGATCTACCTCATTGGAGACCTTTGAACTCTCTTTAATCAGACTTTATCGTGCACTAGGCATTGTACCATTTATTTGTGAACTGTGGACGACATGATTATAATCATGTATCTAGTCTTTTCTTAGACTGGACAGCATGCCAACAAAATTTCACAGAGTAACTCAGCACACGTGACAATAATAAAATAAACTCAACCTAATCATTATATTCCCTTGTACTGCAGTCTTCAGGAATAATCTTTTTCACCAAGGATCCATACAGATGATCTGATCATATTTTGATTTATTTATTTTATAATGTCATTTGACATAATCTGAGAGAAGAGTAAGTGGGTAAATCTATTCTTGTTGCATATAGTCATTGCCTGCCTATTGGCGACTTACCAATCAATGATTGTATATTGTCTAGTCTTGCTGTGTGTGGATATGAACTTCTTCATACTGAGAAATGAAAGTACTTAACCATCATTCAATCATCAATGAACAACCTTCTGACCTCATGACGGGAGGTATTTTTTGATGCCCGTTATAGAGTTATGGCTTTTCTGGAGGTCATGTTTACTGCACTACAGCCACTATGTTGTATGTTAAATACAATGAGAAGTGAATCAAACTGGCCAATATGCTTTCTGCGACAGTGGGGATCTTAGGAGGAATGACTCAACACTTCTGGCTGAACATGAATACAAATGCTTCAATGTTAGCTTTACTCAGAAATATGCACATCACAGATTTACCTATTCCACGACTTTTAAGTGAAGTTTCATTTGAAGACATCAGGCTGCCATTGGAGATCTCGCCACCACTAGCCTCTGTAGGTTTCTTGGGTTGGTTTTCTTTCTTTGCATCTTTCTTTAATTCCTATAAGAAACAAAAAATATTTGTATTGCACTGGAATTTATACAAATGGTCACTATGACATTAAATAAGTCCAACTTTAAGCAAACTCTCCGAACACATTTTCAATGTGATAACTACTCAGAAAAAAATACATTTTTGTTGTTAACATACAAAAAAAGACACATTTGTTTTAAAAGCAATGTGATTGTTCAGAGTATATGGAAATTAAGGTCACCCACCATCATTTCATGCAGGTACGTGCCGTCAGAGTAGGTAAGGTACATAAATAAATAAATAAATTGAATCTAATCTAATAAAAAGGTAGGCAGTGCCTACCCTGAATAAAATTATAAAATTGTAATTATTAAATATAAATAGTAAAGGCACGGGAGAATTATGCTTACCTAAGAGATCAATCTCTTAGGTAGACATAATTCTTCCGTGCCTTTCATCCGCAGTACATTTAACACGCAGAAGTATGTGCTACACGTGCCGTCAACGCTGCTTCAAACCATCAGTGGCAATGGTCTATAAAGGCAGCTGAAATTCTGCCTTTACACCGTGGACTGGGTGCATATGCTGCGCATCGCAGGTTCCTTGGCGGGTTTTTCAAAGATTTGATAGTGATTATGTTAAGAGTTTCTCTAAGCAATCATGAAGAAAAAAACAAAATAATTAAAAATGACAGACGTAAAGAACTTCAACAGTGCAAAGAAACAAAAATAATTAGAACACTTAAAACAGCTTGGTATAACAGGAAAGAGTCGCTATGCAGTTGTATTTCAACAAATAGAATGTGGTAAGTAAATTTCTTTGAACAATATGTTTTTAAATACTTTAGAAGAAAAATTACTTTATTAAAATAGACTGACAAATGACTTTATAAAAGTCGAGAGAACAATCTGCGCATGCACGGTTTTCAAGATTTTTTCGAAAGCCGACTGACAGCTCACCAGAGAGGAAAATAATCTGCGCATGCGCGGTTTTCAAGATTTTTTTTTTAAAAAGCCGACTGACAGCTCACCGGGGAGAGAACAATCTGCACATTCACGTGTTTTCAAGTTTTTTTTTAAATTTTTTTATAAGCAGACTGACCAAAGGTACTGACTGCCTACCCTGACTAATTACTCACGGCACATGCCTGATTTCATGAGACTACTATTAAAATATTATCTGTGTTTTTTTATTGTAATAGCTCTTGGCTAATTTAAGGCAAATATAATTTCAGAACTTCCATACAGTCATTTTGGAACAGATTTCTCTACATTAGGGCAGCACAGTGGTTCAATTGCGAGTTCTGCTGTCTCAGCTCCAGCAACCTAGAGTAGATTCTGATGCCTAGAGCTGATAGTTTGCACACTCCCCATTTTTCCTCCTGTTAATCTTGGCCAAATTGGAGAGGGGTAAAAGCTTCAGGGCTGCTGGGAGATTTGGTCAATTTGGAATTGCTCTCTGCAGAACTGGGACAAGCTGCGGAGTGGTACCAGTGAGTCTAGAGCCTAGATACAAGTTGTAAGAAAATGATAAGAACATCTGCAGACCCTGTCAATTAGGTGCAATTACATAGTAACATTCGGAAGGAAAAGTGGTCATTTAAGGAGTAGTACCCCTCAGCAAAGAGTAAACTAGGAACTATGCCATGAAACAAGACAAAATAACTGTCCCTACATCATCAACTCGTTAAATTTTAATAAACTTTGCTACCAATATTCCTTTTGTCTATCGACAATAAGGGAATGGAATAGGTTACCACGCAACACACGTGCTGCTCCCGATGTCAAGTCATTTAAAAAGGAGGATTGAGCAACTAGATCTCCTCAACTTGGTCAAAAAGGCCCACTTCAAAATGTAATCACTACTCTACTAACTCCGACCTGCACAACATAACCACTGACGAGGTGTTTGCGCAGTAATCAACCAGAACCAGAAGAGGAAAATCTTCAGTATCAGAGGGAAAGGTTCACTGAGTGATAACAGCGTGACGCGGTATCGAGATCAAGTATTCATGAACTGTGCGCTAGTACTTTAAATCATTTTGTAAATTGTAAAAATCTAGCTTTTCGTATTGTCATGGGATCTGGATTTTATAAATATTTTATGAATGTAAATAAACTTAGAGTATATTAAGAGTTAGAAAGTTAAGATTTAGATTGTGTAAGTCCGCGGACTGTCATTTGTGTTGCTGCTTGTGCGAGTGTTTACGGATTTAGATACTTGAAGTAAGAGTGTGTTTGAGTTAAATAATTGTACTTATTTTAGAGCGTGGTATTGTTAAGGGCCTGTCCCACGAACATGCGACTCCATGCGGCAAGCGCTACCTAACCAGAAGCGGGGGCCGTGCGGAGGTCGAGTGAGTGACATGAAGTGCGAGCAAAGTCCGCGGGAAGTTGGCGCGTGACGTACGGCGTCGAGGCGGCAGGGTGTTACCGCACAAAATTTTTGAACGTGGTCAGTTTTTCGGAACCCCACGCGATAGTAATAGGTAGCGTGTTATCCTGATTGTGGACTGTGTTACTTACGTGTCTGAAGATCATTTTTGGATGTTTTGATTGAGGATTATATGAGTGCAAGAGTGTGTTTGATTGTTCCCTGGAGTACTAGGATTCTTGAGTGACTGAGGATTGAGAAAGTTGTAAGGTTGAAAGGGTGTAGACTTGTGGGAGATAGGCATTTGAATAAGAGAGTAGGATTAGTGGAGAAAAGGAGTAGCAAGTTGCAAGGCTGCTATCGCTTTGAACCATTAGCCATTGTCTAGGAGCGTGCTTGGTAAATTTAGGGATCAAAAGGGAAAGATTTAAGAATTCTGTTTCAGGTGTTCGGCAGCATGGGGAATAATGTAGGGTGAGATGTAACAGAAGAGGAAAAGAGCCCATTGCAACTAATGTGTAATGAGTTTCCTCACAAGGCAGAGATATTAAGAAATTTACCAGGAGTGTTAAATAAGAAATTAGGAAATAAGCTATGGCTGCTGGGGGGAATTAAAATACACAGAATGGATCATTTGACAGCATAATAATAACGAAGGTGCAAAAGAATTAATAGGGTTGTGGAGAAAATATTTAGAGGAACGAAAGGCAAATAAGGAGGTTAAGAGAATGGCTAGTTGGGAAAAAGCGATCGCTAAATTTGGATTAGAACTAAAAGGTAAAGTTGATCGATATCCAGGCAGTGGGAAGGACAGGAGTGGAGATGAAGGGTAACACTCAGAACAAGGGAAAGGTGGATCTCCTGGAAGAAAATTAGTCCCGGAAAAATTAAAGATTAGGAATCTGATGGTGATTGCTGACTTTGAGGGGGAAGGAGATGAGTATTTAGAAGAGTGGACAAATGTTAACGCCAGTGGAAGTTCGCAGCTCCCACCATGTTCCTCTTGCATTTCCCAGGCTTCACTAGCACTGTGTACGATTTGTGTCCGAAATAAATATTTTAGGTCTGCGGAATCTATAACAACTGCGGATTCTACATCTGAACAGATTCTGCCAACAGCAGATACTGAGCTACCAGATCCTTAGATCCTATCCACGCCATCATTGATAGATCGTCCAGTGGCTTATGTCACCCAGAGTAGAACAGGAAGGTTAGCTCCGGTGTTTCAAGAAAAGAAAGGTAGGTTAGATATAGTGCAACCACCAGAGTATTTCTGTGAGCCACAACCTAAACAGATTACTCGAGTAGAAAGGAATGATTTATTTGGGCAGTATCGGGAAACCCCTAATGAACAGGAAGATTTATCTGAGGGTGGGACAGTGATTTTAGATACCGAGATAGATTTTGACCTAACCAAAAGCTTACAAATTGAACAGGTATCCCATAGGCAGTTACCAGTAAGGCAAGGAATAGGTACAGCGGATTCGGCCAGCACAGTGAATATGAATAATCCCCGTGCCACAGACAACAATATGCCAAGGAAGACCCATGAAATAATGGCAGTATTAAACATAATCCCTGATAGGAAGAAGCCATCTGCTGCCTTTATGAATCATTTACGAACCACAATGCGTGTATATCATGCAGATTCCCGGGATTTGTGGGAGACCATACAACAGATAATTACTCCAGCTGAGAATACCAAATTTCTAATAGCCCTAGGACACCCGACTTATGAAACATTGGCAAACGCAGTAATGGATGACAGTGCAAGAGAAGAGGCTGTTTAAACTGCCCTTACAAAAACGTTTCAGAAACCGAGTTATGGAAATAAAACCAGAGAAGGGTGAAGGAGCAGATGAATTTCTAGACCGTTTTTCAAAATTATATACGGACCAATCGGGTGATTTAGACTATCAGAATGGAGCAAGTTCCCCTCAATAATGTGCTATCTTGTTGAATTGTCTCCCCACTAAAGTAGCGGATTTAATTAAAACTGATAACAGGAACTGGTCTGAGAACCGAGCCAGTCAAATATCCAGAGCTGTAAGATATTATTGCGAGGAAGGTAGGAACCAGGAAAATTATCCTGTAACTAGGAGAGAAAGTGAACGCAGAGCCAAGGAAGAATTACCAAAATCTAACTCTGAACCATGGATTCCCATAGTACCAGCAAATTACAGATTGGGAGAAATTAGGGTCCCAGATTACTCAGATTATTATCACCACTACACTCCCAATTTAGCATAAGAACATCTGCAGATCCTGTCAATTAGGTGCAAAATGCAAAGTATGGATTGGATGGCTACAAACCAGACATACACCTTGTAAATAATGTTGTAGAGTTCTACTTTGCCGAGTGTTGATTGGATGAGGTATTGACCCTTGACTGGGTTTCTTGCAGATCAGGGTAAATGTTTCTAAATTGGCTTCCTTGAGAAGTCCTGTTTGAATATAATTTATTGAGCTGCTGTATTATTGGGTTAGGGAAAGGTCTGTTATGTATGGGGTTAACCGATATCTGTAATTGGATTACTAAGAGACCACCCCCATGTGGTTCGGCCCCTCGAGGTCCCGGGACCTATAAAATTCCACTGCCACGAGGTCCAGCGTCGATCTTCCGGGAGAGGGCTTGGGACTGCGTGACCTTCTGGAATGTCTCTGTTTGAGTGAGGCATAGAGGGCTTGATCAGGCAAATACAAGGATCAAACCCCCGGTGGGATAGGTACAGTAGTTGAACTGCAACTGCGCTTTGTCAAAATAAAGAATAGTTGTTCAAGTGCTTGATTCAGTGTTTTTGAATGCATCTAGACTTGGGGGGGGGAAGCTTAGAACGAGCAATTTACATTTCCATATTCCAAAAATGTACTAGCTGGTAGATTAATTGGCTATTGAAAATTACCCTTTGAATAGATGGATTAGTGGGAGGAGAATCAAGGGAGTTGATGAGCATGTGAGAGAAAGTAGAGGGAAATAAGGGGGGGGGGGGGGGGGGGGAGGAGGATAATTGTACTCAAAGCAGATTCATCTATTAAGATTAATCATGATAATGATAAAATCACAAACACTTAACAATAATCTGATGAAGATACCCATGTCCTTCCTTCTTTTTCCCCTTTCATACCCATAACATACTCCCTCATCAAATTGAATGAGTAGATCCACAAATCCTTAGATAATCATTAGATAATCTCCCCCCATGTCTGCCTTCCGCAAAGACCGCTTCCTCCGCAACTCCCTTGTCAATTCTTCCCTTCCCTCCCGTACCACCTCCTCCCCCCGGGCACTTTCCGTTGCAACCGCAAGAAATGCAACACCTGCCCCTTCACCTCCCCCCTCGAGTCCATTCAAGGACCCAAGCAGTCGTTCCAGGTGTGACAAAGGTTCACCTGTATCTCCTCCAACCTCATCTACTGCATCCGCTGCTCTAGATGTCAGCTGATCTACATCGGGAAGACTAAGCATAGGTTGGGCGATCGTTTCGCCGAACACCTCCGCTCAGTCCGCAATAACCAACCTGACCTCCCGGTGGCTCAGCACTTCAATTCCCCCTTCCATTCCCAATCCGACCTCTCTGTCCTGGGTCTCCTCCATTGCCAGAGTGAGCAACACCGGAAATTGGAGGAACAGCACCTCATATTCCGCCTGGGCAGTTTGCATCCTGATGGCATTAACGTTGAATTCTCCCAATTTTGCTATCCCTTGCTGTCTCCTCCCCTTCCTTAACCCTCGAGCTGTCTCCTCCCATCCCCCCGCCCTCGGGATCCTCCTCCTCCCTTCTCCCCCCCCACCCCCCATCAGTGTGAAGAAGGGTTTCGGCCCGAAACGTCGCCTATTTCCTTCGCTCCATAGATGTTGCTGCACCCGCTGAGTTTCTCCAGCAATTTTGTGTACCTTAGATAATCATTGTCTGGCAACTTTCTTCTCCAAGTCAGACAATTGAATGCTCCAGCCCCACTCAACAAAATAGAGCATAAGATTTAAATAAATCCTTGGATGTAAACCATAGGCAGAATTGGTCACTGAAGCTGTTGTTATGCCACAGTTAAATTTAGAAAAAGGTTTACGATAAGAGAATTCTCTATATACAGTATATTACCAGTTTCCACCATTGCGAGATGAATAGCAAGCTATTACTCAATACCCAAGCGTCTTCTCTCTTACTCACTGGCAATGCAAGATGCATTTAAAGATGGAAATACTCAATAGAAAACTGAGGTAATGGTCCCAATCATCCACTTATAAAGCATCAGTTGTACATCAATCTGCTAATTTTTATCCATTTAAATGTGAAAGCCCGTCAGCCCCGATTTTCACCATTTTAGTGCGGGTTTTGCACCATAGGAAATGAGTACCAACCAAGATTTGCTAAATGGTTCAGTAATCTGCATAATCAGAAAAAAACACCGTTCGGTTTGGCTTGTATGTCAGTGAATAAAATTATGGGATCCAGTCACAACCCAAGTGAAACCAGGATATAACTTTAATTAATTTCAGTCTGGCAAAACGTTGAAACTGCCACATTAGACCTTGAATTGAATCAAAAGTTTAAAATGGTATTGTCATATATTTAGGTCAGAGTTCAGTCAACCAATCTACTATCAGATAGACGTCCTGCCGGGCTAAGCTGCCTACCAGAGGACTGGGAGAAATTCAGAGACCAGCAGAGGAGGACAAAGGGCTTAATTAGGAAAGGGAAAATAGATTATGAAAGAAAACTGGCAGGGAACATAAAAACTGACTGCAAAAGCTTTTATAGATATGTGAAGAGAAAAAGATTAGTTAAAACAAATGTAGGTCCCTTGCTAGAATCAGTTATTAAAGATGGGATAGCAGCACATTTGGAAAGTGGTGAAATCATTGGACAAAGTCAGCATGGATTTATGAAAGGTAAATCATGTATGACAAATCTTATAGAATTTTTCGAGGATGTAACTAGTAGAGTGGATAAGGGAGAACCAGTGGATGTGTTATATCTGGACTTTCAGAAGGCATTCGATAAGGTCCCACATAAGAGATTAGTATACAAACTTAAAGCACACAGTATTGGGGGTTCAGTATTGATGTGGATAGAGAACTGGTTGGCAGACAGGAAGCAAAGAGAAGGAGTGAACGGGTCCTTTTCCCAATGGCAGGCAGTGACTAGTGGGGTACCGCAAGGCTCAGTTCTGGGACCCCAGCTATTTACGATATATATTAATGATTTGGACGGGGGAATTGAATGCAACATCTCCAAGTTTGCAGATGACACGAAGCTGGGGGGCAGTGTTAGCTGTGAGGAGGATGCTAGGAGGCTGCAAGGTGACTTGGATAGGCTGGGTGAGTGGGCAAATGCATGGCAGATGCAGTATAATGTGGATAATGTGAGGTTATCCACTTTGGTGGCAAAAACAGGAAAGTAGATTATTATCTGAATGGTGGCCGATTAGGAAAGGGGGAAGATGCAACGAGACCTGGGTGTCATGGTACACAAGTCATTAAAAGTAGGCATGCAGGTGCAGCAGGCAGTGAAGAAGGCGAATGGTATGTTAGCATTCATAGCAAAAGGATTTGAGTATAGGAGCAGGGAGGTTCTACTGCAGTTGTACAGGGTCTTGGTGAGACCACACCTGGAGTATTGCACACAGTTGTGGTCTCCTAATCTGAGGAAAGACATTCTTGCCATAGAGGGAGTACAGAGAAGGTTCACCAGACTGATTCCTGGGATGTCAGGACTTTCATATGAAGAAAGACTGGATAGACTCGGTTTGTACTCGCTAGAATTTAGAAGATTGAGGGGGATCTTATAGAAACTTACAAAATTCTTAAGGGGTTGGACAGGCTAGATGCAGGAAGATTGTTCCCGATGTTCGGGAAGTCCAGAACAAGGGGTCATAGTTTAAGGATAAGGGGGAAATCTTTTAGGACCGAGATGAGGAAAACTTTTTTCACACAGAGTGGTGAATCTCTGGAATTCTCTGCCGCAGAAGGTAGTTGAGGCCAGTTCATTGGCTATATTTAAGAGGGAGCTAGATGTGGCCCTTGTGGCTAAAGGGATCAGGGGGTATGGAGAGAAGGCAGGAACAGGATACCGAGTTGGATGATCAGCCATGATCATATTGAATGGCGGTGCAGGCTCGAAGGGCCGAACGGCCTAATCCTGCACCTATTTTCTATGTTTCTATGTTTCTATGTAAAACTTGGTTCCAGAGAAGAAAACAGAAAAATAGAAATTAGGTGCAGTAGTTGAGAGGCGGTCAAGCTTTGCTCTCTCCCTTGTAGGGTTTTCTACATATTGCCCAAGAAAACTTTCCTGAACATACTTGACAAATTCTACTCCATCCAAGCCCTCGGCACTTAGCAGCCCCAGTATATATACTGGGAAAATTTAAAATACACTACTAATGATACCCCTATTTGAGGGTGGATAAAACAATTCCAATACGATAGTCATCCCCTTTTTATTTCTCAGCTTCACTCGTATAGCATAACTGAACAATCCTTCAGTAATGTCATCTTGCATAACTTATGATGTTCTCCTTAAATCAATAATGCAGCTCACCCTTCTCTTTTACCGTCATCTCTTTCTCAATTGTAGCATCTGTACCAAGTAACAATAAACTGTCAGTCCTGTCCCTCTTGTAGCCAGGTTTCCATAAAGGCTATAACTTCCCAATCCAACAAACGTCCATGCCCTGAGTTCATCCAACTTTTAGAATTATCCCAACTGAAAAGGACTTTGATTGGACCATTGATGAATATATTTTTTGGACAATAAGTGAATCATGAGATATGGAGACCAGGCAGTTAATCATTAATCTCAGTTTGCTTTCCTATGATTTTGAATGATACAAAAAACATGAGGAGCTGTGTCACACAGTCTTGCATTTATTTCTTATGACAGCATTTCTCCTTGAGGCAAACATTCATGATTGGCCACTTGCTAACTGTCGTCAAGATATGTGCAACACAAGGGAATAACCTTGCCCTCTGAATCCTTGTGTTGTATTTGTGGCATTCTCTACATTTTATAATATCAATTTCCATATTTTCTGGATAACACATAAATCTGCCAGGCATGAATACACCAAACATTCTATTCCAACTACAATGCAATTAATTCAATTACTCCAGAGCTCCATTGAATCAAACACAGCATGATAAAAGGGCTCAAACAGTAAAAAGAGCAAAAATCACCACCAAGAATGTAAACCTCTTTAGTTGTCAAACCTTCAATTCTCAATTAGAGTGAAGTGTTTTCTATGAAACAATACTTCTAATTCAGAAATGGTGGTTCAAACCATTGTGAACTTGCAAACACTTCAACTAGCAGTGTGCTACCTTAATTCAATTTGAAAAATATTTATGGGATAACTTTTGATGGATCAAAATTAAATCAGGGTGCTCTATCCGTCAATGACCAAAGGAGGAAAATAACAGGAAAACAAAAATACATTTGAATAATCAATTCTACCTATCAAATAAAGAGAAAATGGTACTTAGCTTGTTCACTCTCACCAATCCAGCCACCTGTCAGCATTTATCTCACACAGCGAGTGGACCAAGTAAGCAAGGCAGAGCAGCAGCTAGACCAGGACGCAGGCTCAATCCTTCTCTAGTTTTCTCCCACATCCCAAAGACATGTTGTTAGGTAATTTGCCACTGTAATTTGCCACTCCTTCGCCCCAAAGAATAAAAGGGAGATTTTGTGAATGTGTGAGCACAAATCAATTTTTATGGTACAGAGAAAAAAGGTGAGAGAGAATGGGATGCTTCCCAGATGGCTTCCTACAGTTCAGTTACCAGTACAAAAAAAAAGAAAAAAAAGTGCATGCAAAGAACCCCGAGCTATACATAATCTGTCTATGCCTTAGCAATGACTAGTAAATAATTTAAGTGTACATGTACATAAGAATGGCATGTTTAATAAAAAAGTACAATTCTCGAAATTCATCATTATGTCCAGCTTCAAAATCAGAACTGAACAATTATTTAATGGTTAAATCGCTTTTAATCTGCACAATATGAATATACTTGATATTTTCAGATATTAAAGTCTCTACTGGCAGTGCAAGGAAAGAAAATAAATGCAAGTAGAACAGGTGTCTGTTTTACCAATTCCATTTGCTGGTAGCTTCTGCCAGTTGAGGTTAACAGATAATTTTTCTTCTTCAATTGTTGAACCGTTAAAGAAGTTCCCATCTCTTTCCCTTTTACCCTCTAAGAAAATTAAGTTTTCCAATTCTCATCTATTTAAAGGCCACTTGAGGGGAAATTTGATATGATCACTAGTAAGATTTCAGTAACATCTGCACATACACCTGCCTCCTTTAATATCAGTCCTTTTCTTGTGTTTTTATATGACGAAAACAAGTATACATATAATTCATGCAATTTACATTTTTGCATGATGGCTTTGCATCTTAATTAAGATGGCTACATGGAAAGTAGCTGTGGTAACAAGAAGGCAAGGCTCTTAGAATAAGCAATTCAGAATCCAACAGGGCTATAAATGGCCACGATTCAGAGATCAATCATTAAAGGTGTACAAAATGATAACTGATTTTGGCAAGGTAAACAGAGGATAGCTATTCCCATCAGTGGATGATGAAAGGAGAGCCAGACAGATTTAAAAATTTGGGCTTAAAACAAGGGAAGGTGAAGAATTTGTTTTAATACACAGCAGTTACTTTCTGCAAATCACTGTCTGCAGAGTGGTAGCAACAAAACAGATTGGTGCCTTAAAAAATAATTGAATATGCACTTGATTTACAAGGCTACGAGGAAAGATTGGTGTGGGACGATATGGATTATTCTATTGTAGTTGCCGTTGAAATAATGAGCCAAATAACTTAATTTTATATTGTAACAATTCTTTGATTCAACTGTATGTGAAGTCAACAAGCTTGCAACAGATATGGACAATGAAAAAGTCATGTTTCCATTCACAGAAATCTACTTGGCTCAGTAATTATTTGAGAAATATAAGAAGCAATGCTCACCATAATTCAGGAATATGAAGGTGGTGAGCAAATTTCTGGTATAGAAAGCAATTCACAGTTACTGGTGGTACAGAGAAATATTTTCCCTCACTGAATATAGAGTAAACACTTCCCGCTACCAATAACCAGTTTATCTTTTGCCTGTATACTTAGAAAACTGCAACAAATTGCGACAGAACATAGAACAAACATGCTGCCTTTTGCAGCATTTTAATTGGAAACTGTTCTTCAATTCACAAATAACAAACACGAGCAAAATAATTATTAGCTTCCGATTATATTGCAGAATTTCTTGTTACCAAGCTTAATTTGCAATTATTTTGACGCTTCATTCCCAAGTATCAAAATTTAGGTAATATGAAGAATGTTAGTCAAAATTAATTGCATGCTAGATTATACTAACTATAGGTATGTTACAAAACTTACCGTCAGCGGCGCTGCAGTTCTGCCACTGGCCGTGTGCGCGTCTTTGGCGCCTTTGAGGGGGGGGGGGGGTGCGGGTTTAAAATGCCGTTTTCTCCTGCCTGTCGAAGTCGATCTTTGTCAGGCTGTTTAGCTGCTGAAGGATAATCGATCCGACTTGTGTTTTATCAAGTTTTTTAAAAAAAACATCGCTGGATAATTTAATAGCAGGAGTAAAATAAAAATCGACTTCTAAAGCCGTCAACGCCGACAACGGGACAGATCTCACGTACGGGACAAATAAAGGTAAGCCTTTCATTTTACATGTAAACGTGCTTCTTAGGATTACATTAATCCAAATTTTACGTTGTGTAAAGGTGATTTAGGCCCCATACAAATCGGCAGTATTTTTCCTGACGATATGGGGTTTAAATTCACCTCAAACCGCAACGTTCCAAACGATCGCGTTCCACAAAATCCCACTCGCAAGATGATTTAAATGGCCATTAATTTACGGGAATTAAACACTAAATTCCTTCCATTTCGCCTATAAATTCATGACAATGAGATTTAAAAATCATGTTATATTGTGAATTCTTGTGTGAATGTTATTTGGACACTTAGGCTATTAAAAAATGTTAACCTTTTCTTAAGAAATGGATAGATGTTTAGATCTAGTAATTGAGTTTTGTAATTAGCTACAATTAGGTAACTAACTAATTATATGCTTTAATTTCAGGTCATCCAAGTAAGATTGTTTCATATTTGTTTCAGAATGCTTCAATCTATAATAACTGAAATTTTTATTCAGTTCTCTTAATTTTTAAGAAAGTTATGGGCTTTTGACTGTCCTCGATCACAGCTTTTGAGTTAAGTCAATGGAAAAGCAATAGGGAACAAGATGCTAATTTCAGAGTATGAAAATGGCCATAACTCTTTTAATACTGAAGATATGAAAGTGAATTAGGTGTCAAATTAAACTTCTTTTTATGCTTTATCTGATGGGATAAATTGCAGACTTGATTTTAAAAATCTCAAAATTTTGTAACATTGCTACTAACTACAAAAATATATTTTTTTTAAATGACATTCAACATAAAGTTCAAATTACAAATCAAAATAAAGGATGGCTTTCATCTCCTATTATTACTTGTAAAGGAACAATGGAATGGCAGCCGACTAATTTCAATAGATAGTCATTTTTGTCCTGGCATGACATTTGCTGCATAACCAAAATCAGAATCAATTTGACCTTCAATAGAGGCTGAAGTGCTTAAGATCACCAAGACTAACAGAAACATTAATGATACCACGAACAGTCCTTGATTGTCTAGAATGTTTCATTACTTCAAGAGAATTAGCTTGCTGGCAGACAGCTATTTTCTTACATCATGAAGTGGAAGTTGAAGGAATGTGAGAAAATAATTTAAACTTAAATATTTAACCTTAACATTCAATAAAAATAATAAACTATCGCCATATAGAAATCCACTGAATTATTGACTTGCATAAGAATAGAAATTAACAGACCAATCCATATGTGGGTTCATATACTGCAAAAAAAAGTTACATATAACACCGTTTTCCTTCTCTCTTATTTTTCAGCACATTGACAGAGAGTTAACCCTCATTATAACATACCATGGGTGGGAATAGTGTTTGTTATTGCCGATTGTCTGTTGTAACCGAGTAAGATATTATCATTGTATGCAGTGGGAACAAAGAACTGCAGATGATAGTTAATAAACAAAAGAGACATAAAGTGCTGTAGTAACTCAGCGGGTCAGGCAGCATCGCTGGAGAACATGGATAGGTGATGTTGGGACCCTTCTTCAGACTGATTCAGTCTGCTGAGTTACGCCAGCACTGTCATTTCACCTTAAAAACTAGGCGTCGATGCTGCTGGTCTGCACCAGTGGACCCTTCTTCATGCAGCTGTTGTTGCAGCTCATGTTGTAGTCCCTGGGAATAGCGTTTCTTCAAGCCACTGCCAAAGGGAAGTGCTCGGTCACCGCAAGGCTCCCTTCTGCTCACCTGCTGCCACTTCCAAAGTGGAGTATGTCGGCTACTCCAGGGGACAAGGAGGAGGTGGTGGTGGGCTGGAGGAGGAAGGCAAGGGGAGGTGGTTTGAGAGGCTGAGAGGACAGAGTGAGGGTGGAGGTTGAGCAGGGAAGGGATAAATCAACTGCCGACAACAAGCAGCAGCAGGTGACAGAGGAGGGAGCCCCATGGTGACCAAGCATATCCTGCCAGTGCCGGTGGACTGAAGGGCTGCCGCCAGGGGCAGCAATGTGAGCTACAACAATGCAGGGCTCGAAATTAGCGGTTGCCCGGGTGCCACTGACCACCCAAAGTGCCGCTGGGCAACCTAAACGGCGAGTCATTTTGCCCAGCTTGGCACGCAGATACTGATTTATACCGAAGATAGCCACAAAAACCTGGAGTAACTCAGCGGGTTAGGCAGCATCTCTGAAAAAAGGAACGTGACATTTTGTGCCGGTGACGGCTGTAATGCATGGAAAAGATGCGAAGTATGGCGTGACAGAGGGTCGGAGCGAATGACGGGCCCCGCACAGTGGCAGCAGCAGCGACGGTGGCTCCATCTCCTCCTCATCCCGCCCAGCCTGATAACGGCCGCTGCATGCCACTCCGTCAACGGCACTTTCAAAACAAACCCTCTTGCACGCCGAGGCCGGGAGGAGGGAGAGAGGGGAAGGCGGTGGCCCCCTTCCGCTGTCTGCAGCAACTGCACCGCTTGGCCCCACACCTTCCTGTTGGCTGGCAGAGGGGGGGGGGGGGGGGGGGAGGGGAGGTGGTGGCAAGGAGATCCCAACTGCCTCCCCCTTTGGCGGCAGCACTTGGCGATGGGAAGGAACGGCCAAGGCAGCGATGATGCCGGTGTTGTCCGAAGAGCGCTGACCTTCCTTCCCACCTCCTCTGTCCTTTCCACTCTCTCTCTCTCTCTCTATCTCTATCTCTATCTCTTGTACGCCCCTCTCCATCCCCATTATCCTGAGACCCTTCCTTTCCATCCCGCACTGATCCCCATTCAGTTTTAACAGCTATTATCATAAAATGCCTTTAGAAATTTCCTTGCAACCTGCATATTTTGTTGTGGATAAATTACGTGGGAAGCGAGAGTGTTTCTGTACCAATAGCAATAATGACCCATGCTATGGCCATGTCATGATAATTTTTGGTCCTTCACAGAAAACATGCTTGCATCAATCTGTAGTGTGTAGATGGTCCAGGATTTATTGACACAAGTTGATCATACGCTGAATAATCCAACCACATTTTTGTTTGGAAGTGGAAACAAAATAGAAATTGCATTAATTGCAATGTGTAAAAAGAGTTGAGATACTGTATTATAATTTTGCTGCATGTCATTGTGGTATGTATCATGTCTTGATTGGTGAATATGTTTAGTTTGTGACTTTATTTGAAGCAGAAATAATATGTGAATGCTTAATTGAACATAATTCCGACTGGTAACTACGCACTTCATCCGAGCACAATATCGCACGTGTCATGCAAGCCTTCTTAAATGATCACCTAAACTGTCATTTGGCAACCTAAAACGCTGCCAAGGTTGCCCGGCTGGCAACAGGGAAAAAAAGTTAAGCGAGAGCCCTGCAATAGGCGTGTCACCAGACCGTGCAATGGGTAAAAAAGAGCTCGCTGGTGCACCTTGTGCTGTGGATGGGGCCGGCATCCGCAGGTCCGTCTGCTACACCAGAAATCTGTTAAAGAGTTTGTTAAAACAAGGGTTTACTGCACTTGGAGAATTAAAAAAGTTATCACAATTAATGATGACCATGAGACAGCAGATTATTGTAAAAAATTGTTTGTCACTTGCATCCTTTAAGGAAGGAAATATGCCATACTTACCCAGTCTGTCCCACATAAAATATTCCAAACCTTATATGATTCCAAACCTAAAAAAAGTATATTGATGTTGATTTTTAATCCCCCACTGAAACAACCTGGCAACACATTCTTCTCAGCAAGTAATTTAGGAATGCTGTTTATTTAGCATGCTGACCGGTTGCATCGTGGCTTGGTTCGGCAGCTTAAGTGCCCAGGAGCGGAAAAGACTACAAAAAGTAGTAAACACTGCCCAGTCCATCATCGGCTCTGACCTCCCTACCATCGAGGAGATCTATCACAGTCGCTGCCACAAAAAGTCTGACAGCATCATCAAAGACCCACAAAATCCTGGCCACACACTCATCTCCCCGCTACCTTCAGGTAGAAGGTACAGGAACCTGAAGACTGCAACGTCCAGGAAACAGCTCTTCCCCACAGTCATCAGGCTATTGAACTCAACTCAAACAAAACTCTGAACATTAATAGCCCATTATCTGTTTATTTGCACTTTACCTGTTTTATTTATTGATGTGTGTATATTTTTATACAATGGTATATGGACACACTAATCTGTTCTGTATTTATGCCTTCTATATTCTGTTGTGCTGAAGCAAAGCAAGAATTTCATTGTCCGATCTGTCCACACATGACAATAAACTCTTAGTTTATGTGCAGTTAGTTTACAACTAACACGCACTCCCTGGTAAAGAAAGCTTTACTTCCCAAGATCACTCAGGAACGTCAACTTGCCACAACAGCTGCTGGTGTCATTCTACCATTGCACCATAGAGAGTGTCCTGATACATGGCAGGTAGACAAAAGACATGGCATCCTGATATGGTATGGCAGCAGTTCTGTGGATGACAAGAAGGCACTGTAGAGTCATCAATACAGCCCAGAAGATCACCAACACACACCTGCCTGCCCTGGAAGAGATCTATAGCTCTCATTGCCTGCGGAAGGCATCATGCATACTAAAGGACTCATCTGAATTGAATTGAATTGAAATCTCATCTTGCACATCACTTGTTTGCCCTTCTGCCCTCAGGAAAGCGTCACAGGTCCATCAAATCACACACAAGATTAACAAACAGTTTCTACCCAAGGCCATCACCACTCTGAACTCTGCACTGAACACACAGCCCCCATAGGCAATATTTTGTACTGTCACAACACTATACTGTGAAATATTGCACATTGGACATTATGACTTGACATTTTCTTACCGTTTTTGTTATTCGTTATTCATCATTATTTATCCGATACGTTGGAGCTCCGCTCGGGCAGTGCGCCTGAAATTGTGTTGTATGTATTTACAATGACAATAAAGTATTATTATTATTATTATTTCTCATGGTCTGTGCTCTGCAAACCACCACATGATTTCCTCATTGATTCAAGACAGTCAGCAGTTGAAAACATTAGCGACTGAAATGGCTAGGGCTGTAATCTGGCATGTAGACAGTAGTCAACATTTTTTCCACACAGTTGCTCCAGTGTAGAATAAAGTGCAATAACAATCATGATGTCCAAATAACAAAAGTAACAGAATTCAGCAAATAATTGTTTACCTGCTTTGGCACAATTTGGTATGATTTATATAAATGGAACACTACATGGGGAAAAACCTCAGTTGTGTGCATTCTGCAGTTTCCATCAAAATATTGTTCTAATTATTAAAATGTCACATTTCAGAAAGTTCTTGTTTTCATGTAACTAAAAATCAATTCAACATCCCTCCAAACAACATTGCTCCCAACTTTAATTGTCTCCAGAATCATATCATATCAGCAAGGCCACTGAAGAAATTAATGCGCAGAGGAACGTGGGAGCATAATCTATTTTAAAAATATAGAGCAGTTTTTGAACCAGTTTCAAAAAAGGATTAAATAAGAATCCACTGGGACAATTTATTTGTCTCAAATTCTATGCAAGTTATAGTTTCAGTTATGTTTGGAATTGTTATGGTGAAGCTCCAAGTGTGGAACAAATCCTTTCTTTGAGCATACGTGCTATTACAGCAATAATGCCAAGATATGTATATAAAAAACTAAAGTACTTCAAGATTGAGAGTAATTGTTACATTTTATATTCCACATTAATCACACGCATTTGTAGAATTGGCTGCCTTTGTTCACTAGAAAACCAGTTGCTCCCAACATAGGCTAGCCATTCTCCCGATATGAATTTACAGTCCTGCAAGTAGAATTTATACCCAGCCATATGAATTATTGGGGAAAAGATACTGCAGGAGC
The DNA here is from genome assembly GCF_028641065.1 of Leucoraja erinaceus. Taxonomy (NCBI): domain Eukaryota; kingdom Metazoa; phylum Chordata; class Chondrichthyes; order Rajiformes; family Rajidae; genus Leucoraja; species Leucoraja erinaceus. The sequence goes on from NC_073389.1 coordinate 36,217,826, forward strand.
AAACCTACTTCTTTGAGCATGTCATTCTTTTCAACCTCTCACCCATGTAAATTGTTCATTCCCTAATAACTTACATGCACAAATATGCATGTATGTGCACACACACACACACGCGCACTGCACAACGCATGTGCGCTCCAAAGTTTAGCTGTGGGAGGCACCACCGGGCGGATGGGCAAGGGGAGGGACATCAGTTTGCTAGACGCTCCAGACAAAGGCGACAACTGAAGGCCCTGCAGCAGACTGGGGCTTGCCAGGATCAAGCGCCGCTCCTTAAGGCCGAGACTAGACTTTGAAAATGGCACAAATCCTGGCGACTCTTGCTTGTGGATTCAGTGGGCTTTTTCTGTACACTTTAATAATCAGGGATTGTTTTTAGGTACAGTAACACTTTACTGAACTGAATGAGTAAGGGAATCGAGGATCAGAGGACATAGCACAGGCGCAGGCAGCTGGGACTAGTGTAGCTGGGACATGTTGGCCGGTGTGGGCAATTTGGGCTGAAGAGACTGTTTCCACACTATATCGCACTAAAACACATGTTCGGGATGATTTTGTTGTGCCACTCTAAAATCCAACAGATTGAAATGGAATGGGAGCATTGACAAGCAAGCAAAACTATGCTATACATTTCAGATTAGTTGATGCACAGAAATGCTGAAAACTGCCAACCACATATCACCCTTCTGTGAGAGTCAATCTTCTTGCAGGAAACATACCGTGCAAATAGCTAAAATTGCAGGGCACATTTCTATCTGAAGTTTGCATTGTTATAGAATAGTTTTCAATTTTACTAGAAAATTCATAACCATCTACTAGAAATAGCAGAAAGAGAACTCGCAAGTAGAATAAAGACAATTATATTTTCTTTTTTTTTTAAATACACAAAGTGCTGGGGTTATTCAGCAGGTCAGACAGCTTCCTTGGAGAACATGGCTCGGTGACATTTTGGATTACATAGAAACATAGAAAATAGGTGCAGGAGTAGGCCATTGGGACCTTCGAGCCTGCACCGCCATTCAATATGATCATGGCTGATCATCCAACTCAGTATCCTGTACCTGCCTTCTCTCCATACCCCCTGATCCCTTTAGCCACAAGGGCCACATCTAACTCCCTCTTAAATATAGCCAATGAACTGGCCTCAACTACCTTCTGTGGTAGAGAATTCCAGAGATTCACCACTCTGTGTGAAAAATGTTTTTCTCATCTCAGTCCTAAAAGATTTCCCCCTTATCCTTAAATTGTGACCCCTTGTTCTGGACTTCCCCAATATCGGGAACAATCTTCCTGCATCTAGCCTGTCCAATCCCTTAAGAATTTTGTAAGTTTACGACTCTTTTTCAGACTGATTGAAGGGGGGTTGGGTAAATGAAAGTTGGATGAGAGGAGTATAAAGCATGACAGGTAATAGGTGAACACAGGTGAGGAGAGTTTTGATAGGCAGATGGTTGGACAAAGGCTAGAGATGAAAAAACAGAAGTAGTTAGACAAAATAATTGAAGAGTTGCGAATTGTGAAGCCAGAGGAAATGTAGGGGGTGGGGGGGAAAGAATTCAATGTTCTTACTGATAGGCTGTAAGCTACTGCATCTGGTGTTCCCGAGAAGGCCTCCTGTACATTGGCAAGACCAAACGCAGATTTGCCGATTGTTTTGGCAAACACTTGTGTTCAGTCGACCATGACCTACCCTGGTTACTAACCATTTTAACTCCTCTTCCCATTCAGATTTTTCTGTCCCGGGCCTCCTCCATTGCCAATGGGAGACTACATGCAAACGAGGGGAACAACACCTCATATTCTGAAGAATACCATCTCAGTCTGAAGAAGGGTCTTGACCCAAAAGGTCACCCATTTCTTCTCTCCAGAGATGCTGCCTGTGCCACTGAGTTACTCCAGCAGTTTGTGTCTACCTCATCTTCTATTTGGGTTACTTATAAACCAACTGTATGAACATTGAATTCTCCAATTTTAGGTAATCCCTACAACCCCCCCTCCCTCGCATTTTCTTCTAACGCCCTCTTTCACCCCCCAACCCCCCCCCCCCCATGGTCCATTACAACAAGGGTTATTTGTATATACATTTGTTTCCTTCATTAAAATTAATGAGACTTCAGCCTTGCTCAGAACGACAACAGAAAATGGCAATAACTCTAATTCAGTCCAAAGTTGGATATACTGGAGCACCTCCGATCCAAATAAGCCCAGGAAAGCCTCAGGATGCTGCAGGGTTTCCTCTTTGACCAGCTCAGCCCATGAACCAACATCCCTCTCCTCACCAGACCGTCTTTGTGTCCTGCGGGTGCCTCCTGCAGCCGACCATTAAGGCGCTAGAGGCAATGCTCCGGACCCTCTTCTGGGCCGAGTTGCGGCTTCCGAGCTTCCCTTGCAGGTAGCGACTCGCTGGGTCCTTTCATGCGACAGTGAGCTCGGTCTGTCGCCGTATGTGGCCGCAGGCGGCCCGCCGGGTCGTTCTTCGTGAGCGGCCCTCCAAGTCAGTCTTTGTTGGGCTCCGCGGCACATCCTCGGAGCCTTCGGCCATACCGCCACAATGTTTCCCGAGAGCCATCTTCAGCAAGAGAGCCTAACCACTTATCCTTGACAGCATATTCTATTATCTGTTTGACTGACACCTTATCAAATACCCTATGCATTTGTTCTCTCTACCACCAGCAAACAGTGGTAACAGTATACCATTTATAAAAAAAGTACTGAAACTACTTAGTTAGGTTGCTCTGACAGCTTCCCACAAATCCATAATATCTACCACCAGAAGGGATAAGTGTTTCAGGTGTATAGGAAGATAACCAACTCCCTGGTCCCCCCCGAGGGAACGGCGGGGGGGGGGGGGGGGGGGGGGGGGGGGGGGGGGGGGGGGGGGGGAACCTCACAAGAAGATGGGAAGAAAAAACTGCCAACATTCCTAGAAAAGCAATAATGCAAAACCCAGAAAAGATAAGCCACTTTATTTAAAATTAACTCTATTGCTACCAGTCTGCAGAGCCACAATACAATTTTTTGAATTAAAAAATCTGGCATTAACTGGAATAGAAAAATCATCTCTTTTTAAATTGGTAAACACAAGCACTGAGTCAGGCAGCAAGCTGCAGCTGACGTTTTCTTACCACATCCTTTCTGACTGCAGTTGCAAATGTTATTTCATTTTTGAATCCACCTAACAAGTAGGAAAGTACAAAATACCAGCGAGAGTCCAATAAAAATCATAGATCAAGCCCATATTCAATAATTATGACAAATACACATTATCAGGGCTGTACATATATCGTAACATGAAGGGAGAGTGGAAAATGTTTAAAAGTTCCAAGAATCTTTGCAGGAATTATGAACAGCAAACATTTAAACACCTCCAACACTATTACTTAAAATGACCAAAAGAAAAATAAATAAATAAGGAAGACCAAACAGAAGCAGTTCTTTAACCCCCTCCCCTCTTTGCTGATAGCTTTATTATAATAAATTTCATTAAGAGGAACTACATCACGATAACTTTGGGGTCGGCAATCTGAAAGCTGATCAAATTTCAAGGTGTTAGCAGCAAAAATACTCCATTTAAAACACATGTTCATTCCATTTGTTGAGGAGAGCTATACTGCGCACTGGGGACCAGTGGATGCTAATCATGCTAGCTGAGTTATTCTATCACATTTGAGGATTGACCATGGGGAATTAGTTTAGTACTTGTACATTGATACAAAGATATTTCTAATACCAACAACACTATTTCCTGTAAGATATTTTCCAGTTGATTGCACTGTGCAAATTTATTGGATTTTCTTGCACACTGCTTTCAACGAATGACTGTCAAACTCCATTCCCATTCCTACCTGTAACCCATCACAATTTCTACAATAGCATTCATGTAAAGGAATTTGGAAATACGGAAAAATTCAGAGGTTTTTTTTTAAAACTTTTAAATAGTTTAGTTTTGAGAATGAGTTGCAATTATAACAGCAATACACCAGAACCTTTTATAAATCTTTTAAATAAAGATGCTATGCAAGCTGCACCCTTATCTTTGTATCCATTGATCAGTATCTATTTTGCAAAGTTAAACTGACATTCCGATCTCCCATTTTAAAATAAATCCCGGCAGGCTATACAAAATAAAGTACTCAGTAAAAATGTGGCAAAAATAAATCAACTATATTTAAATGTATTTTTAGTTTGTGGACAGAGCGACGGGAGAGGAAGCCGGCGGTGGTCGCGCAGGAAGTGGAAAAGTCACCAGCGACAGCAAGAAACAGCAGCAGGTGTGAAAAAAGAGAACCCTATGATGACATACAGCATCCTGTCACCAGGGGCTACAACATGAACAAGAGCCAAGTTACTGGACCGTGCGGTGGGCGTAGAAGAGCTCGCCGGTGCACCTTGCGAGTTGGGGGGGTGGGGACCGAACCCGGGGCTCTAAACAGCCAGAAAGATGGTACGAGCTAGGGTGGCATCAGCAGATCCATCCGCTATATCCAAAATTCGTGATAGTAGTCCGTTAAAACGAGGATTTTCTTTACAGAAACTTGAGAGAATTTTTGTTTGCCTGATGTGCAGTACCTATCATGCATCCAACCTCTAAACAAAGTCCTATCTCTGCCAAAGTATTTTTACTGTCAATTTGCAGGTTATGTTTTCCGAGTATGGTCCATAAAGTTTATAAATGAGTCAATAGAAATGTTAATGACAACGGAAGATCCATATGGCTGCTTTTGGTTGGTGGTGTTTGGGTGAAGTTGTCTGTATTGTTTTAATAATTAAAGCATAACTGGATACGTAAAGCAATGAAAATGGTACAATCAAAGATCAAGTGTTTCCATATAGTCCCCAATCGTTATCTAGTCTCTGGGATTTATGAAGGCCGATTAAAAATTCAAGTAAGCAAAGAGACCAAAATGTCCCATGGCTTTAAAAAACCTTAATGCTTTGTTGTGTGCTTACGATCCGAAAGTAAACCAAAGTCTAATTTTTGCTTTTAAAAGTGACTAAAAATATCATTTTTGGTGATGCTTGCTTAAAAGGGAGCATATTCCAGGCAATCAACACTGACAATATTTGGATTATAAATATGGCTCTCTATCTATGCCCCTGGTGTGTTTTTCTGCCCTCTTCTTGAACCAAGGTAGTTCTCCTGTCTTGACCTGGAGAGGGGGGGAGGAGGAGAGAGGGGGGGGGGGGGGGAGAGGAGGGGGGGGGGGGGGGGAGGGGGGGGGAGAGGGGGGGGGAGGGGGGGGGGGGGGGGGGAGGGGGGAGGGGGGAGGGGGGGGGGAGGGGGGGGGGGGGGAGGGGAGGGGGGGGGGGGGGGGGGGGGGGGGGGAGGGGGGGGGGGGGGGGGGGGGGGGGGGGGGGGGGGGGGGGGGGGGGGGGGGGGGGGGGGAGAGGGGGGGGGGGGGGGGGGGGGGGGGGGGGGGGGGGGGGGGGGGGGGGGGGAGGGGGGGGGGGGAGGGGGGGGGGGGGGGGGAGAGGGGGGGGGGAGGGGAGGGGGGGGGAGGGGAGAGGGGGGGGGGAGGGGGGGGAGAGGGAGGGAGGGGGGGGGGGGGAGAGGGAGGGGGGGGGGGAGGAGAGGGAGGGGGAGGAGGGGGGAGGGAGGGGGGGGGAGGGGGAGAGGGAGGGGGGGGGAGGGAGAGGGAGGGAGGGGGGGAGGAGAGAGGGAGGGGAGGGGGGGGGAGGGGGGAGGGGGGGGGGGGGGGGGGGGGGGGGGGGGAGGGGAGGGAGGGGGGGGGGGGGGAGGAGGGGAGGGGGGGGAGGGGGGGAGGGGGGGAGGGGGGGGGGGGGGGGGGGGGGGGGGGGAGGGGGGGGGGGGGGGGGGGGGGGGGGGAGGGGGGGGGAGAGAGGAGGAGAGGGAGGGGGGGGAGAGGAGAGGGGGCGGGGAGAGGGACGGGGGGGAGAGGGCGGAGGGGAGGGGGGGGGGGAGGAGGGGGAGGGGGGGGAGAGGGGGGGGGGGGAGGGGGGGGGGGGGGGGAGAGGGGGGGGGTGGGGAGGGGGGGGGGGGGGAGAGGGGGGGGGGGGGGAGGGGGGGGGAGAGAGAGGGGAGGAGAGGAGGGGAGAGGAGAGGAGAAGGGAGGAGAGGAGAGGGGGTGGAGAGAGGGAGAGAGAGAGGAGAGGGGAGGAGGAGAGGGGAGAGGAGAGGGGGGGGAGAGGAGAGGGGGGAGGGAGGGGGGGGGGAGGGAGGGGGGGGGGGGGGGAGGAGAGGGGGGGGGAGAGGGAGAGGAGGAGAGAGAGAGGGAGAAGGGAGGAGGGGGGAGGGGGGGAGGGGGGGAGGGAGAGGGGGAGGGGGGGGGAGAGAGGAGAGGGGGAGGAGGGGGGGGAGAGGGGGGGAGAGGAGGGAGAGGGGGGGAGAGGAGGGGAGGAGAGGGGGGGAGGGGGAGAGGGGGGGGAGAGGGAGAGGGGGGGGGAGAGGAGAGGGGGAGGAGGAGAGGGGGGAGGGAGAGGGGGGAGAGGAGAGGGGGGGAGAGGGGGGGGGGGAGGAGAGGGGGAGAGGAGAGGGAGGGGGAGAGGAGAGGGAGAGGGGGGGGGGAGAGAGAGAGGAGAGAGAGAGGGGGAGAGGGGAGGGAGAGAGAGAGAGAGAGAGAGAGAGAGAGAGAGATGAGGAGGTGGAGAGAGAGGAAGAGAGAGAAAGAGGGAGAGAGAGTGGGGGAGGGAGAAAGGGGAGAGGAGAGGAAGAGGAGGGGAGAGAGGGGGAGAGAGGGGGGGGGAGAGTTTAGGGGGGGGGAGGGAGGGGGCCCACCACTTGCAGAGACTGATTGAGGCACACCCACTTGCAGAGACTGATTGAGGCACACCACTTGCAGAGACTGATTGAGGCACACCACTTGCAGAGACTGATGGAGACACACCACTTCCTGGTTTTATAGTCCCTCCACCTCCCTCCAGCAGGGGCAGCAGAGAGAATGGGGAATGTTGTAAAAACATCAATATCTCTGTCAATTTTCATCGACGGGAAAAATCCTCGGCATACATGCGGCGGAGGGGGGCTCTGAGCGAGGTGGCTAAAAATGACGGCCGTAGGTGGCGGCGTACTTTCGGAAATCGCAGCACAGAAAGCCAAAACCGGTCAAGAACAGAGTTTTAGTAATATACTAGAACAAGTGCAGTTGGGTCTGCTCCCCCAATGGTGTGATCCCCCAACCCAATATTCCACCATGCAGCCATCTCCTCCAACGGAACTGAATCCGTTCCCAAATGTAAGATTCCAGCACTCTCCTGCCTCCCTCAGCAGTGGATTAAAAACAAATTCCAATTTCACCTCCCCTGCCTGCTGCAGCAGCTCTAATTGCAATACCAATTGGCCCTCCCCCTCCTGTTGAAGCACTTGCTGTGATATCCCATTGAGGTGAAAAGTTCAGAGTGTTCCTGTCTTGCAACTTTGTTTTGAAGTGTGTTGGAAGCTGATAGGAAGGAGCAGCGAATCAAAAGGCAGAAAGGCAGCCGGACGCCAGGCGGCAGCCACACAGTTTTAATATATAACTAGACCAAGTGCAGACCCGTCGGGTCTGCTCCCCCAACCCAATATTCCACCATGCACCCGTCTCCTCCAATGGAACTGAAGCCGTTCCCAAATGTAAGATTCCAGCACTCCCCTGCCTCCCTCAGCAGTGGATTAAAAAAAAAATCCAATTGCACCTCCCCTGCCTGCTGCAGCAGTGAAAAGTTCAGAGTGTTCCTGTCTTGCAACTTTGTTTCGAAGTGTGTTGGAAGCTGATAGGAAGGAGCAGCCATCAACGAATCAAAAGGCAGAAAGGCAGACAGACGGCAGCCGGTCGGATGGCACGAGAGTTTTATATATTAACTAGACCAAGGGCAGACCCGTTGGGTCTGCTCCCCCAACGCAGCCGTTCCCTACCCGTAGCCCCCACGGGAGACATAGTCCTCCAATTTTAAATGGCGTCTTTGAGGCGAGATGCGGGGTAGGAGAAGGATTTGATTAAAAACGTGTACTTAAACACGACGAAATGTAATGAGGAGCGGATACTTAGAAAGAAAAGTGAAATCTCTACCGAAATGGAAAAGATCTCGGCGATTGTGCGTCTGGGGCTCTGGTACCGACGACTCACCTCACCGTCGCGGAGCTGGCCGAGTCCGGAGCAGGTGGAGCGGTGGTGGAGCGCTGCTACGGCCCGACCTCCGGAGATTCGGACGCTGCAACTGCGGGTCTGGTGGACGGCGGCACCGGGAGCCCGCGGGTCCCTGGAGGGAGACCGCTTCTCAGGGCTCCCGCAACGGCGACTTCTCCCGCCCGAGTTGCGGGGTCGAAGAGCTCCTGGAGCGGGGCCTTACAGCACCGCCCCGCACGGCTTGGAATGGCCGCGGGACTCTGCGAGCGCCCGCAGGGGGCTCCAACATCAATAACACGGTGTGCGACCTTGCACCACCCGGCGTGGCTTTAATGGCCACGGGACAATCGCCATCGCCAGCCGGGGGCTTTGACTTTGACTCTGACATCGGGGGGGGGGGGGAGTGCAGTGGAGAGATAAGTTTTTTTGGCCTTCCATCACAGCGATGTGATGGATGTTTATGTAAATTATGTTGTGTCTTGGGGTCTATTTGTTTGTAATGTATGGCTGCAGAAACGTCATTTCGTTTGGACCTCAAGGGGTCCAAATGCCAAATAAATTGAACCTTGAATCTTGAATCTTGGATTCAGCGTGGCAAGGAATCAAAGGAAGAAATGCAGCCGGCAGCCGTACATGTAAATGGATCCATTCCGATTGGACATCTGCGAGCATCGGCCATTCCGATTGGACATCTGTGAGCATTGTGACATCACACGATGGAACGAATCAAAAGGCAGAAAGGCAGCTGGACGGCAGCCGGTCGGATGGCACGAGAGTTTTATATAATAACTAGACCAAGTGCAGACCCGTTGGGTCTGTTTCCCCAACAGCGTTTGCGGGGAGGGGGGCGTGAGATGTGAAGAGGGGAGGGAGGAGGAGGAAACGGGATAGATTTTGGAGGGAAAGGAGAGCGCGGTAGGGGGTGAGAGATGGGGAGAGAGATGTGGGGGAGGGGGGGATGGGATAGATATCTGCCTTGACTAAGATGTGGCTCCAAAGATATGAGAAATTATCCACATTCTTTAGGGTATTTCTATGAATCCTTATTGTCAAAGGATGGTATTGCACAGTGATTTGAGGTTGGCAGAGGCCCTTTGAGTTGCAGATGTTGAATGCAAGGCGCATCCTTCTATATGCATCGATCATAGCATGAAATCCGACGATTACTGAGATCCAGGTGAACTTGGCTCTAGAATATCATCACCATGGTTGAACAGTTTACCTTTATTCTGAAGGTTAGACCCATTCCAGCTGAAATTTGTTGGAGGCAAGGTGCAGTCATGAAGCAAGAAAGATTAGAAAAAATGTCAGGCAATTACTCAATTCTGGTCATTGATGCTCAATGACATTGGCTGTGGCAGACGCATTAGTTAGGATCATGGCTGCATGCTATCATGAAGCAAACATAAAATAGAGATCAATTTCCGTGGGCAGCTCAATTTGAAAATAATACTCCATAGTCCCTCCCAGTTTTGAGTGAGATTTGAGTGAGATTTAAAAAGTCCATAATTAAATGTCCTTTCTCCTCACTGCATTTCTTTGAACATGTTAAGGATCACGTCTACTGTGCCTCTTAATGGACAGAATCCACATTATAATATTTGAAGCTGATCTTTTGTCACTGGTTAAGAAGCGGCTGAGAAGGACCATATCGATTACTTTCGTTGTGGCAGATGGCAGAGAGAACATATTCTAGTTATCTCAATCTAACTTGCCTCCTGGGCGTGCATATTTCCGATGATCTTTCCTGGACCAGCACACCGATGCAATTATAAAGAAGGCACATCAGCGACTCTACTTCCTGAGAAGATTATGTAGATTCAGCTTGTCGAAGAGGATTCTCCTAAACTTCTACAGGTGCACGGTAGAGAGCATTCTGACTGGTTGCATCGTGGCCTGGTTTGGTAACTTGAACATCCAGGAACGAAAAAGACAACAAAGAGTTGTGACCACTGCCCAGTCCATCACCGGCTTTGACCTGCCCACCATCAAAGGGATCTATCGTAGTCACTGCCTCAAAAAGACAGCCAAAATCATCAAAGACTCACACCATAATTTCATCATTGCCATCAGGAAGAAGGTATAGGAGCCTGAAAACTGTAACGTCCTGGTTCAGGAACAGCTTCTACCCTACAGCCGTCAGGCTATTAAACACAACAACGAATAAGCTGAGCTCTGAACTGCAAAATACTATTATTATAGCGCTATATTTGTTATTTATTGAATTTTCTTTTTTTTCTCTTCCCCCATTATGTGCTGTGTTTACATATTCACATATTCTGTTGTGCTGCAGCAAGTAAGAATTTAATTGTCCCATCCAGGACAAATGACAATAAAACACTTGACTCCTTTCTTGAAAATCATCATTATTAAAGCACTATTAAAGTTACCTTGTTATATTTTCATCTTCCTAAATGTGGATGATAAGATTCAGGATGAGTGATCAATGGTCTTCACTTCCAGATTTTAGAACTTCAGCTAGGTGCCATCTGCTCCCATGGTTTTCTTGTCTTTTAGTGGGAATATGGCCCTTTCGAATTCTTGTTGGTGAGGAGTAAGTTGGATGATCAGCCATGATAATATTTGAATGGCAGTGCAGGCTTGAAGGGCCGAATGGCCTACTCCTGCACCTATTTTCTATGTTTCTATGAGTAGCAGCTAGGCTGAACCCAATAACGTGATGTACAACGCAGTTAAGGGTACGCAATCAGCAACAGAACTATTGTATGGGTTGACAAAGCCAGGTCTTGACGCAATAGCGGGCAAGAGGATGCAAGACAAGTACAGGACAAACTCTTCTATGTGACTGCAATGTCCTATAACAGAGTGTGTCCTCTATGCAAAGGCAGGTCCTCATCTCCTCACAGACCATACAATGGTCACTTCTACCAACATTGTCATCTGTCACAGGTAGACTGGGAAGGAGGAAGGACTGGCAGAGAGGAGAAATTTGGGCCTGGGGTAGATCAGTCACGATCATATTAAAAAGGACTCGGTCTGTGATAGTTCCTCGTCTCTTGTGTTCTTGTGAAGAGTTCAATTAACTTTATCCTTCGTGTGGTTCGCTTACTTGGTCTCTTTTGGTGCTACCAAGTCACTGTTGGTGTGGGCACTAAACTCCCTCGCACAAATCACTTTCTGTGCACTTGATCCTTTCAGTGCTTTGACATCTTGGAGGAGCAGTGATGCATCAGCTGAAGGGAAAAAGTATATGGTATTGAGAAAGAAGATTATTTGCCTAAGTTTGATCTAATGGATTTTTCCAGTGGTACTCACTTTCTGCCTCTTCCTTTGGCAGTTCTATTGTGCTGCAGGAAAGGACGACTCAAGTATTATGATGGAGGAGTCTGACACGGAGTATGTAAGGACAATTCACTGATCACAATAATGGTCATGCTAGAATAAATTGTGTGTCTACTCTCCCAAAGTTTCCCGGTCCCAGACCTTTGCGAGGTGTTTTTACAACATTCAGGGACTACGAAGGACTTTGCCACGTTAATTTGAAGCTAACGTCGATGCTTTGTGGATGCAATTATTTTATTTTCCTAATTCTTTTTCTACATAACCAGTGATTAAGATAAAATTGAGTATCTAGCAATGCCATTTCAGAGGGAGCATAGAACATGAACATAGAATAGTATATCACAGGAATGGGCTTTGGTCCACAACATTTGTGCAGAACATGATGCCAAGTTAAACTGATCTCATCTGCCTGTACTTGACCATCCCTCTACTTCCTCGCACTTCCATGTGTCCATCCAAACGCCTCTTAAATGTCATTATCATATCTGCCTCCACCACCACCAACCCTGGCAGTGCGTTCCAAACACCACACCCACCGAACGGAAAACTTCTCCAACACATTTCCATCAACTTTTCCCCCTCTACATTATAGTTCTGCCCTCCCATGTTGGACATTTCTGCCATGGGGAAAAAAGGCTCTGACTGTCTACTCTATCCATGCCTTTCCTAATTGTATATACAAATAAAATGCTGGAAGCATTCATAACTTTATCATAGTTAGATTGCCTTATAGCAGCTTGTCATCCTATGCAGAGAGCCCTATCGCTGAACAATACATGCTTGCTTTAAAAAAAAAAATCAAGTCAACCACAATACAGTGATTGAGAAAGGCCAAAACAATCCAAATCCAGATTTGACAGCTCCAGTTTGACATCTACAAAAAAATTCCGTGATGTGCTTTTTATCATGACCAACAGTGCTTAACAGTTATTTTTCAACTGTTGAACCAATTATGATGTAGGGGAACTACAGCAGGTCCTGATTGACAACCTTGCTCTCAACATCAGTTAGACCATGTTCACTTTAAAAGATGAAGGGATCATGACTAGTATCACAACTCTGATCACATTCAAACTGCTCACGGAAGGCCACATCATCCTTACCCTTGCTTGACACCAAATGCTAAAAACAGTCACTTTATTCATAGTTCTTGATACGTCAAGAGATATCCATCAGCACAGAAGTCATTCTTGGTGACTCTGAAAAAATGTAATAATGTCCATGACTCATTGGAATCCTATTCCTATATCCAGAAAGCACTGTCCACCTTAAGTTTCTTTGCATACATGTGCTCCAGTCAATTAGTGGAAAGAGAAAACAACTTTGCAAAAGAGCTTACCCTACCCCAATTACGTGGCAGAATCCATGGTTTTCATACAAGGCTGATGCCACCTTGTTATCCACAGAAATGAAATGAAAGGTCTGAGAAGAAGCATTTTTACCGATTTTGCATGCTGACATTGTACTAATGTTTAAGATCTTCCGTAGCAGCATTATTCAATTGGAAGGCATTAAATTCTGTTTTCCTGCTATTTTTTCCCCTTATGATTCAGTTTATTGGCAAAATAAATGTGGGAAGGGGAAAAAATATGGCAAAGTTTTAACGAGAAACTGTGGGATCCAGTAAAGACTCCACACGTAACAAAGTTACTTTGAGACAAAATATTTAAAAACCATGGGGAAAATTCCAGAGCTAATGCAGAAGCTGATACTTTTCAACTCTCAGCCTAACAATGCAAAACCAACTATTAATAGGACCAAATTTTACTAAGCATTAATCTGCATTTACTCTTAAAAGCAGAAAAGATTAGTGATGCAACAGCACATACAGGTTGTTAACTTCCCCATAATTTAACCTCACCTCCCCAATCCTTCTTATAGGTTCCGCCTCTGTACATAAAGTCTATGCCACAAAATGAAACACCAGATTTCCAAGTAAATTCTGCAAGCAACACTAACATCAGCAACTATGATCTTCTATGGATTGTGTCTTTGGTTGCACTATAGACTTCTGTTTTTGCAGTATTATGGTTACTTCGTATTAAGGTTATTAATTTTCAGTTTAAGTTTAGGTGTATTATTGTCACATGTACGGAGGTACAATGAAAAACTTTGTTTTGTATTATATTCAAACATATCAGATAATACTATACATAAATACAGACTCAAGTACAATAGGAAGAGCAACACAGATTGCAGAATATAGCTCTTAGCATTGTAGTGCATCAGTCCCATTCCAATGTCCAAATTGGGGTAGAAGTGAATCAGACAGTATCCTTGCTTATGGAAGGACCATTCAGAAGCCTGATAACTATGGGGAAGAAGCTGTGCAAGCCCACTAAAGTAGTGTCATCTGCAAACTTGTAAATTGAGTTGAATTGCTGAATTTTGGCTGCACAGTTGTGAGTGTATTGGGAGTATAGTAGGAGATTGAGAATGCATCCTTGTGAGAATTATTGTGGAGGTGGTGTTGTTACCTACCCTCACTTGCTATGGGCAGTGGATCAGAAATGTAATGTATTTTCTATTATTATTTGTGTGCTATTACATTTACAGGCCTATGAGATTGCAACACAAATGATTTTATTGTTCTATGCTTTAGTATAACCAGGCTGTTTTTGTTTTCTACTCTGGTGTTATGCTGAAATTAATAGCTCCCAACACACAACAGGAGCACATGCATACATTTGTCAGATTCATCTGGATAGCAGTTAGGGAACCAAAATTTACCAATGAACAGGTTTAGAAGGTAACAAATTTCACCAAAGATATGACTTTAAAAGCACATCCACAAATTCATACCATCAAATATAATTTACACCATTACTCCAGTGAAAAGAATAAATGCAAAATAATAAATCGAGTTATTTCACTGCTAAAGATTAATTTTGTGAATTAAACCTGATCAACACATAAATAGTTTTCAGTTTAAGGTTTAATTTGTATTACCTGACAATTCGACCTTAAATATAATATGCCTTCTTTAAAATAGAAAAACATTTTATTTTTTGGCATAAAAAAATATAAATAAGGGTGATAAGCCTCTTATGTATATAATAAAGTGCTGTCTAACAAGCTGGCTAATAATATCTAATTTTATTAGATAACTTAATGTTGGCTGATAAGATATAACAACCTTTTAAATCATAAAATACCTGGGAGTAAATAGTTAAAAGTGATGTGAACACCTTTGATTTGCAAAGGGAAAAAAAAACCCTCAGCAAGGATAGAAAGATGGGAACAAGAGAAAACATCAAACTCCAAGTTACTAAAAGGAAACTGATCATCAATTTCACAAATCTGGTCCTGTTTGTAATCATGAAGTTATTACAAAAGATGTCGGGAATGTAAACACATTAAAACAGTGTGCCCAAAATAGTTAATTCTGATACCATTTAAAAAAAAATCTATTTTCTTCCTCCTTCCCAAAACTTGGAAGGAGACGCAAGCGACTACAGGTGCTGGAATTTGGATCAACAACAATCTGCTGGAGGAACTCAGCAGGTCAAGCAGCTTCGTTGTGCAGAGAGGAATGTTTGACATTTCAGGTCAAAATCTTGCATCATGACCGATGCAAGGTTTTGACCCAAAACATCAACCTTTCTCCTCGCTGTTCCACCCACTGAGTTCCGACTGCAAATTGTTTGCAAAAAGTAAATGTTGCAAAAAAGCTGATCACAATTAATTTTCATGCATATTTGTGTTTCAGAAATTATTATTATGTATTTATACACTGCATTTAACTTGTGAAAATGGCCCAAACCATATCAATGCATTGTAAGATTGAAGTCTTGAGTTATAGCTCAATCAAGCATTTTAAGACAATTCTTAATGGGGAGAAAAGATAGTATCTACATCACTGAGGATGCAGCCTTCATTGCGATATAAAGGGGACACCAGAGTTCACAGAGGGTTGTAATACTGAAGGAAAGATACAGTAGAATAGACGAATCAGCAATAACATTTGTACACTAGAATGAAGATATAAAAACCAAAGTGTTGATTGAACAGAGAGCAACATGAACCAGGACATGGGTAATAAATGATGATAGTATATTTTTGAACATGGTCATTTAATGAGCGTGCTTATTTGAACTGAACATGGTATGCTGGCCTCATATGCTCTGTCAGAATCAGGTTAGGATGTGACAAGGGCATGGATAATGGTTTTAGCAGTGGATGTATTGAGGGAGGGGAAGTAGATGATGTACAACTTGGTGTTCAATTGGCTAATTAATAATAAGCCAACAGTACACATGGCAGTGCTCTATTATTCAAACAATTTCCTTGCTGTTCGACCTCCAGAAAGTCAATAAAATCCAATAAAGTAGAAACAAGGAATTGTAGATGTCTGTTAATACACAAAAGGACACAAAATGCTGGATTAACTCAGGTCAGGCAGCATCTCAAGAGAACATGGATAGGTGACATTTCAGCTCGAGACCCTGCTTCAGTAGGTCTCCAATAGAAATTCAATAGGGATCGTCTATCAGCTTATCTTATATTTAAAACATATGAAACAATATTACTAGAGAAAGTATGTTATAGATGCAATTCAAGCAAGAGACCATACACCATGCCATAATAAACCATCAGAGTTTAGAATAATTTTCAAGCAAGTGTCCATATTTGTCTTTTAGTGAACTCTTCAGGGTTGAGGGTGACTTTTTTCCTCAGATTTTTTGAGATGGCTAATGAGATCAATGAAGGATAGGAGGGGCTTTATAGGGAAAGCAGGTGAATATTATCAAGGTGGCAACTTCTTTCCACTGATTATACTGATTATATTGTGTTACCAACAAATGAACTCAAGGATTTCAATGGTATCCCAAATTCACCTGCTCCTACATTGCAAACAATTATGGATCATGGATTCCCATGTATTGGATAGTTGTTTAGTTTTGAGTTACAGCATGGAGACAGGCTCTTCAGCCTACGGAGTCAGTGTCGACCATTGATCAGCTGGTCATGCGAGTTCTGTTATACCAATAAATTTGCAAATCTGGGATGTGGGAGAAAACCAGAGCATCCGGAGGAAACCCAGCTGGTCACAGTCAGAACGTGCAAACGCAACTCAGACAGCACCCCAGGCCATGATTATATCCAAGTTTCTGGTGCTGTGAGGCAGCAGTTCTACCAGCTGCACCACTGTGCCACCACTTAGGATGTTATTTTCAAGGCAGATTTAAGAATATTTTTAAATTGTTTCCCCATGGTATCAATCACCAACTTTACTCAATTTAGAGATTGATGGATGTTTAGATATTATGAGAATCAAGTGATCTGGGTTTAGTGCAGGAATTCAGCACCAAAGTACAAAATCAGCAATAATTATTGAATGCCACAGGCAGCACAGGGGTGTATAGGCCAAATCCTGCTCCTAATTGTCATGTACTTAATTTCTTAAGTAACCAAATTTAAAGTACAACATTTGTTTTGGGAATAAGGTGTCAGATAGAACAGCCAATTAACCTGCCAATTGGAGCTGTGTGAATGTTATTAAAACCCCAATAGCTTCTGTTGCAGACTCCCTCCATGGAGACGATCTCTGCAAAAATTAAGAGGAATCAAGGGGGAGGGTGGAGCACTGAGGTAGCCAGGTGCAAGAACTGTCAGATCCTCGCCTTGATCCGAATATAATAAACACTCCAAGGGCACTGAACACAAAACTGTTTGTTTTATTCATCCTCCTTTCCTTTACATTCCCGCAACATGTGTCCCTGGACTACCACAACAGTGATACTTTTGCCACATACATTGTGTTTCTATCATATTTGACTCCTTCTGGCGACCAGACCATCACCTTATTCCCTCATCTGGACTCCACTGTGTATGGTTGAGGATAGAAGGGCGTGTCCATTTTCTTGGACTTTCTCTCCTCACAAACACCTCATCTCCTGGCATCACATCTGATAGTCTGGCACCTCATCTTCTGTCTACATAGAGCTTTGATGCCCCTTTCTTTTCTGCATCATGATCTCTCACTTCTTGGTCATTTACTATGTCATTAACCCATGGTGTCTTGGTCCGGATTTTCCTTCCAAACAACAATTCTGCCAGACTCTTCCCTGTTGTGCTGTTGGTGTAGCTTGATGTGCTGCTACATATGATAAGAACATCTCCTTCCTGCTTTGCTGAATGAAGGCTGATTACATTTGGTAGACTTTTTTGACCCAACCTCTCATAAAACTCTCATTCAAGCACACACCAGCATTCACATCGCACCTCACAAATAGACAAATCATTTACACCTGGTAAAAAATGTGATCTATTTGTGTGATTTGCTTATGGCATGTGGGCATCTCTATTTTATTGCCAATTCCTAATTATCCATGGAAAGGTGGTGATGAGCTTCTTTCTAGAACCATGCATTCTCTGTGGTAATGGTACTTCCAGTTTGTCAGACAGCAAATACCAAGAATCAGACCTAGCAAAGGAACAGCAGTATACTTCCATGTCATAATAGTGTGCAACCTCGAGAATTTGTAACTGGCAGGCTTCCCATGTAAAAGTTCCCCTTGACGTCATTCAATCCTCCCGTTGGACATAAACAGAACTTGCCCCTTCATTTAATTGCTGGAGCAGTATCCAAGTGATATCGCTCCCTTTTTAATGTTTTTATATACTTTTCCAACAACTAAAAAAAAATAAAAGTACAAGGTTTTAGAACGATGTATTACCACATTAATCTTTATTAAGCAGTAATACAGTCATATAGTTCGTGTCTTTATTAAGCCATTGTCATTCTGAAATTCCCATTCGATTGAGCACACAAATATACTACCAGCTTGTGTTGGTATTTTAAGACATGGCACAAACTCTCTTCCCCAGTTCAATACAATTGAAAAACTCTTCCTAAATCCAGAAATGTTAAACCCAAGTACATAAATATCTCTTCATTTCAGGTCAATACATTTATCCAAAGACCATGCCACCCAGGTCAAGATTCTGCAGCTGGAGGAAAAAGCCTCTTGGCATCTCACTAGACAAAGTTCATAGAATTATAAACCACAATGGGACTGCTCTAATTTCTTCTAAATGCCACAAACACAGGTTAATTCAGCTCAACATTTCCACACTTGAAAACTTTATCCCTCAAATCCAACTGAAGAACCCCTGCAGAATCCCACTGACCAACAACAATAAGCATATTTTTAACAAACTGAAAAAATTCTCTGTACTTCTATTCTTCCCATCAAAATGAACACCTCACATTTCTCTGCACTGGATCTCATTTACCATCTTATTGCCTATTCACAGCCTCCATTTTGTCCAAGCACTGGTGATTTTAAGGCTTCCTGGTCTCAATGGTCAGGCTCAACGCCATTCTTGGTTCGTGATTTTGATCAGCTGTCATTAAGCTTAATAACCATTCTTCTCAAAATGACACCCCTGGAGTGCTTTGGGACATTATCTCACATTAAATGTGTTATATAAATGACAGCACAAGGCCCAGTAAAACTGGCAAGTATACGAAAGCCAAAATGGTTTGTAATGCAATTACTTTTGCAATTGGTGGCTTGCATTCCAAATGTTTATACCCAATCAACACGTTCAAGTTGCCAGTCTCAGACGTATTACAGTATGTGGTAGAAGGGCAAAAAATAAACATTGCATTAACTGAGAGTTGTGCAGTTTATTTGAAATTAAACAGGAAACAAACTTGAGTAAGAAAATGAGTAGAAACTAGGCTCATTTTATCTCTTGCTACTTTTGTGCAATCTGTGACACTGTGCACTGGCACCCATGAAAAGTCAATCGCAGAAGCAAATGCAAATAACAAAGTTCGGTATTCCAAAAAATGCAGGGAATCATGGGATTTGTCAAAGTAGAAGTCAGTAGGTGCATTTTATAGTCACTGAGAATGCAGGGGCACCATTAAAAACAACTTTAAGAATTAGGATATTTGTAACCAAACAATACAACACTTGGGCCTACCTCTACAACAAGGGTTACGTCCTACAACCTTGGACTTTTTTCCTTGGCCAACTCAATATAATTGCTTGTAACTATTGATCATAACATAGTATGATATTGACAATTTTATCCTTATTTCTATTATTGTGTGAGAAAACACCTTCCTTGGATGACAGTTTGATGGAATCCAACCTTTCCCAATCCTCTCAGCTGACAAGAATTCTTTGTTGAGTAATTGCGAGGGGGAACAGTTGCAAGAACTGAGCCTACATTGAGATTGTGCAATCGTAAGTTTAAAGAGACCTGTAAACTGTACCCAATACTTGTCTGTGACACATTCACAAGCCTTCCCAAAACGTTAAATCCAAAAGAAAAACAGCTATCTTTATATCAAAAACCTTCACGTAAATGGCAAATGTGTGTGAATCATAGTTAAAGCAGTCAACTAAGGATGCTTTCTTGTAAGTTTAAGAAAGATATAATCTCAAAAGTGTACATATGCAGAGCCAGACACTGAACTCAAGCACTATACATTATAGTAAGCAATGACAAAAGAACATCTCTGGAATAAACTGAAAGTATTTTTAAATACACTTCAGATTTTACTAAATCTGTCACATGACTGATTTCAAGAGGGCTAGAATACAAAAACAGGGATGTAATGCTGAGGCTCTATAAGGCGTTGGTCAGGCCAGATTTGGAATATTGTGAGCAATTTTATACACCATATTTTGAGGAAGGCTTGGATAGAGTGGATGTGGAGAGGATGTTTCTACTAGTGGGAAAGTCTAGGACTAGAGGTCATAGCCTCAGAATTAAAGGACGTTCCTTTGGGAAGATGGGGAATTTCTTTAGTCAGAGGGTGATAAATCTGTGGAATTCTTTGCCACAGAATGCTGTGGAGGCCGTCAATGGATATTTTTAAGGCAGAGATAGATAGATTTTTGATTAGTACAGGTGTCAGAGGTTATGGGGAGAAGGCAGGAGAATGGGGTTACGAGGGAGAGATAGATCAGCCATGATTGAATGGTGGAGTAGACTTGTTGGGCCAAATGGCCTAATTCTGCACCAATTGCTTATATGATAATAAAAAAAAACATGCAACAGATTCTGCTTCTGAATTGAACACCACAAACCAAAATAGAACAGATAAATAGGGACAGGATGTAGAAGAGAGAAGATTCACTTTAATTTATGGTGCTGATTCATAAGGAACCATTCAAACAATTGATTTTTTTTTAACTGAGAAGAAAGAGAACACATTTAGGCATGGGAGGAAAAATACTATCCATCTTTAAATTGACACCAGGCAAGGAGAAATAAGCAGGCCACCTAAATTGTAATGAGCCAATCGAGTATGCGAGTGGATTTGATCACAAAAAAAACAACCAAAAGTAGACACCAATTGGCAATGGACCTCAAAAAGTCAAGTAAACAATTCTACACAAGCAGTTTTAAAAATGGAAAAATAACCTTAGACAGCATCCCCAGGAGTAATACATTAAAACTCTCTCAAATGTTCACTTTAGCACAGAAATTTGCTACTGCCTTGAAGGAAATATCTACAGGTGCACAACCTTTTATCCGAAAGCCTTGGGACCAGACACTTTTCGTAATTCAGTATTTTTCGGCTTTCGGAATGGAAGATTTTTAGCGTAGATTTTAACGGCTGGCTCAGTGGTAGAGTGCTCGGCTCATATCCGCAAGGTCGCGAGTTTGCACCTCGATCCCGGCAGTTACTCGATCGCGAGTTTGAGTCTTCAATGTAGTTTTTTCTTGCAGAATAGGAGAGAATAGGGAGGGTTAGGCTGGGATCATTCTCTGCGAGATAATCTTAGTGCGGGAGACAAGTGTAGGAGAGGTGTACTGACTGTGTGGGCAGAACTTTGGAAGTGATTGCCCACCATTCTCAAAAGCCGCTGTGTCTCCCTGTCCCTCCAACTCCAGAGGAATCCGCTCCCCGATGGGCCGCTACGGCGACAAGTGACAGTTCGCCCACAGCCCGAGTTGCGCCCCCTCATCCGCAACCCGGGTTCCTCTGGAGTTGGAGCGGGGCTGGGCTAGAGTTGTTGCTGGCTGTGAGTCTCTGGGATCTCCGTGCTTGCAGTGGGCCTGGGGGTCGGTGTCCCGATGAGGGGGCGCAGCTCGGGCTGTGGGCGAACTGCCACTTGTCGCTGTAGCGGCGCATCGGGGAGCGGCTTCTGGTGGTCCTGACGTCTCTCAGCTCCTGTCCAGGGGGATGGCCGGAGACGTCAGGACCAACAAGAACCCGCTCCCCGATGGGCCGCTACAGCGACAAGTGGCAGTTCGCCCACAGCCCGAGCTGCGGCCCCTCATCCGCAACCCGGGTTCCTCTGGAGTTGGAGCGGGGCTGGGCTAGAGTTGTTGCTGGCTGTGAGTCTCTGGGATCTCCGTGCTTGCAGTCGGTGTCCCGTTGGTCCTGACGTCTCCGGTCACCCCTCTGGACTGGAGCTGAGACTGGGAACTGTACCGCCCTTGCCCCCTCCCTCTGCAACTGCAAACAACCCCACAGTTCCCAGTCTCAGCTCCTGTACAGGGGGTGGCCGGAGACGTCACAGCCCGAGCTGCGCCCCCTCATCCGCAACCTCAAGACCAAGACGCACCTTGCACACCATCAGCTTCGGTCCCTACGGGGAGCGTGTTCCTCTGGAATTGGAACGGGGCTGGGCTGCTGCTGGCTGTGGGTCTCTGGGATCTCCGTGCTTGCAGTGGGCCTGGGGGCTGGTGTCCCGTTGGTCCTGACGTCTCCGGTGATTGGCACTAGCTCCGACGTGAAGACAGTGCAAAACCCCCGCGCCGGTGCAATGGGCGGGGAGCTGGAGAGGGGAGGGAAGGGGTCACACACATGGCCTGGAAGCAGAGGGGTGTAGGTGGGGTGAAACTTAAGGGAGCGACAATTTGCTGCTGCCTGCCCGCTGAGTTAAAAAGTTCTCATGCAAGACTTACGATACACTGTGTATCGTGAGTCTACCGTGGGAACTTTTTAACTGAGCGGGCAGGCAGCAGCAGATTGTCAATTATTAACCCTCCCGCGCAATATACCTTCACCTTCTCTTTTATGAATGGGGATTTAGTTCCCCTTTCTTCGAGGACCGACCGGAGGTTCCGCTGTCACCTCTGCGGGCCGCCCTCGGTGCACGTTTTCAAGGACCTTTCTTCAAGGACTGAAAAAATGTCGCTATTCGGAGGTTTTCGTTATTTGGAACTTCGGATAAAAGGTTGTGCACCTGTACTTTGAAATAAAGTAAAAACTTATGACACCTATTGGCCTTCTCCCCTCAGCTTCATTAAAACATTATCAATACCCAAAGACTGTGGCAGATTATGCTGTGACTCAAAATAAATTGATATTTTGTTTTGTTTTTTTCCACTTGTGCAATCTGTGCGTATTTTATAAAACGACAAAATTCCGGCCATAGTGGACACCATAATTTTTCTGCCTCAGCAACAAGTATCCAAGATTATAACTTTCTTTTCCAATTTCTGCTTTTCATTATACAAAATAATTTGGGCGAATGGAAATAAATCAGTATCAGGAAACAGTATCATTAAATAATGCAATCAATCTAGAAAAATGCAGCGACAAAAAAAATTCACATCAAATATTCAAATTTGCACATCTCACTTCTTATTGCATATTCCCCACTTGACAAGTTGTTGAGGAGAAGATAACCGCATTGATTACCGCATCCATTAAAGAATAGCTAATTAATAGTAAAAGTTCAGGAACCAGCTTCAGTAATTTCATCACTGATTTAATTGGAAAATCGGATTACTAAGAATAAACCAATAATTGTACACAAGATATCTTTGACCTTCATGGTACAGGTACACAACCTTTTATCCGAAAGCCTTGGGACCAGACACTTCTCGGATTTCGGAATTTTTCGGATTTCGGAATGGAAGATTTTTAGCGTAGATTAGGTAGGTAGCGCGGGCAGCTTGAAAAGTTTGGAGCGGCTGCCTCCTCCCCGGGGAATCATTGTAAGTCATTGCTTAAATGTTAGTCAGTTAGTTTGGAGGGATTTTATGTGGGGGGGGTGAAGGGGGAAACTTGAATTCCTAGTCCCCTATTTGGTCGGAGAGGCGGGGAGCGGGCAATGCCTTACCGGGTCGTCGTGCGGTAAGCTCTGGAGCGCTGTGGCCGCCGACTCCCAACATCGCGGAGCTGGGGCTGCGGGCATCCGGCCGCGGGCCGCGCTGGATTTGGAGCGCCGCGCAGCCAGGGGTAGAGTTGCCGGGGTCGGAGCTCCAACCGGCGCCGCCCGCAGCCGGACGCCCGCAGCCCCAGCTCCGCGATGTTGGGAGTCATCAGCCACAGCGCTCCGGAGCTTACTGCACGGCGACCCGGTAAGGCATTGCCCACTCCCCGCCTCTCCGACCAGGTCGGGGACTAAGAATTAAAGTTTCCCCCTTCACCCCCCCCCCCCCCCCCCTTTCACATAAAAGCCCTCCAAACTAACTGACTAACATTTAAGCAATGATTTACAGATGTTTAAGTGTCTCCCCGGCCTCCGGGGAGGAGGCAGCCGCTACAGTAGTACAGACCTGGGTTGACCGTGGGTCGTTTCGGGTCAAGTGTGGCGCCAAACGCGAGCTTTGGTGTGCAGACGACATCCTGGAAAAAATGTCCGGTTTTCAGAGCTTTTCGGTTTCCGGAACTCCGGATATATATATATATATATATATACACACACATACGTGTGTGTGTGTGTGTGTGTGTGTGTGTGTGTGTGTGTGTGTGTGTGTGTGTGTGTGTGTGTGTGTGTGTGTGTGTGTGTGTGTGTGTGT
Source organism: Leucoraja erinaceus (assembly GCF_028641065.1). Lineage (NCBI taxonomy): Eukaryota > Metazoa > Chordata > Chondrichthyes > Rajiformes > Rajidae > Leucoraja > Leucoraja erinaceus. Next base: position 36,241,921 of record NC_073389.1, read on the forward strand.
GTGTGTATATATTTTTTTTTTTTAATTTAAGGTCAACACGCATAAACTATTTGATTGCACCATAAAAAAGCTGTAAAATGTTTACTTTTAACTTTTAAATATTGATATTTTAATTATAAAAGATATTGCACCAAAATTGCAACAACTTGCTGAAACAGAACCTTACAAAATGAATGTATAATTTCCCTGACAGTAAGTCATTTTCAATACAGCTGAAATCAATCAGGCAGGCAATTATTTACCACAACTTCCTGTATTCTTCAGCAGTGCAGATGTTGGTAGCTACTTGATGTTCTTGGTGTTCCACACAAGTCAGCAACATACACAAGAATATGTAACACTGAAAGAGTACCGCTTTGAAAAATTGTCATTAAAACCAATCCTAATGGCAAGTATCGATATAGAGGCTTCTGTTTTGAAAAGTTAATTCATTTTTACTCAGAAAAAACCTGGAAGGGAGAATGGAGCAAATAAAAGTGACAGTGCGATTTCATTTCAAATAGATATTAAAACCTCCAAGCGAATTCACAGAAAATCTGTGTAGGAGCCATTCATGCTTAGGCTAGTTACTGTTAGTATATTATATTATTTTGTCTAGATATTTCTAGCAGTATTATTTTGAACGCTTGGGGATGGGCATTTGATACGTAGATGGGCATGACACATATGATAGAGGGAGAGGGACTGACCAGACCAGAGATTTGGAGATAAAACAGTTCTTACCAGATAGTAAGAACGGAAAGCTACAATTTGTATAAGAATAAAGAGGATCTAGTATGTTAATTTATTGTTTGTAAAACTACTTCAATGGAAATAACGAATGGAAGGTCCGTTTTTTCTTGTCTGCGTAAGATCACTCCCACCACCTGTGCAGTAATGGCAATGTAGTTGGACATTGGAAAAGTTTGAAATTGCCATTACATTAAAGTAAGAACTGATCTCTATGAGTGAAACTGGAGCTTAAACTTGGAGCAAAGGATCTGCCCGATGCCGTCAACTCGACAAGGTCGACTCCTGCGCTACCTGAAGAACGATGATTGGAAACTTCGGAACCCAATGCGCAGGGACAGCGCGAGTATCTACAGCTGAACGTGCAGCATTATTGGAACAGCTTTTATAGGAGAAGCTGCATTGGAACGGCTGCATTAAGCTGTATTGGAAAATGGCTGTTACTATGGAGATTTGAGAAGTGACCTTGAGAATCCCAACGCTATCCGTTGTTTTGAATTCCCGCTTGGTTGTTTTGAATTCCAGTCTGGAAGCATACGGCATTATGTCACCACGTCTTAAAGGGGTAGTGAGCCAGCATGTCTAAAGCTCAGCCACAAAAGGGAGATGTGAAACAGGATTCTGGAAAAGAAAGAAGAACCATTAAACTCACCGACAAAGGTCAGGTATTGTTCATGGAAAGATGTCAGAAGTCAAGTAACACGATATGCAAATAAGCTGATAAGTTAATTGAAAAGCTGAAGAAGCTCATGAAATCAGATGAAAATGCAAAGGAAGTACAATCTAACCTGGTTCAATTAACTGAACTCTGCTATGGCCAGAAAAAACCGTCATTTCTGGAAATACCAATGCCTAAAAAGGAGCTTGAAAGGAAAATCAGTGGTTTAAAGAAAGAATGGAAACTTTTAATGGTTTTATACAAAATGTAGAAAGGTGGTTATCTGAAATTTGACAACGAACTACACACTCTATAGTTGAAAGTGTCATACAACAAAGTGTTTAGGAATCAGAAGAAATTGGACCTGAAGACAATATTCCAAATGTCTCAAAATGAAGATCAAAACCCAAATCTGGTTCTGCATCATGTGCATCTTCAAGGGTCTCTGCTCGTATTGAAGTTCAGGCAGATAGGGCTGTTCTCTTGGAACGGGCTGCCGCCATGAGAAAACAGCACAAGCTTGAGGCAATGAGAAGAACAATTGAAAAGAGAGGCACGAGAAGCACAAATGAAAAGAAAGACAGCCCTGGCAGCAACCAAGCTTGAGCTTGAGGCACAAGCTAAATATTTTAAAAGAGATGGAACAGTTGGAACTAGAGGCAGAGCTGGCGTCAACCGATGCAAGGTTTAATGCACTTGATGTCAAGGGGTCAAAAGGCAGCTCACGGGAGTATCTCATGGGAGGAGCTCTTATGTGAAAAAAGGAACTGCTCGAAAGGAAACATCAGCTAAATTAAATTTACAGGCAGATGAATATTTGCCTGATCATGTGCAACAGGTTGTTAGACTAAAACAAACAGCTCTCAAACCACCTGTTAGAGCTCATATGAGCAGGGGTATGCTAGTACCACCTTCTCTGCACGGAATGATGGAAACCACTTAATATCTGAAAATTAATGAAGAAGCAGAATGAGATTACTCTTCTGGCTCAACAAAATCTCTTCTATACCACCAATTACTGTTTATGATGGTGACCCTTTGCAGTATGAAATTTTCATTACAGCATTTGTGAAAGGAGTGGAAAGAAAAACTACTGATAAGAGTAACAGATTGCATTATCTAGAGCAATGCACAAGAGGGTATCCGAAGGAGCTAGTCCACAGTTGCCGACATTTGCCTCCAGTCGAGGGCTAACAAAAAGCAAAAGCTCTGCTTAAAGAATATTTTGGTAATGAACATAAGATTGCTAATGCATTCATGGCCAAGGCTTTTGCTTGGTCAGTGATCAAGCCAGAGGATGTGAAGGCATTGCATGCGTTCTCACTGTTTCTTATTATTTGTTGCAATGCTATGGAACATCTCACCTATATGGAGGAAATGAATGTTGCTACCAATATGAACACTATCCTTCTAAAATTGCCTTACAGGCTTAGAGACAAGTGGAGGGATAGTGCATGTCGGATACGGAAAGAGCATGGACGTCGAGCTACGTTTCCTGATCTAGTCGATTTCATGAAGTGGCAAGTGGAGATAATGTCAGGTTCACTTTTTGGAAACATTCAGGATTCAAGACCAATTGCAACTGTCAAAGGTTCTACTTTTGCTAAAACAAGAGAAAGAACAGGACTGAAACTGTCATGTCGATTGCCTTATCCTTGTACAATTGCTTCTAATAAAATAAATTCAAGAACAGGACCGAAATGAAATAGTTTTGCAACAACTGTAATTCCTGTAGAAAGAGCAGTGCAAAGAAATCCAACAACAGGTGGAACAAGAAGAGATGCGTCTACCATTAATACTCAAGGTTCTTGTTTGTTCTGTACTAAATGTGGTCATACATTAGAATTACAGTTGTCTACTGATCAAGAAGAAGGGGCAGTAAGAAAAGATGGACTTCTTAAGGGAGAAGGGAGTCTGCTTTGGATGTTTGAAGAAAGGACACACGAGTAGAGACGGCAAGAGTCGTATGACTTGTGACATGTGCAAGCAAGTTCATCCTGAAATACTTCACACTGAACAGAAGAACACAGAGAAGAAGCCGGAGCATACAGAACAGAATGAGAAGTTAACTGTGAGTGATGCTGTTTCCTCATCTAAGATGTGCGCGCATATTGGGGCCGGTGATGAAGCCTGCATCTTCTCCATCTTACCAGTACAGGTAATGAGCCGCAAGGGGGATATGGTGTTGCAAACATACGCATTTTTGGATCATGGAAGTTCAACACCCTTTTGTACAGAAAGGTTGATGAGAAGGCTGAACATTACAGGACAAAAGACAAAGATTCTCTTGTGTACCATAAATGAAGAGAAGCCTGTGATCAGTTATCATATCTCAGGTTTGGAAATATCTAGTCTGGACAAAGACGATTTGACCAGACTAGACATAAGACCATGGCTGTTTCTCATCTAAACATTCCCAGCCAGGAAGAGCTGATGCAATGGCCTTACTTGAAGGATATCAAGATTCCTAAAATAGATTCTGGCATCGGCCTACTCATCGGAAAAAATGCTCCAAAGGTATTGGAACGTTGGGAGCAGGTCAACAGCCAAGGAGATGGACCATTTGCTGTGAGGACCCTACTCGGATGGGTCATCTATGGTCCCCTGAGAAGAGACAACAAAAGCAGGGATGAAAATGGCTGCCCTGCTGCTGCTGTCAATCGAATATCCACTGTAAACTTATAGGAGCTACTGGTCAAGCAATACAATCACAACTTCAGTGAAAGAACCAGCAAGGAAGCAGAAGAAATATCCAGAGAAGAGGTAAAGTTCTTGGATATTATGATTCACTCAGTAAAGATGATACTGTCTAGATTTACCTTTCAAACAAGAAAGCGTCAATTTGCCGAATAATCGTTGCATTGCAGTGCAGCGTATCCAGAGCCTGAAACGCAGGTTTGACAAGAATAAGACATTTCATGATGAATATACATCTTTCCTTACAGAAATGATTGATAATGGTTATGCTGAAATGGTACCAGTGGGCCAGCTGAATCTAAGTAATGGAGAGCTCTGGTACATACCACACCATGGGGTGCATCACTTAAGGAAAGGAACCTAAAGGGTGGTCTTTGACTGTGGGGCAGTCTTAAAAAGGAACATCACTTAACTGCCAACTGTTACAGGGTCCAGACCTTACCTACTCACTCATCAGATTCAGCCAAGAACTGGTTGTTTTGATGGATGATATCAAAGCAATGTTTCATCAGGTCAAGGTATCAGAAAAGCATATTGACTATTTGCGGTTCCTGTGGTGGCCTGAGGGCGATGCACAGCATGATCTTGTTGAATACTGGCTGAAGGTACATCTTTTTGGGGCAGTGTCATCACCAAGTTGTGCAAACTTTGCAATAAGGAAGACTGCTGAAGACAACAAAGCTCGTTTCTCAGCAGAGGTGACAAACACAGTAAAGAACAACTTCTATGTAGACAATTGTTTAAAGCAGGGGACGGCAACCTTGTTCTGCATAGGGGCCAGGACACATGTCTGTGAGCGAATGGCGGGCCACGTCTATCATGTGTACACATGGATCCCACCCCCATCCACCCCGGATGGCAGGCATCAAATCACATGTTCACATAGATCCCGCCTTGCGTCGCCGCGGCCTCCGGCCTGGGATGTACCGGAGATGATGGAAGTCTGTAGGCCAGATGATTACGGAAAAAAAAAATACGCCTGCAGGCCGGATGATTTTGGGTTACGAGCCGCATTTAGCCCAGGGGCCGTAGGTTGTCGACCCCTGGTTTAATGTCTATGCCTTCGGAAAAGGAAGCACTTCAAATGGCAGCACACTTGACTTCCCTCTGCCAAATGGGAGGATTCATGCTGTCAAAGTGGATCAGCAACAGCCGTGCTGTGTTGGCATCCATTCCAGAAGAAACCAGAGTCAAGGAGGCCAGGGAGTTGGAGTTGGACAAAGACAATCTGCCCATGGAAAGGGCACTGGGATTGCACTGGTGCGTTGAAGCAGATGTGTTGAAGTTCAGAATTGTGGTACAGAAACGACCATACACAAGATGGGGCATCTTGTCCGTGTTTGGCTCTATATATGATCCTTTAGGATTTCTTGCACCATTTACTCTGCCACCCAAGCTGATTATGCAATTCTGCAAAGAAAGACGGATGAGATGAGAGCATAATGCAAACCTTCTCTCAGCGACAGACAGGATGGTTAGCAGATCACAACAAGATGTTGGAATTTAAAGTGGACCAGTGCATGAAGCCTGCAAACTTTGGTCAAGTCAGATATGCACAGCTGCACCACTTTTCAGACGCAAGCGAAAGTGGCTAAGATACTGCTTCATATCTAAGACTGGAAGATGATAGCAAAGAGGTGCATGTGGCATTCATAATGGAAAAAGCCAGGGTGGCACCATTGAAACAAATGACAATTCCCAGAATGGAGCTTACAGCTGAAGTCCTGTCAGAGTGGACATAACGCTGCGAAAGGAATTAAAGCTACCACTGGATCAATCCATCTTCTGGACCGATAGCACAATTGTGCTCAAGTACATCAACAACAAAACCAAACGATCCCAAACATTTGTAGCAAACAGGATCTCCTTTGTAAGGGATGCTACTGATGTATTACAGTGGAGATATGTTGGCACAAAGGAAAATCCTACAGATGAAGCCTCTAGAGGACTAACAGCACTAACACCACTTCTTAAGTAGCAAGAGATGGATCAAGGGACCAGAGTTTCTCTGTAACCCACACAGAGAGTGGCCAAAGCTTAACCTGGAATCTGCAATCTCTGCTAATGATCTGAAAATCAAGCAAGACATCACAGTGAATGTCATTGTCAAGAATCCATTGGACTCAAACGCTCTAATGACCTATTTCTCATCATGGAAGAAGCTGAAGACTGCGGTAGCTTGGCTTCTTAAAGTAAGGACAATACCCTTGCTGTTTACTCAAAAAAGGAGATTGCTACGAATAGTTATGAAGAAGATCCTGGCAAACTAAAGGAAAAGGTTGATAAAGAGATGCAAGTCATTAAAGCATCACTCTGCGGGCAGTGTTTATGTCCTGAAGATCTTCTCAAAGCAGAAAAAGAGGTTATCTCTTTCTGTCAAAGACAAAGATTCAAAGAAGAACTATCAACATTAAAGCTGGTAAACATGGAGTCAAAAGAAGCAGTCATTTGTACAAGCTAGATCCATTGCTGGAGAATGGACTTCTAAGAGTAGGTGGTTGCCTGAATACACTAGCGATGCCTGAAGAGACCAAACATCCCATTATTCTCTCGTAGGACCTTCACATATCAACACTACTATAACGACATATCCATGAACAGCTCGGACATGGAGGAAGAAATCATATGCTGTCTCGACCATAAAAGAGACTGGATTATCAAACCTAACTCCGCTGCAAGAAAGGTAATAACAGACTGTGTTGTGTGTAAACAACAGCGGGGAAGAGTTGGGAGAACAAAAAATGGCAGACTTGCCTCTGGAGAGGCTTTTACCTGACCAGCCTTCATTTACAGTTGTAGGAATAACTACTTCAGTCCTATAGAGATCAAGAGAGGAAGAAGTCTTGTTAAAAGGTATGGTGTAATCTTCACCTGCATGGCGAGCAGGGCAGTACATCTTGAAGTTGCATCTACACTTGACACAGATTCCTGCATTCATGCATTACGAAGATTAATCTGTCGACGAGGTCATGTTTCATCTTTAAGGTCAGACAATGGCACAAATTTTATCGGGAATTGAGAGAAGCACTCAATGGCTTGAATCAGAACAAGATCCAGAATGATATGCTTCAGCGAGGGATAAGGTGGAACTTTAATCCCCCAGCAGGATCCCATCATGGCGGTGTTTGGGAACAATTGATTTGCATGGTTCGAAATGTGCTGCGCTCTGTTCTTAAACAACATGTTCTGGACGATGAAGGATTGCAAACTTTATTTTGTGAAGTTGAAGCAATTTTAATTGATCGACCCATTACCAAGAATTCTGATGATCCATTTGACCTGGAAGCATTTATACCAAATCATCTTCTTCTGTTGAAAACCAAGCCAATACTACCACCTGGACTCTTTGTGAAGGAAGACAAACATTAAACGCAGATGGAGACAGGTACAATATATGGCAGACCTTTTTTGGAAACGGTGGACACAAGAATACTTGCCTCTAATCCAAGAACGGCAATGATGGTCAAGGGTTAGAAAAAGCTTTATTCTAGGTGACATTGGTTGATTCCACTGTACCATGAGGCTCCTGGCTAATGGGCAGAATATTGTAGATCACACCAGATGCACACAGTCTTGTACGTACAGTATGACTTCAGACTAAGAACATCTTGATAAGACCGATAACTAAGATATGTCTGCTCCAAGAAGCCAAACAAAAAGCCAAAGAAGAAGATTGAAGAATCACTAAACAAGTTTAAATGTCAACACATAGTGCATACCTTTTGTTTTTGATATGTTAAGCTTTTATAGCTCCTTTTAATGTGTATTGGTAATTTTTCCATTACATATGTAGAACAATTAGGGTCCGGTGTATAGAAGCCATTCATGCTTAGGCTAGTTCCTGTTAGCATATTATATTATTTTGTCTTGATATTTCTAGCAGTATTATTTTAAACGCTTGTGAGTGGGCATTTGATACGTCGATGGACGTGATAGAGGGAGAGGGACTGACCAGATCAGACCAGCCACGGGATTTGGAGAGAAAACAGTTCTTACCAGATAGTAAGAACGGAAAGCTACAATGTGTATAAGAATAAAGAGGATCTGGTATGTTCATTTTTTGTTTGTAAAATTACTTCAATAAAGCTGGAAATAACGACTGGAAGATCATTTTTTTCTTGACTGCGTAAGATCACTCCCACCACCCGTGTAGTAATGGCAATGGAAATTTGGACATTGGAAAAGTTTGAAATTGCCATTACAATCTCTTTTTGCTATTTTGTCACAATACCCAAATCTCTACAATCAAACTCCTCATCTACCAACTTTGAAAAGTAATCTTCATGATAATTATCTTTAAAATATCCTGATACGGTCATACAGAAAATTGGGGGACTCTTGGAAGAAAATGGTAACAAATAAAAAATTAGAGGTGCATTTAGATCCATCTGTTAAACATACAAACATTAAAAGCAAAGAAGCAGTAGATGCAACCAGCCTTGACATTGGGGATGGAGAATTTACATTGTCATTAGATTATGATCAATTATGATCAACATGCTGAAACACTCTGTGCCAAATTATTTTTGTAATCAAAGATCACATCAGTTTTTTCTACAATTACCAATACTCTACTTGTGCTAACATTAAATATTTCATAATGAGGATAACATGATTTATGGCAATATTGTACTCACTCTTACAAAGTTGTCAGGGAACAAACCTCTTCTGCCATCGAGCTCACCCTCCCACCATCCTCCATCATCTTTCTTGATGTTAGCAACAATATCTCCCACAGTGATGGTCAGCTCATCATCGTGCTGAGCTTGATAAGCAAACTCAACAACTGCTTCCACTAAAAGAAAAGAAAATGTTACTTCACCTGTGAAACCTTTAATGCGTATTAACATTACCAAAATCTTCCTCAAAGCTGTTCTCTTTTAATTAGTCACAAATGTAACTGTATGCTGATTAAACTATGTTCTACAAGTTTTCATTCAAAATGAGTTTTCAAAATGAGTCACAGATCAAGAATTTTTGAATACCGCAAACTCAGTTTGTGCAAAAATATTATGCATAGCATGCAGCTTCATATATTCAGTACAAAGCAACCTGCATAAACAGTACACCAGTAAAACAACTCCATACAATAACTGAACAAAAATGTATACCCCCTTTTTGTATTAGCTGAATTGTCATTAATACAGGTGAATCATAAGCTTTACTTCAACATAAAAACAAATGGCAACATCTCCCCATTGCCATAACAAAGTAGTAAAGCTGACTATGTTTTTTAAACCCCTTAGGCCCCAAAGTGAATCCAATCCAAACCAACGAAACACATTGGTTCCTGAGCCAGGTCAGTTAGCTGAAGCATTGTTTATAGTCAAGCAGCGGCAATGGGTGGCTCATCACTGATTATTGATAACATTTATCTTAGTATTGATTATTGTATATTTATTTGTTGTTATTGTTTTAATGTGCCTATAAAACAGCAGCATGTAAGAATTTCATTGCTCCATGTAACTATTAAACATGCTTGATTCAAAAGCTATTCAACACATATAGAACTGATTAGTCCGACTCAAAATATTGTCCGTCCCTATATGGATGTTGCCTGACCTGCTGAGTTTCTCTAGCAGTTTTTTTTTGCTCAAGACTCCAGCACTTGCAGTCTCTTGTGCCTCAATTAAAAATAGATATACTGTATAGGAGGTTGATCAAAGGTCTACACATACCCTAAATGTTTAAATTAATTCCAAAGGAGAAAACCATGCCAACATGTTTGAGAAGGTTCCAAATGTGTTGTGAGACTGTTTGGCATTTGATTTCCAATCTTCCAAATTAGCCAAAAAAGCCTCCTAATATTCAATTAATTTACGGAAGGTTTTTCTTAACGAAGTTTCCTTTCAATATATTATCATTTATTGTCAATGGGGATATAAAATTGAGTTGACAGTTAAGAATCTTCAATCAGGCCACAAAGTTGTTTTGTTTTCCAATTCTGAAGGAAAAGCAATCCTTTGCAAGAAAGGGCATAACACGTTGCCTAACCTATGACAAAATTAAGTGGATAAGGTAGTCAATCACGCAGGAACTGTAAGAAAAAAACCTCCAAGAATAGATAGCCCCTAGTCAGCACTCTATTCAGACCTGCATTCTGAAATATCAAATCAAAACAATAAAATGTGATTTGACGTAAAAGGATGTTTTCTGCTTTTAAGTAAGCAGCACTCCAATGGAAAATTATTCCATCAGCAGACTATGGTCACAGAGCTAAAAAAACAATGCAAAACCAAATTTATAATTTAATCCAAATTATAAAACTGGCCACCAAGTATACCAAAAGAGCAAATTGAATTTGAGAAAAGACAAACACTTTGCAGCAGCGTAGTTTCTAAAACAACAAATTCTACAATTTAAAAGTACTGTTGTACATCGCACAATGTTGGTTGCTTTTGCACGACCAACGTCTGAATTTCACACTTCAGTCTGCAAAAATTACTCTCCAAATGCATGTCAAGCACAGGAAAGCTTGCAGAGAAAAAGTCCCCGTTTGCACATGCATGTTACAAAACACAAATTAGAAATACTGCACAGCAAGATTAACAAACATTGGCATGCACAAAAAAGCTACAAAAATATTCAAAAGGCACTCTACATTTCTTGGTTTCAAATTATAATTCTGTTACGTGGTGCAGTCTGAGGTTAGCTAGCTACTTTGCAAATCTGATAGCTACAAACAGCTTTATTTCTAATGCATTAGTAAAGGGATGCAGTGTGGACAATGGCAATGCAAAAAAGGGTCCGATTAATCAAGAAAACAGCAAAATAAAAGCATTAACAAATTCACCCAAGGCAAAGTAATAATATCCTTAAACAACCAATGGAACAACTTCCTAAAATACACTTTGAACTCAGAGGTAGGTACTTCTGCCCAACACATACATTTTGTTACCATGCTTACATGGTTTAGTTCTGCTTACATTTCACTTCACCAAACACAAATTGAGAGAAAACGAGACTATAAGATCAGAACTAGTTACCCAAATTTAAATTCAATGGAAATGAAATGAGTCAGTAATGAAAGCTAATAACTTTAGCCGTGAAGTACACAGTGTAGAATACACCTGTAAAAATGCAACCATTTGCAAATATCTTGATAACAATTATTAATGATCAATTCCACAAGACCAATAATTTCCCATGCAAATTTAAATATATATAAATAAATAATGGGCAGTACAGCGGCACAGTTATTAGTCATTGCCCCAGAGACTTGGGTTCAATCCAAACATTGGTTCTGCATGCCCATAGTTTGCACATTCTTCCAGTGACTAGATGATTTTTCTCCAAATGTTCCAGTTTCCTTCTACATCCCCAAAACATATGGATTTGTAGGTTAACTGGCCTTTATAAATTGCCCATATAATGTAGGCGAGTGGTAGAATCTGGGGAGAGTTGGAAAAAGTATTGGTGAAATTTGATTCAGTAGGCCAGTTGCTGGTCTATATAACTCTACGGCCATGCAACTAACTCCTTTCACAACCATTGCACATTCCAAGAAACTTTACTACCAATGAATTAATTTTGGGAAGTTTTATGCCCGTTTGAATGGAAGACTGTAACATGGTACAACATCTTATTCATAAAAAGTAACATTAAAAAAAAAAAATACGCTCACTACTGAAATGTCAGACTAGGATGATGCACTCAAATTTTCAGGGAGCAACTTTAATTCATAATCAGCTGAACCAAGAACATAGGTCTACCAAATAAGCCATGCATCAATTGCACAATATTAAAGATGGATGTATTAATCGTTTTAATTAGCAATAACTGTTTTATTTGAATTATTAAATGACACTGCACATTATAGGAATAATAAACTAAAATAACATTGATCATATTTATTTAACTCTGTGCTGTACGAGAGCCTGACATAGGGACATCGCCAATAGTTATGAACAAGGACTCCTCCAGAATCCAGCAAAAGGGAATGTGTTTATTGTGCAGGGAGGGGGGGGGGGGGGGGGGGACTAAATCAGCTAAAAAAGAGTAGGTGAAAAAGGTTTGGTATGATATTTGGATGACTGTACAACATCACACATATGATAACTTAGTAAAATGATTTGGGATGTCATGCAAAATGCTTTCGAACACAAACGCTCCATCTTTATCTACAGCCGGCTGCAATCTCAAAAATCCGGACTCTTTACCGGTACACACTCTCGAGATATAGCCACGCCATGAAAGTCTATTGGCTTCAAGTAATCCTCGCCTCGCTTACGGTTGATGAGGAAAGAGGTGAAACGTCTCGCCCGTTATACAGTTATCCCCATTGAAGTGACGAGGGTTGGGCAGAGGGAGGATGCAGATGGGATGGTGCTGCGGTGTTCCCACCGCTGTAAACGTGTCAGGCGGGGGCGCGCGAATGCACGCGCGCTGGTGGGATGGGATGGGGTGGGGTGGGGTGGGAGATCTCAGCCCAGGCCAGGCTCGTCGCACCCTCTCCCTCTCACACACATAACGCGCACATTCTCTCTCACCCATTTATGTCGCCTGTCTGGTCTCTGGCTACCGATCGCCTCCGAACTCGAATGAAGAGTTGGACCAGGAGGAGACGCTGGAGCTCAAGTGGCCCACCTCCCCTCGGTTTGCTGACACCTCACTCCAGCTCCAGCACTGCTACGGACATCTTTGTTTACTCCTTCCTCCGTCGTAAGACAGCCAGCCAGTGTTGTGTGATGCGGGCTGCTGTGAATGCACTCGCCAGCGGACAGATTTGTGTTGGTGGCAGAGGGGAAGGAAGAAGGGAGAGGGGTTGGGGAGGGGGGTGGGAGGCCTGGAGGAAGTGGGTGGGACCTCTGGCTGATGAGAGTCGGATATCGCGATGCTTGGCCCGCTCCATGATAACCATGGCGACCCGATGCCGAGCTTCACCGTGGGGCCGGTGTCGCGGCCGCCATCTTATCCTTCATTTGGATGCCAAGCTGCAGCTTTCCAAATACCTCGAGAAGTAACGGTGCCCGTTGGACTGAATGGAAAACTTGGGGGCTTTGAAAATGTGCGCTTATTTCCCATGTAGGAAGGAACTGCAGATGGTGGATTACACCGAAGATAGGCACAAGTTACTGGAGTAACACACCGGGACAGGCAGCATCTTGAGTGGGCCACTTGAGCTCCAGCGTCTCCTCCTGGCCAACTCTTCATTCGAGTTCGGAGGCGATCGGTAGCCGGAGACCTATTTTGCGCTGCGGCCACCACGCAGATTAAAGTAATCGGACCCACGTCCAAGGTAAAATGTGCAGGTAGGAACTGCCGATGCTGGTTTACACCGAAGATAGACACACGTTTGTCAAGCTAATTTCCTGATCTCTTTTGGTAAAGGCCGTGACATTCTACATTTGTTGTCAATCTGCGGATCCACCTTGGCTCTGAGCAGAAGAATGCAACATCGTCTATGTAAGAGACGTTTTGATCTGTGTGCCCCCATTGCCTAGAAACGTCATCACTCTTATGCTCTTGTACCTCCTGATGGATTCAGCAAAGGGTTATTTTCCCAACGCAAACAAGACAAGGACGAATGTGCAACCCAGCCTGACTCCAGACCTGATGGGGAAGCTATCCATTTCCCACCCAATTGTATGGACTGCACTATGGATATATGTGTAGAGCAGTTGGATCTATTTCCTGATTCTATCGTCAGAGCCCATTTTGGAGAGCACATCCATCATGTACATGTGATATCCTGTTGAAAGCCTCCTCCTGATTCACGCTGACCAAGCAGGTATCCACTCCTCTGTTCTGCACCGGGGCGGTGGTAGCCCTGAGCAGCATAAACGTGCCTGATATTTTCCTGACAGATAGAGCACAGATTTGGTCTGATCACCTTTCCCACATCAGACTTGATCGAGTTGGCGATGCCCTTGGACAGGCTTTTATAATCCACATTTAATAGTGGGATGGGTCTCTGATGTCACCCTTTTCCCCCTTTTGTTCGCAAATGAGGATGGTGATACCTTTCCTCTTGGAGTCTGACATACTGCCGGCCAGAAGCAGAGCATTGGACACGTCCAGCAGTTCCGAGCCCACCCAGTCTCACAGAGTACAACTCAGCCGGCAAGCCATCACTTCCAGGATAGAAACAAAAAGCTGGGGTAACTCAGCGGGACAGGCAGCATCTCTGGAGAGAAGGAATGGGTGACGTTGTTGGAGCTGACTAGCACCATCTGGTTCTTTGGCTGAAGAACGATCTCGTTTTGAAACGTCACCCACTCTTTTTCTCCGGAGATGCTGCCAGTCCCGCTGAGTTACTCCAACTTTTTGTCTCTATCTTCGGTTTAAACCAGCATCTGCAGTTTCTTCTTACACATCACTTCCAGGAGTTTTATTCGAGTCAAAGAACCAGATGGAGCTAGTCAGCTCCATCAAGGTCAGTGGTTGGTCCAGACTCTCTCGCTTGCTGTCCTCCAAAACCATGACAGAGGACAATCAGTTCTGGGAGGCTATACTGCTGTGGCCTTTCTGTAATATAGCATATCACATATTTGGGAACAGCTCCATCCTAGACAGCAAAAAATTGCAGAACATTGTGGACGCTGCCCAGACCATCGCACAGACCAACCTTCCGTTGACTCCATTGACACTTCACGCTGCCTCAGCAAGGCCACCAGCATAATCAATGACGAGTCTCACCTCTTCTCTAAGTGTGAAAATGCACACCTCCAGATTCAGGGATAGTTTCTTCACAGCTGTTATCAGGCAACTGAACGATCCTATCAACACTAGAGAGCTGTCCTGAGATACTATCTACTTCACTGGAAACCCTTGAACTAGCAATGTTACAAAATTTTGAGATTTAAAAAATCAAGTCTGCAATTTATCCCATCAGATAAAGCATAACAACAAGTTTAATTTGACACCAAATTCACTTTCATATCTCAAGTATTAAAAAAGTTATGGCCATTTTCATACTCGGAAATTAGCATCTTGTTCCCTATTGATTTTCAATGGACATTACAAAAAAGCTGTGATCTTGGATAGTCAAAAGCCCGTAACTTTCTTAAGAATTAAGAGAACTGAATGAAATTTTCACTTATCATAGATTGAAGCATTCTGAAAAAATATAAAACAATCTTACTTGGATGACATGAAATTAAAGCATATAATTAGCTAATTACCTAATTGTAGCTAATTACAAAATTGACCGATGTGACAGAAATGGTAATAAACAACCAGACTGCCTTGAAAATTCAAAAATGTGATATTCTCAAGATCAGAACTTTAATATTATTGTATAATATGCTGTAAGTCAGTTATGGATAGGTAAATAAATTACAATTTCTAGCAAAAGACCAAGTCTTTATGGAGAAGATCAGCTGCTAGCTGGTACATTGGCATATCATAATCAGTAGCATCATCATACTCCTCAGACTGCAACCAATAAGCAACTCTGTACACGTTGTTTTTCCTCAATTTTTCAATTTTGGCATTGTAAACTACAAGTTTTTGATCTTCAAACCACGCATGGCATGCCTTTCTGCCAACTACTTTCCCACTAATAATGTCGTGTAGATCATCACATTTGGAATAGTCCAAATTCGGATAATCTCTGCGAATGTTGTCTAAATCAGTCTCTTTCAATTCTTTCCCTAGTTTTTTCCTCTCTTTCGTGTCTCGAGCATGCTCCTTGCCTTTCTGTCGCTTGATGATTTCTGCTCTCAATTCCTTCTGTTTTTTCTTCCGTCTGTTCCTCTGCACTCTCCCCCATGTCACTGCCTTACAGAGCACCTCCTCCCTACGATGCTCCTCGAGATTATCAAGGAAGTTGACTGTTCTATTCTTGCAGGCCCGCATCCTACATGACAAATAACACATGGTGGCATTGGGAGATTTCTGTTTCGATGAACTAAACATCCCCATTATCTCCTCCGCATCAATGTTGTGTGATCTTGCTGATGCAGTCTCCTCCTTCAGTTTCTCAGTAACATCAAGTTCAAAGTATTTACTATACTGCCTCTCCAACACAGTGATGACAGCTTGAAGACAGCTCCTCATCTTTGAACTGAACTGTGGATGTACTGGTAGCTCCCGAAGTTTTGTCAATGTGGCGTCAAGATGTACCTCCTCACCGAAGAAATCTTCCCTTGCCAATATCAATTCCTCTGGATCATCTGTGGCTTCCTTTAGAGCAGCAATCACCCCTTTAACCACTTTGATGCCATCAACATGGTTGATCTGATTCTGGCTTGAAGTGTAGAAGCGCTTCATCCAAGGCCCAGTCAGATATTTGCCAAGTAAGCCCAATATCTGAAGTTCTACTTTTGCTTCAGCCTGGGTGAAGTCATGGAGGATGGCGCTTTTCAACCCCCCACAGGATATTCAGCTATTCAGCAGGGCAACAAAGTCATCATAGTGTTCTATTAGCTTGCCACTAATGTGAAACAGTATGTGCAATCTGTTGCCACGATACCGTGGGAGGACACCTCGGGGGATGTTCCTGTCATCTAAAAATGCGACAAATCCTTTTGGGTCCACTTTTCCGTTTTTATTACGAACCTTGCTCATCTGCAGAATGGCATTTACTGCTAGACAGTCTTTCCCAAACAAGAATTGTCCTCCAGATTGTTTCTGCATTTTTAGGGCTGAGCGAACTGATGTAGCAATGGAGTCAAGAGGATGCAAGTGGCAGTAGAGCTCGTTCAAATATTTACCCCACTCACTACTCACAATTCTAATAGCAGCATGATTTGCTGCACACTCATTGTGTTTGAAATGTTGGCGATCATATTTTGTCTGGTTTCTTGATAATTTGCTTGCAGATTGAAATAAGTGTAGGTTTTACATAAATTGTCAATTGTTTCACAAATATGTTGTGCATAGTCCTCAGCAGTCCCACCAGCTAATTCCTCGACTGCTGCAGAGAGACATTTGTTTGTGGTGGTGAAATGAATGCTGTTAATGTGGATCTCTTCCTGGGTGGTTGCGTCAAAACCCACAGTCAAACCCTTTGTTGCAAGGAGCATCTCTGCTGTTTGCAACTCAGCAATAGCCCCCAATTCTCGGGCCATAACTTCAACTGCACTGCGTTGTGGAACATGATCCAGATGAAGTCCACTCCGCTTGTAGAACTGGCTTATCAGGATTGGAATGTTTGCTGTGGGAGTTTTGTTTACAATACAGTCAAACACATGCATCCTTATTGTTGAGGAGTAAGTTTTCTGGCCCACCTTTGCCTTGACAATACTGGCAGCCTGCAGAGTTTTGATTGTTTCTTTGAGGAACAAGAATGTCAAATTCGAGGCGTCTCACATCCTCTTTCCTGTCCTTTAAATTTTCTTGACATTTTCTGAACAGTTGAATTGAAACAACTTTTCTCTTTTTCATACTGCCACGAAACATCAACAATTGTCTGTGTGCTTTTTTTAGTTTCAAAAACTCTGCCTTGGTGTTAGAGTGCTCTCGTGCCAAAGTGTTATCATGTAATTTGGTTTTGAGTTCCTGAATCTTTCTGTCCTTTAAATCTATTTGCTTTTCCTTTCTCTTTAAGGCTTGATTAACTATACGTTTGGGAGTTTTCAACCGTGCCCTAAGTTCACTGATCTTTGTGTGATACTTTGTTGAAAGAGCAGCCCTGGATTCGGACACAAACTGTAGTCTTTTCTTCAATTTCTGTTTCCTTGGTGAAAGACTTAGAAATTCTCTGCTACATCTTGTAGAAACACCAGATGTCGATGGCATTGGTTCAGGTGAGGCAGTAGCTGTCGTTGGCGTTGCTAGATTCAGTGGAGAATGCAGACTATGACTGTCATCGCCCATGTCCTCGGTCTCTTGAAATATGGGCACTTGGCTTTCAGCTGATGTCAAGAATTCAGGATCTTGAGCACCAGGCAGTGGAATGTCATCTAAAGAAATGTGTCGACTGCCTTTTTGAAGTTTAAAAGTTTCATCACAAATTTCCATAAATGCTCCAAATTCCTTGGGATTGGTGAGTTTTTTAAACTTAAGCAAAGTCCGTTTAACGAGAGCATGCACTCTTAACTTAACAGCAGCACATGAATAGCCTTCTGCATCCGACAAAGAGAAATGTGAACTCAGCACTTTCTCTGTTTCAGGCAGACTTTTTCCAAATGAGGTAAACAAGTACAAGATGTGTCCATTTTTAAGATCCTTCATAGACTTGGGCATGACAGAGAAATTCACTTCAAGTTGAACTCTAGCTATGCCTGGCTGGGCTTTTGGATTGACAATTTTACATTTCTTCTTTGGAGACATCTGTTTACAATGTAAATAAAACAAAAACACTGAACAGCATTAACAGAAACAAGTTATTATTTGCAGTTTTAGAAAAAAAGGTAGAGATTATAAAGTTAAACGCTAAAACAAATAGTAAATACTAAAAACGAAAATCATGTTTAATCAAAATTCAATTACTAGATATAAATATCTATCCATTTCTTAAGGAAAGATTAACATTTTTAAATAGCCTAAGTGTCCAAAGATTATTCACAAATAATTCACAATATAACATGATTTTTATATCTAATTTACATTAATTTATAGGCCAAATGGAAGGAATTTAGTGTTCAATTGCTGTAAATAAATGCCCATTTAAATCGGTTTTCTAGTGGGTTCCTGTGAACGCGCTGGTTTAGAACGTTCACATCGCGCTGGATTTGTGCCCTCAAATGCCGAGAAAAATACTGCGGGATATAAAAAGCCCAAAATGAACTACTCGCTATAGAAAATTTTATATACAGGGTTATATACATGCCCCATTTAATGTAAAAATAAGGTACATACCTTTAATTGTTTGCTTTATAAAACTCTGGGGCTGCGAGAGGTTGCAGAGTGAAAGAGAGCTTTTAAAACTATTATAACTATTATTCGCGGCCTATAAAACTAATAATAGCTTTTGCGACCGAGTCTTGCAGCGATTTTTCGTTAATGATTTACTAGGCTGAACATCTGCGATTGGAACAGCCTAGTAAAAATCGCGTTTTAAACCCGCCCCCTCCAAACAGCGCCAAAATCGCGGACATGGCTTTGGGCAGATTCCCAATGACGATTCAGGTAGGTTTTGTAACATACCTACTTGGACTAGTTATCCATCCATATCATATCTATTATGTACTTAAAAGTCTGATCTTGTATGTGGATGTATTTATTTGTGTGTGTATTTGTTTGTGTATAATCACATCTTCTCAAAAAAACGACGCGCAAACGGTAACATTTTCACATATTCCGATAGAGAAGTATCCCCTGGAGTCCGAAAATGCCTTATCTGAAAATTGTGAGCTTTATTTCTCAAGTTATTTATGAATAAATAAACCGAGCAGCTGATGACGTCACAATGGGGTCTGCGCCGTCTTGCTCCGTTCTAAGATCTTTGGTCTTGTTTGCGCTGCAGCACTAGTGCAAAGCAAAGATCCTATAGCAAAGCTTTGCTATAGGATCTTTGGTGCAAAGTATTTATAGCTATCCACATGCGTGAAGCCATAATGCACAACAATGTTTACTTATGTTTTCTAAGTGTCACATTACTAATGATGTAAGAAAAGACCAGCCAAAACTGTATATCAGGAAGGCAGAGGAACTTGTCTAACTGTACAAAAATAAATATGTATAAAACAATGTCAGTTTAATGGCTGGCATTCAGTAGATATAAAATGGCCTATTCAGAGCTAGAGAATTTAAAAAATAAGAATTTTATTATAGTACGTTACACAAAATGTTATATTTGCAGCCGCTTTTGAAATAAAAATGTTGTATAAAAATGAAATTCACCTCACCAATTCTATTGTGATTGCAGTAGCAAAGACAACAACAGCACATTCTGTGGTGGAGCAAACCAGCACTTTCAATAACCAGAGTTTCCATATTTAACTGTGCAGCTGCAGATAGCCGAAGTTGCATTTTTACCGAGATGCTGCAGTCAATTTAGAGTTTAGCTGTCATTAAAATTGCAAATCGCAGGTCATGAGATAGTTGTTAGTTAAGGTAGCCTCTAACTATAGTATTATTGTTGAGGGCTTTCACCCAAGAGAGCTGTAAAGTCTCAACAGCTGAATATTTTCAGAACATAGTTTGATACATTTTTGTGCATATAAAAAATCAACAGAAATGAGCTTAGCTTAGAAACATAACAACATAATAAAAAGGAGCAGGAGTAGTACAATTGGCCCCTCGTGAATGTTCCATCGATCAATAAGATAATGGCGAATCCAGTTTTGATCTCAAAACTGCTGTCCTGATCTCTCCCTAAACCCGTTGACCTCCTTGTGGTTCATATAATTTGTCTGCCTTGAATCCCCTTTGCAGCTCAATTGGGTAGATTGTGCTAAAGAGTTTAATGGGTGGCACAGTGGCGCAATGGTAGAGTTGCTATCTTAGAATGCCAGAGAATCCTTACAACCGGGTGCTGTCTATGTAGAGTTTGTACATTCTCCTTGTGACGCGTAGGTTTTCTCCGTGTGCTCTAGTTTCCTCCCACATTCCAAAGACGTACAGGTTTTATAGGTTAATTGGCTTCTTTAAATTGTCCTTTGTGTATATGATAGAACTAGTGCACAGGTGATTGTTGGTCGGTGCAGACTCGGTGAGCTGACAGGTCTGTTTCCACGCTATATCTCTAAAACTAAAAACCATGTCATGACCCTCTGAGAGGAAATCCCGCTTCATCTCTGTCTTAAATGGGCGATTCATTATTCTGAAACATGTTCTGAATATCCCAGGAGGGGAAATATGCTCACAGCATTCTCTCTCCCTTTCTGGCAACTCCCATGAATGATTTAGCTTTAATTACAAAAATGATGCCCTCTTGTGTTGACTACCCGCCAAAAGAAATAACCTTGGGAAAGCTTGGTAAGATTACAATGATGAAGCTTATCTGCTGAAATTATTAGCAATAACAAATGCAAAGTTCACCAAATATTATATTTGAGGATCAAAAGTAGAAGCTTAAATCTTGTTGAACAGATGGGTACTTGGAGCAAACGCGGGCGGGCCTCACTGCTAAGTCCTAAGATTTTGAAAGTACATATGTAGTTTAATTAGAACAGCGGGTTTTTACTAGGGCCATTTACAAAAGGAAATAAATTGTAGATGGAAATATAATGAAATTGGTGGGTGTATCACATTAGAGAAAACAAAATCATTTTTCACAATCTCACCACCAAATTTTGGGATTCATCTAATGATCCTTAAATCATCTAATCTTTGCAGATGATTTAAATCAAATTTTGCTTCTTTAAGAAATAAATAAGAAATTAAGAAGTACATTTATATTGACTTTTTCATTTCCTTCCTTTTTTAGATTATTTAAGTTTGGGCATGAATATGGCATTTCAACTTGGAAGTGGAAAGTGGAAAGTTCCTGATTATTAATTCTTTTTTTTTAAATATTTATTTTATTAGAAGCAATTGTACAAGGAGAAAGTAATCAACATAACAATTATACAATTTTCGTACAGCTTCAGTTTGAACATTTTATAAACTGATAAGTGAATCGGAAAAAAGTAAAAAGGAAAGAATGAAAAGGAAGAAGAAAGATATGAAAAAGAAAGATGAAAAATCCCCTAAACTAACAAAGAAGTGAAAAAAAAAGAAAAAGTGGAGATATATCCCACTACCCTTCCCTACACCCGCTCACCCGACCGTAGCGTCGGTTTTGAATTTGTGTTCAACCATTCTGTTGTTGAAGAAATTCAATGAAAGGAGACCATATTTTGGAAAATTGATCTGATTTGTCAGACAAAACAAGCCTTATTTTTTCTAAATGTAGTGTCTCGGTCATTTCTATGATCCACATCTTCACTGTGGGAACTGTTATCTTTTTCCAGAATTTAAGTATAAGTTTTTTCGCAGTTATTAAACCAGTCAAGGAAACAGCTTTGAAATATCGTTAACTTAGAGCAGCCCCCTGACATTCCTAGTATTATTAATTTTGAATCTGACTCCAATTCACCCTCTCCGAAGACTACGTAAAGCAGGCCTCCCCACTACACACCTACGGACTTTTTATAGGGGGACTGTCGAGAGCACATTGACCTACGGCATCACTTCCTGGTTCGGGAGCTGCAAGGCGTACGAACGGCACCATCTAGACAGGATAGTGAAGACCGCCAGCAGGATTATTGGTGCTCCACTCCCCTTCCTGCTGGACATATACAGGAAGAGATGTATCAGCAGAGCCATCTCCATCATCAAAGACCCTTACCACCCATCGCATGACATTTTCTCCATCCTGCCATCTGGGAAGAGGTACAGGAGCATTAGCTGCAAAACCAGCAGGATGCTCCTCAGCTTCTTCCCACAGGCTATAAGACTGCTAAATGGACTTTGCCCCCTGCCAAGTATCGCGCACAAACCCCCACACTGCAGCAGAGCCACTGTTGTGCCGCTGCCGGTCGGAACGACTGTTGAATGTTTAGTAGAGTGTTAAATTTGTTCATGATACATGTTTTTTTTTCTATTTCTATTTATTTTTCATGCACACTGAATGGACACTGGTTGAGCAACGTTTTTTTGTTTCCTCTGGGTATGCGAATACTCAGGAAATGACAATAAAGATATACAATACAATACAATACAATTTTGAGTGTTTTCGAAAAGGTATTGTATATTCCCATCCAGAAATTTTGTATTTTTATACAGGATACCAACAAATGGGTTAGGGTAGCTTCTTGGAGGTGACATTTATCACAGAGAGGGGAGACAGTTGGGAAAATCTCTGATTATTAATTCTAATTCCCAAAATATAGATTGGTATGATACCATTTTTGAAATTCAAAATGGAAAGCTCAAAAATAAGAATGAAAGGGAAGCCTTCATCAGTCAGGGTATTGAGTAGATTGGAATATTCAGATGTAACATTGGAATGTTACATCTGTACACGGTGCTGCTGAGGCCACAGTTAGAGTATGTTCCGTTTTGGTCACCCTGCTATAGGTAATTAAGCTGGAACGAATGCAGAGAAGTTATATGAGGATTATGCCAGGACTTTAAGGCTGAATTATAGGGAGAGGTTGGTCAGTCTAGGAATATTCCTTAGAGCGTATTAAAATGAGTGGTGATGTTTCAAGTCAAGTTTATTCGTCACATACACATACGAGATGTGCAGTGAAATGAAAATTGGCAATGCTCGCGGACTTTGTGCAAAAAGACAAACAAACAAACAACAAACTTACTACAAACAGAATGGAACAGAATCACATATTCTTTTACATATTGTGGGCGGAAGGAAAAAGGGAAAAAAACAGCAATTTAAAAAAAAGCAGTAGAGTGGTACAGCAAAGTTAGTCCCTGGTGAGATAGGAGTTTACAGTCCTAATGGCCTCTGGGAAGAAACTCCTTCTCAACCTCTCCGTTCTCACAGCATGGCAACGGAGGTGTTTGCCTGAACGTAGCAGCTGGAACAGTCCGTTGCAGGGGTGGAAGGGGTCTCCCATGATCTTATTGGCTCTGGAGTTGCACCTCCTGATGTATAGTTCCTGCAGAGGGGCGAGTGTAGTTCCCATAGTGCGTTCGGCCAACGCACTACTCTCTGCAGAGCCTTCTTGTCCTGGGCAGAGCAATTCCCAAACCAGATTGTAATATTTCCGGACAAGATGCTTTCCACAGCCGCTGAGTAGAAGCACTGGAGGATCCTCGGAGACACTCTGAATTTCCTCAATTGCCTGAGGTGGTAAAGGCGCTGCCTTGCCTTACTCACGAGTGCTGCGGCGTGTGATGTCCATGTCATATCCTCAGAGATGTGGACTCCCAGGTATTTAAAACAGCTCACCCTATCCACAGTATCCCCATTTATCCTCAATGGTGTGTACGTCCTCGGATGATGTGCCCTCCTAAAGTCCATGATCAGCTCCTTAGTTTTTTTGATGTTCAAGAGGAGGCTGTTGTCCTGACACCAGAGTGCCAGATCAGCCACCTCCTCCCGGTAGGCCTTCTCATCGTTGTCTGAGATCAGGCCCACCACCACAGTGTCATCAGCAAACTTGATTATTGAGTTGGAGCTGAACCTAGCCACACAGTCAAGTGTGTACAGGGAGTATAATAGGGGGCTGAGGACGCAACCCTGGGGGGATCCTGTGCTCAGGGTGAGGGATTTTGATGTATTCCCTCCCATCTTGACTACCTGGGGCCCGGCGGTGAGAAAGTCTAGGGCCCAGGCACCCAGGGGGGTGTTGAGCCCTAATTCCAGTAGCTTCTCGGCCAGTCTGGTGGGGACTATCGTGTTGAAGGCTGAACTGAAGTCAATGAACAGCATCCTCATGTAGCCCCCCTTCTGGCTGTCATAGAAACATAGAAATTAGGTGCAGGAGTAGGCCATTCGGCCCTTCGAGCCTGCACTGCCATTCAATATGATCATGGCTGATCATCCAACTCAGTATCCCGTACCTGCCTTCTCTCCATACCCTCTGATCCCCTTAGCCCCAAGGGCCACATCTAATTCCCTCTTAAATATAGCCAATGAACTGGCCTCGACTACCCTCCGTGGCAGAGAGTTCCAGAGATTCACCACTCTCTGTGTGAAAAAAGTTCTTCTCACCTCGGTTTTAAAGGATTTCCCCCTTATCCTTAAGCTGTGACCCCTTGTCCTGGACTTCCCCAACATCAGGAGCAATCTTCCTGCATCTAGCCTGTCCTTAAGAATTTTGTAAGTTTCTATAAGATCCCCTCTCAATCTCCTAAATTCTAGAGAATATAAACCAAGTCTATCCAGTCTTTCTTCATAAGACAGTCCTGACATCCCAGGAATCAGTCTGGTGAACCTTCTCTGCACTCCCTCTATGGCAATAATGTCCTTCCTCAGATTTGGAGACCAAAACTGTACGCAATACTCCAGGTGTGGTCTCACCAAGACCCTGTACAACTGCAGTTGAACCTCCCTGCTCCTATACTCAAATCCTTTTGCTATGAAAGCTAACATACCATTCGCTTTCTTCACTGCCAGATGCCATGGGGGCCTGCAGCTTTCCTCTTTTATAGAGATGTATAAGATCATGAGGGGAATAGATGGGGTAGATGCACAGTCTTTTATCTAGGGGAATCAACCTGAGGACATAGGTTTAAGGTAAGAAGGGAAAGATTTAATAGGAATCTGAGGGGGATTTTTTTCACACAGAGGGAGGTGGGCATATGGAATGAGCTGCCGGAGGAGGTAGTTGAGGCAGAAGCTCTAACAACATTTAAAGGACATTTGGACAGGAACATAGATAGGTAAGGTTTAGAGGGATATGGGCCAAACGCAGGCAGGTGGGACTAGTGTAGATGATGCATCTTAGTCAGCATGGGCAAGCTGGGCCGAATAGCCTGTTTTCATGCTATTTGACTCCAAAAGACAGGAATACATTGTTCAGAGTTGCCTCGCCCATTTTCATATTCAGGTTGTGTGCTTGTCATAGAGTAGGTCATTGATTATGAAGGAAGCTTGACATGTTGGAACATTCTTATCTTTTTGAATCATTGTTCCATGTACAGTTAGGCTGTTTTTTTGCTGTTTTTATTTTTCACCCCAAAAAGTAGACAAACAAGTTGCTTCCTATTTTTTTATTTATATAGTTAGACAGTTAAAGTTGAGGCAGCTTGAAAACTACACTAACACATCAACTCCTTTTTTAATTACAATTTTAAACTAGTGTTTTGCAATTGCAAAAGTTGATTTAAACAGAATTTCAAGTGACGGTATATAACAACTTCACAGAAAAAACATTGCCTACTAAAAGAGTAATTAAAATCATTATTAACAACAAAGTACTTAACCATTGTTATAGCTTTGGGCCTCAAAAAGTTACACTGACAAATTTACCGATTCAAATATCTTAACTTGAAATGTAAAAGATTCGGTGTACCAGAAAAATCATCATTTCATGGATAAAGATTACATTGTGTGTATGGAGATTAAGTGCCCTCCATAATGTTTGGGACAAAGACCCATCATTTATTTATTTGCCAGGAATCAGTGGTGATTCTTGTTGTACTTCCGGTGGCGCTGGTGCCAGCAGCCTCCACCTTCAGCCGGGTATCTTTTTGTTTTTTTATTTTTTTAGTTATGTTGAAGTGTGTTTTGTATGATTTTTTTTAATGTCTTTATGTGGGGGAAGAGGGCACGGTGCGGGGGATACCGTCCTTCAGCCGCTTCCTGGTGAGGACGCGACTATTATTCGAGTCGCGTCCTCGCCCCCCCCCCCCCCCCCCCCAGCGGCCTACCTGGATTGGCACGGCCTTTCCTGCCGGGATCGACCGGAGCTCCAGCAGCGTCGGGACAGCGCTGATGCATCGCGGGGCTGGCGATGCCTTACCGGGGGTCGCCGTCTGGAGCCCGGAGTGCTGGACCTGCTGCACCAACATCATGGAGCTGCGGCTGATCGGGAGGTCCGGGCCGCTGAGGAGGAGGATGTTCACCGTCGGGGATCGGCGTCGGACCAGCCCGGCGTGAGGGCCTGAACATCGGGCCGCCCGGTGCGGCGACTGCGGGTGCTCGGAAGGCCCCGACCACGGATGAACATCTGGGAAGATCGGAGGGGAGGCTGGCTGGACTATGGTGCCTTCCTCACCTGGTGCCACTGTGTTGTGTTGTGTCGTGGACTTTCTGTGTTTGTGCATTTTTTAAAATTTCTATTTTATTTTTTTAATATGTTTTAATATTTATTATTTATTTATTTTTATGATACTGACTGTAAAGGGAAATTCATTTTGTTGTCTCTAATTGAGACAATGACAATAAATTTGAATACAATACAATACAATACAAGTGATGTTGCATTTCTTCAAGGAGGCTTTTAGTATGTTCTTGAATCTTTTCCACTGACCTTTTGGAAATATCTTCCCACAACAGAATGGAATATGAATGGATTTTGCATAGGCGATATTGATGGTATCTTTCCACTACCTAAGTATGCTTGGTGTAGGTAAGACAGTTCACGTATCCATATTGAACAGCGGGGATCACTGCTGACCAGTAAAACAATAGGTTTACTGTCGGCTCTGAGGCCTTGATCTTTAAATATCTTTTTCCTCAATTAAACAAAGGTTGGATCTTAGAAAACTATGGATTTTATCATCAATGCAATCTTTCATCAAAAGGTAGATCCCTCGTCAGATGGCAAGCAGATCATATTTTTCAGCATTTCTCTGTCAACCTTTCTTTCCAAATAGCAGCGTGATACCATCGGAGCAGGTTGGTAGATAATCTTTATCTTGCAGATGTCGAGTATAAGAGGCCTTATATGTATGACCCATGATTTTACATACTTAAGTGAAAGCTTTCAAATACTTCAATGTGGAGGAAACACACACAAGCATGATCTGAAAACTGCAGTTTAACCACTGATTCAGGTAGCCTTGGTTCTAGTTGCCAAAGGTTGAACAATTTCCCCCTCAGATAATAAGTTCTGATAATTATGTCCAATCTCACAGGAAGTTTGATGGGGCTGATATGCAACATTATGCCAAGAAAATTTGAGATAAATACAAGGGTAGTGATGCAGCCTTGTTTGATACAAATCATTATTTTGAATGACTCAATTATAGACTTGTTGATCAGTAACATAGCTTGCATGTTGACACGGACAAAATCTTAAATTATTTTTTTTTATCAGCTGCCGAATTCGTGAAGGATGATCGATAGTCAAAAGTTTTGATCAAGTGGAAAAATTACCATTTTTGGTGTATTTTGCTTGGTGTTGGTTTGCAGTGAAAATCCACTGTACCTCTAGGTTGATGGAATCAGGGAGCAGTTCTTCAATTGGTAATCTGCAGCAAAAATACACAAAGATTGTAATTGTCTATTAAGTTTCATGTTGATTCCCTGAAATCTTTTCTGATTCATTTTCAGATCTGCACTATTTCTATAATCTGAACATTTATCCAGTTATTCAAATGTAGAAGGTACTTATATGCCTGGAGAAATTTTCTTTGAAACACTGTTCCTATTTTGTACATTAAATAATTCCTCTGCTGAAATTATTAGGTGTGCTCAGTAGTATGAGTTTGTAACTATGCAGCTAAAATATTAAAAACCTCTTGACATTTAGCATCTATTGGCAATATAGTGACTTATTCTGGAGCGATCCTATTACAGAGCAATGAATAACAATAGTGTAGTTGTTTCGTTATTGGAAAAGTAATTCAGAGAATGTTCCTTTATTTGCTTCTGCATTTATGCAATGTCACACCATCACAATGAAAATGAAAAGTGGAGCCAATCATTTGAAAGAAGCTTTGATGATATTATTTTTGGATCTACATTGTAATTCAGATGTTCTGGATGATACATTCCATTATATCCCCACCTTGCATTATCCTCTGGGTTGGAAGTAATAGTTAACTGCTTTAATTTTCAGACTTGAGGAATTCTGATTCACAGACCCACTCTCGAGGAGAACTTTATACCTTTGCAACTGTTTGTGTACAGGAATATGTTAATCTCTGTACCGAATTAATTATATTAAATGTTGTACCTTTTGCTAGTCATAGAGTCTTACAGCATAGAAATAGGTACTTCAGCCCAACTTGTGCAAGCTGACCAAGATACCCAACCAAGCAAGTCGCATTTGGTTGCATCTGAGAAATTTTTTATCATTGAAGGTGGTGGGCATCTGGAATTCATTATCTGGAAGTTGAAATCCTCATCATATTTGAAAAGAACTTGGATATCCATAGTGTATAAACCACAAACGACAACAAAAGCAGTGAAATTGGATTAGGCAATTTAACTCTTTTTTGAGCAGGTGAGCATTTGACGAGGGTAGGGAGGTGGATATTGTCTACTCTATTGACTTGTGTCACCACTTTCAGTGTGTTATGCATCATTATCTTTTGGATGAGCCTACTACGGGGGACCTTGTCAAGTGCCTTACTAAAATCCTTGTAGACAACATCCACCTCCCTACCCTCATCAAATGCTCACCTGCTTATTCACTCTTCAAAAAACTCTTATCAAGTTAGTAAGACAACCTGTTGCGTACAAAGCCATACTGACTGTCCCTAATTAATTAATTCTCTCCCAAATGCAGTAAATTGAAACGCTAGAATTTAAGAATCGTGGGCGTTCAGGAAGGCAGAGAGGGTTATCGTGACCCCCGTGAATTTGCTGCAGATCCACTGAAAAAAGTCTTGAACTTGGATCAAGCACCTTTACTTGCTCGAGCACACAGAGTATCGAGACGCTGCCCTAGGGAGGGCGCCCCCCCAAGACAACTGATAGTGAAGGTGCAATATGACCATGGTTTGGATGATATGATGAAGAAAATTGTTCGAAGCAGAAATCTCGTATTTGAAGGAGATAAGATCAGTATATTTAGAGATTACCCTGTGGAAGTCGCCAAGAAGAGAGCGCTGTTTACAGAAACAAGAAGAATACTTAATAATATAAAAAAATTGAGATATGGACTGATGTACCCCGCAACATTAAGAGTAACCTACGAGCAGAAGGAATATTTCTTCATCAAACACACAGAGGCACTTGAATTCGCCCAGAACATCGAGAATAAGACCGAAGATTGAATAACATTCAACACCCAACACTCACCTGACGGCACTGGATATTGTTACCCCGCAGAGAAAAAATGGAACTTTAAATTACTATACTTCAATCAAATCAATCAATCATTCAATCAATCAATCAGTTTTATTTGTCACATTGCACATAAAGTGCAAGTGAAATGAATTTGCCAGCAGCGGTACAATGAGAAAGAACACACAAAAACACAATAACATTTTAACACAAACATCCACCACAGCATTCATCACTGTGGTGGAAGGCACAAAATTTGGCCAGTCCTCCTCCATTTCCCCCCGTGGTTGGGACCTCAACCCTCCGCAGTCGCCACTGCGGGCGTCCAGATTATAAAAGTCAAGGTAAGTCCTGAATCGGTGACTCCCCCACCGGAGACCGCAGCTTCAGATTGGTGTAGGCCGCAGGCCAGCGGTCGGTGATTTAGAGTTCGTGCCACAGCCAGAGGCACCGCAGACTGCAGGGCCGGCAGTCGAAGTCGAAGCTCCCCTCCAGGGATCCCCAGCGAGGAACCCCGCTCCCGATGGTAAGTCCATGCCGCGCCCGCGGTTAAAGTAGGCCGCGGGCCGGCAGTCGGAGTGGAAGCTTCTTCCTCTCCCGGGTCCCCAACGTGAGATCCCGGGCTGTAGACTCCACTCCAGCTGGAGCTGTGCAGACCATGGCTGCCGGCTGCCCGGTCCAGCGAAACGGAGCGCTCCCCTTTGGCGAGCCCCAGCGAGGGCTCGCCCGCTCCACGCCGAGAGTCTGCGCTGCGCCCGCCGCTGAAGCCCCGGGCGCGTCTCCAGGAAAAGCCGCAACGATCCTCGTTGTTAGGCCACGGAGGAGGCGACCTGGAAAAAGTCGCCTCTCCTTGGAGGAGGCGACCGAAGCGGTTTCCCCCTCACCCCCCCACACCACCCCCAACACAAAACACACAAAGAAACATTAAGAACTTAAGAACTGCTCAAAATCTGCAATAAGAATTCGGCAATTATCTTGCTACTGATATATAATATTTACATTCTAGTACTAATTTCTAACAACTATTACTAATCATTAATACTAATTAATACTAATTATTGTTAACTGGATCAACTCAGAATTAACTAAAAGTATGAAATATAAGTGTGATTCAGGTAATTTATTAATAAACATTTAGGAAGTTTTCTCTTTGATACTTTTGATTTTGATTTTTCTTTTTTTTGCTATACGAGACTAACATTTTCATTTTGAGACTAATAATTATTTCAATAATGGAATATAACTATTGTTTCCCTCCCCCCATAAATTGTTTTTATTGAAATTGAAACTTTTCTTTTAAGGAAAGTATGGAGCTAGTAATATTTTTTTTACCAAAGGCTACGGAAGTCAGATGTTTAGCCACATTAGGGTGGCTATCACTAACTGCACTAACTATAGTTGTAGTTCTCTTCTTTTTTTACTCTTTACACTTTACTAACACAACATTTTTTTATTTTTTTATCTTATATTATATTATATTTTGTATTTGGAATGGAATTATAAATTTTATTTAAGGAGATATGTCCGGATGGAAAACCGACGAGAACTAAAATTCATCTACCTGATGTTCGGGTATAAGGTAGGGTTTAGTGTGCTGAGCCATCTGCTCTATCATAGACCACTCTAATCACAAGATGCAAGACGTTAACAGGAAAATTGGGGGTGAAGGAATTAAATTCTGTAGCTGGAATGTTAAGGGAATTAATGAACCAATCAAGAGAGTTAAAGTATCAGCTCATTTAAAATCACTTAAAGCAGATATAATATTTCTCCTGGAAACACATCTTAAAAAGGAAGCACAACATAGATTGAAAGCAAAATGGATTGCTAAAGCGTATCACTCTTCATTCTCACATAAATCTAGAGGGGTTGCAATATTAATCCGTAAAGGTATACCCTTTAAACATATATCAACGATAGAAGATATCAAAGGCAGATATATTGTATTAGTAGGGGAGTTATACTAAAAAAAAAGTGACTCTCCTTAATGTGTATGGACCAAATTTTGTTGTCCCCTGTTTTTTTAAGAGAATACTCAACATTATCCCGGAATGCACACAACATAATTTAATAATCGGTGGAGACTTAAATTGTACACTGGATGCTTATTTAGATAGATCATCAACTCAAAGAAAATTAAAATCTCAGTCAAGTGAATTTCTAAACTTATATATTAATACTACCAACGTTAAGGATGTTTGGAGAATTGAAAACCCATCCGGTCGAGAATATTCATTTTACTCACCAGTGCATAAAACTTACTCAAGGATAGACTATTTCTTAGTAGACTCTAAACTTATCCCATTTACCTATAACTCGCAATATCATATCATAATCTCGGACCATGCTCCACTAACATTTATGATTAAATTAAACGGAATGGCCGAGACACAGTCACAATGGAGACTTAACCCCCAAATCCTAAAAGAAAAGCTATGTAATGAATACCTCGTAAAACAGATTAATATGTTGTTTGAGGCTAATGATAGCCCTGGAACCTCTGCTTCCCTTCTTTGGGAAACATTCAAAGCATTTGTGCGAGGAGCATTAATCTCTTCCGAATCATTTCTTAATAAAGAGAGTAGGGCCAAACAACGGACATTGGAAATGGAAATAAAGCAATTAGACATAGAAAATGTCTGCTTCCAGTTCCCCGTGCTGGCGAGAGCAGGAACAGGGAGATACGGGACCTGAACGTGTGGCTGAGGATCTGGTGCACGGGGCAGGGATTTAGATTCTTAGATCACTGGGATCTGTTTTGGGGTAAGGGGGAACTGTACAAAAGGGATGGATTGCATCTTAACAGGTATGGGACCAGCATTCTGGCAGGCAGGTTTGCCACTGCTACACGGGTGGCTTTAAACTGAATAAGGGGGGTGGGGTGTTGAATGGGACAGTGGAGGATGGAGTTAAAGGGAAAGGGTTTCTTAAATGTGTGAGCGTAGAGACCGAAGGGTGTAAAATGAGGGTAGAAGAAATAGGAAGCAAGGTGAAAAGTAAAAGTGGCAGGCAGACAAAACCAGGGCAAAAATCAAAAAGGGCCACTTTTCAACATAATTGTGTAAGGGGTAAGAGTGTTGTAAAAACAAGCCTGAAGGCTTTGTGTCTCAATGCAAGGAGCATTCGTAATAAGGTGGATGAGTTGAATGTGCAGATAGCTATTAATGACTATGATATAGTTGGGATCACGGAGACATGGCTCCAGGGTGACCAAGGCTGGGAGCTGAACATCCAGGGATATTTAATATTCAGGAGGGATAGACAGAAAGGAAAAGGAGGTGGGGTAGCGTTACTGATTAGAGAGGGGATTAATGCAATGGAAAGGAAGGACATTAGTTTGGAGGATGTGGAATCGGTATGGGTAGAGCTGCACAACACTAAGGGGCAGAAAACGCTGGTGGGTGTTGTGTACAGGCCACCTAACAGTAGTAGTGAAGTTGGAGATGGTATCAAACAGGAAATTAGAAATGCGTGCGACAAAGGCAAAACGGTTATAATGGGTGACTTCAATCTACACATAGATTGGGTGAATCAAATTGGCAGGGGTGCTGAGGAAGAGGATTTCTTGGAATGTATGCGGGATAGTTATCTAAATCAACATGTAGAGGAACCAACGAGAGAGCAGGCTATTTTAGACTGGGTATTGAGTAATGAGGAAGGGTTAGTTAGCAATCTTGTTGTACGTGCCCCCTTGGGCAAGAGTGACCATAATATGGTTGAGTTCTTCATTAGGATGGAGAGTGACATTGTTAATTCAGAAACAATGGTTCTGAACTTAAAGAAAGGTAACTTTGAGGGTATGAGATGTGAATTGGCCAAGATTGACTGGCAATTAATTCTAAAAGGGTTGACGGTGGATATGCAATGGAAGACATTTAAAGACTGCATGGATGAACTACAAAAATTGTTCATCCCAGTTTGGCAAAAGAATAAATCAGGGAAGGTAGTACATCCATGGATAACAAGGGAAATCAGGGATAGTATCAAAGCGAAGGATGATGCATACAAATTAGCCAGAAAAAGCAGCATACCGGAGGACTGGGAGAAATTCAAAGACCAGCAGAGGAGGACAAAGGGCTTAATTAGGAAAGGAAAAATAGATTATGAAAGAAAACTGGCAGGGAACATAAAAACTGACTGCAAAAGTTTTTATAGATATGTGAAAAGAAAGAGATTAGTTAAAACAAATGTAGGTCCCTTGCAGTCAGAAACAGGGGAGTTGATCATGGGGAACAAGGATATGGCGGACCAATTGAATAACTACTTTGGTTCCGTCTTCACTAAGGAAGACATAAATAATTTGCCGGAAATAGCAGGGGACCGCGGGTCAAAGGAGTTGGAGGAATTGAGTGAAATCCAGGTTAGCCGGGAAGTGGTGTTGGGTAAATTGAATGGATTAAAGGCCGATAAATCCCCAGGGCCAGATAGGCTGCATCCCAGAGTACTTAAGGAAGTAGCTCCAGAAATAGTGGATGCATTAGTAATAATCTTTCAAAACTCTTTAGATTCTGGAGCAGTTCCTGAAGATTGGGGGGTAGCAAACGTAACCCCACTTTTTAAGAAGGGAGGGAGAGAGAAAATGGGGAATTACAGACCAGTTAGTCTAACATCGGTAGTGGGGAAACTGCTAGAGTCAGTTATTAAAGATGGGATAGCAGCACATTTGGAAAGTGGTGAAATCATTGGACAAAGTCAGCATGGATTTACGAAAGGTAAATCATGTCTGACGAATCTTATAGAATTTTTCGAGGATGTAACTAGTAGCGTGGATAGGGGAGAACCAGTGGATGTGGTGTATCTGGACTTCCAGAAGGCTTTCGACAAGGTCCCACATAAAAAATTAGTATACAAACTTAAAGCACAAGGCATTGGGGGTTCAGTATTGATGTGGATAGAGAACTGGCTGGCAAACAGGAAGCAAAGAGTAGGAGTAAACGGGTCCTTTTCACAATGGCAGGCAGTGACTAGTGGGGTACCCCAAGGCTCAGTACTGGGACCCCAGCTATTTAC
The DNA here is from genome assembly GCF_028641065.1 of Leucoraja erinaceus. Taxonomy (NCBI): domain Eukaryota; kingdom Metazoa; phylum Chordata; class Chondrichthyes; order Rajiformes; family Rajidae; genus Leucoraja; species Leucoraja erinaceus. The sequence continues at coordinate 36,276,474 of NC_073389.1, forward strand.
AATATATATTAATGATCTGGATGAGGGAATTGAAGGCAATATCTCCAAGTTTGCGGATGACACTAAGCTGGGGGGCAGTGTTAGCTGTGAGGAGGATGCTAGGAGACTGCAGGGTGACTTGGATAGGCTGGGTGAGTGGGAAAATGTTTGGCAGATGCAGTATAATGTGGATAAATGTGAGGTTATCCATTTTGGTGGCAAAAACAGGAAAGCAGACTATTATCTAAATGGTGGCCGATTGGGAAAGGGGGAGATGCAGCGAGACCTGGGTGTCATGGTACACCAGTCATTGAAGGTAGGCATGCAGGTGCAGCAGGCAGTAAAGAAAGCGAATGGTATGTTAGCTTTCATTGCAAAAGGATTTGAGTATAGGAGCAGAGAGGTTCTACTGCAGTTGTACAGGGTCTTGGTGAGACCACACCTGGAGTATTGCGTACAGTTTTGGTCTCCAAATCTGAGGAAGGACATTATTGCCATAGAGGGAGTGCAGAGACGGTTCACCAGACTGATTCCTGGGATGTCAGGACTGTCTTATGAAGAAAGACTGGATAGACTTGTTTATACTCTCTAGAATTTAGAAGATTGAGAGGGGATCTTATAGAAACTTACAAAATTCTTAAGGGGTTGGACAGGCTAGATGCAGGAAGATTGTTCCCGATGTTAGGGAAGTCCAGGACAAGGGGTCACAGCTTAAGGATAAAGGGGAAATCCTTTAAAACCGAGATGAGAAGAACTTTTTTCACGCAGAGAGTGGTGAATCTCTGGAACTCTCTGCCACAGAGGGTAGTTGTGGCCACTTCATTGGCTATATTTAAGAGGGAGTTAGATGTGGCCCTTGTGGCTAAGGGGATCAGGGGGTATGGAGAGAAGGCAGGTACGGGATACTGAGTTGGATGATCAGCCATGATCATATTGAATGGCGGTGCAGGCTCGAAGGGCCGAATGGCCTACTCCTGCACCTAATTTCTATGTTTCTATGTTTCTAAAATGCAGCAGTACCATCTATGGTAAAACACAATAAAATTGCAGTACTGAAATATAAGTTAAACAAGATATACTCAGACCAAGTTATAAAACTTTATCAACATACAAAACAATTATATTTTGAATTTGGTGATAAACCACGAGAACTATTTGCGCGTGAACTTCGTAAACTGGACGGGGAAAAAACAAATTACAAATTAAGATCAGACAATAGAGAAACATTAACACTGCCTAAAGATATTAATGATAGATTTTTACAATACTATCAAAAACTGTATTCATCTAAAACGACAGAACAATCAGCAGGAATGGAAACATTTTTACAGAAATGTAATCTTACGGGTTTAGATCAGAAAGAGAGAGAATTACTAGGTGCTGAAATTACGGTAAAAGCCATCGAAGAGTCAATTAGATCTTTAAAAAAACGGAAAGGCCGCAGGTCCTGATGGTCTAAGTTCTGAATTTTATTAAAAAATTTATGATCTGATTTCTCCACGCCTACAGACACTGTACAAATACGCTTATACTCAACAGAAACTTTCAGAAACTCTAAATGAATCTACAATCACACATACCAAAAACTGATAAGGATCTTGAAGACCCAGGGTCATATAGAGCAATACTGATCAGAAAATATTAACCAAAATCTTCTCTCATAGATTGAGCTTAGTGATTAACAAATTAATACACCCTGACAAAACAGGTTTTATTCCAAAACGTTATTCATTTTATAATCTGAGAAGACTTCAATATTATATACTCAAATAGAATTCCTAATGCAGATCTAGCAATTATTTTGTTAGATGCTGAAAAAGCATTTGACCAGGTAGAATGGTCATATTTATTTTCGGTGATGGAAATTTTTCAACTGGGAGAGAAGTACTGTACATGGGTTAAATTGTTATACTCTAACCCAACAGCTAGAACATTAACAAACCAAATGTTATCAACTAAATTTAATCTTTCTAGAGGTTGTAGGCAAGGATGTTCACTCTCCCCACTATTATTTGCTCTTGCAATTGAACTATTAGCAGAAAGCGTTAGAGCCCATCCAGAAATACACGGGTATAACACTAAAGACACAAGGAATACAATCTCTTTATATGCAGATGATGTATTAATATAACAAAGTTAGAAACTAGTATTCCAAATCTATTAAATCTAATAACTCAATTTGGTCAGTTTTCAGGATATAGAATTAATTGGAATAAAAGCGAAATCATGCCAATAACAAAACTCAATTTACATACATTACAACAATCCCCTTTTAAAATAGTTAAAGATAAACTTAAATATTTAGGAATTTACGTAACTAAGACATATTCCTCTTTATTTACACAAAACTTTCCACCCTTACTGAATAAACTACACAAGAATATTCAGTATTGGAAAATACTTCCCATTTCAATGCTTGGTAGAATTAATGCATTAAAAATTATCTTCTTACCGCAACTACTGTACCTATTTCATTTAATCCAGATATATATCCCCAAATATGTTTTTCAAAATAGTCGATTCCATTGTTACAAGCTTTATTTGGGATTATAAGAATCATAGAATAAGTAAAAAACATTTATGTAAGTCAATGGAGGTTTGGCCTTGCCAAATTTCTTGTTTTATCTTTGGGCAGTCCATATTAAAAACATTAATTTCTGGCTGGAATAAATGGATCAGCAACCAGATTGGTTAAGGATGGAAAAGGAAGACTGTTTACCTTTTGAAATTGGTTCGATTATATTTGCTCCCACAAAACTGCACAAAAAAACCTATAGGGAAAACCTTATAATACATAGTGGAATACGAATTTGGAAACAACTAAAAAAAGCTCTAAAATTGGATAATATACCACTATGTCTTCCCATTGTAAACAATCCTTTATTCAAACCATCCATATTGGATAAAGGTTTCACACAATGGAAAAATTACGGAATTAAAAAGATTGGACATCTTTATAGGAAAGGCATGTTTCTTTCATTTCAAGAGTTACAACAGATCTATGGACTGCATTCAAATAATTTCTTCAGATATCTACAAATTCGAGATTATGTTAAATTTAATACACAAGTTTATAGGACTAGGGAACCAGAAATTCTTGATGCATGTTTGAATAAGCATCCTAACACTGAAAAATTAATAGCTTATATTTATAACACCCTCTTAAACAACGAGGTACCACCGATGGAATTATATAGATACACATGGGAAAATGAATTAGGTCAACCTATAACAAAAGATATTTGGGACGAAAGTCTACAACATATACATCAATGCTCGTTAAATGCCAGACATGCTTTAATACAATTTAAAGTCTTACACAGACTACATTACTCCAAAATAAAACTAAATAGAATCTTCCCACATATTTCTCCTATTTGTGATAAATGTCTGCACCTAGAGGCCAATTTAACACATACTTTTGCAAATTGCACAAAAATAAAAAAATTCTGGACTGATATTTTTGGAATAATTTCTGAAGTTGTTAATACTAAATTGGATCCAGACTCAAAATTAATAATGTTTTCAAGAAGGAACTGCAGATGCTGGAAAATCGAAGGTAAAAGGACTGCAGAGTCAGACTACCAAATTCAATTCCACAAGCACTGCTATAGTATTAGTTCTATTTGATATCAATGATTGAAACAGCATTTTCTTCAACTGAACAGTCCTGTTTTGTTCAGTTCTTATGTGTAGGAAGGAACTGCAGATGCTAGTTTACACCGAAGATACTCTGAAGAAGGGTTTCGGCCCGAAACTTTAACTATTTCCTTCACTCCATAGATGCTGCTGCACCAGCTGAGTTTCTCCAGCATTTTTGTGTACCTTCAAAATTACTAATACTTGGAATATCAGAACAAAGTTTAACACTCACAGCAAGCCAAAGAAACTTCCTTGACTACAGTATAATAACTGGGAAAAAATTAATATTAAAATTTTGGAAAGGCCCTATAACCCCCACAATTAAAGTGTGGATTGTGAAAATGTCAGAGACGCTACATCTAGAAAGAATTAGAATTGTCTTAATGGACAAACAAGAACTTTTTGTTAAAATATGGGCTCCATTCATTAATTATTTGAAGGGATAGATTGGCCAGGCACGAAAACCCAACTGAAGCTTGAACTCAGGATTAGATGCAAAGTTATACTTTATAATCTACGAACCTATCTCCAATGACGTATTATAAGTAATTCATTCCACCTTTTCGATATTTGTAATTTTTTTTTCTCTTTCTCTCTCTGTTTTTTTTTACTATAATATGTAACTATACTTCACCTTAATATGTTTGCTTCTAATAAAAATATTAATAAATAAATAAATAAAAGAAGACAGGGTTTATGGCGATGGGGCGATATTAGATTCATTCTGTGCAAGCAGGTTAGGAACAATAGAAGATGGACACAAAATGCTGGAGTAACTCAGCGGGACAGGCAGCATTTCTGGATAGAAGGAAAGGGTGACGTTTTGGGTCGGGACCCTTATTCAGACTATCTTCGGTGTAAACTAGCATCTGCAGTTCCTTCCTACACATAAGAGCTGAACAAAACAGGACTGTTCAGTTGAAGAAAATGCTGTTGCATTCACCGATATCAAATAGAACTAATACTATAGCAGTGCTTGTGGAATTGAATTTGGTAGTCTGACTGCAGTCTATACCTATGATTAATATTTACAAAAGTTAAAACCGGAATCAGGATAGGAACCCGAGGATTTCCTAGGGTTACTGCATGAACAAAAATGTGTCAGATAGCTATTTAATGACTGAAATCATTTGAGAACAAATGCATTGGACACCACCTGGGATTCAGCCCACACCAGGGACTTAAGCACATAATCCAGGCTGACGACCTGAGAGTATTTTATCTTTCGGATGAGATATTAAACTAAGGCCCATTTCAATATCTGTGATTGCAAAATATTCCACAACACCATTTCAAAGAGTTCAGGAGAGTTATCCTATGTGACCCATTCAATAATTATTCTGCATTTAACATGAAAAAAAAAGTGGTCCAATAATTTTAACATTTCTAATTCAGGCATCTTATTGTGTGCAGATTTCAGTATTGTCATGTTGCTTCGTTGCTTAATTAGTTGTCAACTATTTCAGGCATCCTCAGGTACTGAAAGGTGCCAAAGAAAATGTAGACCCTTTTCTTTAACAGTATTTTTCCTTCTCATTAATCTTTTCTGTGAGCCTCAGAAAAGACTAAATAACGAAATAAGGACAAGGAGCTAAGAAGCGATAAGGGTTAAGATTCTTATGCAGTACAATGACGTGGAGAATTAAGATAATCCTTCTAGATCTAGAGCAGTGCTTCAATTTGCTGTGTGCATAATCTTGAAAAGATGAAGGGAGAAAGCATCCTGTTTTCCATTCTGTTCTTGTCTGAAGGTATGTTGATCATTTTCTGCTAAGATAAGATTTCTTCAAAAACTTCAAAAAATCAGAATTTATAAATTATATTTTTACCCAATCAGTATTTGATACATAAGTGTGAGTGTTCCATTACATTCTTTGAGTTACCTCCACGATGTGATATTTCTTCAGTGATTATATCACCAGCATTCATTACTGAAAGTATGTACCTTCCAATTATTGTGGAAAAACCTTACATAGAAGTATGTAACAGACTAGTTCAATGGCCTCTGATTTGTCATTTTATAAAAATATTAAATAAAAGTAATTGCATTTGTGTTTGAGAATAATATATTCTGTCTTTTGATCTATCTTTTTCAATTCTTCACAAAATCCATCCGGAAAAGCTCTCTCAACTCTTTCTCCTACTGAGGTATGAGGTTCAGTATAATGTTAGAAAAATGTTAAAGTATTGTTTATCTTAAGCAAATGTTTTGATGTAATCCTTGTGTGCAATGTTTGCCGTTAGAAGATTATCCTTCAAAAGTATTGTTTTGTCCATTATTTCTTAAAACAGAGAAATTAATTAAATAATCATCTAAAATTATTCAACTCTTATATGGTTTAGTATAAATTAGAGGGAAGATGTTTTGAATACTGGATCAATTGGTAATTGATAACAAAGTAGTAATTATAACCAACCATTATACTGTATCTTGTTAATTTAATGTGGTCCAACAGAAGTATTCATTTACTGTGTTGGTTGAGGGATAAAGAAAGTTATTTTTAAAAAGGCTTATTTAAAATTGATCCTACTCATGATAATCTACATATTATCTCATGAGCATGTAAATTTAGTTTTTTACAAAACATTCAATTTTCATTATTCTGCTTAATCAGTCTTGTCGTGTTGTTTAGGCTAAGATTATATAGGATTATTTCATACTACCTACTACATACCACAGTGATGTAGTTACATGCTATTCGGACCAAATTATCCTTTCCAGTGTGTAGGCTTCACTTGAATCATTTTATTTATTTATTTTTTTAAAATATTTTTATTCGAAGTGATATACAATAATATAAGACATGAATAACATATTACATTTCATGTCCAACTTCTTATTTTTAATTTAATAGTAGAAAAAAAAGGTAAGAAAAGCAAGAAATATATAGAGAGAGAGTATTGTATAGCTCGAAAAAGAAAAGCAGAGGTGATGTGAACTAAGCAAAAAGAAAAAGAATAGGAGAGTGAAAAAAGAGAAGAAAAAAAAGAGAAAGAAATTGAAAGGGATATGCCTCCTTCATATCTATACCCACCTCTCACCCGGTTCTGAAATACTTAATTTCTAAGATTGTGTTGCACCACATGCTTGTCATAGATCGATAAATGGAGACCAAAACTTTAAGAATTGGTCTGATTTGCCTGATAGGACGAATCTCATATCTTCAAGGTGTAACATTTCCGACATGTTTGAGATCCACATTTTGAGCGTTGGTGTGGGTGCATTTTTCCAGAATTTAAGTATGTTTTTTTGCCGTTATTAAGCCATAATTAAGTAGACATTTTTGAATCGTGGTCAGCGTACAGCCGTCTTCCATTGATCCAAAGATAATCAGTTCTGTATTGGGGTTCAATTTTATTTTAAATAATTTTGTGAAAATTCCAAAGACTTCCTTCCAAAATTTATGAAGTTTTATGCAAGAGACAAAAGAGTGTACTATAGTAGCGTTTTGAGATAGGAATTTATCACAGATGGGAGAAACATTTGGAACATTTTTATTCAGTTTGGTTTTCGAGTAATATAATCGATGTAACATTTTTAAATGAATTAAGTTGTGTCTTACATTAATCGAGCATTTATGTACATATAGCAAGTGTTTTTCCCATTTGTCTTTCGGAATTTTTATAGATAATTCTTGTTCCCAGTCTCTTTTAATTGCTTCGGTCGATGGTATTTCTGTATTTAAAATGATGTTATACAAATATGATATTAAATTACTTGATTCCGCATTTCTGTTAATTCCTTCATCTAATAGATCTGCGGTTAGAGTTTGATATTCTTGTGTGTATTTTTTCAGGTAACCTCAGATTTGAAGGTATTTGAAATATTGATTACTTTTCAGGTTATATTTTAATTGTAGTTGTTGAAATGATAAAAGATTTCCCATTTTGTACATGTCTCCAAGCGTTTTGATTCCTATTCTTTCCCAATGGATAAACGTTTTTTTTAATCAATAATAGATGGTTTAAATGACGGATTATTTACTATTGGAGAGAGGAGTGATAGATTTCTTAATTTGAGAGTTAATTTTATTTGTTTCCAAATTCGTATTGTACTATGAATAATTGGATTCTTCGTGTATATTGTATTGTTCTGTTTTATTGGGGAGAAAAGGATCGCTCCTATGTTAAAAGGGGAGCAATCCTCTTTCTCCATTATTATCCAGTCTACTTGTTGAGCAAAGTTGTCCAACCAATGAATTACATTTTTAATATTCACTGCCCGATAGTAGTACAAAAACTTGGGGAGTGTCAGTCCGCAAAATTCTTTGGGTTTACATAAATGTTTTCTTTGAATTCTATGTGATTTATAGTCCCATATGAAATGTGTAACATCAGTCAAGTTTTTAAAAGAATGTTTAAGGTAAGTATATTGGTATTGATGAAAGAAATACAAAATTTGTGGTAGAAAAATCATTTTTATAGCATTTATTCTGCCTATTAAAGACATCGGAAGTGTTTTCCAAAATTTAATCAGTGCATTTAATTTAGTTAGTAAAGGCATATAATTTGCATTAAATAAAGATTTATATTTTCAGGTAATTTGAATACCTAAATATTTAAATTTTTCTGTTGCAATTCTAAAAGGGAATTTTAAAAGGTGTGTCGGCTCTTGAGGTTTTATCGTCATGATTTCACTTTTATTCCAATGTATTCTATATCCTGAAAATGAACCAAATTCCTCTATTAAATTTAATATATTTGGTATGCTGATAGGCGATTTTGTTATGTATAATAATACGTCATCTGCATATAATGACATTTTATTGTTTGAATGGTTGGTATTATAACCATGGATATTCGGATGTGTTCTTATACTTTCTGCTAGGGGCCCTATCACGAGCAAATAGCAGGGGCGATAATGCACATCCCTGCCGATTGCCCCTGGATAGTTGAAATGTTGAAGACAGTATGTTATAGGTCAGTATTCTAGCAGTCGGCTTGTCATATAATAATTTTACCCATGAGATAAATTTGAAATTTGAAATTTGAAATTCCCATTTGAAATTTTTGCAATACTCTGAAAAGGTATTGCCATTCCACTTGGTCAAATGCTTTTTCTGCGTCCAATGAAAAAATTGATAAGTCTTCTTCAATTTTAAGTGAGTGCATTATATTAAACAAACGTCTCAAATTGTTGAATGAGTATCTCTTCAGTATGAACCCCGTTTGATCCGGATTTATTAATTTACTAACATATTTACCCAATCTTCTCGCTAGGGTCTTGAATCATTTTGAATGAATGAATGAATAAGTTTATTGGCCAAGTATTCACATACAGGGAATTTGCCTGGTGCTCCGCCCGCAAGTGACAACATGACATAGTGACAGTTAAGAATGATACATAAAACATTAAACATTAATAATAAAACATTATTGATTAAGCATAGGAATTAAATAAAATATCAGAACAAAATGAGGGTACAGATTTTTGGTTATTGAATAGAACTACTCATGGAAAAAAGCTGTTTTTATGTCTGGCTGTGGCAGCTTTGACAATCCGGAGTCGCCTTCCAAAGGGAAGTGATTCAAAGAGTTTGTGGCCAGGGTGAGAGGGGTCAGAGATGATCTTACCTGCTCGCTTCCTGGCCCTTGCAGTGTACAGTTCGTCTATGGAGGGAAGGTTGCAGCCAATAACCTTCTCAGCTGATCAGACAATACGCTGCAGCCTCCGGGTGTCGTGCTCGGTGGCTGAGCCAAACCAAACCATGATGGAGAAGGTGAGGACAGACTCTACGATGGCCGTGTAGAATTGGACCATCATTGCTTGTGGAAGATTGCGCTTCCTCAGCTGCCGCAGGAAGTACATCCTCTGTTGTGCCTTTTTGACTGTGGAGTCGATCGTAGCCCTCCACTTAAGGTCCTTGGAGATGATGGTTCCCAGGAACTTAAAAGACTCCACAGATGTGACTGTGGTGTTGTTGATGGTGAGTGGAGCATGGGGAGGGGGAGCTCTCCTAAAGTCTACAATCAATTCCACTGTCTTAAGAGCATTGAGCTCCAGGTTGTTGCGATGGCACCAGGACGACAGCTGTGACACTTCCTGTCTGTAGGCAAATTCCTCCCCATCCTGGATCTGTCCAATCAGGGTTGTGTCATCCGCAAACTTGAGAAGCTTGAGAGAGGAGTCAGTGGAGGTGCAGTCGTTGGTGTAGAGAGAGTAGAGGAGAGGGGAGAGTACGCAGCCTTGCGGTGCTCCTATGCTGAGGGTTTGCGGGTCCAAGATGTGCTTTCCCAGCCTCACATGCTGCTTCCCGTCTGTCAGGAAGCTGGTGATCCACCGACAGAGGGTCAACTTGTTCAGGCACAGTCAACTCGGAAAGTTTGGAGTGTAGTAGCTCTGTCACAATGGTATTGAATGCAGAGCTAAAATTAACAAACAAAATCCTCGCATAGGTATCATAGAAACATAGAAAATAGGTGCAGGAGGAGGCCATTCGGCCCTTCGAGCCAGCACCGCCATTCATTGTGATCATGGCTGATCGTCCCTTATCAATAACCCGTGCCTGCCTACTCCCTATATCCCTCGACTCCACTAGCCCCTAGAGTTCTATCTAACTCTCTCTTAAATCCATCCAGTGACTTGGCCTCCACTGCCCTCTGTGGAAGGGAATTCCATAAATTCACAACTCTACCCTGGTGGTCTAGGTGCTGGATGATGACGTGCAGGCCCAGGTTGACTGCGTCATCCACAGACCTATTTTCCTTCTTTTCTAATCCCGATCTATCAACATAACCCCCTCTTCCCTTCTCCCTCAATTGATGATCTAGCTTGATGATCTAGCACAATGACTCATTATGGGAGTGAATTTCACATTCTAGTCATTCTTTGGGTAAAGATTCTTCCAAGCATCCCTATTACTTTTCTTGGTTGACCTCTTGCTGTTTCCAATATTCCCACTATGCCCATTTTATCAAAAGCTTTGTTTTAAAACCTTAATTATGTCACATATTAACCTTTTCCAAGTTGAAAGAGATCTATTCAATTAATCCTTTCCTGAAAGTGTATTCTTGTTCCTGCTATCTTCCTTGTAAATCTACTCCACACCCTATCAAGTGGGCTGTATCCTTTTAATGATATGAAAATCTGAACTAGATTGCACAATTCACTTTCTTCCACCTTACCCTTTATCCCACCCATTCTTTGTTTTCTATATTGAGTCAGATAGCAATCATTTTGCTCCCTACCTCTAACTCCGCATTCTCTGACCATATTTATTAGTCCATTGTGCAGTTCCTTATTGAAACCCTTATGAAAACGTACATAAATATATTCATTACCCATGTGAAGAGCGCAGAGGATCATTGGGACACAGCTACCAGCCTTGGAGGGCATCTACCACACACGGTGCCTCAGGAAGGCCGTCAGTATCCATAAAGACTCCTCACACCCTTGTAATGGACTGTTCATTACGGCAGACGTTACAAGGCCTTCTACGACCGAACCTCCAGACTCAGAAACAGCTTTATTCCCAGAGCTATAGCGGCTCTGAACCGGCCCTGCTGAGTGCCCCCACCCCTCCTGGGCTGTCTCCCTCGGATGGCCACGTCACACAGCTTATTTATTTATTTTACTCTTCTTTTACATCGGTTGGAAACTGCATACTAAATCTCGTTGCACTGACGTGCAATGACAATTAAAGATATTATTATTATTATTGAATAGTACCTCTTTCCTTTACCTCTTCCAAAATTTCCTGGTTGGTCAAGCAAGGATTTCCATTATGAAATTTGCAGTGACAATTCAATATAATGCTGTTCATTTCTAGATATTTTCCTGTTTTGTTCTTTAGTATGATTGCCATTAATTTCCCTTTACCGAATATGAATCTAGTGATCTATGTTTTATGCACATTTCCTGTCCCCCTTCTTAGAATGCATATTTCATAAGTTATCCAATAGTCCTCTGGCCCTCAACCTTATTATTAACAACTTACTAAATATGTGTTGTAATACCAAACACTTCTGCTATCTTCCTGCCTAGATTATTTCACAATGTGTGAATGCAATCCATCTGGACCAGAGATTTTGTCTTCTTTAACTGAATTTATTTATTTATTTAATTCAGGGATTATTTAGTTATCACTATTTCCTATGCTATTTATATACAGCATATACAGCATTTATTAATCACATCATCCAATGTCATGCCTACTTGCTCAATTTCTTTGGTAAATACTACAGTAAAATAATGATTTAATACAACTGCCAACTTCCTGTTGTATAGTCCTATATCTTATTAGCTCTATTTCCTTTATTTATTTGATTGTTATCTTAAAATATTTAGTTTTACATTCATTGATAAGTTTAGGTTAAGTCACATGTACCAAACAGATCCAAACAGCTGTCCAAAGATCGATATACCATACATAGATACAGTTTATACTTAGGTACAAGCGATACCTGAGGTATAAGAGCAAAGGGAAAGATACAGAGCGCAGAATATCATTCTCAGCATTATAACGCATCAGCTCATAGCTCCTCTTTGCCTTTCCAATTATTTTCTGCCATTTCAACTAATCATTCATGTTGTCTTTTTACTTCTACTCTCTGCTGTCCACACATTAATGAATGCCTCCAATTGATTATGCTCCTTCATGACCTGGGTGTCATGGTACACCAGTCATTGAAAGTAGGTATATAGGTGCAGCAGGCAGTGAAGAAAGCAAATGGCATGTTAGCATTCATAGCAAAAGGATTTGAGTATAAGAGCAGGGAGGTTCTACTGCAGTTGTACAGCGTCTTGGTCTCCTGATCTGAGGAAAGACATTTTTGCTATAGAGGGAGTACAGAGAAGGTTCACCAGATTGAATCCTGGGATGGCAGGACTTTCATATGAAGAAAGACTGGATAGACTCGGCTTGTACACGCTAGAATTTAAAAGATTGAGGGGGGATCTTATAGAAACTTGGGGTCACAGGGGTCACAGTTTAAGGATAAGAGGGAAGTCTTTTAGGACCGAGATGAGAAAATCATTTTTTACACAGAGAGTGGTGAATCTGTGGAATTCTCTGCCACATAAGGTAGTTGAGGCCAGTTCATTGACTATATTTTAGAGGGAGTTAGATGTGGTCCTTGTGGCTAAATGGATCAGGGGGTATGGAGAGAAGGCAGGTATGGGATACTGAGTTGGATGATCAGCCATGATCATATTGAATGGCGGTGCAGTCTCGAAGGGCCGAATGGCCTACTCCTGCACCAATTTTCTATGTTTCTATGATTGTCATGTGTCTTTATTCAACTGTGAAGTCCCATGATCGTATAGTTTATGTATTTTTTGAATTGTGGAATTGAATTTTTCAGGCATCTTGTTGACTGTTAATTTAAATGTTTACCATTGCTATTCCATAATATTGTTTGCCAGCAATGTCCCCATTATGATACTGTCTTAGATTCACGTAATCAGCTTTCCTCCAATCAATTAATGTGTTTTTGTCACACATATATTTTAATCTAGTATTATACTGAACCATATTAAATTATGACCACGCCCAGATGTTCCCCGCTTTACTTTTATTTGCGTTATTTCATTAAAGCAAATGCATCCCATTGGGACCTACTGCTGCTCCCTATTGGTTTGAAAAGGAATAAGAATATAATGTTCAAATTCTATTCCTTTATTCCTTTTATGTACTTCCTCTTTACATTTACGGTCAGGGTAGTTGAAATCCCTGAAGGTTATTATTCTATTTTGTTTACTCATTTCCTAATTCATCTGCATTTCTTTGTCATTATTATGTATCTGTAACCTCTACCCCAGTCTGATTGCTCCTGTAACATCTTTTATTCTACCCATGTGGATTCTATTTTTGTTTCCCAATGTGTTCCTTTATTCTACTGTTTTTATTTAATCTCTGATAAGTATCACAATTCAGGCATCATCTACACTGCATTCATGACAAATATTGTCCAAAATCACTCCTCTCCTTTAAGTTTCAAAGTGTCTCCAACTCTCATTCTATCTTCGATTTTGAACAGAGATTCAAGATAGAGATATCTCCTGCACATGTATTTGCCTGGGATAGTATCAGCATTCACAGACTCCTGCATAATAACACCCTATTATATCTTACATTGCTATTTTATTTCCCTAATTGGGTGGACTTTATTTAACAATTATTTATTGTTATATTTCAATAATTTAAAGTAAGGAGTTTAGAAATTTTTGCAAATTAAAAAGAAAGAACTGAATTTTTTTTCTTCCTCTTTGTTTGATCCCCCCCCCCCCCCCCCTCTTTGCTAAACTCCCAAATTTCATAATCTATTGCTGCAGGACCCTGTGCTGAAAGTATTTTACAAGAGCAATGTTCAAAGCAAATTAACGACATGAATCATCCAGCAGGGTTTACGGCCTAAAATTCATGTGCTTTATTAATGACAGGGAGAAAAGGAAGATCTGTCATGTAACAAGGCTTGCAAATGTAATTGCAATGATGAACCTAACAGAACTGAGAGAATGGTACAAGGACCATTAGTTCTAGACTGTATGCCAGGTAAGAATGACTATTGCCAGTTTAACATGGTTTTAAAAGGCACTTAGTTTAATTTTGGGGAGTAATCTTTAAGATCTAGCTGAACTTTACTCTGAAAACAAACTATTTCAGAATGCACCAGTGCAAATTAAATTTTGATTCCTAGAAAAAATCTGACGACTTGAATGGATTATTTGGCTGGCCTGTTACACAGAACTGACCATTAGCATCTATCACAAACATCGTAGGTCATTATTTAAATGAAGTGATGATAGGAAAAGTACTCCAGATCACCAGTTTATCTTTTCTAAATGCCATCTTCACATACATACTGATCATCATTGACAATTAAATAGATTATCTGTCACTGCCACCCGTATGAGTGAAACAGCACTGATCAAAATTAACAAGCTTCAGATTCTCCATAAATTTGTAAGAGAAATTCGGCCCAGACAACATTAGGTTACCGAGAGACATTCAGATAAGGACAAGGAGCTCTTATGTCTCATGTGAAAGGGATGCTCCAAGATTTGTCATAAAAGATATTCCTAACTGAACCCTCAGCAACACCTACCCAACACAACTCATTGGTGACGTTCAATACAATTGCACAATCTTTTTATTAACTTGGCCTAAGTCAGACAGATCCAGGTGCTTGGCTGGTTGCAAATTGGAATTGGTGGGGATAAAATAAAGAAATTAAAGTTGAAAGGAAGGAGGATGTGGTGCTGAAAACCGTTCCAAAAAATAGCTGAACTTCATGAATCAACCCAGGTTTAAAAAGACTGGCTCAGGCCATCAGTAGTGTGAACACTGACTTGCTGCAGGAGGAAAAGAGCCAAAAACAATGGTGAGAAAGGAGGTCTGGAGAAGATAAAATGGCAAAGAGGGAATGAGAATTAAATTTCTGGTCTTTTTAAAGATCTTTGGATTAAACTACACCAATGGCTCTAGTTCAAACTGTATAGGTCAAATGTTCGCATTACTGTCATTTCTGCTTCACTTTTACTTAACGGGTTATTTTCTTTCACCTTTGTTGGATTTCCATCAACCTTTTTGAAGGATGGAAAAAATGGTGGAAAACTTTCACAGCCCACCTAAGGTGCCCTGACCCAATATTATTTATTCTTCCCATCAACATTCTCTTTTTTCCCCAGTAATCTCTGAGTTTACTACATCTGGTTTTGTCCAATTTTCAATATTCCATCAATGGTGATCATGCCTTGAATGGTTTGATCCTTTAGCTTGTGAAAACATCCTGTCTCTATATCCTACCTCTTTGACCAATCCTTTGGCTGGTCACCTGTCCTGAAATATCCATGTTTGGCTTGTTATCAAATTTTGCGTGTTATTGTATCTGTTAATCGCCTTTTTACAAATACAAGATATTGTTGAAACATTACCTACCTGCAAATGAGTTAATTTACATTAAGAACTAGGACAACATTGCAAGAAAAAAAACTTTCACTGGTTATAAATTACTTTGGTTTTACAGAGTGTCCTTATCACCGTGCACTTGGGTTTGAATCTGGAGTTGTTGCAAAAGATCAGATAAGCTGTTCTAATGAAGATCATTACACAGGCTGGTATTCTTCATGGATGTCAAACAAAGCAAGAATGAACAACCAGGGTTTTGGGTAAGTAATCACATGACCTAATCTTGCATCATCCTATTTTTAATTTTTGCTTCAACATTGTTGGAAATTCGGGCAATTTCGCACCATTTATTTGCAGTTTTCGGTCTAATTCATCATGAAGTGAAATGGAAATTTCCCAATAGAAAATAAAAACCATGAAATACAGTAATTTGGCTCATCACATTCACTCATTTTATTGACAGTTTTAAAACATGGTAAACCAACTATTTCTGCAAGAAGTTTTGCAAAATGTATTACTTTTATGAATAAACAACTTCAGATGGTATAAGACTTGGAAATCATACTATGCATTTTTCTTATATACAGCCTTAACAAACCTGTATAATATTCCTTTGCTAGTTGCTCGGTGGAGAGGGTGCACCCATTGGTTTGGGTCTTAAGATGGTTCAAACAGTTTGTGAAATAAACCGCACAGCTGTTATTGCACAGATTTTCAACCCGAGGTCATCGCAATTGATGGTAATCTTGGTCAATTTCCCATGAGCTAAATTGGATATCTTGGTAAAATAAGTACAAGGATTCTAATGTGTGATTAACCAGCACTTATTTTGATGCAAACAGTCGACTATCTTTATGCAACCACATCATTTAATTGATGACTGGATGAATAATCAGTGTGAACTGCACTACTTAACTTCTCAGCAAGCAGACAATTTTGTTTAATTTGTAGGAAATAACTGCAGATGCTGGTTTAAATCGAAGATAAACACAAAATGCTGGAGTAACTCAGCGGGACAGGCAGCATCTCTGGAGAGAAGGAATGGGTGATGTTTTAGGTCGAGACCCTTCTTCAGTGGAGGGAGGACTGGGAAGGGGAGGGGATGAAGAGAGAGGGAAAGCAAGGGCTATTTGAAGTTAGAAGAGTCAATGTTCATACCGCTGGGGTGTAAGCTACCCAAGCAAAATATGAGGCCCTGTTCCAATTTGCGCTGGGCCTCACTCTGACAATGGAGGCCCAGGACAGAAAGGTAAGATTGGGAATGCATGGGCCGTGGAACTGGGGAGTTGCAGCCCCTCCACTTTTTTGGCTAGACATGCAACATAACCCGAAATTATCCGGTCCGCAGGCGTATTTTTCTCAACTTCTGAGGACTTCCAACATCCAGAATCTCAGAACAAGTGCACAATGAGAGTGGCAAAACTACGATCAGCCGTGACGGAAACCGACTGCCCCCCAAAACCCTCCCTCCCCTCCGCTCAACGGCCAATCACATTCGAGATCTAGGGCAGTTAACAAAGAGCTGAGATTAGCCGCCGAGTGAGCGAGAGAGTTGGAACCGATAGCAAGCGAATGAGCGAGCCGGCCCCGAGAGAGGGGGAGAGAGAGAGGGGGAAAGAGGGAGAGAGAGAGAGAGGGAGAGAGGGAGAGAGGGAGAGAGGGGGAGAGAGAGGGAGGTAGATAGATAGATAGATAGATAGATAGATAGATAGATAGATAGATAGATAGATAGATAGATAGATAGAGGGGGGGGAGGGGGAGAGGGAGGGGGGAGAGGGAGGGGGAGGGGAGGGGGAGGGAGAGGGAGAGGGAGGGAGGGAGAGAGGGAGAGAGAGGAGAGAGAGAGAGGGAGGGAGAGAGGGAGGGGGAGAGAGAGAGAGGAGAGTGAGAGAGAGAGAGAGAGGGAGGGGGAGGGGGAAGAGAGAGAGGGAGAGGGGGGGAGAGGGAGAGAGAGAGAGAGACCGATTTTTTGCGTTGGGGATGGCCTGTATTATCCCCCTGTTTTTGGAGGCATTATTGTGCCACCCTCCCCTCGCTCGGTCGCTCCGCTCCCTCACTGGGTACCTCCGATCAGCGATCGCTCAGCCTCCCCCCCCCCCCCCCCCCCCCCCCCCCCCCCCCCCCCCCCCCCCACTTTCAAAAATGTTACGCGGCCCCTGGAACGGGGAGTTAAAAGTGCTGAGCAACCGGAATATCAGGTAGGTTAAGGTGGACTGAGCGGAGGTGTTCAGCGAGACGATCGCCGAGCCTGCGCTTGTTCTCGCCGATGTACATAAGTTGACATCTGGAACAGCAGATACAGTCGATGAGTTTGGAGGAGGTACATGTGAAACTCTACCTCACCTGAAAAGACTGTCGGGATCCTTAGAAGGAGTCGAGGGGGGAGGTAAAGAGACAGGTGTTGCATCTCCTGTGGTTGCAGGGAAAAGTGCCTGGGGAGGTGGTGGTTTGGGTGGGAAGGGACGAGTTGACCAGGGAGTTGGGGAGGGAATGGTCTCTGCGGAAAGCAGAGAGGGGTGGAGATGGGAAGATGTGGCCAGTAGTGGGATGCCGTTGGAGGTGGCAAACATGTTGGAGGATTATATGCAGTATGCAACGTCTGATGGGGTGGAAGGCGAGGACAAGGGGGACTGTCCTTGTTGCGAATGGGGGGAGGGGGTGCAAGAGCGGAGCTGCGGGATATCGAGGAGACCCTAATGAGAGCCTCATCTATAATGGAAGAGGGGAACCCCCGTTTCCTAAAGAGGACATCTCCGATGATCTAGTATGGAAAACCTCACCCTGTGAGCAGATGCGGTGTAGACGGATGAATTGTGAGTAGGGGATAGCCTTTACAGGAAGCAGGGTGGGAAGAACTGTAGTCTAGAGAGCTATAGGAGTCAGTAGGTTTGTAGTAGATGTTGGTCAATAGTCTGTCTCCTGTGATGGAGACGGTGAGATCCAGAAATGGTAAGGAGATGTCGGAGATGGTCCAAGTGAATTTGAGTGCAGGATGGAAATTAGTTAAGAAGTTGATGAAGTCAGTGAGTTCTGCATGGGTCGTCATGCAGTCGTCAATGTAGCGGAGGTAGAGTTTAGGGATAGGGCTAGTGTATGCCTGGAACAGTGATTGTTCGACGTACCCTACAAAGAGGCAGGCATAGCATCCACGAGACCAAGCACAGGCTCGGTGATCGTTTCACTGAACATCTTAACCTACCTGATTTCCCGGTTGTTCAGCACTTTAACTCCCCCTCCCATTCCCAATCTGACCTGGGCCTCCTCCATTGTCAGAGTGAGGTCCAGCACAAATTGGAGGAACTCCAGCACTTTGTGCCCATGTGTGTATTAATCAAAGGTTACACAGAAAAGCTGGAGAAACTCAGCGGGTGCAGCAGCATCTATGGAGCGGGCAACGTGCGACTTTTCTAACTGATAATAACAACACTTTAGGGGGGGGGCCTCATATTTCTCTTGAGTAGCTTACACCCCAGCAGTATGAACATGGAGGGTGGGAGACAGCAGGGGAGCTGAGGAAGGGGAGGAACTTAACAGAAAGAAGTCGAGCCCTCCCCAAACGGAATATGCCCAGTTGCCAAGGAGACCCAACAGAGAGTCGGAGAGTGGGAGGGGGAGTTGAAGAATGGCCTTGTTATTGCCTGTAACATCATCTATCCGATATAGATCTGCTGACATCTAGAGAGCGGCTGCAATAGATGAGGAGGAAGAGATGAGTAACTCCACCTGCACTTTGTGCCTTGAACGGAGTGAGGGGGGAGGTGTGTTGCATTAATGCAGGGGGTGGACCAGAGGGAGTTCTTTGTTTCAAGTGCTACTATCAACATCAGCAGATGCTTCTGCTACTTATACAATGATGCTCTATTATACGGTAATCACTTATAGCAGACAATCAGCATATACAGACACCATTGCCCCTCCCCACCCCGCATGGTCTGTTGTAATGAGCGTTTACTGTAGTTTGTACTTGTTCAAACAGCAATGAATATTCCTATTTCAAGATTTCCTTGAACACACTAAACCTATGTAATCAGCAAATGAAGTGATCTTCCAAAGTAAAAACATATCACCTAGAATTAATTATTTCATACATTACATTTTTTCTTCAGGACTTCGTTTGTCTTTCTATGATCCTTATTACTTCTCCGAATCAGCAAGGCCTCATCTCTTAGCGTTGTCTTCCTTTTGTGGCTGCACCTGCCTGCCTCTTGGGCTTTACGGATCTGGTTTCAGATCCTTGCTTGACAACTGTGGACACAGAAACATGGCTCACCCCAACCACATTTGAGATCTCTCCGTGTAACTTTGAAATGTTTTCCTCCTTGGAGTGATACTCATTCTGTCAATTGGTTGATATCCAATTTATGACTTGTTTGATGAGTTCTAAAAATGTGTTCTAAAAACCTGTGCGGACCAACTGGCTGGAGTTTTTACGGACATTTTCAACCTTTCACTTCTGAGGTCTGAGGTCCCCACCTGCTTTAAAAAGGCATCAATTATACCAGTGCCCAAGAAGAGTAAGGTGACGTGCCTCAATGACTATTGACCAGTGGCACTAACGCCTGTGGTGATGAAGTGCTTTGAGAGGTTGATCATGGAGCAAATCAACTCCTATCTTGACAAAAACCTGGACCCACTGCAGTTTGCTTACCGCCACAACTGATCAACGGTGGATGCGATCTCGCTGGCCCTCCACTCTGCTCTGGACCACTTGGACAACAAAAACTCATATGTCAGGCTGTTATTCATTGATTACAGCTCGACATTTAACACAATCATCCCCTCCAAGCTGGTTACCAAACTCGCAGAACTGGGTCTCTGTGCACCCCTCTGGAATTGGATCCTCGACTTTCTCATTCACAGACCACAGTCTGTTCGTATTGGTGGAAATGTGTCAGCCTCGATAACAATCAGCACGGGAGCACCTCAGGGCTGCGTGCTCAGAACCCTGCTGTACTCACTCTATACTCATGACTGCGTAGCCGGTCATAGTGTGAACTCCATCATCAAGTTCGCTGACAACACCACTGTTGTGGGACGTATCACTGATGGGGATGTCAGAGTATAGAAGAGAGATCGAGCAACTGTCCATATGGTGCCAGCACAATAACCTGGCCCTCAACACCAGCAAAATCAAGGAACTGATTGTGGACTTTGGAAGGAGCAGGATGGGGACCCACAGTCCTGTTTATATCAACGGGTCGATGGTTGAAAGGGTCAAGAGCTTCAAATTCCTGGGCGTGCACATCTCTGAAGATCTTTCCTGGTCCGAGAACACTGATGCTATTATTAAGAAAGCACATCAGCGCCTCTACTTCCTGAGAAGATTACCATATAACAATTACAGCACGGAAACAGGCCATCTCGGCCCTACAAGTCTGTGCCGAACAATTATTTTTTCCCTTAGACCCACCTGCCTGCACTCATACCATAACCCTCCATTCCCTTCTCATCCATATGCCTATCCAATTTATTTTTAAATGATACCAACGAACCAGCCTCCACCACTTCCACTGGAAGTTCATTCCACACCGCTACCACTCTCTGAGTAAAGAAGTTCCCCCTCATGTTACCCCTAAACTTCTGTCCCTTAATTCTGAAGTCATGTCCTCTTGTTTGAATCTTCCCTATTCTCAAAGGGAAAAGCTTGTCCACATCAACTCTGTCTATCCCTCTCTTATCATTTTAAAGACCTCTATCAAGTCCCCCCTTAACCTTCTGCGCTCCAGAGAATAAAGACCTAACTTATTCAACCTTTCTCTGTAACTTAGTTGTTGAAACCCAGGCAACATTCTAGTAAATCTCCTCCGTACTCTCTCTATTTTGTTGACATCCTTCCTATAATTGGGCGACCAAAATTGTACACCATACTCCAGATTTGGTCTCACCAATGCCTTGTACAATTTTAACATCACATCCCAGCTTCTATACTCAATGCTCTGATTTATAAAGGCTAGCATACCAAAAGCTTTCTTTACCACCCTATCTATATGAGATTCCACCTTCAAGGAACTATGTACGGTTATACCCAGATCCCTCTGTTCAACTGCATTCTTCAATTCCCTACCATTTACCATGTACGTCCTATTTTGATTTGTCCTGCCAAGGTGTAACACCTCACATTTATCAGCATTAAACTCCATCTGCCATCTTTCAGCCCATTCTTCCAAATGGCCTAAATCACTCTGTAAACTGGAAATCCTCTTCATTATCCACAACACCCCCTATCTTGGTATCATCTGCATACTTACTAATCCAATTTACCACACCTTCATCCAGATCATTGATGTACATGACAAACAACAAAGGACCCAACACAGATCCCTGAGGCACCCCACTAGTCACCTGCCTCCAACCCGACAAACAGCCATCCACCATTACCCTCTGGCATCTCCCATTCAGCCACTGTTGAATCCATCTTGCTACTCCTGCATTTATACCCAACAGTTGAACCTTCTTAACCAACCTTCCATGAGGAATCTTGTCAAAGGCCTTACTAAAGTCCATATAGACACCATCCACTGCTTTACCCTCGTCAATTTCCTTAGTAACCTCTTCAAAAAATTCAAGAAGATTAGTCAAACATGACCTTCCAGGCACAAATCCATGTTGACTGTTCCTAATCAGACCCTGTTTATCCAGATGCTTATATATATTATCTCTAAGTATCTTTTCCATTAATTTGCCCACCACTGAAGTCAAACTAACAGGGCTATAATTGCTAGGTTTACTCTTAGAACCCTTTTCAAACAATGGAACATTGTAAATTACGGAGAGTCGGTTTGTCAAGGAGGACTCTCTGTAACTTCTACAGGTGCACAGTAGAGAGCATGCTGACCGGTTGCATCGTGGCTTGGTTCGGCAACTTGAGCGCCCTGGAGAGGAAAAAAACTACAAAAAGTAGTAAACACTGCCCAGTCCATCATCGGCTCTGACCTCCCTTCCATCAAGGGGATCTACCGCAGTCGCTGCCTCAAAAAGACTGGCAGCATCATTAAGGACCCACATCATCACCCCGCTACCTTCAGGTAAAAGGTACAGGAGTCTGAAGACTGCAACGACCAGGTTCAGTCATAGCTACTTCCCCACAGCCATCAGGTTACTAAACTTGGCTCGGACAAAACTCTGAACATTAATAACCCATTATCTGTTATTTGCACTTTATCAGTTATTTATTCATGTGTGTATATATTTATACAATGGAATATGGACACACTGATCTGTTCTGTAGTCAATGCCTACTATGTTTTGTTGTGTTGAAGCAAAGCAAGAATTTCATTGTCCTATCACATGACAAAAACTCTCTTGAATCTTGAATCTCTTGAATCTTGAGTTCTTCTCAAATGATGATAAAACAATGGGCAGATGATGCAATGCAATGCAATGCTGGTGTAAGGTTGTTTTTTTTTGGCTTGTGTTTATTTTGAATTCCAGTTTTAAAAATAAGAACAAATGGTGGTTATTGAAAATCATCATATGAAAAATGGCAAAATCAGCCCAAATTCAATTAATTTCCACAAAGATGGATAGGATGGGCTCAAGCGATAAGATTGATTATAATTTGGATTTGTTAATTTAATTATGTTAAATTGTTGTGGGATATTTTTGTTATATGGTTTATTTATTTTATTTTTTGAAAATGATGCTTAAATAGTTTGGAGCGAATTGCTGATGTTTAGAAAGGCCTTGTGCAGGGCCTGGTCAATCAGTTGGGCACCAGCCTGTCAGTGAAGGGTTGTAGCCCAAATCGTATTGTAGGTGACAGTTGATTGAGCAGGCAAATAAACATAGAACAATTAACTTTTATAGAATACTAGACAAAGTGGGACCCGTTGGGTCCCATGTTCACACGGGAGGGCTGGTCCCCCGACGCAATATTCCACCTCTCCACCAATTCCAGTGGGGGAGGGGGCTTTCTGGAGCGCTGGTATGGGTGTTGTTGGCTGCAGGGACTACTCATCTCCAGAGGGCTAGTATGGACATTGTGGGCCAAATGGATTCTTGGGGTGGCAGCTCAGTACCTCAAGCCTGATGTGCTGGCAGCTCACTCACGGCTGGTGGGCTGGCAGTTGACTCACGGCTATTCCTTGAAATTCCATTTCAAGCCGAGTGCAAGGCCACCAAATTCAAATCCATTTTCCTACCATTTCAAGCAGGGTACAAGACCACCAAATTTAAGTGCAGTTTCTTACCTCTTCGAGCAGGGTGCAAGGCCACCAAATCCAGGTTCAGTTCCTACCACTTCAAGCAGGGTGCAAGGACATTTTCCTATCCTATATTCCAAATGCAGTTTCATATCATTTCATGCAGGGTGCAACAACACCACATTCAAATGCAGTTTCATACCATTTCATGCAGGGTGCAACAACACCATATTCAAATGTAGTTCCATACCATTTCAAGGATGGTTTTAAACTGAATAAGGGGGGTGGGGTGTCGAATGGGATAGTGGAGTATGGAGTTAAAAGGAAAGGGTTTCTTAAATGTGTGAGCGTAGAGACATAGGGATGTAAAATGAGGGTAGAAGCAATAGGTAGCAAGGTGAAAAGTAAAAGTGGCAGGCCGGCAAATCCAGGGCAAAAATCAAAAAGGGCCACTTTTCATCATAATAGTATAAGGGGTAAGAGTGTTGTAAAAACAAGCCTGAAGGGTTTGTGTCTCATTGCAAGGAGCATTCGTAATAAGGTGGATGAGTTGAATGTGCAGATAGCTATTAATGATTATAGTTGGGATCACGGAGACATGGCTCCAGGGTGACCAAGGCTGGGAGCTGAACATCCAGGGATATTCAATATTCAGGAGGGATAGACAGAAAGGGAAAGGAGGTGGGGTAGCGTTGCTGGTTAGAGAGCAGATTAACGCAATAGAAAGGAAGGACATTAGTTTGGAGGATGTGGAATCAATATGGGTAGAGCTGCGAAACACTAAGGGGCAGAAAATGCTAGTGCGAGTTGTGTTCAGGCCACCTAACGGTAGTAGTGGAGTTGGGGATGGCATCAAACAGGAAATTAGAAATGCGTGCAACAAAGGTAAAACAGTTATAATGGGTAACAATTACAGCACGGAAACAGGCCATCTCGACCCTTCTAATAACTTCAATCTACATATAGATTGGGTGAATCAAATTGGCAAGGGTGCTGAGGAAGAGGATTTCTTGGAATGTATGCGGGATAGTTTTCTAAACCAACATGTAGAGGAACCAACGAGAGAGCAGGCTATTCTAGACTGGGTAATGAGTAATGAGGAAAGGTTAGTTAGCAGTCTTGTTGTGCGTGGCCCCTTGGGCAAGAGTGACCATAATATGGTTGAGTTCTTCATTAGGATGGAGAGTGACATCATTAATTCAGAAACAAGGGTCCTGAACTTAAAGAAAGGTAACTTTGAGGGTATGAGACGTGAATTGGCCAAGATAGACTGGCGATTGATTCTTAATGGGTTGACGGTGGATATGCAATGGAAGGCATTTAAAGTTTGCATGGATGAACTACAACAATTGTTCATCCCAGTTTGGCAAAAAAAAAAATCAGGGAAAGTAGTGCATCCATGGATAACAAGGGAAATCAGGGATAGTATCAAAACAAAAGATGAAGCGTACAAATTAGCCAGAAAAAGCAGCCTACCAGAGGACTGGGAGAAATTCAGAGACCAGCAGAGGAGGACAAAGGGCTTAATTAGGAAAGGGAAAATAGATTATGAAAGAAAACTGGCAGGGAACATAAAAACTGACTGCAAAAGCTTTTATAGATATGCGAAGAGAAAAAGATTAGTTAAAACAAATGTAGGTCCCTTGCAGTCAGAAATGGGTGAATGGATCATGGGGAACAAGGACATGTCAGACCAATTGAATAACTACTTTGGTTCTGGCTTCACTAAGGAAGACATAAATAATCTGCCGGAAATAGCAGGGGACCGGGGGTCAAATGAGATGGAGGAACTGAGTGAAATCCAGGTTAGCCGGGAAGTGGTGTTAGGTAAATTGAATGGATTAAAGGCCGATAAATCCCCAGGGCCAGATAGGCTGCATCCCAGAGTACTTAAGGAAGTCAGCATGGATTTATGAAGGGTAAATCATGTCTGACGAATCTTATGGAATTTTTCGAGGATGTAACTAGTAGAGTGGATAAGGGAGAACCAGTGGATGTGTTATATCTGGACTTTCAGAAGGCTTTCGACAAGGTCCCACATAACAGATTAGTATACAAACTTAAAGCACACGGTATTGGTTCAGTATTGATGTGGATAGAGAACTGGCTGGCAGACAGGAAGCAAAGAGTAGGAGTAAACGGGTCCTTTTCACAATGGCAGGCAGTGACTAGTGGGGTACCGCAAGGCTCAGTTCTGGGAGCCCAGCTATTTACGATATATATTAATGATTTGGACGAGGGAATTGAATGCAACATCTACAAAGTTTGCGGATGACACGAAGCTGGGGGGCAATGTCAGCTGTGAGAAGGATGCTAGGAGACTGCAAGGTGACTTGGATAGGCTGGGTGAGTGGGCAAATGCATGGCAGATGCAGTGTAATGTGGATAAATGTGAGGTTATCCACTTTGGTGGCAAAAACTGTAAAGTAGATTATTATCTGAATGGTGGCCGATCAGGAAAGGGGGAGATGCAACGAGACCTGGGTGTCATGGTACACCAGTCATTAAAAGTAGGCATGCAGGTACAGCAGGCAGTGAAGAAGGCAAAGTTAGCATTCATAGCAAAAGGATTTGAGTATAGTAGGGAGGTTCTACTGCAGTTGTACAGGTTGGTTCTTGGTGAGACCACACCTGGAGTATTGCGTACAGTTTTGGTCTCCTAATTTGAGGAAAGACATTCTTGCCATAGAGGGAGTACAGAGAAGGTTCACCAGACTGATTCCTGGGGTGTCAGGACTTTCATATGAAGAAAGACTGGATAGACTCGGTTTGTACTCGCTAGAATTTAGAAGATTGAGGGGGGATCTTATAGAGACTTACAAAATTCTTAAGGGGTTGGACAGGCTAGATGCAGAAAGATTGTTCCCGATGTTGGGGAAGTCCAGAACAAGGGGTCACAGTTCAAGGATAAGGGGGAAATCTTTTAGGACCGAGATGAGAAAAACATTTTTCACACAGAGAGTGGTGAATATCTGTAATTCTCTGCCACAGAAGGTAATTGAGGCCAGTTCATTGGATATATTTAAGAAGGAGTTAGATGTGGCCCTTGTGGCTAAAGGGATCAGGGTGTATGGAGAGAAGGCAGGTACAGGATACTGAGTTGGATGATCAGCCATGATAATATTGAATGGCGGTGCAGGCTCGAAGGGCCGAATGGCCTACTCCTGCACCTATTTTCTATGTTTTTATGCAGGGTGCAAGGCCAC
This sequence comes from Leucoraja erinaceus, assembly GCF_028641065.1. Classification (NCBI taxonomy): domain Eukaryota; kingdom Metazoa; phylum Chordata; class Chondrichthyes; order Rajiformes; family Rajidae; genus Leucoraja; species Leucoraja erinaceus. Next base: position 36,303,291 of record NC_073389.1, read on the forward strand.
CACATTCAAATGCAGTTTCATGCCATTTCAAGCAGGGTGAAACCACCATAAAACCACACAAAACAGCACACTCACAGTTCAGTACACATTCATTGTGTTCAGTTGATTCGCAGCTCAGACAGTCGTGACTTCTCCCTCCCCTATCATGCAGAGACTGAGCCACACCCACACTTCCAGATTTTATAATCCCTCCCACTCCCACCGGAAAAGGTGTGGCCTTCATGGCGTGATGGGCAGGAGAGAGATTCTTAACATTTTTTAAACGCTAATAACACTTTTATTTTTCATTGATGGGAAGAATCCTCTGCATCTGATGAGCGGAGGAGGACTGAGTAGGATGGCCAAAAATCACAGCCGTAAGTGGTAGCGTTTTATCTAAAATCAATATACAGTGCAAACAGGACGTTATCACCTTTAGACAAACAATCATTTGCAGTGCCTTTTAATTCAACCCAAAACCCCCAAACAACCATTTGCAGTGCCTTTTTACTTCAACCCAAACCCCCCAAGCAACCATTTGCAGGCAGTGCCTTTTTACTTCAAACCAACCATATTTTCATTTTCAAACCACATTAAGGGCACTCACGGTTGAGTTGACATGTGTTCAGTGTTATTCAGAGCTCATAGATACGTGACCCTCTCGCTTCCTCCATCTTGCAGAGACCGAGTGAGGCACACCACTTCCGGGTTTTATAGTCCCTCGCCCCTCCCACCAGCAGGGGCAGCAGAGAGACTGGCACATTTTTAAAAAACATTAATATCTCTATGATGTTTCATCGATGGGAAAAATCCTCTAGTCCAGTCCAGCAGAGGGGCACTCTGAGCGAGCTGGCCAATAATGACGGCCGTAAGTTGTGGCGTCCTCTCGGACATCAAATCGCAGTGAGTCAAAAGCGGTCAAGATCTTACTTTTAGTAATATAGATTCCAAACCATTATGTCTGCTGCTTGGTCTTTGTACAAACATCTGCTAGTCAAAAAAATATATCCACTTGCCTGGCGTTGTCCTATCCTTCAATATATATTTTTCTCCCATAGATTTCATTATTTACCATTCTTCTTCAATGTTACAGGTGTGCATGGTTATCAAGGTACCAGGACACGCAACAATGGCTTCAGATTGACCTTAAAAAAATCAAAGTTATTTCTGGGATCATTACACAAGGACGATGTGATGCTGATGAATGGATGACCAAGTACAGCATACAGTATAGATCTGATGAAAGCTTCAACTGGGTTTACTATAAAGATCAGACAGGAAACAGTCGAGTAAGTACTGGAACATCATCTAGGAATACACCAGGGGATAAACTTCACTTTAATAACCTCACCATTATCAAATCCCTTAATTTCTCCTGTCACTTGCTCCTTATTTTCCTCCAGCTCTACAAATCTGCCATACCTATGCTTCTTCAAGTTTTTGTTGTTGAATGCTCTATTATCAGCTATCAAGCCTTCTGCTTTGGCGTATCTTCCCCAAACTTTTCAAATTCCTTTCAAGGCACTTTAAATATGCCTTTTTTGATCCTTTGATGCATTTTGGAATGTTCTATATTAAAAGGTGATATAAATGAAACAAACCATGGTTGCTGATGACAATCACTGTTATCCCCTTACCACTTAGAAGTACTAACATTACAGATGACAAGGAAACAAGGTTCACTGACTGGGTACTTGTTTACCAGAGAGTTCTCCTGGAAGGTGTATCACTCATGCTAGAAAGCTTTGTTTTATTGTTTTAGTTCAACTTTATAGGATTATTTTTTCCCTCCCCCCTAGGTGTTTTATGGAAATTCAGACAGATCGTCTTCAGTGCAGAATTTCCTGCGTCCTCCAATTGTAGCTCGATACATCAGAATGATACCGTTGGGGTGGCATGTTCGAATTGCTATCAGGATGGAACTACTTGAATGCCTGAACAAATGTCAGTAATATAATTTACAAAATAGAAGAAATGGCATATTCTCTTAAGATAAAAATGGACTTTGCTCAAAATTAACAATTAAATGAACATGGTTTCTATTTATTCTTGTTTTAATCCAGTGTAGTTACATTTACTATGGTACGTAATAAATTGTACAATCAAATTAAAATTAATTTCTACTGACTAATTTTATTCTAGTCATAAACTGAGGGGTGATAGGAGCAGAATTACGCCATTTGGTCCATCAAAGCTACTCCACCATTCAATCGTGGCTGATCTATCTCTCCCTCCTAACCCCATTCTCCTGCGATCTCACCATAACCTCTGACACCCCTACTAATCAAGAATCTATCTCTCTCTGCCTTAAATATATCCACTGATTTGGCCTCCACAGCGTTCTGTGGCAAAGAATTCCACAGATTCACCACCCTTTCACTAAATCCTTTGATTCACCTTTCTCATCTCCTTCCTAAAATAACATCCTTAATTCTGAGGCCTCGACCTCTTGTCCTAGACTCCCACTAGTGGAAACATCCTCTCCATATCCACTCTATCCAAGCCTTTCACTATTCTGAACATTTCAGTGAGGTCACTCCTCATTCTAAACTCCAGCAAGTACAGGCCCAGTGCTGTCAAACACTCATCATACTGTTAACTTACTCATTCCTGGGATAATTCTTGTAAACCTCTTCTGGACCCTCTCCAGAGCCAGCACATCCCTCAGATATAGGTGCCCTCAGATGGAAGACACATCATTTATTTATTTCCCTCAGATATGTTGCCCAAAATTGCTCACAATATTCCAAATGCAGCCTGACCAGCGCCTTGTAGAGCCTCAGAATTACATCCCTGTTTTGGCCTACACGCCTTCTCGAAATAAATGCTAGCATTGCATTTGTTTTCTATACTCCCGATTTGACTTGAAGATTAACTTTTTGGGAATCCTGCACCAGCACTCCCAAGTCCATTGCCACTCCAATTTCTGGATTCACTCCCCATCCCGGAATCAATCTGGTGAACCTGCGCTGCACTCCCTCAATAGCAAGAATGTCCTTTCTCAAATTAGCAGACCAAAACTCCAAACAGTACTCCAGCTGCAGTCTCACCAGGGCCCTGTACAACTGCAGTGAGATCTCCTTGATCCTATACTCAAATCCTATCGCTATGAAGGTCAACATGCCATTTGCTTTCTTCACTGCCTGCTGTACCTGCATGTTTACTTTCATTCCATCTGCCACATCTCTGTCCACTCTCCCAACCTATCCAAGTCCTTCTGCAAAGTCCCTGCTGTCTCCTCACTTCCTGCCCCTCCACCTATTTTCGTATCATCCACCAACTTGGCCACAAAGCCTTCAATCCCCTCATCCAAATCATTAATGTCCAAGTGAAGATTCGCACCGTCAAGTACCTTGGCTTTTCAACCTTCAGGATAACTTTGGCCTTTCAAAGAATTAATATACTGGTGCATTAGGAAAAAGTATATGATATTAATAAACCAATATATTAATCTTTTCATTTTGGGGAAATCCAAAGTATATTAATAAACCAATAAACCATTTTCGGATAATTTAAGGTTTAAAATAGTATGCAATTTAAAAAATATTCAGTTTCATTTGAATCATTTATTGGTTATTAAACTATTGAAAATGAGGAAGACAGTTTGGGCAAAATGTTTTGCAGGCAGGTAGGTGGTGAGACTAAAAATATTACCAACCGAACTTCAACCTCTGCTTTGTCTATCTGTGCAGTATCTTTCATCCGGGGAAGTGATTTCAGCCATCTTTGTTTTAGGTAAGGCATTTGCTCCATCACCTCTCCCTAAAGGAACCCTTCTCGGACAAAAGGTTTTTTCAATTCATGGCTTAAGTCACAAAAAAAAATATTTGTTTAAACACATTTAACATTTTTTTCTATAACTTTATGCTCATCATCCACATCTTCCTCTACATTCTCTAAAAATTCAAACTTTCAGTCAACAGAGCAGATTTTAGTGCACATCTGAAATGTCTACGGCACTGTTCTCTGCAGTCTGCGTGATCTGCTCGTGGTATTCCGATGTAGAATTTACATCAGAATTTACTGAATTTAATAAATACACTATTCAACAAATAATCTAATGTGTATAGAAAATCAATGTCTGCTAGAGGTTCTTTAAAGACAATTTACAGACCAAGAATAATTTTTAAATGTGACATTGCCCAATCCTGATCTTTTAGTATAGTTGAGGAACGTTGAGAAATAGTGGAATCACACATGTTAATATGGAACTGGTATTAACAAACATATTGGTCATTCACAACAATCTGATGCCTTCTTCATTTTTCCCCCAAACTAGTATTTTCACTTAAAAAAACCCAATGGAATTCAATTTTTAAAACTGTTGTGGTTAATCTTTAACTCACCCTTTGTATTGTATTGCTCATGCAGGTCGTTAGATTAATGGTCCAATAAGATTCTTATTACACCAACGTAACATCACATTATTTCTGTGATTTTATTCAATGTGCCATTAGGCTATATTGTCGACAGTGAATCAGGGTTGATCTGGTAAGAGGGACACAGGAGAAACTGCAGATGCTGGAATTTGAGCAAAGCAAAAAGTGCTGGAGGAACTCAGCAGATCTGGCTGCATTTAGGGAGGGAATAGACAGGCAAGGTTTTGGGTCGGAACCCTTCTCGGACAAAAAGTTCTTTGATTTATCAATTTGTTGGGATCGGAACTGTACATTAAAAAACAAGAAAAAACAGTAGTGTATTATGCATTAGAGTAGATCAAGTGTATAGCATTTATATGAAAAGCGTGATGGGCCAGTTGAGAATAGACCTCAAAGATGTATCTGCGCTTGATCACTAAATAGTTACTGCCTTTAATATGGAAAATCAATTTGCATTATATGGGGCATATGCAAATCAACAATCGCCTTTGCCACGTGCTTTCACTCTTGCACCACTCCTAAATTATAAAGGCCATCTTTGCCCTCTAAATGCATTTTGCTGCCTATTCACATGTGAAATTGCATAAGCAATATATAATTGATATGAATTGGTTTCCAGACAAATTAACATAGAAACTTCAATTCAACCAGAAAAAAGAATGGAAGTTAATATCAATTAAATTTTCAGTTACCGAATAATTATAACTATAAGATAAAAGGAAACTAAAGTATTTATGTCAATTCTATGTCATCACATACCCTAAGAGAAGGCAGATTTTTCTTGTAACGCAACAACGTAGGTGGCGCGACCAACGTTGCAGCGGCCTCTGCAGTCCGTCTGTCTATTTTTAATTTTTTGTCCCATAGAATGTATAGTTTTGTTGTGGTTTTTATATTGTTTTTAGCTGAGCATATGTGGGGGGTGGGCGGAACTTTTAAATCTCTTCCCTGTACGGGTGACCCGACCTTTTCCCTGTCGGGTCTCCGTTGTCATTGGGGCGTAGCACCTTGGAGCGGCCTCCAACCAGAACGACCTGGGGGCTCCAGTCGCGGAGCCTGCGGACTTACCATCGTGGGGCTGGCCGGCTTCGGAGCGAGAGCTACAGTGGCGCGGCTGTGACCCGACACCGGAGCTCGGAGGCTCCAGCCGCAGGTCAGGTGGACAGTGACATCGGGAGCTCGCGGTTCCCCGGTGGGAGACCGCTTTTCGGAGCTCCCGCAACGGCAACTTATCCCGCCCTAGTTACGGGGTTGAAAATGACCTGGAGCGGGGCTTTGCATCGCCAAGTACGGCTTTAACAGCCGCGGGACTTGCCATCGCCCGCTGGGGGCTCCAACATGAGATCCGGAACGGGGCCTTACATCGCCCGGCGCGGGACTAGCCATCGCCCGCCGGGGGCTCCAACAGTAAAAGCCGGAGCGAGGCCTTACATCACCCGGCGCGGCCTTAACGACCGCGGGACTTGCCATCGCCCGCTGGGGGCTTTAACATCGGGAGAAGAAATGGAACACAGGGGAAAGACAAGACTTTGCCTTCCATCACAGTGAGGAGATTCACTATGGTGGATGTTTGTGTAAACTATGTTGGCTGTGTGTCTTGGTTCTTTTCTTGTTGTATGACTGCAGAAACCAAATTTTCGTTTGAACTTCTTTTGAGGTTCAAATGACAATAAAAATTGTATTGTATTGTATATCTGTAGACATCACACTCCCACGATTAAAATTAAACATATATACAGTATTGAAAACAGGAATGCTTGATATTTTAGTGCAAAAATTTGCATTTTTATAAAGGTGTGTTTTACAAGTTCCATTCAAAAATACATTGTGCTTAGTAAAAATTAACCAATTTCATGCCAATATTCAGTGACAACATTATGATTTAAATTTTACAACATAGTTGTACATACAGATGGGAATCACACCATAAAGGTTCAATATACAAACATATAAATGTTATATAAACAATTTACAAATGTTTTATATCTTGCACCAATTATTTAAAGGGAATAACTGCAACGGCTTAAACAAACAAGAATGCGACTATGTGACATATATGCACATCGCCATACAGAATTCCAAATACAGGACTTTTGAGTTCACTGATAACTGAATTCTTGAAAACATTTGCAGTTTTTCTTTAAAAAAAATCTGCCTAAAATATAATTTAAGTAGTGACTATAGGCATTAAACACTTTAGAGAATTACATATACACCTTAATGCAACTTTTGTTTTCATATTCTTTGTACATCTGGATATTATCTAAACGAAAAAATATTAAATAGCAATTTATGATTATTTGATTTTCCCTATTAATATCATACTCCTGGTAGCAATTTCTAACCCTATACATGTGTACTATTAACGTCTAAGAGATAATACACTTGTGTACACCCATACAAATCTGGTAAGAAGTACTTGGATCTGCATGCATGGAACACATTCTTTCAGAGACAGAAATGTACATATACACTAATTATACTTGCTGGTTTATATTCTGCTGAATTATTTAAACCCTGGGTTAATGCTGCACCAATTACTATTGTATAAAAGCCGTTTTAAAAATGTAGCATAAAAATCTCTGCATATTGGTTGTTTTGTGCAAAAACTTTTTTTTAAGTTTTAGCTTTGAAAACTGACCTTTCCATATAACATTTAATATGAAAAAGTGAACAGATGTAAAAAAAATTGTAATGTGACAGCAACAATAATTTTTTTTAAACTTAATATTCTGCAGAGTATAAAAGCGATCTATTTCAAAGGAAATGTCAATTGTATATTTTAACTGTTTGAGATCTTGGTTGCGTAACTCATCTGGTTAATACTGAAAAGGACCTGTAAAAAACTGTATACAGCAACACCTATTCAGGCGCTGGATTTTTCTAAGTTCTATTTAGAAAAGACCAACATTGAAGAATTCATAGTGTCTAGAACATTAAAATAAGCATATTTTAAAATGTGAATTAGTACAAACATTTGTTCACAAGGAACAGGAACCTTTCACCAATGGAATGGCAGAAGCCACTCAATGCTTGAATTACAATGTCTGTACTGTAAATCCTACCTTTTAATACATAAAATATATTCTTAAATTTTAACTTGGTCTGTGCACAGAAGAAATAGTGAAAGTTAAGCTCAATGAAAACCTGGACTATTTTTCCAACTCATGTAGAAATCAAGTAAAAATCCTTACAGAGCAGAAAAGAACATAAATATATGTAGCAATATTGATAAGCCACATATTATTTGATGGCAAACACAAAACAATCACAAATCAATCTTTCCTAGAAAAGATATTGATTCTGAAGTTGTGGAAATCTTTCAAATAAAAATAAGGCAAGATACCGTTGAAAGAAATCACGCACTGTTGTGCAAATTTAACTGTAAACCAACAAGGCACTATTTTCAAGGAACAGTACATGTGTGAAACGATTAGTTAAACATGTTTCTTGAAGAAAATATCTGGGCAAATTGTGATGCTGCAAATTTTGTGTTTTGCTGTACTGAAGCTTTGGAACACAAATATAAATATTTTAAACCTGAACTACTTAAAAGTAGCTGAAAATATATATATTTAAAAAAAATCTTTATTCTGAGATAAGTTCCAATTGCAAGATAAGGATCAAAATTAAATTCAAAATTAAGTTTCATTCGCAATTAATTTCCTTTGATTAATATGGCATATCACTATTAGTAATTTCTTAAAAAAAGGATGGTAATGCAATTGGTTCTGACAATGTTTACTTTTGACAGGAATCCATATTTGTTCATTTGTTTAAAGTTTGGTAATTATTTAGGCTTATTGATGAATTATCACTTCTTACCAATGGACGAGTTCAGGAATTATATTATGCTTTTTGATCATCTTGTTATTCATCATGACTAAACAATGAAATCTATGATCTCAAGTGTGCATATGCATGATCCCAAGTTGTAAACATTGGTTTTAGTTCAACAGGTATCTCAACTGTATTAAAGCTTTTGTTTTTGTGCTACTTCTATTAATACAAATGCTTGATCTTTCAGCTGCATAGACATTTTACATAAGGGCAATGTGCCCTTAAAAAAAAATGTTTGCAAGCTAACTGACCTCGTGGACCAGTGGAAATTTGACATGTTTCCAGCATTTTATGAATTCAGGAAATAAAAGAAGCAATGGGAATATATAGTGAAGTCTGTAGAAGGGTCTCGATCTGAAACGTCACCCATTCCTTATCTCCAGAGATGCTGCCTGTCCCGCTGAGTTATTCCAGCATTTTGAGTCTACCTATGTATACAGTGAGTTGGGTAATTTGAAACAAAATTGGTTTGGTCACAGAAGACACGACAGTGGTAGATTTTTTTTTGGCTAGTGTTCTGTGACCAGTGGTGTGCCGCAAAGATAAGTGTAGGACGTCTGTTGTTTGTACAACATGAATTATTTGGATGAAAATGTGTGATCTGATAAATAGGTCTGCAGATGACATGGGAAGTTGTTGGAGTTGTGGATAGCAAGAAAGGTTATCAAAGAATACAAAAGGGTGTTGATCAGTTGGAAATTTGGGCAGAGAAATGGTAGAAGAAGTTTAATGGACAAGAGGTGATGCACTTTGGGAAGTGAATTGATGGGGAAAACTATACTGGAAATAGCAGGACCCAAAGGAGCATTGATGTACAGAAATGGATCTTAGAGTGCATGTTTATATCTCCCTATAAGTGCTTGCCTTGATCAATCAGAGAATTGAGTATTCAAGTTGACAAGTCACATTGCAGCTGTATAAAGATTTGGAGTACTATATGCAGTGCAGGTCATCACACTATTGTAAGGACATGGAGGCTTTGGACACGGTGCAGAAGAGGTTCACCAGGATCTTGCCTAGATTGGAGACTTGACTACAAGGAAACGTAATATATTATGGAAATTAGGTTTAAGGTGAGAGAGGGAAAGTTTAAAAGTTTAGAATTTCCAGGCAATTCTATTTTATCTACACAGAGTGGTAGGTGCCTGGAATGCATTGCCAGCAGAGATGGTGGAAACAGATATGATAGCAACTTATATGAGGCATGAAGACAGACACATGAGCAGACAGTGAATAGAAAGATCTGTACCATTAGGAAACAGATGGGATTCGTTTAAACTGGCAGCATTATCATCGCACTGTGGGCCAAGAAGCTTGTTCCTGTGCAGTTTTTTTATACATATACCTTGGACTGTGTTTATATTCACATTTAAAGGCAAGCAGAATATTTTAAACTGAAAAAATGTGAAATGTAAATTGTTAAATTCTGCCTAAGATCAGAATATGATCTTGTGAAAATTACAGAAGAGAACTTTGATAATTTCCTCCTGAACTGCTATTTTTGGATGACTGTGGTTATATGGTTATATGGACTGGTGCTATTTCTCTTTTTGAAAAACTGATGCCAATGTGAAATATTGTGCAAGACCAACATTTTATTTTCAGGAAACACTGAAAATATTTAGCTCATCAAGCAGGATCTTAAAAAGAAAAAGAATATTAACACTTGCCATGACCCATTATCAGAACTGATCCATTGCTTATATCAACCATTTTTTGCTTTAATTTCAAATTTCCAGCATGCATTTTGCTTTTGGTTGATCCATTTACCCATCGCTTTCTACCAAAACACTTTTTGTCCATAGAATCACTGTACAAGAGTTCAACAATGAAAAACAGCAAGCACTGGATAAAACATGAACCAAAAAAAATGTAGATGTTTAACATGAAAAATAACATGGATATCTTGGATGTTCCCACATAAGAGAACATAATCTCTAGCATGATCAATTTAAAGGACAATTACAAACTATAAAATGTACAATTTTGATACTAAACGTTTCATGCCAGGTACGGCCACAAGCTTTTATCGAGTGTGGATTGAAGCCTGCTGGGCTTGTCATCCATTTCCACCACAGTTCACTCGACATTTTTATACTTTGGTGAAGCATCACATCTCCACCATAAAAGTTACTTATTGGTCAACCAGTAAGAAAGCATAATGATCAGAATCAGCATGATACTGAAAAACTACCAAGCAGTAAGAAACTGTTTGTAGAAATTATATTCCCATGAACTCCACAGAAAACCTCAGATGAAAGAAGCCCATACTGAATAGAGGGAAGATGAGCACTTAACATTTTATCCTTTTGGTAGCACAGTAATAATCAACAAAGCGAAATGTACTACTGGAAACGTTATGTAATTTTGTTCTGGCACATGACCGAATAAAATTATCCAAGACCGTCATCAACAGAACACAGTGACACTCAAGTAACCAAAATATGCAATGATAATGTAATTACATCCACATGAGGAAACAAAATATATATTACTGCACTGTTACATAATCAAGAATCAATTATTTGACGATGGGCAGTGCCAAAGCATGTTTTCGCACTTCCCATCGTCAACTAGACAACAAAATTCAAAGTGGTAAAGATAAATGAGCGTTACAAACTTATGTGGGGAAAGAACAGAAGTCAAAATTTCTTTTAAAAAGTTGCAATCTTTTCACTGTAACATTTTTTTTCCATCCATGACCCCAAATCTAGAGATAGGGATGTGGTGAAATTGATTCCAGCTGGATTCTTGCAATTTAGATAATCATTGCATCTTATGCATGATTTTTAAAATGTTATATACAATATATATGTAGTTCACTGTTAAGCACAAAATGTAAAAATTAAAACCTTCATCCAGAAGAGTTTTATTCACCTGGTTCAAGCCAAATGGATTGAAGCTTTTTAACTGTAATCTAAATGAATGAAAATATCATCTCAGTTGCATAATCTGCAAAATAATAGGCTCAATCATCTGTAACACATCATTGGTTGAAATGGTGTTAGTTTTGCATTTTCAGTTTATGAAACTGCAATTTGGAACAATGTAATTTGAGTTAATTCTATATATCATTTTCATAAAGTACTTTGTATAGATTTTAAATTACATACCAAAAATAAAATCCTTTTATCAAACTTTGACAAGCTGCTAATTGCGCACACCAAATATAATTACTAGTATATTTGCTGAAATGCCACTATCCATATGCTGAAATATAATGCAAGTGATGATTGTTATGAGGAAGAATAAGTACCAAATGCCAGGAAACATCAGCAGCTTGTGAATAAACTGTACATTAGTACATTGTAATATTGTGCTCTTGTGAAAACATGGATCCCAAGATATTCTCCAATAATTTCTCCCCAATAATATACAAATATATTTGCTATAACTACAAATTGTTTAACTGATACCCAATAATTGCAACACCATATGAATTATGAGCATTGTTAGAAATCATTATATACACATCATTTTTACACAGCTGATTAGTAGTTTCTTGAAAAACTTCAATTTAAAATAATTCTGCTCATCACTGGTACATTGGTTGGGAGTATTTTTACTTTATTACAGATTATTCATCTAAAATAATACTATGCACCTTTTTTTTGGAACAAGAACTACAGTGCTGTTTCTTTTAAATCATTGAGATTTGGCATTCTGGGACGTGCTGTTCTAGTTATATGTATAGAATGACCATTCTGACTTGTCTTGGAGATTATCTGGTCAGAGTTAATAGCTCCATCAATACCAGTCCTGCCACTTGGTATCACATGCCAAATTGGCTCCATTTGGCCAGGTAGTTGGAAATTTGGCCTAGTTTTTGCCTGGGAATCTTGTCTTATAGTGCTGTTATGAGTCTGTCCTGTTGCACGGTGGCGACCCTCACTGCGAGTCGATTTGGCTGGCTGACTTGGCAAAGCTTGAAATCGCACGTCTGAGGAAGTAGAGTGACTTAATGAAGTTGGGAGCTGCAAGAACTTTCGCAGAGATTTCAAGGGGTGTTTCTGTTGAAGATTAAAAAAAACACGTTGATGAATAACTAACCCAACATTTTTTCCACCAAGCATAAAATTATGGCCTACAAAGTAGCTGCAATGTGGCATAGTTAAGAGACAACCAAACAGTCCATCACTGAGGCAATAATTACACTCAGTCAGTTCACATGCTGACAGCAGATTTCTGAAACAGGCATTCTACTCCAAGAACTGTCATATGAGGCGAATATCCAATGAACAGAAGAAGATTCAAAAATATTTTCAAAGCCACCTTGAAAAGATGCACCATCCCCACAGATTCCTGATCCAAAGTGGAGAAAAATAATTTGAAATAGTATTGAAAGCCTTGAATCCATTCATTGGGAGTAGACATAATCCCAGTTTAAATGCACAAGAACCACATCTTCTCAAACTACCCATTCACTCTCCCGAAGATAGACACAAAATGCTGGAGTAACTCAACAGGACAGGCAGCATCTCTGGAGAAAATGGACATTCGACATTTTAAGTTGGGACCCTTCCTCAAAGCAGGATTCTGACCAGAAACGCATTCTCCAGCATTTTGCATCTATCTCTGGTATAAACCAGCATCTGCAGCTCCTTTTTATTTCACTCCCCCATCCTGTCAGGTACCTCTTGCTCTAAATGTGGAGTTCTACAATGGCCATTGCAGTCATTTTAGAACCCACAATACAGATACGAAAGCAAGCCAAATACAATGCAAAGTAAAGGTCTAAGAACGGAATAAGTAACATTAGCACAAAACTACTTTTTAGGAAGAGAACAATTATTTGCATTGGAACTTACGGCAAAAGCTAATTCCATTAGGTTCAAATTACCTCACTGAACAATAGTGATTGCACATCAAAATTATTTCACTGGCTGTGAAACAGTCCAAGACTCCTGAGAAAAATACCTGAGACTGATCATCCACCATTTTGTCCATGGACCAATCCTTGCCTCTGTTTTGACAAGACTGTAGAGCTTTCTGTAATGCCTGCCGATCATGGCCATCACTGCTAGGCATCTAAGAACAAAGAGCTTGAATTACCACAGAAACTGTGCACATAATAAGAACATGTTCTTGGCTTTCAACTTTGCTAATGACATGCATTCTTTAAAGTTTAGCTCGATCACAGCCTGGAAACAGAGTGAATAGGATTTTGGTAATGTAGCAAATATGTATGTAGCCGGAAGTCAAGATGGAATGTCAAAATTAGACTGAATGAAAGATTACATAGCTTTGTCCAAAAAATGTTCCTCTATGGTGCCTATCAGAGGAGTTATTTGTAAGATTTATTGTTTTCTATAATCGCATTATCTAAACTGCTAATTTCAAAAATAGACTTAACTCAGTTCTTGCAATACTTTGTTCTTCCAAGGTAATATAGAATTAAATATTTTTGTTATGGATGAGTGATCAGAAAATCTGATCCTTTTCTCAAAAGATCAGAAAAATAGATGATCTTTTCTAAAACTCAAAAGATATTGCTTCAGAACCAAAACTGATTAGATTACAAATAAAGATAGTTACCCTGTTCTAAATTTCTCAGATTACATGATTCATCATTTGGACTCAGGGGATCTTTGGAAGGTAAAAAACAGGATGAGCAAGCTTCAAAACTACAAGCTTTTTGAAAGCGCAAAATAAAGGGGATTAATGATAGCCATTATCAATGGAATTTTGAAGTATTCATTTGCCCACAAATGCAGATTTCAAAAATTGATGAGAGAGGTCAAAAAGTCTCTTCACGGTTTTAAAGTTATGGCAGATTTCAATTTCAAAAAATAATTTGGGTCGCGTAAGCTTAAAACTACAAGCTTTGGAAATTTTTGATAGCCATTATCTGGAATTGTGCATTTGCCCACAAATGCAGATTTCAAAAATTGATGACAGCTCTACGGTGCAATGGCAGCAAATATGGGTCTGTATTCTACTACAAATATTTCAAGAAAATCTATGTTTTTCATTGAATGAACTTCTATACAAGGGACAGATTAGTAGCAACATGTCTGCTATCTTGCGCAAACAAGCATTATTTCTATCTAAACCATTAGGCTACAATAATATGAACATGGTTAAAAGCACAACGTTGTATGTGGTCTAGTTTCAAATTAAATTTTTTGGTATATTTGTGAAGTGGTCAGAAACGAATCGACTTGAAAAATGTCAGATTGTTTTTCTCTAAGAAGCACCATAGCCAAGACGTATATAATTCAGCATTTCCCAATTACATGCAGTTGTGTTTTTGTTACTGCTTCCCAAATTTGAAACTTTGATTCTTGGACATGCTATTAGTTCAATGGCAGCAAAAACATAAAGCTCATTTTCACCGAAAAATTGAAAGTATCCAGTTATTCACAAAAATTAATTTCCTATCTGCATTCCCCGTGTTATTTATGAGAATACAGAGGAATACCCAAGCTTAAATCCATTTCAAATATGTGCATGCTCTAGCTGTTATGCGCTGAGGTATTATAGCTTGTTAGGAATACAGTATTTTAAAATGAATACCATGGGAAGATTGACTACAGGAGGTTGTCTTGAGGAACAGATATTTTTTAAATGGCTCTTTGCACTAAAAAGAGGAAAGAGGGATTTTCTGATACTTGGATTTGCTCCATCGTTGTTTTCTGTCTGTAATATAAGATATAAATATACCAAGTGCACACACATTGTAACACACATATTTCTGTGCTTTGACTGAAGTTCCTATTTTGCCAATAAGCACTAGGTACATACAGAACATTTTTCTTTTAGTGCAATTTATAAAGTAGCAAATTCAAATCACCAATTATAGTTGTGTCTACTTGCACTCATTTAGGGAGATTCAACCTTGAAATAACAAAAGTACCAACTTAGTTACGTAAATTCCTTGAATTCATGAGAACAAACAAAAAAATGTGCTGGTCGTACTTAGCAGGCCAGGCAGCATCTGTGGAGAAAAAAAAGGACAATGTTTTGGGTTGGGTCCTTTTTTCAGACTGATGGATTAGAGAGAAGTTTGCGAAAGGAGAGTCTTCGGTAAATTCAGATAAGGAGCAAATTCAGATGATTAATGACATTTAGAACCAGAAGTGGATAGAAGAGAACAAGGGTGTGATTGGGGGGGGGGGGGGGATAAATAAAATAAAATGTTGGGAGGGTTGGGTAGGAGATGAGCTGATGGGGGAGGGGAAAAGAACTGGGTGACAGGAATATGGGGAGTGGAAAAAAAAGGTGTGCGGGATGGGGGGGGGGGGGGGCGAAGCTGGGTAGATTCCTGGGATGACCAGACTGATTCCTGGGATGTCAGGACTGTCTTATGAAGAAAGACTGGATAGACTTGGTTTATACTCTCTAGAATTTAGAAGATTGAGAGGGGATCTTATAGAAACTTACAAAATTCTTAAGGGGTTGGACAGGCTAGATGCAGGAAGATTGTTCCCGATGTTAGGGAAGTCCAGGACAAGGGGTCACAGCTTAAGGATAAAGGGGAAATCCTTTAAAACCGAGATGAGAAGAACTTTTTTCACGCAGAGAGTGGTGAATCTCTGGAACTCTCTGCCACAGAGGGTAGTTGAGGCCAGTTCATTGGCTATATTTAAGAGGGAGTTAGATGTGGCCCTTGTGGCTAAGGGGATCAGGGGGTATGGAGAGAAGGCAGGTACGGGATACTGAGTTGGATGATCAGCCATGATCATATTGAATGGCGGTGCAGGCTCGAAGGGCCGAATGGCCTACTCCTGCACCTAATTTCTATGTTTCTATGTTAGATGAGAAGTGGGGAGCTGTAAACTTCCCAAGTCAAATATGAGGTGCTGTTCTTCCAGTTTGCAATGTGCCTTGTACTTTGGCTGTGTAGGATGCGATGGATGAGGTTGACATGGGAATGGAAAATAAATTAAAATGGCTAGCAGTGAGCCCTGGTAGATGGAGAGTAAGCGTTCAGCTAAATGGTTGACTAGTCTCCACTTGGTCTTGTTGATGGTGAGGAGGCCATTTCGAGAGCACCAAATGCAATAGACGAGGTTGGAGGAGGTGCAGGTAAACCTCTGTTTTACCTGCAAGGGCTGTCGCAAGCCCTTTCCGCAGAGACCTCTCTTTCAGCAACTATTTTTGCTCATCCCTCCCCACCCATCCCTCACTTCACCACATAACTTCCCCTGCAAGGAGATGCATCACCTGTCCCTATACCTCCCTCCGGTGAACAAAACTGAACGCAATACTCCAAATCTCACCTGTCTGCCAATCATCACTCCACAGCTGAATTCACCTGAATTCATCTGAATCACTTGCCGACTCTTGCCTCACTCCTTCCTCCCATCTCTCTCAGTTTTTCCCCTCTACTCCATCAGTTGGAAGTGTCACAATCCAAAATGTTGCCTGTCCTTTTCCCTTAACTGATGCTGCCTGGACTGCTGAGTTCTCCTAGCACCTCGTTTGTTGCTCTAGATTCCAGCATCTGTAGTCTTACGTTTTCATCAAGGACAACACGGAACTAGAACATAGAACAGTATAGCACATAATGTTTGTGCAGGCCATGATGCCAACCAAACTTATCTGCCAGCACAGAATCCATATGTGTTTTTTAAAATACTGGAGAGATTTTGAGGAACACGATTATTATTCAGTTTTTTACACCAATACACTGTTCTTTACAAAAATCTACTCATCATGTGAAACCTTATAAATAACATTAATAACTTAGACAACTTCAAGACCAAAATATCAAAAACTTTTTCATAACACAAAATCTTCATCATTTTACCACCAATTTGGAGACCAAAAATGTGACATTAAAAACGCTGCCACATTTAGTCATGAATATTTAATTCATAAATATACTTCATATGGCCCCTCATACATATACATTTTGATAATGATCTAGGGAAATATCTTCATCAATACCAGGGGAAAAATACAGTAACATAAAGATAATACAGTACAGTAAAGATCCCATAACGGTCGTTGTGCTTGGTGTCCATTGTCACGACCGTTTATCGGGGTCGGTACATCCGTAAGTTAAATCATGGCGGGTCCAAACCTCTAATGCTTTTCAAAAGCACAACAAGGTATCCTATGGTAGTAGCGAATTTTGGGCGAGTTAATTCTTTTTTCTTATTTTCCAATTTAATATATCGAAAACATCGTGGTGTCAAAAATGCAACGACCGTTTACGATATATTTTCCGACTTTTCAAAACCAATTTTAAAAAATTTTGGACAGAAATTGGTCATCAAAACTAAGAAACTGAGCCAATCTTTAATTTGGCAACACACTGTCTCTTGTTTATCTTTCGTACGGACCAAGTTGCCAACTTAATTCCTTCTTGTCAACTTCGGGAAGCTCTGCAACGACCGTTACGGAGTCATTTTACTTACAAAAAAATTAGCCCAAATCAAACGATCTGATGAATCATCGACCATCGATAGATCAAATCCATAAGATAATGTACCGTTTAGATCACATTGGTGAAAATGCTTGGTTCTCGCTAATAATGTAACGTTCATTTTCTGGGACACCAAACCTTTTAGTGTCCACTACAACGTACGTTTGTATTTATGATGTGTAACGCGCGTTGCGGTGTCCACTCAACGGTATCCATGGATGCAGTATTCTACTACATGATCAGGTGAATGAAGTGGAAATGGTGTTTGCAATTTTATTGTTCCATGTGGTATTCATAAACATAGAAAGAAATATGAAATACATGCACTTACTGTGCCAACCAGGTCACTGGTGGACACCACGTGACAAACGTTATACAAAATGTATTTGTGTATTCTGATGCCATTTTCGGAAACTTGCCATCAATATGTTATATTTTCTTATATTTTTTTATTGATACTATGTTAGGCATGAACCCAATAAAGTGCTTGTCACTTTTTTGAAGGGATTTGAAATTTGACCCCCTTTGTCACATTTTTGTGTACAGTAGTGTACAAAGACACATATTCCTCCATTCCATGCAGATCCAAATGCCTATCCAAAAGTCTCTTAAATGCTACTATCATATCTGCCCCAATGACACCCCCTGCATGGTGTTTCAAGCACTCACCCATCTTCTCGGCAATAAACATGTCCCGCACATCTACTTAAAATTTGCCCCTCTCCCTTCTAGTATATGATATTTCCATCTTGGATAAAAGGATTTGACTGCCTATCCTATCTATTCTTCTCATAATTTTACATACTTCTGGTAGGTTTCCCCGCAATCTCTGACATTTCAAAGAGAACAATCCAAGTCTGTCCAGCCTCTCCCAGTAGCTAATACCTCCACATCCAGGCATCATTCTGGATAATTTGGATGAGAACATACACGGCAAGATTAGCAAGTTTGCAGATGATGCAAAAGTGGGTGGTTGCGCAGATAGTGAAGACGGTTGTGAAAAATTGTAGCCGGATCTTGATCAATTGGCCAGGTGGGCTGAGGAATGGTTGATGGAATTTAATAGAGGGAAATGTGACGTGTTGCATTTTGGGAAATCTAACATGGACAGGACCTACACAGTGATGGTAGGGTTGTAGAGCAGAGGGATCTAGGAGTGCAGGCGCATAGTTCCTTGAAGGTGGAGTCGCAGGTAGATAAGGTGGTCAAAAAGGCATTTGGCACATTGGCCTTCATCAATCAAACTATTGAGTATTGAAGTTGGGAGGTCATGGTGCAGTTGTACAAGACATTGGTGACGCCACATTTATAGTATTGTGGTCATTTATGGCCACCATGTTATAAGAAAGATGTTGTCAAGCTGGAAAGATTTACAAGGACGTTGCCGGGGATAGAGGGTCTGAGCTATAGGGAAAGGTTGAGTAGGCAGGGACTCTATTCCTTGGAGCACAGGAGGATGAGGGGTGATTTTATTGATGAATAAAATCATGAGAGGACTAGAATGGGTAGATGCACAGAGTCTCTTGCCCAGTGTAGGTGAATCGAGGACCAGAGGACATAGGTTTAAGGTGAAGGGGAAAAGACTTATTAGGAATCCAAGAGGTAACATTTTCCACACAAAGTTTGGTGGGTGTTTGGAACAAACTGCCAGAGGAGGTAGTTGAGGCAGGGACTATCCCAACATTTATGAAGCAGTTAGACAGGTACATGGATAGGACAGGTTTAGATGGGTATAGACCAAACGCAGGCAGGTGGGTCCAGTGTAACTGGGACATGTTGGAAGGTGTGGGCAAGTTGGGCCGAGGCTGAAACTTTAATCACAGTATAAAAAGATAAAGGGAAGATGTGGGGCAAGAACTGGAAAGTGAAAGGTGAAACATATTATCACATGTTTGATAATACAAAGCAGGTGAGGAGGGGTTGGCTGGCAGACAAAGTCAGGCGAGGTAGGGCAGTGGCAAGAGGCTGGGATGCAGTAGTGAAGAGAACACAGAACTGCAGATTATGGAATCTAATAAGAAGGGGCTTTGCCTGAAAAATCAACTGTTCATTTCCCTCTACAGACGCAGCTTGACCTGCTGAGTTCCTCCTGCAGTTTGTTTTTTGCTCCAAATTCCCTGAAATTAGCATCACAAGTGGACAGGGTAGTGAAGAAGCCTTTGGTACACTGGTCGCCATCATTAAGGGCGCCGAGTACAGAAACTGCGAGATTAAATTGAAGCTGTACAAGACATTGATGAAGCCACACTTGGAAGTATTGTGTTCAGTTTTGGTCACCCAGCTACAGGAAAGATGCCATTCTGCTGGAAAGAGTAAAGAAAAGATTTACCAGGATCTTACCAGGACTCCAGGAACTGAGTTCTAGTGAGAGGTGGGACATGCTAGGATATTATTCCTCTGACTATAGGAGACTGAGGGATGATCTGAGAGTAGTGTATAATATCATGATGACCAGAAAGAGAGCCTTTTTTTTTTCCAAGAGTAGGAACACAACTAGAGGATATAAGTTTAAGGTGAGAAGAGAAAAATATCATATGAATCAAAAGGGCAATATTTTCCACACATACGTTTCTGGATGAGCTTCCAGAGTAATTTGTTGGGGCAGGTACAATAACACCATTTAAAAGACATCTGGACAGATTCATGGTCAAACAAGGTTTAGAGGGATTTGGGTCAAACATAGGCACTTGGGACTTGCTTATATGGGCATTGTGGTCAACAGGGACATGTTTGGTTGAAAGGCCTTTATCCGTGCTGTAAGACTCTCTATGTCCATCTCACTTTTTTTCTATGTGACTATTTCAGCATCTATACTCTCTTGTGCTCCATAATAGGCAATAAACAGTCTATTCAAAGCACGGAAGAAACACAATGGTGTTTGATCAGAAATGATAATACATCTTCACATATGGATAGGATAAACATACAAAACATATTGTGATTCAAGAATAATTCGACTTAAAGTATGTGCATTAAATTACTCTCAGTCACGTACCCAATGTTGTCACATAAAAAGACAAAGGGCTGGAGTAACTCACTGGGTCAGGATAGGCAATAAGCAAACATGGATGGGCGACGTTTGGGACCCTTCTTCAGACTGATGGTAGATGGGGGGGGAGCTGATGGGGGCGTGACAAAGCTTGGCAACTAATACCGTCAGGCAGATGGTTGGACAAATGCCACAGATGAAAAGATAAAGTTGGAAATAAGGAGATAAGGATAGAAGAGATGTGATGTGTGAAGCCAGAGTAAGGAATATAAGTGGAAGAGGATGGGGTGGGGGTTCCGGTGGGGCACTTGGAAGAGAGGGGGAAAAAGGGAAGGAAAAGGGGGGAGTTTGTACATTTTTGTTACCTATAATTGAAGAATTTAATGTCTTTACTGTCGTGTTGTATGCGACCCAAGCGGAATATGAGGCACTGTTCCTCCAGTTCACTCAATGGAGGAAGCCCAGGACAGGAATGACAGCATAGGAATGGGAAGGGGAATTAAAATGGTTAGCATCTGGGATCTGGCAGGCCTTGGGCTTGCCAATGTGAAAGAGGCCACATCGGGATCACTAAGTGCAGTAGGTGAGGTTAGAAGAGGTGCATGTGTCTCACCTGGAAGTGCTGTGGGAGTCCCTGGAAGGAGGGAGGAGGGGATTGTTTAGGTGGGAAGGGATGAGTGAACCAAGGAGTTGCTTTGAGTGCAGTCTCTATGGAAATCGAGTAGGAGTGTTCTTGGCGAAACAATCACGTAGTCCTTGTAACATCGGTTATTTGACAAGGGAACTGGCACATTACTTCCACCCTGGCTGGCTAAAGCTAAAGCATTGTCAGCAAATATTTTTTCAAACTGCAGTTTACCACTGGCTTGATGGTTACAAAGGTTTAAAATCAACACCAGACTAATTGATACCATCCTAATACTATTACTCCTAAACACTATGTGTCAATGGAAGACTGTGCAGTTAAGTGTTATGGGTGCAACACATTTCACAACAGGACTTGGAAGCTTTTATTGGGTCAATCTTCAGGTGTGGGGAATAGTTATGGGGTTGTTTAAGCAAATATGAAATTTCACAAAGTCTTTTCATGAAGTGCAAAAAAGATCTATGACAATCAATTCTATAAAAATTCATTACAAAAACACTTGTTTGTGCTGAAAAGAAAAAATACATTGATTAAGAACAGTAAAGAAAATGAGAGTAGTTAGGATTTATAAAAATCATACAACTAAAATGGTAGCAAAAAAAAATAAAAATTCTAATTTGGAAAATGTCTTGCGGCATTTAATTCTGCCCGTTTGTAAAAAAAAAGCTTCTTATTTATATATAAAGGTTGAATAATTGTGTAAGTATTAACATTCAGCGGTAGTGCTAATTATATTCTTACAGGAGAGAAGGGTAGGGAGTCAAAGTCAGAGTTCCACAGATGGCTAAGGCAGAAAGTAAAATAGTATGTAAATAGGAGATTAGACAGCTACCTAATTATTAACATATGAGAGAACCAGGTTGATTACAGAAAGTTTGGAAACTATCTAGACAAAATGGAATGCTGGAAAAGAGCCTGAGGGAAGACTGGCAGCAAACATTCGGAATCTTAAAACCTTCTGTATGCCTGTGAACAGGGTGAAAAGGGGTGCAAGTTGACATTGGGCTGATCAGCAACCAAAAAGGAAGTCTACTCATACTGAGGGCACTAAATAAGTACACAATGAATAAAAGACACAATGTAAACTGAGGACACAATTCCAAAAAGGGTAAGAATAGAAAAACACGGGGCAATATTGAATATGGCATGGCAGGTTAAAAAAGTGATTAAAATGCAGCTGGGATTCCAGTCTTTATAAGTAGAGTCACAGCATACAAGAGCAAGGTTGTTGGATAGGACTTTCACTTTAAATGGTAGGGTACTGGGGAATGTTGGAGAACAGAGGAACCTGGGAGTACAAGTATGCAGTTCCTTGAAAGTGGTAACTCAAGTAGACAGCGATAAAGAAAACTTTTGGTGCGCTCGCCTTCATCAGCAAGGGCAGTGAGTGCAGAAGTTACTGTGTTACTTTACAGTTGTAAGATCACATTTGGAATACTGTGTTCAGTTTTGTCATCCTGTTATACAAATTGGTGCAGCCACAATTTAGGATATTGTTTCCAGTTCTGAACACTGCACCTTCGGAAAAATATGAAATCTTTAATGAGGGTGCAGAAAGGATTTACCAAAATGATTTCAAAGAGCGGATTCTTTACTTATGTGGATAGATTGTAAAATTTCACGTTGTTCTTCTTGGAACAAAATAAGTTTGCAAGGACCGAGGAGGATCAAGGCTCGGTAACATAGTGTTCTCATTGTCAGAGGGTTCAAGAACCAATTAAAGATGATTGGCAAAAGTTCCAAGAGTAAAGAGAGGAAACATTATTTTACAATATGAGTGGCCTACATTGTGAGTGTCTGGGGTAATAGCAGAGGCGGATTTAATCATAGTTTAAAAGGGAACTGGATAAGTATCCTACACTGATAGAATGGGGAGTAGGACTAGTTCGATTTCCCTTTAAAATTAGCAAATACTGAGATGAGCAATGACTTGCTAGGCCAAATGGCTTCCTTCCAAATTGTAACCATTCAAGAGTCAAGAGTGTTTTATTTTCATATGTCCCAGATAGAACAATGAAATTCTTACTTGCTGCAGCACGACAGAATATGTATACAGAGTACACTGCAAACAATATGATAAACATCTGGGATTTGTCTAAACTCTTGACTACAAGAAAAAGTGAAAGGCAAAATTCTGTTTAAAAAGAAAAAAGGTTTTATTTCATATTTCGCTAATATTCTTCACTAAGACATAAATCGGCTTTTTACTGAGGACAAAACCCTGCGCCACCAACAGTACTTGCACCACAGCAAGGATCCATCACGTTATATATGCCTTCCATTTTTCTCCAAGGAACTAGATTTTAAACATAATTTAATACTTCCAACTCAAAAAGTAGATTTTCTATCATATTAAAATGGAAACTCCTTTCCGATTATAATTTTACAGAATGTTTTAACAAATTCAACCTGGAAAGAAGTTTTACTTAGTCATCTTTAACTGCCAATATAATTAACACGGGATATCTTATTTTCATGTCGATATAATTACTTGGATAACAAAATACATTAATTTTAAAAACCAAGTTTCCTAAAGAAGGACATATCAATATTGCCGTAACCAGATTTTCTATTGCAAACAACATCATATCTTTACCAAAACATTCTGCCCAAGGGGAGCCCTGAAAATAAATGTAAAATATTTGAGTACCACAACCAGGCACGAAGATCAAGTTATTTGGCGATTATGCATATTAAAATAATCAAATAAAGGTGCACAACCTTTTATCCGAAGTTCCAAATAACGAAAAGCTCCGAATAGCGGACATTTTTTCGGTCCTTGAAGAAAGGTCCTTGAAGACGTTCACCGAGGGCGGCCCGCAGAGGTGACAGCGGAACCTCCAGTCGGTCCTCGAAGAAAGGGGAACTAAATCCCCATTCAGAAAAGAGAAGGTGAGGGTATATTGCGCGGGAGGGTTAATAATTGACAATCTGCTGCTGCCTGCCCGCTGAGTTATAAAGTTCCCACGGTAGACTCACGATACACAGTGTATCGTGAGTCTTGCGTGAAATCTTTTTAACTCAGCGGGCAGGCAGCAGCAGATTGTCGCTCCCTTCAGTTTCACCCCACCTACACCCCTCTGCTTCCCGGCCATGTGTGTGACCCCTTCCCTCCCCTCTCCAGCTCCCCGCCCATTGCACGGCGTGGGGGCTTTGCACTGTCTTCACGTCGGAGTTGCCAGCAGGTCAGTGCCAGTCACCGGAGACGTCAGGACCAACGGGACACTGGCCCCCAGGCCCACTGCAAGCACGGAGATCCCAGAGACCCACAGCCAGCAGCAACTCTAGCCCAGCTCAGTTCCAACTCCAGAGGAACCCGGGTTGCGGATGAGGGGGCGCAGCTCGGGCTGTGGGCGAACTACCACTTGTCGCTGTAGCGGCGCATCGGGGAGCGGGTTCTTGTTGGTCCTGACGTCTCCGGCCATCCCCCTGGACAGGAGCTGAGAGACGTCAGGACCACCAGAAGCCGCTCCCCGATGGGCTGCTACAGCGACAAGTGGCAGTTCGCCCGCAGCTAGCAGCCCGAGCTGCGCCCCCTCATCGGGACACCGACCCCCAGGCCCACTGCAAGCATGGAGATCCCAGAGACTCACAGCCAGCAACAACTCTAGCCCAGCCCCGCTCCAACTCCAGAGGAACCCGGGTTGCGGATGAGGGGGCGCAGCTCGGGCTGTGGGCGAACTGCCACTTGTCACCGTAGCGGCCCATCGGGGAGCGGATTCCTCTGGAGTTGGAGGGACAGGGAGACACAGCGGCTTTTGAGAATGGTGGGCAATCACTTCCAAAGTTCTGCCCACACAGTCAGTACACCTCTCCTACACTTGTCTCCCGCACTAAGATCATCTCGCAGAGAATCATCCCAGCCTAACCCTCCCTATTCTCTCCTATTCTGCAAGAAAAAACTATATTGAAGACTCAAACTCGCGATCGAGTAACTGCTGGGATCGAGGCGCAAACTCGCAACCTTGCGGATATGAGCCGAGCACTCTACCACTGCGCCAGCCGTTAAAATCTATGCTAAAAATCTTCCATTCCGAAAGCCGAAAAAATCTGAATTACGAAAAGTGTCTGGTCCCAAGGCTTTCGGATAAAAGGTTGTGCACCTGTATAACTATTTAACTATAAACTGGTTCTCTGCTAATATATATATATATATTTTTATTTTTTTTTCCAATATATTTTTATTAGAAGCAGTGTACAAAAGTATAAACCGCGGCATATGACGTAGTACATTTATTGTACAGCTTCCATTTTAATTTTAGCAAAGATGAAATAGAAAAAGAGAGAAAGAGCAAGAAAGAAAGAAAAAGAGAAAGTGAATGTGTAAGAATAGAACCCCTAAACTACCAAATGGGTGTAGTCAAAGAGTGGCTAAGTGAAAACTTAAAAAAAATAAAAAGACTAAAAACTAAAAAAAAACCAAAGTGTTGATATACCTGCTTCATTTCTCACCCAGTCCGTAAATCGGTTTAATTCCGAAGTTGTGTTGCACCATACTATCCTTGTAATGAATCAATGAAAGGAATCCATATCTTTGAAAATTGCTCTGATTTTCCTGCTAAGACAAGTCTCATATCTGCAAGATGTAGCGTCTCAGACATGTTTGTAATCCACATTTTAAGAGTTGGGGGAGATGTATTTTTCCAAAATTTAAGTATACGTTTTTTCGCCATAATCAGGCCATAATTAAGGAAACGTTATTGAAAGCTCAGAGCTGTTCCGAAAATAATCAGTTTCGTATGGGGGTCCAGTTTTGTTTATAATGATTTTGAGAAAATTTCAAAGATTCCTTTCCAAAATTTATGTAGTTTTATGCAAGAGGCAAGGGAGTGTGTTATAGTTGCTTCTCGAAGGAGACATTTGGCACAAATAGTAGATACCTTTGAAAAAATCCTATTCAGTTTAGTCTTAGAGTAGTAGAGTCTGTGCAGTTTTATTGAATTGAATTAAAATGTGTCTAACATTAATCAAACAATTATGTATATATAAGAGATATTTTTCCCATCTGTCTTTGGAAATTTTAGGCCTAATTCCTCTTCCCATTCTCTTCTAATTACGTCTGACGATGGAATTTTTATATTTAGAAGGATATTATACAAGTATGATGTTAGATTGTTTGATTCTGAGTTTCTATTCATACCTTCGTCTAATATATCTGGCAGCAGAGTTTGACAATCGTGGGTATATGTTTTCAAATAGTCTCAAATTTGAAGATATCTAAAATATTGATTATCTTTCAGACTGTATTTCGACTGTAATTTCTGAAATGACAGATTTCCCATCTCGTACAGATCTCCAAGCTTTTTAATTCCTAGTGTTTCCCAATGAATAAACGTTTTATCTATGATAGATGGCTTAAACGACGGGTTATCAGCTATTGGTGAAAGAAGAGATAAATTTCTTAGTTTAAAAGTGGATTTTACGTCTCCAAATTTGTAAAGTGCTGTGAATAATCGGATTTTTCTCATTTATTGTGTTCTTCAACTTTATTGGGGAGAGAAGAATCGCGAAAAGGCGAACAATCCTCTCTCTCCATTACTAACCAGTCTACCTGTTGGCATGTGTTATCCAGCCAGTAAATTGCATTTTTAATATTCGTTGCCCAAAAGTAGTATAAGAAATTGGGGAGCGCCAATCCGCCCATTTATTTGGGTTTACATAGATGTCGTTTATGAATTCTATGTGATTTATAATCCCAGATAAAGTTTGTAATCCGGGAATCAAGATTTTTAAAACATTTTTTAGGTAGGTATATCGGTATTGATTGAAATAAATAGAGAGAATGTTCTCTGCTAATATGTTTGAAGAGCTTGAGGGAAATGCATAAAACAGATAGTTCTACTACATTCGCCAGCTTTATCAAGGATGCTATAAAGACCTTAGCATTTAATTTGCCCCCTTGGCTGTGTAATTAATTATTCTTCTTCAGACCTGACAGGAAGCAATTAGATCTAGACACACAAAATAAACCCAGTAACTATATTTTAAGATTAATCTATAAGCCATCCCAACTTGACAATCCATCATAAATAATCAAACAGAAAGTAAAACTTACAGTTTGTGATTTCTTCTTTTTCTTTTTTATTGCCCTGAAGAAACCCTTCCCCTTCTCCTTAGTTTGCTCTGGGGGGTTAATGTTAAGATTTTCTGTACTTTTCCTGAAATTAAGAATAATATCAATTTTCAGCATAACAATTAATTAGAGTTCAGAATAAATGATGGAATCCATTCTGAAGAATTGAATGAGATACAAAATTCTACACATTTATTGACATCAGATTATTCATGTTCTACTTGTCAGCCTCCCTTGTTCTACTCTCTACATTTTTCAAGACACCCATCATTTAATTTTATCATTGCCAATATGCTAGTAGAGCTACCATGACTCCTAGTCAACCAATAGTTTAATTATAAAAGCCTTATCCTTGTTTTCTAACTCCCTTCTTAGCCCTGTCCTAACCAATCTCTGAAACTCCTTTAGCCCTATAACCTTTTAAGATAAACACTTCTCCAGCATCAACAATTTTATTTCCCCCACCATTGGAAGCAGTGTCACCAGCTCCAAGGACCCCAAGCTCTGGAATTCCTTTCCATTTCTTCCAATGACACATCTCTCCTTGAAACCCACATCTCTAGACACATTTTGGGTATCTGCGCTAATATCTCAAGAGGAAGGCTTTAAAATTCTGATAAAATTGCCATGATAGCTTTCTACTTTCAATGACACTACACGTATTAATTGTTTTCCTAGTTCATCACATCACTAAATTGTAAACTTTCCTGCTTTAAAATCAACTGACTACCCATTGATTTGGATACATTTTAGGTCAGTTGATAAGTGGATCACACTGTTGGAGCTTCTTTCCAAAAGTACTCTATTATTTCCTTTCAAAATAATGGCTGCTGGAATTAAATTGATTTGTACATCATACAGCTCAGCATATTGCTTTATTCCCTTTCCCGATGAAGGGAAGTTTGCACTCACCTGTTTGTATCTAAAATGGATAGAATGTAGTTGTTACCTTTCACTAATCAATGAAATTACAGAAAAATTGTGATTCCAAAAAGAAACAAGGACGTTTACATGTTGAAATGCCATAGACAGGTGCAAATTCCAATATAAGGAGGCAGAAGTTAACTCCTTGCATTCTAGGTACAAAGGTTAACATTACAATCCATGGTTAAATAACACTTGTGACATTACCAAGAGCAATTCTGGCCACTTGATCTACACAGGTTTCAGAGGGAGAGCATGGGATATTTACCAAGAGAAAAAAGGCTCAAGTACAGGAAGAATTATTATTAAGATTGTATTCCTTGGAATTGAACATTAAGTTGATTTGATTGAGATTTAAAAAAAACCCCAAAAAAACTGCTAAAGTGGTTGCCTATAGAACAAGGTGACACAAGGGATTCATTTTTTATGCAACTAATGGTCACGATCTGGAATTCACACCCAAATGTGTGTAATGGATAATTGAGGGAGTAAAACAATTGCAGTGCTGTAAGAAAGTGATTGACCAGACTTTTCTTTCAGTCAGAATGATCTTGTTTCATTTTGTAATGATTCTACAAATCAAAGTTATTTTTACATACACAAAGTGGTAGACGTTTAGAACTTCTGTAAAAAGTAATTGATGCAAGGTCAAAAGAAAATAATTTAAATCTATTTACATTGGTTTATTATTGTCATGTGCACCCAGATACAGTGAAAAACTTTGTTTTGCATACTTTCCAGGCATATCATACCATACACAAGTACAACTGATAGTGTAAAAGAGAAAATAAATAAAAGTGTAAAATGCATAAATTAAGATGCATGGGATTAATAGTGACTTGGTCATATGGACTCAGAACTGGCTTATTGAGAGAAGACAGAGTTGTCATGGAAGGACAATATTCAGGCTGTAGGTTTGTGACCCAGTGGAGCTACACAGACTCCAAGATTGCTGGGATCGCGGACTGCGAGAAAGACTGTCAAAGTACACAGCAGAATAAAGATCAGCTATAGAAATGGGTGGAGAAATGACAGACGGAGTTTAATCCGAGCAAAAGTGGGGTGTTACACTCAGGAGGCCAAATCAAGGGGAAAATAAACAACAAATGGCATGATCCTTAACAGCATTCATGTACAGAAGGATCTTGGGATCCAAGTCCATAGCTCCCTGAAAGTGGCAACATAAGAAGTTAGAGTGATATAAAAGGCATATGCTATGTGTGCTTTCATAGCACAGGATATTGACAGGAAGTCATGATGCAGCTTTGTAGGACTTTGGTTGTGCCACATTTGGAGTATTGTGCATTGCTCTGGTCATCCCATTAAAGGAAGGATGTGGAGGCGTTGTAAAGGATGCAGTGGTTTACAAGAATAATGCCTGGATATGCGGGTAAAAACTACCAAGAGAGTTGGATAGATCTAGATTGTTTTCTCTTGAATGCCAGAAATTACAGGGAGACATGTATAGAAAATTGCATAGAAAATTATGTGAGGCATAGATAGTCAGAATTTTTCCCCAGGATTTGAAAGTCTAGAGGGCATACAGTGCCCTCCATAATGTTTGAGACAAAGACCCATCATTTATTTATTTGCCTCTGTACTCCACAATTTGAGATTTGTAATAGAAAAAAACCCACATGTGGTCACGTGCACATTGTCATTATGGTGCCCTGAAATGGGGGGACTATGTATAAACACTGCTGTCATTCCTACATGGAGAAACCAAAATGAATAAAAATGGCCTTTATTAAAATGTGACAATGTACACTTTAACCATATATGATTTTTTCTATTACAAATCTCAAATTGTGGAGTACAGAGGCAAATAAATAAATGGTGGGTCTTTGTCCCAAACATTACGGAGGGCACTGTATGTCCATGCACACAATGTCATCCTTATCCATGAAATGTTGATTTTTCTGGTACACCAAATCTTTTACATTTCAAGTTAAGATATTTGAATCAGTAAATTTATCAGTGCAACTTTTTGAGGCCTAAAACTATAATAATGGTTAAGTACTTTGTTGTTAATAATAATTTAAATTACTCTTTTAGTAGGCAATGGGTTTTTTTCTGTGAAGTTGTTATATACACTTACTTGAAATTCTATTTAATGCAACTTTTTCTATTACAAATCTCAAATTGTGAAGTACAGAGGCAAATAAATAAATGATGAGTCTTTGTCCCAAACATTATGGAGGGCACTGTAATTTTAAGTTGAGAGGGGCAAGTTTAATGGAGATATATGTGGCAAGTTTTTATTTTACACAGAGGATGGTGAGTACCTGAATTTTCTGCCCAGGTGGTGGTTGAAGCAGATATGTTAGTGGAATATAAAATAATTTAACATTTAGGATAGGAATTTGGACGTGCAGGGAATGGAGGGATATGTGTTAAATGCAGGTAGATAAGTGATGGGTTGGTATCAGGTTCGTGTTCTTGTGCTCTATTATGTTCTAATAAGTGCAGATAAAAAATAGTGTGAGAGCTGCTACGAGGTAGATTGTAAGATCGGGGTTATAGCCTAAACACACGAGACGTCTGTTCAAGAGTCGTAAATTTGGCAGCACTGGCTTTCAAGCTTTTGTATCTTTTGCCCAATAGAAGGAAGAAGAGAATATGAATGGGGTGTGAGTGGTATGTTGGTTGCTTTTCTGAAGCACTATGAAGTGTAGACGGAGTTGATGGGGGTGGGGGAGGGGGGTGCGAAGAAAGGTTTGCATGATGAATTTGACTGCATCCATGACTCTCTTCAGCTACTTATGCTCTTGGCAAAGCAGCTCCCATACCAAGCTACGATACATCCAGACAGAGTACTTTCTATGGTACATCTGTACAAATTGGTAAGAATCATTGGAAACATGTCGAATTTCCTTTGTCTTCTGAGGAAGTAGAGGCATGGGTGTACTTTCTTTGTTGCATTGCCAATGTGGTTGGGCAAAATCGAACTGTTGATAATATTTACAACTAGGAACATGAAGCTCTTGACCTTCTCCACTCTAGCACTTGATGCTGACTGGGGTGTGTAATCCACCCTGCTTCCTGAGGTTGATGACCAGCTTCTTTGTTTTGCTGACATTGAGGATGAGAATGTTGTCTGCGACGTCGGCGCGACCGACGTTGCAGCGGCCTCTGCAGTCTGTCTGTGTATTTTTTTATTTTTTTTTGTCCCGTTGAGGGTATAGTTTGTAGTGGGTTTTTAAATGTGTATGTGTAGGGGGTGGGGGAAACTTTTAAATCTCTTCCCTGCATGGAGACCCGACCTTTTCCCTGTCAGGTCTCCGTTGCCGTTGGGGCCTAGCACCGTGGAGCGGCCTCCAACCAGAACGACCTGGAGGCTCAAGTCACGGAGCCTGTGCAGCTGTGGACCTACCTTCGTGGAGCTAGCCAGCTTCGGAGCGTGGAGAGCTGTGGCGGCGCGCTGCTGCGACCCGACTCCGGTGGATGGTGACACCGGGAGCTCGCCGGTCCCCGGTGGGAGACCGCTTTGCGGGGCACCGGCAATGGCGACTTCTCCCGCTCGAATTGCGGGGTTGAGCGTGACCTGGGCCGGGGCCTTACAACGCCCTGCACGGCTGTAAATTGCCGCGGACTTGCTAGCGCCTGCTGGGGGCCCCAACATCGGGACCCGGGGCAGGGCCCTACATTGCCCGGCGTGGCTTTGAGTGGCCGCAGACTTGCTAGCGCCCGCCGGGGGCTTTGACCTCGACTTCGGGAGAGGAATGGAGAGCAGGGGAGAGACAAGACTTTGCCTTCCATCACAGTGAGGAGGAGACTCACTGTGATGGATGTTTATGTGAATTGTGTTGGTGTGTGTCTTGGTTCTTTTCTTGTATGGCTGCAGAAACCAAATTTCGTTTGAACCTCATGTGAGGTTCAAATGACAAATAAAAGGTATTGTATTGTATATTGTATGTTAC
Source organism: Leucoraja erinaceus (assembly GCF_028641065.1). NCBI lineage: Eukaryota > Metazoa > Chordata > Chondrichthyes > Rajiformes > Rajidae > Leucoraja > Leucoraja erinaceus. The sequence continues at coordinate 36,335,414 of NC_073389.1, forward strand.
TAAGCTCCCTCGGTCCCTCAAGGTGATAAATGCTGTGCCTAATCCTAAATTTATTAAAATAGCCTCAGATTCTCAAAATCTTTACTTAATGTTCATAATATATTTAAATTCATACCTATATTCTAAAAGTAAATATATATAATCGGCCAATCTTGTAGAAAGATTTTTAATGTGAAAACAAATCTAATTCCAGAACATTGTTATTGAGCATTTTATTTTTAAGACAATAATCCTTTTTGACCCATATCTAAACTCACATTTAATTTCACAGTGCATATAATATACCTATAGCTAATTCAATATATGCAAATATGTGCTGGGCATAACAGACTTCTGAATTCAGCTGGAGTCCACTTAACTCTCCTCATAAAGACTTCACAAATCCATTATACGTGGTTTTAGGCTACAAATGCGGTTATTTTTGCTCTCTCAGAAACCTCTTTCAAAATTATTTTACTGAACCAAGAAAACATAAGAAAAGATGATTGTTTTCTTACCAAAGGTCCATAGCAGTATGTCTTTTTGAATGCTTTGATTGAATGTTACTAGTCATTGGCACATTAATTGGTCCTCTCTCACTGAATGTGCCCTCCAATGAAGAATAATCTAAACAAACAATAAATATTAAATTCTGCTTCATCATATTGCTGTCAACTTCGACAGATCAATGGGTTCTAAACTTACCTTCATAATAACTTCGTACTCGTCTATCTCTGGGCACTGTGTCCGAAAATACACATGTATTTTCTTTTGTGGAAATTCCATCTTCCAAATGTATGTCATGATATCCTCCAGGCTAAAATGTAAAGAAGGAACTGCGCTTTTAAATCTAAGACAAGTGAAAATCCATGTAACATGTAGCTTGTAGCTATGGTAACACATGAAGTATTTAAAAAATATTTCTTACAAATCCATTTTAAGATAACTGTATTAGCTATTTAAAAATCATCTAGTCAAGCTTCCCAGGAATGAGTCACAACAGGTGTGAATGCATCTTTAACATTGCACGTCAGGGACATAGTTTCCTAATGAAGTGAATATTCATAATAAACTACATCAATTTGAATGCAGAAGTATCACGTGGAAAGCAAAACAATAGCCTCAAATTGGTACAATATTTTTTAAGATTTTCAATAACAAAACATCAGAACTACGAACTAGGCAATACAACACTGTTATGCTTATAATATTGTAGTCTTTTCAATTCACTTGAATGTAGTTCTTGAAATAATTTCTCTGGAAGCCGCCAATAGAAACATAAGATTTTTGCAAGTAATAAAACTGCAAATGCTGTTAAACTGAACCAAAAACACAAAATGCTGCTAACAACAAAGGAAGGTCCCAAACCTGGGATGTTGGTTGTTTCTCTTCTCATAGGCATTTCTAGAATTTTCTGGGGTGGTTCTTTTAAGATTATTGGAATTTGCCAGAATATATCAAATGCATACTCCAGGATACTCCAGCACAATCCAAGTTAGCCCAACCTCTCAATATAGCTGATAGCCTCTAATCCGGGTAGCATTCTGGTAAACCTTTTTCTGCACCACAAAACTAACTATCCTAACGCAAGTGATAAAATTCATAATTTAAAGATTTTCCTCAGTTACTACTGGTGCTACCAAATATCTGTGGGCCATGAGTAGCTTTATCAAGGACGTTTTACGTTTCAACAGTACTAGTGAATATGATTGCCATTCCCCCCCATAAACTGTATGAAATATACAAACCTCTATTCTAATATGGTAAATTGCTACTTTTTTCTTGATTAATTAATTACCATTCTTAGTGCTTGAACACAGTTGAGCTTGGCTCAAAGATGGTTGCCACATTATTGAAATGTAGATATTTGAGGGAATTTAAAGTCCACAGGTGGAAAAATTGTCATGAAATTCAGACTCACGATAGCTTTCTTTTTGTTTTTAAAAATGGATGTGGATCTCCCATGACATTACTAACAGCTTAGTCAGAAATCATTTTTTTCCCCCAAAGTATTCTGTCACATAAAATACATTTTAACCATGCTTCGCAGAGAAAGCAGGAAATTGATATTGATTGAAATAAAGCATCACTCCCAAGCTCTGAGTTAAAGTTATGAAAATTAATTTGGTCTAACCTCAATCTGATGTTGATGGCTGTGAAATGATACTGTATTATCCATGGTTGAATCTTTGATAGGCAGTCTGCTATGCTTTCCGTCAGTTAAGGACTGCTCCATCTGAAACACATAGGAAGCATTCAGAAATTAAAGCATATTAAAATAGAGAAAAACATATACTGTGTGCAGTTCTGGTCACCCAATGAGAGAAAGGATGTGGATGCTTTGGAGAAGTTGCAGAAAAAGGTTTACCAGAATGCTAGCCGGATTAGAGGCTATCAGCTATATTGAGAGGTTGGGCTAACTTGGATTGTTTTCTCTTGAGCATCGTAGGCTGCGGGGAGCCCAGGAAGAAAAAAAAAATACAATAATGAGAGTCAGAACTTTTGTCTAAGAATGAAAATATCATAGATTAAACGGCATAGCTTTAAGGTGAGAAGGACAAAGTTTAAAGAAGATGAGTGGAGCAAGATTTTATTTTACAGAGTTGCAGATGCTTGGAATACACTGCCGTGGGTGTTGGTGGAGATATGATGACAGCATTCAAAAGGCTTTTGGACAGGCACATGGATTTAAAGAGATCGTTCTGTCAGTAGTGGCCACGGATTCATTGGACTTACTACCCTTTTCCAATACAACAATAATTTTATGATTCTAGTCAAAAGAAGAAATTAATTGCAAATTCAGCAACTGGAATCCCAAGTGTTCAGAGCCCAACAAATGTACTGGGTTGATATCAACTGTAAGAGAATGCACTGTGCTAGATTTTGCTATTTTGTACATTAAAAAAAAGGTGGACAGCCCTACATAACAAGATGCAAAAGGACTTCAGATGATCCATCATGGTGGATTTATCCATCATCTTTTCCATAGGTGTGAAATAACACCATACTTTGTAATCTATCTACCAATTTGCCTTATTAGCTTTATTATCCAAGCACGAAATCAAACAAATAATGTGGATAAACAAGAGGTTGATGTAAACACTGTGAGAATGTTCATGCCATGTTGGGAAATAAACAGAACAACATACCCTAAGCCAAACGCGATTAGAAATGTTCAGAATTTTTGTATACCTTTATATTTGTGCAAAGAAAAATGCTATAGAGAAGAAATATGAAGTTTCCAACAACTAATATTGGTGCAAGATACTCAAAGTGGAGAAGACAGTAAGGGAAAGAATAAACTAACTATTAGTTTAAAAAAAATTAAAAACAAAAAAGCAACAGACCAGATACTTGGTCAGAAACAAAATTATAGACTAGAGAATCAGAATCAGAATCTGATTTCACTGGCCAGATCAGTCATACAATTAAAAGCAACACTCAAAAACACATTTTAACATGAACATCCACCACAGTGACTCCTACACATTCCTCATTGTGATGGAAGGTGAAATAAAGTTCAAGTCCTTCCTTTTGTTCTTCCTCGGTCGGGGGCCTCGACAGGACGGTCTTGACTCCCGTAGCCGGCGGCGTTTGGGCCCTCCGCGTTGAGGCATTCAGCTCCTGCATTGGGGGGTTGTCAGCTCCCCAGCGTCGGGCGATTGAACCTCGCGTCGAGGCTGGTCGAACCTTCTGTAACGTTGGTGCTCCCGACTAGCCTCTCCCGAGACTGCGAGCCCTTGATGGCAAGTCCACAGACCGCGGTAGGAGCGAAGGGATCCACTCCAATGTTAAGTCCGCGCCCCGCGGTGGGGCTCACGACAATCCGAGGAGGCCTCCAGCTCCAGCAATGGTAGGCCGCAGAGCCCGGAGAATGTGATCCGAAAAATTTATCACATCTCCGGAAAAAAAGTTTCCCCGATTCCCTTCCCCCTCCACCCACATAAAACAAACCAAAGCACATTAAAACAAACTTTTAACAAACACTAAAAAAAACAAAAAGATGAAAAAATGAACAGACTGCCAGCAGGACTGCCATCTCCACGACACCCCGCCATTTAGGCACTGAAAAAGTGTAAATCGAGGCAAAAGTTAATAGTCATATAATGAATTCCACGAAGATGGTCTCATCTGTGAAGGGAAACAGGCTCTTCAGCCCACCATGCCGATCAACGATCCCCGTACCATCACTATTTACACACTGTGGATAATTTTACCGAAGCCAATTAACCTATAAATAAACCTGAACATCTTTGAGGGAGAAAACTCCGTAAAGTCAAGTCAAGTCAAGTTTATTCGTCACGTACACATACGAGATGTGCAGGTCGAAAGGGAGGACATACAAACTCCTTAAAAAAAAAATATATTACGTTGATTCAATTTCAACTCAGAAGTTCCACTGCCCACAAGTGTAACATTCCAGTGACAAAAATGATCACTGTATCCTGAGCATGCCTGCCTGTTCCACAGTAACTGCCAGTACCAAATATCCTCAATCAGAAAGAACAACAGCTATCTATCTATCTATCTATCTATCTATCTATCTATCTATCTATCTATCTATCTATCTATCTGTCTATCTGTCTATCTATTCTATGTATTAAAATAAATGTTTCACAAAAATCACAAAAAGCTCAGTTATCACAATTTCTCAAATGGATATTGTTACTTTTAAAAAACAATTTATAAACTTTTAAATCAATGAATTAGCTTGATGAAATCAACCTACTTAACCCAAATTATTATTTTTTAATTCACATCTGACATCAACAATATGCCTTGAGTTGATAACTTCTAATCCAAATAGTCAAATGCCCGGTAATGACCCAAATGCTGGAAAAGGAACTGCCACATGGCAATTAGCTCATCTAAATTTATGCTTGCTTCAGCAGTCGAGTTACCACAGTTTATATTTGAAATCTAAGCACAGGCCAGAAATTGATAATTTTGGATCAGAACTGTATTATCCGATCCTATTTCACTCATCATCAGCTGCTCAATTGTTTCACCTCATCCTTTCATTTTGTCAGAAAGAAAAACTTACTGTCAAGCTGTCTCCTTTCGTCTGAAGAATATATCAATATCTCTGCACATTTCCAAAGCTGTTATTTAATAATTTATGCTTTCTGCTGCAAATTGTTTCTATCAGCCAAGAATTATTTCACTAAATTAATAATTCAATTTGTAATTTTGAGAAGAGGCAGATTGTATTAACCATTCACAATATTAAATCAAGTCCAAGTAAAGCAGCAACCAAAGATACCATAAAGTGGGATCTGAAAATAAAATTCCTATATGTCACCAATCTAATTACGGAGCATTGCTATGTTACCAAGTGGTAGCATGTGATTCTTTGGTAAGTAGAATTATAATGAATCTGGAAAACCTGACTGTGTCATTACTTACAATTAAAAATCGATCAAAACAAGTGCTATTTGATTCAAAAGTCAGCAGAGCAAAGATAACACTGACCCCAGTTGTTTCAGGAAAGTCCTCACGAGAAGAGCCCAAAGAACCTCTATTGAGAGATGTCCGAGCATGTTGCATTTGAGGAGATAACATCTGTAAACTATTTGTCCGAGTCGGCAGTCCTTGCCCCACACTTCCAGAGCTAATTTCAGATACATGTTTTCTTGGAATATACAGAGAATGTCTTTGTGCACGTGATTTGGCATAAGGACTGGGGTAATTTAGGTCAAAAGGAAAGGATTCATGTGGAGCAGATGCTGAATGCGAATGGCCCCCTTCAAGATGGCTAGCAGGAACCTTTAGTTCATCATCGTTTGAAGAGTGTCTGATGGATGGTTTGCGAGTTTCCAGACCTTTACTCGTAGCTGGAGGATTCTGTGCTGGCCTGTTCTCATTAGGTCCAGTTGATAGCGTGTTGTTTGATGCATTGAGCTCCAAACAGCTTGAAGGAAAATACCTGGATGCCTGATCCTCCCCATGCACTTTCATTTCATTAAGGTTTCCAACTGACTTTGAATCGCTCAATGTCCTGTAAGATTTGGATGGTGTTAAAACAGGTGTGTTCTTTGACTGTTGCGACATAGAACCTTGTACTGGTTCAATGTAACTGTGACGGGTAGGTTTGTCAGTTGGCAAGGTTCCAGTTTTATTTTGTGTCATTTCTACAAATGAGTGTCGATTCTGTTGTGATTTCGTACTAGGTTTTAAATATTTTGCACCTGGACCTTCTGCAATCTTCTGATCTGCCTGGAAATCAGTTTTAGTCTTTGCGTGTGCTTCCTTGGAGGCTAGGCGTGGACTAGGAAGAAGTGGTAAATTAGTGTTGGTAAAATCTTTGCTACCAGAGAGATTTTGTTTTGTATGTTGATAGTCATGTGAAGGAATGAGGGCAGGGCTGCGCGGGGCAGAAATTTCACAGGAAAGGCCATCCGGTTGATTGATGTCATCTCCTCGTTTAATATTGACACTTAGATTTTGCTGATCTCGGCTATCTGATCGAACAGACATTGATGTACTTTTGCTGCCATGATTTCTGAAAAACAAAAATAAAATTTTAATTGATGAAAATAATATTTTAAAGTGTATATATTGGATAATATTTTATCCTATATATACAGGTGCACAACCTTTTATCCGACGAGCCAAATAACGAAAAGCTCCGAATAGCGGACATTTTTTCGGTCCTTGAAGAAAGGTCCTTGAAGACGTTCACCGAGGGCGGCCCGCAGAGGTGACAGCGGAACCTCCGGTCGGTCTTCGAAGAAAGGGGAACTAAATCCCCATTCATAAAAGAGAAGGTGAGGGTATATTGCGTGGGAGGGTTAATAATTTACAATCTGCTGCTGCCTGCCCGCTGAGTTAAAAAGTTCCCACGGTAGACACGATACACAGTGTATCGTGAGTCTTGCGTGGGAACTTTTTAACTCAGCGGGCAGGCAGCAGCAAATTGTCGCGCCCTTCAGTTTCACCCCACCTACACCCCTCTGCTTCCCGGCCATGTGTGTGACCCCTTCCCTCCCCTCTCCAGTTCCCCGCCCATTGCACCGGCGCGGGGGCTTTGCACTGCCTTCACATCGGAGCCAGTGCCAGTCACCGGAGACGTCAGGACCAACGGGACACCGGCCCCCAGGCCCACTGCAAGCACGGAGATCCCAGAGACCCACAGCCAGCAGCAGCCCAGCCCCGTTCCAATTCCAGAGGAACACGCTCCCCGTAGGGACCGAAGCTGATGGTGTGCAAGGTGCGTTTTGGTCTTGAGGTTGCGGATGAGGGGGCGCAGCTCGGGCTGTGACGTCTCCGGCCACCCCCCTGTACAGGAGCTGAGACTGGGAACTGTGGGGTTGTTTGCAGTTGCAGAGGGAGGGGGCAAGGGCGGTACAGTTCCCAGTCTCAGCTCCATTCCAGGGGGGTGACCGGAGACGTCAGGACCAACGGGACACCGACTGCAAGCACGGAGATCCCATAGACTCACAGCCAGCAGCAACTCTAGCCCAGCCCCGCTCCAACTCCAGAGGAACCCGGGTTGCGGATGAGGGGGCGCAGCTCGGGCTGTGGGCGAACTGCCACTTGTCGCTGTAGCGGCGCATCGGGGAGCGGGTTCTTGTTGGTCCTGACGTCTCCGGCCACCCCCCTGGACAGAAGCTGAGAGACGTCAGGACCACCAGAAGCCGCTCCCCGATGCGCCGCTACAGCGACAAGTGGCAGTTCGCCCACAGCCCGAGCTGCGCCCCCTCATCGGGACACCGACCCCCAGGCCCACTGCAAGCACGGAGATCCCAGAGACTCCCAGCCAGCAACAACTCTAGCCCAGCCCCGCTCCAACTCGGGTTGCGGATGAGGGGGCGCAGCTCGGGCTGTGGGCGAACTGCCACTTGTCGCCGTAGCGGCCCATCGGGGAGCGGCTTCCTCTGGAGTTGGAGGGACAGGGAGACACAGCGGTTTTTGAGAATGGTGGGCAATCACTTCCAAAGTTCTGCCCACACAGTCAGTACACCTCTCCTACACTTGTCTCCCGCACTAAGATCATCTCGCAGAGAATGATCCCAGCCTAACCCTCCCTATTCTCTCCTATTCTGCAAGAAAAAACTACATTGAAGACTCAAACTCGCGATCGAGTAACTGCCGGGATCGATGCGCAAACTCGCGACCTTGCGAATATGAGCCGAGCATTCTGCCACTGCGCCAGCCGTTAAAATCTACGCTAAAAATCTTCCATTCCGAAAGCCGAAAAATTCTGAATTACGAAAAGTGTCCGGTCCCAAGGCTTTCGGATAAAAGGTTGTGCACCTGTATATATACAGGTGCACAACCTTTGATCCGAAAGCCTTGGGACCAGACACTTCTCGGATTTCGGAATTTTTCGGATTTCCGAATGGAAGATTTTTAGCGTAGATTAGGTAGGTAGTGCGGGCGGCTTGAAAAGTCTGGAGCGGCTGCCTCCTCCCCGGAGACCGGGGAATCATTGTCAATCATTGCTTAAATGTTAGTCAGTTAGTTTGGAGGGATTTTATGTGGTTGGTGGGGGGGGGGGGGGGGGGGGGGGGGGGGGGGGGGGGGGGTGAAGGGGGAAACTTTAATTCTTAGTCCCCTACCTGGTCGGAGAGGCGGGGAGCGGGCAATACCTTACCGGGTCGCCGTGCAGAAAGCTCCAGAGCGCTGTGGCCGCCGACTCACAACATCGCGGAGCTGGGGGCTGGGTCCAGCTGCGGGCGGCGCCGGTTGGAGCTCCGATCCCGGCAACTCTACCCCTGGCTGCGCGGCGCTCCAAATCCCGCACCGCCGCGGGCCCGCAGCCCCAGCCCCGCGCTGGATTCGGCGGGAGCGCGCGGGATACGCGGGCAATGCCTTAGGGCCGTAGAGTGCTGTGGCCGCCGACACACAACATCGCGGAGCTGGGGCTGCGGGCATCCGGCCGCGGGCGGCGCTGGATTTGGAGCGCCGCGCAGCCAGGGGTAGAGTTGCGGGGATCGGAGCTACAACCGGTGCCGCCCGCAGCCCCCAGCTCCGCGATGTTGGGAGTCAGCGGCCACAGCACTACGGAGCTTACTGCACGGCGACCCGGTAAGGCATTGCCCGCTCCCCGCCTCTCCGACCAGGTAGGGGACTAAGAATTAAAGTTTCCCGCTTCACCCCCCCCCCCTTCACATAAAAGCCCTCCAAACTAACTGACTAACATTTAAGCAATGATTTACAGATGTTTAAGTGTCTCTCCGGGAGGAGGCAGCCGCTACAGTAGTACAGACCTGGGTTGACCGTGGGTCGTTTCGGGTCAAGTTTGGCGTCAAACGCGAGCTTTGGTGTGCAGACGACATCCTGGAAAAAATGTCGGGTTTTCGGAGCTTTTCGGTTTCCAGAACTCCGGATAAAAGGTTGTGCACCTGTATACACACTGAAGAGAGGTCTGAAAAAGGGTCTCAACCCGAAACGGCATCATTTTAGGTCTATCTTTGGTTTAAACCAACATCTGCAGTTCCTTCCTACACATAATATTTTATCTGTTCTTAACCAAGATCTGATTTTAGCAGAACTACCCCAATAATAATATGTATTTATTGTATCCGGAATGCAGCTAAACTTCCCCTAATAGTAGAATTATCCAACCACACACTGTTGCAATGTTAAAATGAAATAACCAGGAAAATAAACTTTTGGTTAAAAAGATAGATGTTAGGGAGAAAGATAGGTAGAGATGCCGAGAAATAATTAGAGTGTTCAATTATTTTTAATTTATTCACAGCTAAAATCATACAGGATTCCTAGTAATCATTGGCCTTGCCAGCATTTACTTCCGATTCCTAACTGTCCATAAATTAAAGATAGTGAAGTCAATCAAATCACTGTGGATAAGGCTACAGACTTTTTGCCAAGAATATTGGTAAATCAGACTGATTTAGATTCGATTAGATAGTTTTATTGTCACATGTGACAAGTGAGATGTTTTGTTTTGCATACCTTGGCATACAAAGAGTCATGTAAAGAGTGCCGACAGTTATAAAGTGCCCCTTTTCTTTTTGCCCCAATGGTCCCCCGCTTAGTTCTTGACAGTTTTTTAGTTTTTAGTAAACCAGATTTAATTAACAAGTTAAATATCACAGTTGTTGCAGTGGAATTTGAACCAGCATTTCTATATCAGACCAGTCTCTGGATATTAACTTAACCACTCTACTAAATATCCATCAGTGAGAACTGAAGTTAACGCCACACCTTCCAGTTCTTAAATTGAAAACCAGTTCTGCAATCAAATGCAGTACAGTTCAGAAGGTGCAGGGAAGCTTGAATGTTGAAGAAAGAAGGACCAACTAGATTTCTGAGAAGAAAAAAATGAGTCTGAGGGAATCTGCATTCACAAACTGTTTACAACTGTTGGTTTAATTGGGAAATGTGGGAGTAGGTTGGGATCTGGGAAGAGGGCGATAAACAGCTATCATTATCTTTGATATTTAAAATAATCCCAACAGTGGCAGGAAACTTTGGCAGAGGAGAACCAAGTGGCAACATTGAGATGGTCTTGAAAACATTATTAACAATTAGCATATTTTGCAACATTAAATGCAAGTTTGCATTTTTAAAACAAAGTATTGCTTTTACCTATTTTCTGCATGATGAGGTTTCCTTTTAGTTACGCGTGTAGGAGAAGTGCCACTAGACCTATCCAAAAGTCTCTGGGTCTGGAAAGCAGTGTGGTTCAAGCACTGTTCTGTTAGGTATCTTTCAGATGGATTCAGTTTCAGCAAATTCTTTGAAGGAAAAGAACAAAACTGACAATACATGTTTGTTCACATGGAATAATCTAGTCAGTTAACATTATTAAGCAGAACTATCAGAAGATGTCTCATTCTAATTGAAAAATACACACTTCTCACAAGAGGCCACAGTAGAATAGAATAGAATAGAATAGTTTCTTTATTGTCATTGTAACATGAACCATGTACAACGAAATTTAAAAATGTCAGCCAGTCAGTGCCAGTCAAACATTTCTGAAAGCTAACGATACATACAAGGTAAAATATTAAAAGATCATCTTTGGGACCATGCCATTGAGAATGGAAAGAAATTATGATAAATGTCTGGGTCAAATTTCTTGGAACCATAATGCTTTTGGATTGGCCAGAACTTTACAAGCTGTCAAAAAGTCAAATGAATGCTATATTATAATTTCATACCTTCATGAGGTCTAGCATAACTCCACTAATAACACCCAGGTATCTTCTTTCCAGAGTTTGTGGGTGGTTAACAGCAGGAAACTATAAGCAGAATGGTTAAATAAATCATATTTTTGCAAGAGAAACATAGGTTACATTAAGATCTAATTAAAAATAGTTCATAGTATTTCATATTTTTTTGTTAACATTGATAGTTACACACAGTTAATAATTAAAAATCTTTTCTTTTATATTTTGTGTTTAAAAAGTCTAACTGCATAATTTGTTTACAGGTCGACCCCAGTTTACTAAAGGGCCTGTCCCACTTTCCTGCGTTATTCACGAATTTTCCTGAGTTATTCACAAATACTCCCGAATTTTCAAACTCGCAGAATGTTCGTAACGAGTCCATAGGATTCCGTGGATATATTGTAGCGGCTCGTTATGCCAGCCATAGGTACTCGGGGCTATTTTTTTACTCGTGGACATTTTTCATCAGGCTGGAAAAAACATCCCGATTTACCTGATGCCCCGAGTACCTACGGCTGGCATAACGAGCCGCTACGATATATCCACGGACTCCTACGGATTTGTTAAGAACATTTTGCGAGTTTGAAAACTCGGGAGAATTCGAGAATAACTCGGGAAAGGGAAAGTGGGACAGGTCCTTTACTCTCAACTTATGTACAGCCCGTACATAAGAGCAAGTGTTTGGGACACCAGCAGACAGATTTGCTAACCGTTGAGGGGTTGCAGGTGGGTTTTCTTGACAATAGCTGGAATATTTCCACATTGAACCCAAGAGGAATTCTAGTTAACACATTGATAACTATTTGGTGAATCCTATCTAGAGACACATTTCCTGGGTCAGCAGCAGTGTCCTTTTTCAAATTGTAAATAGCATTTAAAATTTAATCTGCAGTATAATCTGTTAAAAGAATATCATCAGCTCCAGATAGATTTGTGTTAAATTTGTTAATATCACTTTTAATATAAGAATGGCAAAGCAAGATTTTAAATGCTTCTTCAATCCATCTATTCCTTCGAGATAACCCACCTCTGCAGGCATCTTCTTTTACGGGGGATTTTGGTTCCCGTCTTGCGAACAGTTCAGGTTACGAACAGTTCTCAGGAACGGAACCATGTGATAACCCAGATGGATCTATAGAGATTCAAACTTAAACATAGTTATACACTGGTCGAAATGTCCCATGTATATACGAGTAGTGGTTGTTTTGCAAACTAAAGACGTTATATAATCCAGAGTCATTCCAAATCATTTTACCTGAATAATTCGTACCACTGTTTAATCTGGATTTGGCCATACGAGTGAAGTTGTTCAGTTCAATGGAATTATGTAATCATTTAATAACATTTTCTAATGGCATATACACTATAATTTATATTGGGGTTATTGAAATACATAATTAATATTATAGCAATAAATGATAACCCCCGTTATGCAGCAACCTCTCATATTTCACAGCAACATTACTGTTGGTAAAACAGAGAGACTGAAATCATTTCCACACTTAATTGCATCTTCAACTGTCATATATATATCGCATCTGGACACGGAATCATGTCTATGTTCGACATGTCGGGGCAAAGGCACAGGACTTCACCGTCAACACAGGCTACTAAATGTTATCTTTAATTTTTAAATTCATTCTTTCCTTATCCGGTGTTCTAGGTGTGGAGGAAACCAAGCGCAGGCTCGGCAATCGTTTAACTGAAAACCTCCGCTCAAACTACCTGCTAAACACTCTCCCATTCCCACACTGAGCTTTCTATTCTGGACCTCGTCCATTGTCAGAGTGATGCTCAGCTCAAATTGTAGGAACAGCACATATTTCGCTTGGGCAGCTTACACCCCAGTGGTATGAATATTGACTTATCTATCTTCAAGTTTCCCTTCCTTTCCCTCTCTCTCTATCTCTCTCCAGTTCTCCTACCAGTCTGACTGTCCCCCTGATTACATTGTCTCTGTTTGCTTTGTTGTCACCTTCCCCAAGCTAACAATGGTCTATTCTACATTTTCCTTAAACTTCATCTCTTTTGATCTTACACTTCCTTATCTCTGTAACTCCCTCTCCCCTGATGCTCAGTCTGAAGGAGGGACTCGACCCCAAACATCATCCATTTTTTCTCTCCAGAGATGCCGTCTTTCCCACTGAGTTAGTCAAGTATTTTGTTAGTCAGCAAAATCTGATTTTTAATTTTATGCCTAATTACCTATATTAACTCCACCGGACCTCATCCCTTTTCCTACCTCTGTGCTTTGTGTTAACATGCACAATGACCTTCGGCTGCTCACCATAACCTTGAGAATAAAAAAAAAAAGATTTTGTGTCTATCTTCGCTGAATTCTTATGGTACATTTGTTCATGCTTGATAGAAGCTGGTGGTTGGTGTGTCTCTCAAAATAACAGGGCATGCCTTGGTCAGTGAGTTTCATAACTCATTGTTTGCTCAACATAGCTGGATTCTGTGGTATGTACTAAGTACTTTATCACAAAGCGAAAAAATGGTATATTGTGATTTATTCCATTTGATAGCAGATTGGAATGAAAGCTGTTTAAAGTATAATATACAGAACTGAAATATTTGCTAAAATGGCTTAATAAGTGCTTTGACTGTCACTCCCCACAAAGCAGAACTGTTTTAAGTATTGGCAACATCTTTAAAACTAGCATTATTATTATTTTTGGTGTTATGCAAATTATTAGGCAGTAAATGACAGTGAGTTCATAATATTTTGCTTGACATGTTAATTGTCAGTCTTACATGGGTTCCTTTCAGAATAAAAACCTGAGTTTTTGGGTTGCGTTGCACTTTCGCCAAGTGGCTCAGGTATTTCGATATTGCAGTATCTGGATATAACAATTTAAAAAAATTGTTTCTGATGCTCTCTTCCAGAATAATTAATTTTTTGTGTGGAATATCTTTTTGATGATGACAATATTGGAATCAGCAATTTAAAAAAAACTTGAATGAGACGGTGCAGTAAATGCACCATTTAGTACTTAACTAAAACCAACAGTAATGGAGCAAAAAACATTTAATGGTAGTATTTTAACCAGCGACACTCCTTGCAATTAGTGATCCCAATGACTTGTTCAGCTAAATATATTTGTACAGTTTTGATAAAATACCAAGATCAATGAACATAATCCAAGTTTAGTGAGAAAACTGCAACCTAAAGTATTTGATCAGAAGAATTTAACATAGTCTTAAAAATGTAATTTTGCATAAAATTCATGCTAGGCCTTGAATCATAATTTGATTTTTAGAAAATTGAACACTATACCCGTAGTCCGTGAAAACGAGGATTACTGTAAAACAGCTTCATCTGCTCAGATGGCAGAGGTCCTAATACTCTCTGAATTGTGTAAAGTTGATCTATTTCACTCTCTCCTGGAAAAAGTGGTTGTCCATCACTTAGCTCCCCAAGAATGCAGCCCACAGACCACATGTCAACAGCCTTTCCATATGGAGCTCTGCAAAGGTAGAGTAGAAATATAAAGTAACAAAATCATTTATTTTGTGTCACATTACAAAAGCATAACATTCCCTTTGACTTCTTTGGAAAGATTGGGGTGAAACAATAGGTGGAGCAAATAGAATGTCTCTGAGCAGGTGCAGAACATTCTCAAGGTGATGGTGAGCAGCGAAGGTCATTGTGCATGTTAGCACTAAGGACAGAGGTAGGAAAGGGGAAGAGGTCCATTGGAGTTAATATAGAAAATTAGGCAAAAAATTAACAATCAGGAACCCGCAGGGAGTAATATCTGGATTACTCCTGGTGCCACATGCTAATATGGTTCGGAAAAGGACATAGGACCAATAAATGCCTGGCTCAGGAGGTAGTACAGGGGAAGGGGTTCAGATGTTTAGACCATTGGGAGTGGTGACCTGTACATGAGGGTCAAGTTGGATCTGAATTGGAGGGGAACCAATATCCTTGCTGGGAAATACACAAAGTACTGGAATAACGCAGCATGTCAGACAGTAAGTCAGAAATTGGAAAGAGCGATGGGAAGGTAGAGTTTGGGAATAATGTCTCAAAGGAAGGACAGGCAGGGAGATGCGAAGGATTATGGTGAAGCCGATGTGCTGAAGAGTGTTTTTTTCAATCCAAGGAGTATTGTGAAGAAAGCAGATGATGTTAGAGTGTGGATCGGTGCTTGGGACTGTGATGCAGGGCCATTGTGAAAACGTGGTTGCGAAAGGGATATGACTGACAGCTGAATGTTCTGCTTTTTCATTGTCTCAGACGTGATAGAAAGGAAGAGAAAAGAAGTGGAATGACTCTACTAATCAAGGAGACAGCCTAATCAAGGAGATGCGGCACACACACACACAATATATATATATCTATATTGCTAAAAGTCTGTTCTTGACCGGTTTTGGCCATCTGTGCTGCGATTTCCGAGAGAACGCCGCCACCTACGGCCATCATTTTTGGCCACCTTGCTCAAAGCCCCCCTCCACCGCATGTGTGCCGAGGATTCTTCCCGTCGATTAAAAATGACAGAGATATTAATGTTTTTACAAAATTCCCCATTCTCTCTGCTGCCCCCGCTGGCGGCAGGGGGGAGGGACTATAAAATCAGGAAGTGGTGTGCCTCACTCACTCTTCAAGATGGAGGAAGGCAGAGTGTCATGTTTCTCTGAGCTGTGAATAACACTGAACACGTGTCTACTCAAATGTAAGTGCCCTTAGTGGTTCTAAAACGCTTTCAGAATGTGTCTATTGGTTCTAAAGCTTGCAAAAAAAGTGTCTATTGGTTCTAAAGCTTGCAAAAAAAATGTCTATTGGTTCTAAAGCTTGCAAAAAAATGTCTATTGGTTCTAAAGCTTGCAAAATGTGTCTATTGGTTCTAAAGCTTGCAAAAAAATGTCTATTGTTTCTAAAGCTTGCACAAAAATGTCTATTGGTTCTAAAGCTAGCAAAAAGTGTCTCTATTGGTTCTAAAGCTTGCAAAAAATGTCTCTATTGATTCTAAAGCTTGCAAAAAATGTCTCTATTGGTTCTAAAGCTTGCAAAAAATGTGTCTATTGGTTCTAAAGCTTGCAAAAATGTATATTGGTTCTAAAGCTTGCAAAAATATGTCTATTGGTTCTAAAGCTGGCAAAAATATGTCTCTTGGTTCTAAAGCTTGCAAAAATATGTCTATTGGTTCTAAAGCTGGCAAAAATATGTCTATTGGTTCTAAAGCTTGCAAAAAAGTGTGTCTATTGGTTCTAAAGCTTGCAAAAAAAGTGTCTATTGGTTCTAAAGGCACTATTACTGCAAATGGTGGCTTGAAGTTGAAAGACACCACTTGCAAATGGTGGCATGAAGTTGAAAGGCACAAACTGCAAATGGTGGCTTGGGAGCTTTGACTTTTAGTTAAAAGGCACTATTACTGCGAATGGTGGCTTGGGTGTGGCTTGAAGTTGAAAGGCACTAATTACTGCAGATGGTGGCTTGGGTGCAATGGCTTGAAGTTAAAATGCATTACTTACTGCAAATGGAGGCGTGGGTGCATTGGCTTGAAGTTGAAAGGCACTACTTACTGCAAATTGTGGCTTGAAGTTGAAAGGCACTACTTACTGCAAATGGTGGCTTGAGTGCTTTGGCTTTAAGTTGAAAGGCACTGCAAATGGTGGCATGAAGTTGAAAGGCACTATTTACAGCAAGTGGTGGCTTGGGAGCTTTGGCTTGAAGTTGAAAGGCACTACTTACTGCAAATGGTGGCATGAGATTGACAGGCACTACTTACTGCAAATGGTGGCTTGGGTGCATTGGCTTGAAGTTGAAAGGCACTATTTACTGCTAATGGTAGCATGAAGTTGAAAGGCACTACTTCCTGCAAATGGTGGCTTGGGTGTGGCTTGAAGTTGAAAGACACCACTTACTGCAAATGGTGGCATGAAGTTGAAAGGCACTACTTACTGCAAATGGTGGCTTGGGGCTTGAAGTTAAAAGGCACTACTGTAAATGCACTTACTTCCTGTTCGCACTGTATATTGATTTTAGATAAAGCGCTACCACTTACGGCTGTGATTTTTGGCCATCTTACTCAGTCCCCCTCCGCTGAGCAGATGCAGAGAATTCTTCCCATCAATGAAAAATAAAAGTGTTATTAGTTTTTTAAAAAATGTTGAGAATCTCTCTCCTGTCAATCACCTTTCCTGGTGGGGGGGGGGGGGTTATAAAACCCGGAAATGTGGGTGTGGCTCAGTCTCTGCAAGATGGAGGAGGGAGAGGTCACGACTCGCTGCCTTTAGTGGCTTTGCACCCTACTTCAAATGGTATGAAACTGCACTTGAATTTGGTGGCCTTGCACCCTGCTAGAAGTGGTAAGAAACTGCACTTGAATTTGGTGGCCTTGCACCCTGCTAGAAGTGGTAAGAAACTGCACTTGAATTTGGTGGCCTTATACCATGCTTGAAATAGAATTTCAAGGATTAGCCGTGAGTCAACTACCAGCCCACCAGCCGTGAGTGAGTTGCCAGCACAACAGGCTTGATTGACTGAGACGCCAGCCCAAGAATCCATTTGGCGCACAATTTGCATACTAGCCCTCTGGAAACCAGTCCCTTCAGCCCATAACACCCATACTAGCACTCCACATTTGTAGCCGGTGAATTACAATGATTATAACTATATACTGCATTCTCCAACTTCCCTTTTGATCTAACTGTTGTACTGGAGTTTGAACTAATTGTTGCTACAGTATGTATGACATATCTGATCTGCTTGGATAGAATGCAAAACAAAGCTTTTTGCTATACCTTCATACAGGTGACAATAATAAACCTAAAACTCTAAATTAAATGCAGGGACTCACTAAACCAACTGTAAGACGACTCTTTCACCCACTTCTGGGTGTGAAAAATATGGTAAGATACTTCACAAATTGCTGTTGGCTCATGAGACCTCATGTATTAACACCCAGTTGCCATAAAATATCAATGAGCTTGATATAAAATCAGATTGTAATATTCTATCAAACATCTTCCAGGAAAAATGATCAAAGTGAAGAATTAGAGATACCTTTGGAAATTGTCCATCTGTAGATTCATCTATCGAAAGCCTCATGGAGCTTTGCTCCAATATAAAATATTACACTATTTCTTCATTATGCTTCCATCTTTTGTCAAAATTATTTAAAAAATAAATTTTACCCCAATTACTTGCAAAGTTTACCTGAAGAACTGTATATAGTATGTTATTTTCTTTGAGTACTTGCTTAGACAGAGCAAAGCAGACAAATCCTGTAAGTGATCACCGTTTCCATCTTACATAGCTGTGTCCATATTACTATTTAGGTACCAAACAAAAATAATTAGCTTTCTGATATACCATTCCTCAAAATATTTCCTACATTAACATTTTTGGCCGTTTGTGCTTAACAAATCCATTGAAACAATACCAATTTGACAATAACCGAGTAAATTATAACTGTACATCAGCTCAACTTACCCAAGCAGTAGCTCAGGTGAACGATACCACCTAGTGGCCACATATTCTGTGTAATTTGCATTGCTACCCTCTGACAAGTTTCGAGCAAATCCTGTTAGTGCAACAAAATAAAATATAAGCATGTATATATATCAACACATCCTGATAATAATTAAAGAACAAGGAAACATTTCAAGATTAAATATAACAGTTATTTTCTCAAAATAGAATATAAAAGTGAAAAGATTTTTCCCACATATTCACTTAAAACAAATTCACTATTTTTTAAACATTTACTCCAGTTTCATATTTTCACAACACAATTTGCTGCATTTGGAATATTAAGTCAGCTTTGACGTTGGTACATCCAACCCCGAGCTCCAAAGGAAACAATATTCTTGCTCAAGAGATTGAATTCACTTCTTTATGAATATGATTACATTGGAATGGGTTCGATCTTGCCAAAATAAATAAAATCAAATTGTGCAGATTACCTACTTGTAATAGCCCTCAAGACCGACAGATGTGATGGAATAACAATGACTAAGGAAATACCTGTCCAAATCAGTCTTTTATCTAAGAATGGCACAATGCTGCAGGTTAATCGGCTAGACAACGGGAAGCATAACAAAGGAAGACAAAAAAAGTATAAAGAAACTATCGGTATATACAATTGCAAACCCACAGTGTAAATCTTGAAATAGTTAATTATGTTCACTGGTCTGCAATAAGGGGCTTTTGATTTAAACCACATATGACTAGGGTCCATATTAACTCTGCAAAATAATTGGGCAAATACCTTAATACAACCTTAAAAAATACAAAGTTGTGGAGTAACTCAGCAGGTTAGGAAGGCAGTGTTTCGGACTAGAATTAGAAACATCACTTATCCATGTTCTCCAGAGATGCTGCCTGACCCGCTGAATTACTCCAGCACTTTGTGTCTTTATTTGTAAGCCAGCATCTGCGGTTCCTTGTTTTTAATAAAACCTAACATGTGGTTTTAAGTTCAATTCAGGATCAGTTCAACTTGGTTGCAGAGGATACCTGGCCTTTCTGGGATAGACCCAGGTAAAACATCTATTCTTTCAAGGTAAGCAATGAGAGAAAATTGACAAAGAAGTAAGTTACAGCACTTTATGCTTCTTTAAGGACTTCACATTTCCTAGTATTAAAATATTTTGTGAAGAAACCAGGAAAAAATGTGCTTTAGATGAAAACTTAGTAAATTAACCAATCTCTGCTCTCTGTCAGCACTGTATGAATTTTTTACGCACTCATGTTGCTTGGCACAGCATGATATTTTCTTAATAAATTAGCAATTCTACTCTTTCTCTCCTTGGTGAATTCAGGGGTCCAAGTTTCGAGATGTACAGAGTGTATTGAATGGCTTCCTGGATAATGCCTGGGTTAAAATTCATCTAGAATTCAGTTCAGTTCAGTTTAATTTGTCATATGTAGATTAACACAGGGTCAACGGTACAATTAAATATTTTTGACAAGACATCGGGTCACCTCAGCAATGATATTAAAAGGATAAAATTAAGGTAAACCAAGTCTGAATCTGAGTACAGTATTGACACATGCCAAATTAACTGTATTCAGGCAGAGATGAAAAATGAATGATTGACAAGGAAGAAGTAAATGCACACATTAAGTTACAACAAAGCATTTTATATGAGAAATACTATGTCACAAAGAAAACATAGTGAGCCATATCTTCCAATGACCATCTGACAGTTATTATAAATGCTGATACTACAGCCTTTTTAATCTAGAGTTGTTTATAATAATCACACTTGACTTCAACCATCCCTCATCCAGAGAGTTGTGAATTTGTGGAATTCTCTGCAACAGAAGTCAGTGGATGCCAATTCACTGGATTAATTGAAAAGAGAGTTAGATAGAACTCTTGGGGCTAGCGGAATCAAGGGGCATGGGGAGAAGGCAGGCACTGGTTACTGATTGTGGATGATCAGCCATGATCACAATGAATGGCGGTGCTGGCACGAAGGGCCTAACCGCGTCCTCCTGCACCTATTTTCTAAGTTTCTTTGTTTTTAATCTCCTGAAACATTGTGGTGCTGAAGTTGACATAAAGCACAGTGGGCCAGCAGAAACCATTATCCCTGGGTCTGACAGATGGTAGGGACCATCTACCAAGGAAAGGGCTATGAGTTTCAGTTGCAGGCTAGGCAGCATCGGCACAAGTCAGCACACTTGGTCTGCTGAATTGCAGGGCACATACCCTTGCTTTGTAAAGCCTTGTCATGCAGGTTCTGAAAACAATAATTAACGATTGAATTGTATATAGTTCTGGCTGCAGGTACACATAAGCAAATGGAACTGAATGGTATTTCAGCCGTGTCAGTTGTGATCATCTGCACTCAGGATATACTGATAATCCTTCAATTAAGAGGTGCAAGAAAAACATTATCTCCTTCCCAACTTTCTCGTCTCCCCCCCCCCCCCCCCCCCCCCCCCCCCCCCCCCCTTCTTCCCCTTCTGCCCCTGTGGAAGCAATGCAATAGTCAGAGACCTATGGTCAGATAAGCCAGGAGCCTGCCAGCTGTCAGAAGAGTGATCTCTGTGACATGTAACTGAAGAGCTCTAGCTACTTGCTGGTCATTGGAAGGTCTGTCTCTAAGCTATGCAGCATCTTTCATAACAGCGTATTGCTCCGAGAGGCTTGAAAACTTCCGGGACAACAACAAAATTGAATCAAGGTCTCAAATTTATCAGATTTTATACCCAATTCAAAATAAAAGGAATAGTATTTTTCCCTAAATATAACATATGCACCACACCAAAAAGGGAAGTTTGAAAGCACTATTGTGTAATTGGCTTATTATGAACACACATAATCTAGAACAATGATCTTCTCCCAGTGGTATTAAAATGTATATCATTTACTTCACTACATATTATTCTGCTACATTGAGATATTTTACCTTTGTACAAGATGGTATAGTTATTTATGTTTGCATAGAAGCACATAAGTGTTTAATAGCACTATATGCATAAAACATTCATTTAAAATCAAATAAGTGATAGCTTGATACTTATTGCTTGTCTGATCTACTGCATGTTTTGAGCATTTTCTGTTCCTCACATTTCCAATGTCTGCAGTTTTTTTAATTTTAATAATATAGGTCAGTAACAGAGACAACATCTAAAAATAGAGTATATGCTGAAAGCACAAAGACACTGTAAATAAGAGAGAACTTGTAAGTAGGCAAGTATTGCAAAAATCATGTTTCATCAAAATGAAGCATCCCTTTCAGTCCACTATAATTTAGTAATTGAAACTGTACTTCAGCCTAAAAGACAAATGTACGCTGATATTCATGGCAGCCAGGGTTTGTCAAGAGAAAAGCAAAGTGAATTACTTCACAGAATAAGGTGTGAATAAAAGGAAATTTCTTAAATAGAAATTTGGTGGGTGTGCAAATCAATGCACAAAGAGGAGGAAGAGGTGGTAAATAAACCAAGGAAAATTAAGCAAGAATCATTTATTTAACGACCATTTAATACTCAACTATATTGTACATTCCAAAATTTCTATATTTTAACAAGTGGGAATTTACGTGCGAGACACAAAGATTAAAATAGTTTATGTTCCTTTGGATGGATAAAAATGAAGTAAGCATTTGTAAAAATCGAATTAAATCCTTCATAACTATAATTAAAAATGAATCTGTTAACAGATAAAAAATAAATACACAAATAGAGATTGCAAAAAAAATTTACGTCAAGAATGCTGTCAACAGAACAGGATGTCAGGGACGGGGAACATGGAAATATTCTCTGATTCACAAGACATGGTAAGCTGCATTCCCCAAAGGCCAGTACTGGAGTCAGAGCTTTACTTGTTGTATAACAAAGTCTTGGATGAACCAATGGAAAAAAATATGCGCAAAAGTCTGGGTAAATTAGATAAGTTACTCAAGGGAGCAAAACATTTACAAAAGAGACAGAGGCAGATGAAATGATTGGACAAAATTATTACACAATGCAAATTGTGAGATCATCCATTCTGAATCCAAGAAAGACAGATCTTAATAAATTCTTAATAAGAATGGATGTGGAACTGTGCCCAAAGAGTACCAATGCCCACAAAAGCTACTACAATCCAGAATATGAAAAAGGAAAATATATTTTAAATGGACTAATGGAATGCTGCTTTAATTCAATGGGGCTAAAATACAAGGGAACGTAATTCAAAATTTCACTGGTACAAATTCTTCTTTCCATCTGGAATACCTCTTGAAATGTACACAAAGACATGGAACAATGCAGCTTAGGAACATGCTCTTTAGGCCAAAAGATCTGTGCTTATCGCAACACCAATTTTTAACAAATCCCTCCATCCCCTGCTTGTTCATGCATCTGTCAAAATATTGCTATAGTTTCAGCTTCTATCACGTCCCCTCACGTCGCATTTCAGGCACCCACCACTGTGTGTAAGAAAAACTTGCCTCCTAAATCTATTTCCCAAATCTCACCTTAAATCTCTACCCATTGATTACAGCTCGGCATTTAACACAATCATCCCCTCCAAGCTGGTTACCAAACTCGCAGAACTGGGTCTCTGCGCTTCCCTCTGCAATTGGATCTTCGACTTCGTCATTCACAGACCGCAGTCTGTTCTTATTGGTGGAAATGTGTCAGCCTCGATAACAATCAGCACGGGAGCATGTCAAGGCTGCTTGCTCAGCCCCCTGCTGTTCTCACTCTATACTCATGACTGCGTAGCCGGATACAGTGCAAACAGTGTGAACTCCATCATCAAGTTCGCTGACGACACCACTATTGTGGGATGTATCACTGATGGGGATGATTCAGAGTATAGAAGAGAGATCGAGCAACTATCCATATGGTGCCAGCACAATAACCTGGCCCTTAACACCGGCAAAACCAAGGAACTGATTGTGGACTTTGAAAGGAGTAGGATGGGGACCCACAATCCCGTTTATATCAACGGGTCAATGGTTGAAAGGGTCAAGAGCTTCAAATTCCTGGGCGTGCACATCTCTGAAGATCTTTCCTGGTCCGAGAACACTAATTCAATTATCAAGAAAGCACATCAGCGCCTCTACTTCCTGAGAAGATTACGGAGAGTCGGTTTGTCAAGGAGGACTCTCTCTAACTTCTACAGGTGCACAGTAGAGAGCATGCATGACCTGTTGCATCGTGGCTTGGTTCGGCAACTTGAGCGCCCTGGAGAGGAAAAGACTACAAAAAGTAGTAAACACTACCCAGTCCATCATCGGCTCTGACCTTCCTTCCATCGAGGGGATTTATCGCAGTCGCTGCCTCAAAAAGGCTGGCAGTATTATCAAAGACCCACACCATCCTGGCCACACAACCATCTCCCTTCTACCTTCAGGTAGAAGGTACAGGAGCCTGAAGACTGCAACAACCAGGTTCAGGAATAGCTACTTCCCCACAGCCATCAGGCTATTAAACCTGGCTCGGACAAAACTCTGATTATTAATAACCCATTATCTGTTATTTGCACTTTATCAGTTTATTTATTCATGTGTGTATATATTTATATTATGGTATATGGACACACTTATCTGTTTGTAGTAAATGCCTACTTTGTTCTGTGTGCTGAAGCAAAGCAAGAATTTCATTGTCCTATCAGGGACACATGACAATAAACTCACTTGAACTTGAACTTATTGCATGCTGGTGTTCAGAGATAGCATTCTGTGCCATCAATTTCCCAATTGAAAAACGCTGACGTGTTTCTTCTCAATTTTTCTTTAAAACTAGAAAGTTTAAAACTAGATTTGCACAATTATACATTTTATTAACATTGTTGTGTCAATCCCTTTTGAACCTCTGTGGAAATTATGTTAATAGCATGCTCTAATTCTATGAGCCCCAGAATGTGCTGTTAACATGATTGTACTTTTAAATTGGATGCCCAGTAAATAATTGTAACACAGTTGCCTCATCATGCAAGTTACCAAACGCCAATTGTTTGATAATTTACATAACTTCTTACTGGCAACCTACCCTGAGTGTCAACAAATTGTGGATTTATGCTATTTAAATAAGTTAAACTTGCTACTGAAAATGTTACCAGTTATTTTGTGAATTAAAGATTATAATAATGAAAGGATGTTCTGTTATTTAAGGGGATAATGCCCTATAAAATGTGAAAACTCAATCTTATTTTAATCTACATCAATTCAATTTATTGAATCTAGGAACAAGCAGGCCATCCAATATAAATTACTTTAACTTTAACTAAAATTTCCTCTTAGATTGGTGAATCATATTTGGTTTCAACAATAGATAATCAAGTATAAATATACAACATTTACAACTGTCAAATATATAATATATTTAACCTAACCTCTTTCATTCTTTCCTATATAAAAAATGTCTGAACAAGTTTTTAGTCATTTGTTTCATTATCTCAGGACATAACAGGACATCCTTTTTTAATGCAAAGTGCTTTGGCACCTTTTGTCATCTTAGACACACAATGGAAGCTGTGGAGTATTTATGATCCAAAATATCATTACCTGAATAGCGTATGCACTCTTTGAGCCAGAGATGTAGTTTTATATGGAAATATATTGTACAAAAAAATATTTATGACTTACCAAAATCACACAGCTTCAACATGTCATTGTGGCTGATTAGAAGGTTTTCTGGTTTGATATCTAAAACAAAACAGTTAGTTAACTAGGTCTCCTAAAAGGGTATAATTTGACTGATATTTCTTAAAAATACACACCAAAACATTGTGTAGGATAATTTGCCCTCTTTTAGATAGAATACATTAAAAAATAGGGCTTGAATTAATCAATTTTAATTTTTGATTTGTGTCAGGGAGATAACTAAAATCAAAAATAAAATAATTGCAAGTCAGTATGGAATTACTGCTTGGAAAACGCAGGTAATTTTGGCTATTAAAAATGATACATTGCAAGTATATTGATAATGCCAGAGAAACAACTGCAAATTTGAATTGTCCATTGTAACCTACTAAATTTGTAAGAAGGAACTGCAGATGCTGATGTAAACCAAAGATAGATACAAAAAGCTGGAGTAACTCAGCGGGACTGGCAGCATCTCTGGAGAGAAGGAATGGGTGACGTTTCGGGTTGAGACCCTTAATTAAAGTGTCCAGCAACCGTTCGTTTCACGAATACCTTCGCTCAGCCCGCGTGAACCAACCTGATCTCCCGGTTGCTGGACACTTTAATTATCCTTCCCATTCCTACACAGACCTTTCTGTCCTCAGTCGCCTCCATTGTCAGAGTGAGGCTAAACACAAATTGGAGGAACAGCATCTCATATTTCGCTTGGGCAGCTTACTCCAGCTTTTTGCGTCTAACCTACTTAATTATCCGCTTGGAGTTATTCCTATCACGTTAATGACAAGTAAATTCTATTAGGTATTCACAAACAAATACAATTGGTATGCAGTCTTGAAAATTAAAAAAAATATTTAAAAAATACAAAATTAAAATAGAGATTTCTGCAAACACTCAGCAAGCCAGGCAGCATATGTGAAAAGTTTAAATTATAATTGAAGGAAATTAGGAAACATTTATGGGGCTGAATCCCACATTTTGTCATCAATGGGATGCCTTCTTAATTTTAAGAGCCATTATAACAGTTGATTCAGCTATTTTAATACTTTGCATTAAAATTGAAGGGAGCATAACTAGCACAGAAAATGAAAATGCTGGAAACACACAGCACATCATATAGCAACCTTGAATGAAAACATTAACCTGTAATGTTAAACCTATGCAAACATTGCTCGTGAATTTTGATTTACCATATAGCATTAAGTTTCAAACTGCCTTAACAAACAGGACTCCAAGGACTAGTCACATTCTCTTGCTTCCTTCTCCAATAATTTTATTAACTAGTTAATACCATCGCTTTGTAATTTTGCACATATGTGATTGGGACAAAGTTTTGATTTAAACCAATAAAATTGCCTTCAAGTATGCATGTCAAATATTTGTTTCTTTATTTGACATTGACAAAATTGTGTTGACAATATATTTCATTTCGTCAACCCTGCACTTCACTTTGAAAGGGGATTCGAAATTGAGACATTGTCCATAGGCTAAAGACTTCAACAAAGACTGTTGAATATAATCTGATGAAGAGTCATCACTCAGAATTTTAATTGTGTTTCTCTTTCCACAGACCTTGCCTGACCTGCTGAGTGTTTCCAGTATTTTCTGTTTTTATTTCAGATTCCAGCATCTGCAGTTTATTTGATTTCCTTACACAAAAACTCAGTTCACATAAATGTCTAAGAACATACTGAGGAATAGGTGATAAAATACAACTTTAATAAACACTATGTTATTCTCTCAGACATTCATAAAATTGAGTCTTGACCATTAGAGCAGCAACTATATGATTGGAAATTGCCTTGTCCTCATTTCAGGCAAAAGTTTACAAGTGAAAATGGAAATGAAACTAGGGAATTGTGCTTATGTGCACTGATAGTCTTGCTGAGCTGTATGCAAAATAAAGCATTTCACTGTACCTTGGTACACATGATAATAAAGAAACCATTGAACCATTAGACATGAAACAAAGTTTACAATGTTTGCTTCAATCTAAAATATCCTTAGAAACATATTGCAATCACTAGCATTAGTATGTTGGTTCCACAGGGACAACAAAAATTGTTCTCTTTTGATTACTGCTGCACTGTACACAGGTGGACAAAATCAAGTTCAGCTGTGATAATTTCTGCAAACCTACAGTAAGATAAATGTTTATCCCACTCTTACCATGTGTAAAGGGCCTGTCGCACGAGCATGCGACCTGCATGAGGCAAGCGCGACCAAACCGGAAGCGGGGGCTGCGCGGAGGTCGAGTGAGTGACGTGAAGTTCGAGCGAAGTCCGGGGGAAGTACGGCGTCTAGACGGCGCGCACGCCCGTCGAGGCCGTGCGTACGGCGTCTAGGCGGCTGCGGGCCGGCAGGCCGTTGCCTCGCGGAATTTTTGAAGACGGTCAGTTTTTCGTAGCCCCGCGCGATGTCGGGACCAGCTCCGCACAACATACGGCTCCGGCGATCGAAGTAGGACCGGCCCCGCGAGGCCGTACGGCTCAAGTGACCACATTAGGTCGCGCTTGCTGCATGGAGTCGCATGCTCGTGGGAGAGACCCTTTACACATACATGTACAAGGTACAAGATTACACAGGCAACAATAATCCATTCAAGAGAAATATTAAAGTATAAAATGAAAAAAACAGAACAATTAATTCTAATTTCAAACTAAGATTCTCAGCCCAGTATTCTAAACCTATAAAACTATTAATCACTAGAAAATATCCACATGTCAACAAATTTTAAATATAAAATACATTTTCAATTTTTAACATGTACTGACATGCAAAATAATAAAAGGAATGTGATGAAACAGTCAGCATTTAATGAGTACATTGCTTTAGAGCAATTCATCAGGGCGTCATGGTGGCGCAGTGGTAGAGTTTCTGTCTTACAACACCAAAGACCAGGGTTCGATCTCGACTATGGCATTGTTAAGATGGGAACAAAATGTAGTTACACTTATTGTTGTTGAAACAAAGGACTCCACAGTTAGAACTAGTCAAATCTTTACCTCGATGAACAATATCATTCCTGTGGCACCAGTGAATTGCTTTGATTAGCTGATAGATATAGTTTCGCATCTTTTCAGGTTGAACACCATTTGGCATTTCTTCAAGTAATTCAAGCATATTCTGGAATCCAAAACAGAAAAAACATGTTAATTCTATATCATCATGCAGAATTTTACTTTGCACAACAGATATGCTGCACTGCATATTCTATAAAATATAAAAGCACAAACTTGCATTTTAAAAATAAATATACTTCCTTTTATAAAGTTCTAAAATCAAGCATTAGCACAAAGGTCTCTTCATTCATATTTTCACCAGATTAGACATATTATTTTAAGTAATATTAGTATTCCCAGACAATCATTAAAATTAAAAATTGATGCATTTCACTCAAAGATCACATATTCCAAATATTTTTATCCTCTTTTTAACCTATTCAAAACGAATATCTTATATTTAGCATTCAATCACTTGGAACAATGAAATACAATGGCTAAGAGGCTGTTAGTTCTGTTGACCTGAACAACAGAGTAAAGGAAGAAGGGTCCCGATCTGAAACATTACCCATCCTTTTTTTCCAGAAATGCTACCTGACCTGTTGAGTTACTCCAGCACTGTGTGTCTATCTTCAGAGTAAAGGAAGAGTGGGATCACAAACTAGACCTATGCAATTCTTGTCTCTTTGGCATCCTCAATTTAAATTGCTCCTTCACTCGAGGTTCCACCTTCAGCTGCCTAGACTTAAAAGTTCTGGAATTTATAAGGCTTCTATTTCCTATTTGAGGATTTCTGTCCTACAAGGATTTTTAATACCTAACATATTTGCCAAAGTTTTGGTATATTATGTGGCTTGATAACACTTCTGTGATATTTGCGAATTATTATCATTTATCCAGTTCCTACTTGATGACACGGAGTCTAACAATTTCTAACAATTTTCATTGAGTAGTGAATACATGCACACGTTAATTTCTTCATCTCAGCTCATAGAAAACAAAAGACGATCTCTATTAGAACTTTGGATGCCATTTTGAATGTTATTTCCAGTAGAGCAAAGAAGAAACCAGGACACTTGGACTGTCTCATTCTACAGAGCTGACAAGAATGTGCTGGTTCTGGAGAGGGTCCAAAGGAGGTTTACAGGAATGATCCCAGAAATGAGTAAGTTAACATATGATAAGTCTTTGAAGGCACTGGGCCTGTACTCAGTAGAAAAGAATGAGGGGGAACCTCATTGAAATGTACAGAATAGTGAAAGGCTTGGATAGAGTGGATGTGGAGACTATGTTTTCACTTGTGGGGGAGTCTAGGACTAGAGGTCATAGCCTCAGAATTAAAAGACTTTCTATTATGAAGGAGATGAGGAGGAATGTCTTTAGTCAAAGGGTTGTGAATCTGTGGAATTATTTGCCACAGAATACTGTAGAGGCCAAGTCAGTGGATATATTTAAGGCAGAGAGAGATAAATTCTTGATTAGGTTATGGGGAGAAGGCAGGAGAATGGGGTTAATAGGGAGAGATCCGTAAATCGGCCGATTAGATGGCAGAGTAGACTTGATGCGCCGAATGACCTAATTCTGCTCCTATCACATGATCTTATGAACCGTGTTTAACAATGTGGGTACATATCGAGCAATTGAGTAAAACTTGAAGGAAGAGTCATCTCTGAAATCAGGCAGAAAATCTCTAGCTCAGAAATTGTTTTCTTATCACTGACCTTTTCTACATATTCAAAGACTAAATATAGTTTTCCTCTTCTTCGAAATGCTTCCTTAAGTTCAACAATATTTTCTTGCTTTAAAGTACGAAGCATTTTCAGCTCCCTCAATGTCGTTTCCTTAACTTCTTCATTTTCTGGGAATAAACACATTAAATATAATTAAATAATAAATACTTTGTTTCCTTTCAAAAATCTATACAAAATCTCATGTTCGCCATTTGCTTTCAATGAACGATTGTTCATTTGTTCGATGATTGGGCCCCAGTGAATCAGAAGAGAATGATTGTTCATTCATTTAAATGTATTGTTTGCCTAAAAATATTTTTAAAACTGTTGCTTTCTTCCTTTCAAAATTGCACTTCCATTCAAAGTAGAATGGGAATTCTAAGAAAATCCATTTCCCTTAGTAGTACCAAAATAATGACACTGCTGTTGAATATACAATTTCTTGAATCTATCCACAGTTTGATTAAAAATATTAAACTTTATGAGCCATGAAGTCTGGGTTATTCCTCCTGCCACGACTTCTGGTAATGCAACTGATGGGAATGTAAGCTTGTGACAAGAAAATAAAACTGACAAATTAGTTCCTAGAATTGATTTATTTCCAGAATTACAAGAATCCTGGAGAACAGCAAAGGTTGGTGAAGTGTATTGACTGAAGTAGTTGTGAGAAAACAATTACATTTCCTAAAAGAGAAAACAGAGAACAGAGAATACTACAGGAATAGTTGTTCAAGAAGGAACTGCAAATGCTGGAGAATCGAAGGTAGACAAAATTGCTGGAGAAACTCAGCGGGTGCGGCAGCATCTATGGAGCGAAGGAAATAGGTAACGTTTCGGGCCGAAACCCTTCAGTATGAAGAAGGGTTTTGGCCCGAAATGTTGCCTATTTCCTTTGCTCCGTAGATGCTGCCGCACCTGCTGAGAGTTTCTCCAGCAATTTTGTCTACCTTTGATTCTCCAGCATAGATGCTGAGTTTCTCCAGCAATTTCATACTATAGGAATAGGCCTTGCCAAACACGATGCCGGGTTAAACTAATCTCTTCTGTCTGCATGTGATCCATGCTCATAAGTGATAGGCCATTTATCAGGCATTCGCCATTCAATCATGGCTGATCTATCTTTCCCTCTCAATCCCATTCTCCTGCCTTCTCTCCAGAACACCTGGCATTCATACTAATCAAGTTCCTCCATTCCCTGCATATCCGTGTAAAAATTCTGGCATATTGCAAACTGGTCCTGAGCAAATTTTATGGCCAATTGACCACTATTCCTAATAATCCTCTAACACAACTTCAATTCACTTTTTTAAAATAGAAGTTACATGGTAGAAGAATCAATGTTTTCATTAACACAATAAATTTTTAGGGTCCAAGGTAACTATATCCGTCAAGGCCAGCTGGAGCACCTTGTTTTTAGTCATTATAATATCTCTTCCCATTCCTCTGCTGACCTTGGCCATTTCATTGCCAGAGTGAGGCCATGTGCAAATTGAAAAGGACCTTTTATTCCACAGTATGAACATTGAATTCTCTAATTTTAAGTAATACCCCCTAATTCACCTCTTTCCCTTCTCTCTACACACTATTTTTTACCACCACCTCCCACTACCTTAGTCACCCTGCTCCTTTAGCCACCTGTATGCTCAATTTACATCCCGGGTTCCCATGTTTATTTTTCCCCATCCCCATATTCCTCCCTCCAGCTTTGCTTTTCATGCCTTTCCTTATCTGACATCCTTGTGTCTCCATTCAACTCCAGCCTTTGTCCCTTGCTCCACCCATATGCCAATCACTTCATCTTTCCTGGAACTACCTATCATTTGCCAGGCTTTTCCCACCCAGCTCTCTCCACCCCCACCCCATCAATCTAGAGTCTCCGCCAGAAACATCATCAGTCCATTCAGTCCCAAGATGCTTCCTAACCTATTGAGTTCCCTTCTGATTCACTGGGGCGCTATTATCCATGCTGCATTCTGACTCACTGTCGCCCTCATTTCTGCACCCCTTGCTCACTATGCACAAGTGCAAAACGGTTGCCTACACTGTGCTTGGTCTCGCTGATGTCAAGGATCCAGATCAGGAGCATCAAATACAATAGACTTCATATTCCCACTTGGGTATTCATATATCAACATTTAATTCCCCAATTTCAAGTAATACCCCATCAGTCTTTCTTCCCCCCCCCCCTAGTTTATTCAGGTGCGCTAACATATCTCCCACAATCCCCCACCACCTCGTCACCCTGCTCCTTTCCTCTTCTCCACACACTCATCTCCCATCCCAGAGTTGCATATAGAAACATAGAAACTAGAAATTAGGTGCAGGAGTAGGCCATTCGGCCCTTCGAGCCTGCACCGCCATTCAATATGATCATGGCTGATCATCCAACTCAGTATCCCGTACCTGCCTTCTCTCCATACCCTCTGATCCCCTTGGCCACAAGGGCCACATCTAACTCCCTCTTAAATATAGCCAATGAACTGGCCTCAACTACCCTCTGTGGCAGAGAGTTCCAGAGATTCACCACTCTCTGTGTGAAAAAAGTTCTCCTCATCTCGGTTTTAAAGGATTTCCCCCTTATCCTTAAGCTGTGACCCCTTGTCCTGGACTTCCCCAACATCGGGAACAATCTTCCTGCATCTAGCCTGTCCAACCCCTTAAGAATTTTGTAAGTTTCTATAAGATCCCCTCTCAATTTCCTAAATTCTAGAGAGTAAAAACCAAGTCTATCCAGTCTTTCTTCATAAGACAGTACTGACATCCCAGGAATCAGTCTGGTGAACCTTCTCTGCACTCCCTCTATGGCAATAATGTCCTTCCTCAGATTTGGAGACCAAAACTGCACGCAATACTCCAGGTGTGGTCTCACCAAGACCCTGTACAACTGCAGCAGAACCTCCCTGCTCCTATACTCAAATCCTTTTGCTATGAAAGCCAACATACCATTTGCTTTCTTTACTGCCTGCTGCACCTGTACCATGACACCCAGGTCTCGCTGCATCTCCCCCTTTCCCAATCGGCCACCATTTAGATAATAGTCTGCTTTCCCGTTTTTGCCACCAAAATGGATAATCTCACATTTATCCACATTATACTGCATTTGCCAAACATCTGCCCACTCACCCAGCCTATATCTCCCTTTTACCCCAATATCCCTCCCTCCAGCTTCACATTGCACTCTTCCTTGTCCCTTACCTAACATCTACTTTTCTTCTCTAGTCTTTGTTACTTACTCCACCCATCTGTCAATCAACCCCGTATCACTAGCATCTACCTTTCTAGGCTTTGCCCCACTTCCATTCTTTTCCAACTTTCTCCTCCCTATGACAAAGAGTCTGACCTGAAACATCCTCTGTTCCCTCTAGAGATGTTGCCTGACCCACCCCGACACTTTGTTTTTTTCCCCCTTAGGATCTCATAAATAAGGTCACCTATCATTCTTCTAAACTACAAGGAATACACATCCAAACTATTTCATTTCTCATGGTAGACCAACCCTGCCATCCAGGAATTGACCTGGTGAATCCCCTTTGTATCGTCCAGTTACTATATTGCTTTTAAGATACGAGGAACAAAACTGTACTCAGTAATTCATGTGAGGCCCCACCAACACACTATACCATTGCAACAAAAACACCCCGTTTTTCAACTCCAATCCCTTTGCCAAAAGGCCATTTGCAATATTAAATGCTTGTTGGACCTGCCTGCTAGATTTTTATCATTCATACACTAGAGCGCCAGAATCCCTTTGTAGTCACTTGCAGTCTTTTCCATTACGATAATTACCTGCTTTTTGTTTTCTTTAACTGAAGTCATCATCTTGTTTACCCAGGCCACCTTAGACAATTTATCCTTCCTTCCATTATAATTGCCCTTATTTAAGAAGACACTGGTTATCAACTGGTGGAATTAATCCTCAAACTGCATTATGGTCATTGCCCCCGAAGGGATCTTTAACTGGCGGGTAGTCCGACGGGTGGCGCCGTGAGCCGGCAGCCTCGCCTGCAGCCGTTCATCCTTTCCACATGTTTTTTTGTTTTTAGTATGTCTAAAAGTGTGTTTAAGGGTGTTTTAGTGTGGGGAGGTGGGGGCAGAAATTGGGGGAAACAGTTTTTTAGTCACTTTCCTTGGTGGAATGCGACTTTTCTCCTAGTTGCACTTCGCCCACCCTCGCGGGCTGACAACTTAAATTGGTGCGACATTTCCCGGAGCTGGGTCCAGAGCTTCAGCAGTGGGCGCAGCGCGGAATTTCCATCGCAGAGCCGGGTGACGCCTTGCCGGGGGTCGCTAGCCAGCGGACTACCACATCCTGAAGCCGCGGTCTGCGGAGCTTCTAGCCGTGGGCGCGGTGTGGACTTTAAGAGCTCCGACCGCCGGCCTGTGGCCTATAACATTCTGAAGCCGTGGGCGCGGTGTGGACTTTAAGAACTCCGACCGACGGCCTGAGGCCTATAACATCGTGAAGCCCCAGTCTCCGGTAGCAAGTGGCCAATTTGGGACCTCCAAGCCGCGGAGCGTCCATTCGTCCTGATGTCAGAGTTTCGAGCATCCTAACGAGAGGGCCTGTACATCGGGCCATCCGTAGTGGCCACTGTGGATGGTTCATGGCCCCCGACCACGGATGAACAAAGGAGGAGGACTGACAAAGTTATTGCCTTCCACCACAGTGGAGAATGTTGATTCCACTGTGGTGGATGTTCATGTTGTATTCTATTGTCCATTGTGCTCTTTTGTTTGCATGACTGTATGGTAAGTCAAATTCCACTGTACCTTAATTGGCACATGTGGTAATAAATGTGAACTTGAACTAACCATAAGATCTCTTATTAATTGTTCATCAATACTTGATGTTTGTAATGTACTGTTCTAAAAAGCAATTCCTGACGCATTCCGCACATTTTTCTGATACCTTTGTCAGTTTGGATCATCCAATCAATATGTAGATTAAAATCTCTCATTATAATCAGTTCCCTTCAAACATGCCCTTGACATTTCCCCATGAATGCTCTGACCTACTGAGACGTCACATTAAGTTTGTTTACAGACTTCTCTCTTTCCCTTACCCTACTGTGGAAGTTTAAAATACTTTACAAAAATTGATTCAGCTGAAACTAAGACAGGGTGTTACCCATCTCTTACTAATTGCAAAGCCAGCAGAAGCTCTAACCTTTGCTATTATTACACTAACAAGATGTTGATGCGCCTTTTTCCGATAACAAGCACAACGACGAAATCAACGACCTGGCGAAATAAACCCTTCCTCATTACTCAGCCTGTTTTCTTCTTGGTTCCTCTACATGTTGGTTTAGAAACCTATCCCGAACTCGAAGCTTGGTTATTGAGTTGTTGGGTCAAATGTACGATGTTTGTTTGCAAAGATGTTTTCTTTTTTAGCTTCATAGAAACATAGAAAATAGGTGCAGTAGGCCATTCGGCCCTTCGAGCCTGCACCGCCATTCAAAATGATCATGGCTGATCATCCAACTCAGTATCCTGCACCTGCCTTCTCTCCATACCCCCTGATCCCTTTAGCCACAAGGGCCACATCTAACTCCCTCTTAAATATAGTAAATTAACTGGCCTCAACTACCTTCTGTGGCAGAGAATTCCAGAGATTCACCACTCTGTGTGTGAAAAACACACAGAAAAGTCCGAAATGTTGTGGATTGGAAAGTGCCAGGTTAGTGTCGAAAAGGGGGTTTGATAAATCATACAGGTCTCTATGCATGGGAGGTCCATGTTAATCCTCATTACTATGGGGGGATTTTACATTGGTGAATTTGGTATGACTACGTGAGGTCCAGACTCCCTTATCTCGCCCTCCCTCTCCTCTCCCCGACCCTCAAGTCAGTCCCTCTCTCCCTCTAGAGCCCCTCTCCCTTCCTGCTCCCCCACTCCTCACTTTCACCCTATCCCACCCCCGCAATGAAAATCGCGATGTTTAAAAAAAAAAATCCCATTTTTTATGTAAATGAAAACCTCCCCCTATCACCCTCCCACTCCCCCCCACAATGAAAATTGCTACTTTTTTTGTAAATGAAACCTCACAAGAATTTGATTAAAACTGAGTTTTATTGAAAACTGTGATTTTTTTTTTTCACTTAAATTTTTATTGATTTTTAAGAGATATTTTCAAAACAGTGCAACACCATCACCATAAATAAAACAAAGTAAGAAAAACAGCAATCAAAATAAAAAAAATAAGTAGATGGGGGGAAAAAAAAAGTAAAAAAAAAAAAAAAAAAAATTGGAATAAGACTGTGTGGTTCACTTACCAAATTAAAAAAAGAAAAACCATTACATTGATTATTTATCTGGAGATAATTCAACATTCATACAAACATACCATCTAGTTCTATATAACGCTATCTTCCGATATCTAGCTCGGCATTTATCTATATAACCATATAACAATTACAGCACGGAAACAGGCCATCTCGACCCTTCTAGTCCGTGCCGAACACATAATCTCCCCTAGTCCCATATACCTGCGCTCAGACCATAACCCTCCATTCCCTTCCCATCCATATAACTATCCAATTTATTTTTAAATGATAAAAACGAACCTGCCTCCACCACCTTCACTGGAAGCTCATTCCGCACAGCTACCACTCTCTGAGTAAAGAAGTTCCCCCTCATGTTACCCCTAAACTTCAGTCCCTTAATTCTCATGTCATGTCCCCTTGTTTGAATTAACAATTGTTTGAATCTAATTGGTGTCATGGCTCAAATAAACAGTCCATTTTTCCCAGATCTTCTCAAATGAATTCTCATTGACTCTCAAGGAATATGTCAATTTCTCCATATTAAAGATGTCTCGCACAATTTCTAACCACTGTTCCTGTTTTGGACTTTTTTCATTAAGCTACTGCCTGGTAATGGCCTTCTTGCTGCAAGCAAAACTTTAATCAAATATGTATCTTCTATTTTTACGCTATCTTTAATACGCCCCAGATACATCACAGGGCAGGTCTTTGGGATTTTATAACCCAAGATATTATTTACAGCTGCATTAACATTTTCCCAGTATGGCCTTATCTTTACACAGTTCCAGAAAATATGCGAGTGGTCTGCCTCTGTACTCCCACACAGCCTCCAACAGTGTTGTTGGACAGCAAGTAGTCTGCTTTTTATTTTGGGTGTTATAAAAAAGTGAGATAGATTCTTCCAGCAAAATTCTCTCCATACTAGTGAGCTTGAGGATGAACATTGTGTTTCACACATTTGATACCATTCTTCTTCTGTTATTTGAATCTTTAATTCTGCTTCCCATTTTGTTTTTATGTAGAGCGTTAATTCTCCCCCGCTTTCCACCAGAGCATGGTAGAAAGCAGAGATGACCCGAGACCCCTTCTGTTTGTATGCATCCACAATCACCTTGATCACATTATTTGAAGTTTCATCTAGTTCTGGCCTTATCTCTTTTATAAAGTAGTCTCATAATTGCAAATATCTAAAAAAAATCTTTGTTTTCGAGACCATACTTTGACTTTAAATCTTGGAAGCTCATAAACTCGCCATTTTCTGAAACTGTATACATTGCCGTTATGCCTTTTTGTGCCCATTCTTTGAATTTTGAATCACACACCCCTGGCTTAAACTTTGAGTCATATGCGAACCACTTCAATGCGTGAACCCCTCTTTTTAATTTGTATTTTTCCACTATAACATTCCATATTTCTAACGTAAATGCTACTATTGGATCCATAGCATGTCTCAAAGCCCCTCTCAGATATTTGTCTCCCATCAAAATCTGGGTCTGGTAACCTTGTATCTCCCTTTCCATTTCTTTCCATCGAGATTCATAATCAGGTCTACACCAACAAGCCAGAGGTCTGAGTTGAGCTGCATAAAAGTATTTCTTCAGATTTGGTAAAGCCATTCCCACCCTTGCTTTTCGGCAGTTGAAGTGTTGTTAATTTTATTCTTGGTTTTTTGCTATTCCAAATGAATCTAGAGATCATTTTATCCCAGGCTATGAATTTATCTCGGGGAACATTAATTGGGAGAGATTGGAATAAATATAGTAGTTTAGGTAGGATATTCATTTTTACCGTTTGTATTCTGGCACTGAAGTCTAGAGGAAGGGTCGACCACCTCTCAACATCCTTTTTGATGTTTTCTTCAATTTTGTTATAATTAGTTTCAAACAAGTTGGAAAGTGTTTTGGTTATAGTTACACCAAGATACTGCATCGTTTTAGAGTTCCATTTCAGATTATATGCATCTCTGATTTGTTGGGATGGAGAATAATTGAATGAAATAATTTGTGTTTTTGTTATATTCAATTTATACCCTGAGTAGTATCCATATGGTTCAAATAGGTTCATTAGATTTGGGAGACATATATCTGGTCGTTCAAGAAATATAATGATATCATCAGCGAAAAGACCAATTATATGTTCTTTCCCCCCTATTTTGACCCCCTGCAGGTCTTCTCTCTGCCTTATGGCTTGTGCTAAGGGTTCGATATACAAAACGAAGAGAGTAGGAGAAAGACAGCATCCTTGCCTTGTGCCCCTCTCTAACTGGATCCTTTTTGATATGTTTCCATTTACCTTAATCCTAGCTGTAGGCTCCTGATATATTGTTTTAATACACCAAATTGCATCTTCATTGAAACCAAATCTCCTCAGTACTTCATATAAGAATACCCAACTAAGACTATCAAAGGCTTTTTCTGCATCTAAACTGACCAGGACCATATTTGTATCCTTTTTTTGAGCATTATCCACAATGTGGAGGGTTCTTCTAATATTCTGTGTTTGACGCCCCCGAATAAATCCAGTTTGGTCTTCATTAATCAGATCTGGTACAAAAGTCTCGAGTCTTTTGCAAATGATTGAGGTAAATAGTTTGTAGTCTACATTTAAAATTGAGATTGGCCTGAAATTTTTACATTGCTCTTTGTCTTTGCCTTCCTTGGGTAAAATGGTAATAATTGCTTCCTTCCATGATGGGGGAGCCCTGCCCTCTTTAAGGGTCCAGTTAAAGCAAGACAGGAGCAGAGGTGTTAGCTCTTTCTTAAAGGCCTTGTACCATTCTGGTGGAAATCCATCGCTGCCTGGTGATTTACTAGCCTTGAGTCTACCGATTGCAGCTTCCAGGTCCTTAATCGTAAATTGTGACGTAATGGTATTATTTTGTTTCACCAATGGATGGCAGATCAAGTGAGTTAAGAAAACTTCTCATTGTCCTTTCGTCAGCTGATGGTGGTTTAGAATAGAGTTTCTTATAGTATTCTTCAAATATTCTTTCTATCTCATCTGGCTCATGTGATAATTAATTGGTTTTAGGATCTCTTATTTTATGAATTGTATTAGACGCCTGCTGTTTACGCAGGCGTCTGGCCAGGAGTCTAGTTGCTTTTAGACCTGCTTCATAATAGGTCTGCTTTACGAATCTTGCCCTTTTTTCCATATCTCCCCTGAGGTTCTCATCTATCTCCCCCCTTTTTTCCTTAATCTGTTTTAGTACCAACTGATCCTGTATGTTTTTATGTTTTTTCTCCAATTCTTTCAGTTTTTCTACTTTATGTTCATACATAGCTAGCCGGGCCTTTTTTTGTGATGATGTCAGGGCGATCAGCTTTCCATGTATAACTGCCTTCATAGCATCCCACAGTATTACAGAATCCACATCCCCGTTATCATTCTCTTCTATGTACCTTTTTATCTCTTCCCTTATTTGTTCCACATTTGCCTTATTATTCAAAATACCCACATTGAGCCTCCAAACAGTATTTCTTTTTCTACTGTTCAGGTGTACGGTCAAGCTGATCGCACTGTGATCAGATACATCTGCCACCCCGATTTTACACTCTGTGATCCTGTGACTTTCGCCCTTATTCATTAAAAAGTAGTCAATCCGGGAGTAGACTGAGTGAGGTACTGAATAGTGTGTGTAGTCCCTTTCTAAAGGGTGAAGTTCTCTCCAAACATCAATTAGGCCCATTTCCTGTACTGATGTGTTAATAAACTTGGTCAGATGCATCTTGGGTTTTTTTAGGCTTGTTGTATCCAAATTATGATTCATGACCACATTGAAGTCCCCTCCACATATCAAAATACCTTCAGTCTCTAAAGCAATAATGTCAAACAGAGTTTTGAAAAAAACATTTGGTACTCTCTGGGGGGGCATATACATTGATCAGTGTCACAACTTTGTTTTCCAACTTTCCTTTAACTAATACATACCTTCCCTCTTTGTCCCTGACTTCTTTATGGCATTCAAATTGGACTGCATTTGTAATAAGGATAGCCACTCCCCTCTTTTGGCTAGTTTTATAGGAACTATAAAATGCATTTCTAAAGCCAAAGCGTTTTAGTTTCTCATGTTCTTGTTGAGGCAGGTGGGTTTCTTGTAAAAATAGTACCTGGGCCTTTTCTTTTTTCAGTTTAGCCAGGACCTTGCTCCTTTTAACTGGATTATTCATCCCATTTACATTGAGTGACACCAATTTGATAGTATTACGTGACATTTAATTTACCTACTCCTGTCTTGCATTCATAAATCCCCAGATAACTTGAAACAGTGCAGGTCTGAACATCTGGACAACATGTGCCAAATAAAAAAAATAAAATAAAAGAAAAAACAGTTGACTTCGAAGGGTGATTCCTTTCCACCCTGAGTCCCCGTTGGCAGGTATAGGGGAAAGCCTCCTCCCAGAGGGCCCCTCACTAGAGGTGAAACACTCCATTTCACGCATCCTAGTATCGTCCAACGTCATCCGATAGCACTTATTTTTTAGTCCAAAAGAATTTGTGACACAATAAAAGTTGGATGGGGTCTGCTCAGACTCCTGTAGTCACTCTCTTGCTGTCTCACTCTCATCTTCGCTCCTCTTTCCAACTCTCTGCCATGTCAAAGCCTGGAGAAGACGCTCCATCTCTGAGTCCGCCAGCTCCTCAGCGCTGTAATCAGGTGTCTCCACGGAGTAGCCTCTCCTCCTCAATTCCTGCACTGCGTCTTGTGCACTATGATATGTGCATGTTCCTGAGTCCCAGTGAATGCGCATCTTGTCCAGCTGTGATTTGTGATTTGTGATTTTTTTATGTAAATGAGATTTGGGGTCCCATTGTGATGTCATATGCTGCTGACGGGCAGTGTAGATGGAAGTGATTTTTTTCATTGTTTTTTGTGAAATTTAAAATGTGATCGACTTGAAATGTGATATACAATCAATCTGAACAAAACTTGATACAGCATACCACAGAACAATGGTAAGGTGGGCCAAAAACTAGCGCTATCGTGTACCATTTTGGTGTAATTTCAGGATCACACTCATCACAGACACGCACACTCACATACAAACAAACAAGATGAGAGTTTTAGTAATATATATATATAAGATATATTTTCCATGATACACAATATGATCACTTGTTATAAATAGATCATGAAACAATAATGTCAATCTGAATAAACTCAGTTCTTACTTACCTTCACTATCCTTGAACTTCTTGATAGCCACAATTTCATTGGTTTCCTGCAATAAATAAACAGTATTAGCATAAAATAAAATTACATTATAAATGTTTTAAAAAGCATTACGCCATCATCTAATATTAGAATACTGAGCTTTAAATGTTTTCAAAGAAAATTAAGTCACTTGCTTGGTAAGATAATGGAAAATACACAAAACTCAAAAATGTTTAAAAAGTTCAAAATACTTGTTCCAAAGAATAGATGTGTACAGTAAGCACTATCCGTGTGTGCATATAGTATAATAAAAAATATAATAGCCAATGACATGTCATAGTGCTTATTACTGGAAGAAGAATGACTCATGGCAAATGGGCGCAAACGATAAGTTTATAAATGGAAACAAATACAAATTTGAAAAAAGGCCTAACAGCTAATGTAATGGTATAAACAATTAAAAGAATTGTTGAAAGAAAGAAATTGATGAAATAAATCTAAATCTTATCTAAAAGAAAAATTTCAAGGACTGGAGAAAGTACATAAATAAATAGGTCAATGGAATAGTGTGGGAATACAGAGCCATTGATGAACATGAAAAAGCTTGAATCATAGCGTTACCTGGGCAACGTTTTCAGTGATCAAATAATTAAAGACATCAATCAAATTATACAAAATGCATAAAAAAATCTTTCAGAAAAGATTATGGAGGACAAAAGATGGTGAAAAATAGAGGGAGAATAACCACACAATCTAACCCTCCTTTGGCAATACCATCTAATATTTGAAGTAGCATTGCAAATTAAGACTAACAAAAAAAAAAAATTTCATTGATATGGTATAGTATAAATAAAAAATTGTGTTAATAGTCAATAAGATAAATATTAACATAGGTGACAAAAAGCTTATCCAAAGATTTAGATGTTTTAGGGAAGGGTTTAAAGAAGAAAAAAAGACGAAAAAAGCAGCTAATTTTGAAGCAATAAAGGCCTTAGGGATGGAGGTAGTTGACGATTTCTGGCAACATCCTCATAAATCTCTGCACTGTTTCCATTTTAATGACTTCCATCCTATAGCAGGACGAAAACAACTGAGCACAATATTCCAAATGCGGCCAAATCAACGTAATGTACAACTGTTAGATTACAATTGTGCAAGCCTCCACACCAATTCCCTCCACAGATGCTGCCTGAGCCGCTCAAGGGCAGGTTCAGTGTTGAATAACTATGACACCCAGCGCAAATCACATCAAACATGCATTTTGTGGGAATAATTCCCCTGGTTGAACCTTCAAGGACCAGAATGACAAAAAAGAACAGATTTCAAGCACATAGATTGTCCGGCCAAATAGGCTGATGGTGACAGGTGGCTGATGATATTTAATGTAGAAGGGGACATAGTTCTGAGAGTCATGCAGATTTGGAAAGACCTGCACATGCAAATGCCTAGGTTTCTTGAAAGTGGCAGGACACATTGAGTAAGTGATCAATAAAGCAGATTGGATCTATGAATAAGCAGAGAGTACAGAAGTAAGAATTTACAATGAACCCATACAACACAATTGTTAAGCCACAACTGAAGCAATGCATCCAAGTATAACTTTGATAACAATGATGTGAAGGCCTGTAGGAGAATTCAAAAGGAACTTAGTAGAATGGTTCCAATAGACAATATGTGCAGGAGTAGGCCATTCGGCCCTTCGAGCCAGCACCGCCATTTAATGTGATCATGGCTGATCATCCCCAATCAGTACCCCTCAGGTTCCGATGAGAGATTTCAATATAGTACAAGGTCATG
Source organism: Leucoraja erinaceus (assembly GCF_028641065.1). Classification (NCBI taxonomy): domain Eukaryota; kingdom Metazoa; phylum Chordata; class Chondrichthyes; order Rajiformes; family Rajidae; genus Leucoraja; species Leucoraja erinaceus. The sequence goes on from NC_073389.1 coordinate 36,378,527, forward strand.
ATTAGTTTAGACAGGTAAACAGAAATATGTTGTAAAGTTACCAAATAGTTCAAGGAGGAGGGATACAAGATGGATGTGAGGATATTTGTTTTTTAGAAAAAGGTTAGTAATCGTGATGGAAGCTTAATGCTAAAAGAAACAATAGAAACAATCTGTAAAGCCTTTCAAAAAAATTGAAAGACAATTGGCAGGGAATTATGAGAGGACTTTAGAAACATAGAAATTAGGTGCAGGAGTAGGCCATTCGGCCCTTCGAGCCTGCACCGCCATTCAATATGATCATGGCTGATCATCCAACTCAGTATCCCGTACCTGCCTTCTCTCCATACCCCTTGATCAGCTTAGCCACATGGGCCACATCTAACTCCCTCTTAATGTTAGAGTAATGGTGGTTATGCAATTAACCGTGCTAGTCTTTGGAGCCAGTATTGCTTTGAAATGTCAAATGGCTTCTTTCTGTGCCTGAGAATTTGACAATTATACACAAGATTAAATTATTTCTATGAACCCAGTCAAAGTCTATAACACTGAACAGTTAATAATTTATTTCCAAGAGATAAGATTACTCAGAAGGTCCAGATGTAGCAAATAGAAAGGCACTGTATTATTTTGAACAGAAATAAAGAATGTTAGAAGAATTTAGGACAGTCTTGGTGCAGGGTCACAACCTAAAACATTAAGGTTCACTACTAAGCCTCCACAGATGCTGCTTGACCAATTGTGTTATACCAGCATTCTGTTTTTGTTCCAAGTTCCAGCATCTACAGTCTCTTGTGTGTTCAGGCCATTTTCTTGGTTTTATGAATATTGCATCTACTTTTTTGTCAGTTTCTGCCCTATACAGTATTTGCAGATAATATCTCAGTTAGTAGTACAGCATTATACCAAAAGAATGCAGTGCTGATATAGAAGTATAGAATGTGTATAAAAAGTATTTTCCAGCTTGCTTTGCATATCTGCTTCTCCTTAAAACAATGACTTGCTTTTTCCAATGAGATGTAAAATCCCTTATTAGATTATGACGAAAGCTGCCGACAAAGAACTAATGATTTTTGTCACACTGACTTTTCCTTTTCTGACATTGGTTGTTGTCAGGCATCAATTTCAGGAATCACTGACATCACCTAGATCATGAAGTAATCCAATCACATTGAAGCATTCTCATAGAGAGCAAACAAGCAGGTGCCAAAAATATAATTTTAATTTATATTTTCAACAGTGCGCAAAATACACATTAGAACAAAATAAATGTCATTAAGGCAAAAATAAAATATTGTAAACAATGAAAAATAAAAATTATCCATAATATTTTGAAATATTTGAGGAGATTTCAATTCACATCGAAAAATATATTTTTAGGGATAGGGAGAAATTAGGAGAGCCCTACGTTCCCAAAGGCATTCAGATTGGAGGATATAATATTCTTTCAGGTTTACAAAACAATATGTTTTTTTTAAATAGTAGTTGCATTGTTTCTCTCTCAGACATATTGGAAATTGAAACAACTATATCTTATGACTCACCAGGAATAATGTGAAACAAATTCTGATATGTCAATAAGATAAACTGGCCTGTGAGGTGCTCTTGGTTCTGCAGGATGTCATTGGTTCAGAGCAAAAATGAAATCCATCCATTTAAAATTAATGCTTGAAAATTTCAGAATTCCCAAACTTAGAACTCTCCTAGAAAATGGCTCATACAGCGCAAAAATAGGCCCTTCGTCCCATGTCGATAATGCCCATTTACACTTATCCCAGTCCTCCACATTAGATCTGTGCCAATTTGCACACAAGCAATTCAAATACATTTTGTGAAAATATCTGCCTCCATTACAAACAGTTCATTGCAGATACAAAAACCCTCTGTAAAAAGATTTCTTCCTCAGATCGCCACTAAGCTTCGACCTCTCACATCAACCTCTGCCACCTTGTCGTAGACAGTCATTCTGGCGGGAAAAGGCTTTTACTGTGTAACCTATCTATCTCTTCCCATATAAAGACATCAAGCCTTGCACAAAACTCATGCTCAAGCAGGCTTGTGACCCTCATCTTTATTTACCCTTCTCAAACCTGGGCAAACTAGAGCAGGCAAAGGACTGGAAAATAACACCAACACTGTCTCTGCAAATTCCTCAAAAGACACAGCCCAGTTATGCAAACCAAAGTTCAAATCAGTGTTCCCTCACTGGCCAACACCTACAGCACGTCACTGTAATTATACACAACACTATTCAGCAAACAACACTACTCATGAGCATAACACCAGATTGTAAAAGACAATGGAATGTAAAATAGACAATGGAACAGAAAGTGAAATGGAAAAAGATTACGAGGTGGAATGAGGTAAAAAAATTCAAGAATGGTCTCAATATATCTGGGGGGTGGAGAAACCCAGGCCCATGACCACTCAAAGTGGATGAGGAATGTTAAGGATAGCATTGATAACATCAAGCCACCAGTCAGAAGCACACAGATGCCCAAAGTAAATGGAGGGAAAAGTGCATCACCTCATAAACCACCCACCCATGCATGCACAACTCGTCACACGAATCATCTCAGAATCCACAAAATTGTTGTAGTAGTCATTAGAACCCCAGCAATTGCCTGAAAGGAAGAATAAGCCAACTACTCAGTGTCAATGAAAGACACTTTTCCCTCCATTTACATGTTTGTGGCTGCAGGAGTCAGTACTTTAGAAGCTATCCATAAATCATATGTATAAATTCATTTGCAGGATAAATGACTAAAAATGTAATTATTGTGGCCTTGTCAAACATAAGGGTTAGCACTACACGCTACGAATCCCAGCTGTGGAGACACTGGTATCGTTGTCTCATTGTAGGACATTGATCATTCTTTTAATCTGGATTTTTAATTAATGTATTGTGGGGTTTTTTTTAAATACATAATTTACTAGACTAAGTGGGACCCGTTGGGTCCCATGTTCACATGGGATGGCTGGTTCCCCGACGCAATATTCCACCTCTCCACCAATTCCAATATTGGTGGCCAATGGGGGGGCTTTCTGCAATGCTGGTATGGGTTCTTGGGGTGGCAGCTCAGTCCCTCAAGCCTGATCTGCTGGCAGCTCACTCACGGCTGGTGGGCTGGCAGTTGACTAATTCCTTGAAATTCCATTTCAAGCAGGGTGCAAGTCCACCAAATTCAAATCCATGTTCCTACCATTTCAAGCAGGGTGCAAGTCCACCAAATTCAAATCCATGTTCCTACCATTTCAAGCAGGGTGCAAGGCCACCAAATTCAAGTGCAGTTTCCAACCACTTCAAGCAGGGTGCAAGGCCACCAGATTCAAGTGCAGTTTTATTCCACTTCAAGCAGGGTCCAAGGCCACCAAATTCCAATGCAGCTTCATACCATTTCAGCAGGGTGAAACCACCATAAAACCACACATGACACCAAACTCACAGTTCAGTAGACATTCAGTGTGTTCAGTTGATTCACAGCTCAGACAGAGTCATGACCTCTCCCTCCCCCATCATGCAGAGACTGAGCCACACCCACACTTCCGGGTTTTATAACCCTTCCCCCTCCCACCGGAAAAGGTGTGGCTTTCAGGTCGTGATTGACAGGAGAGAGATTCTCAACATTTTTAAAACACGTATAACACTTTTATTTTTCATTGACGGGAAGAATTCTCTGCACCTGCTCAGCGGAGGGGGGACTAAGTAAGATGGCCAAAAATCACAGCCGTAAGTGTAGCGTTTTATCTAAAATCAATATACAGTGCAAACAGGAAGTAAGTGCATTTGCAGTACTGCCTTTTAACTTCAAGCCAAATCACCCAAGCCGCCATTTGCAGTAAGTAATGCCTTTCAATTTCAAGCCAAAGCATCCAAGCCACCATTTGCAGTTAGTAATGCCTTTCAACTTCATGCCACCATTTGCAGTAAGTAGTGCCTTTCAACTTCAAGCCAAAGCACCCAAGCCACCATTTGCAGTAAGAAGTGCCTTTCAACTTCAAGCCAAATCACCCGCCACCATTTGCAGTAAGTAGTGCCTTTCAACTTCAAGCCAAAACACCCAAGCCACCATTTGCAGTAATGCCTTTCAACTTCAAGCCAAATCACCCAAACAACCATTTGCAGGCAGTGCCTTTTTACTTCAAACAAACCATATTTTCATTTTCAAACCACATTAAGGGTGCTCACAGTTGTGTAGACATTTGTTCTGTGTTATACAGAGCTCAGAGAAACGTGACCCTTGGCTTCATCCATCTTGCAGAGACTGAGTGAGGCACACCACTTCCTGGTTTTATAGTCCCTCCCCCTCCCTCCAGCAGGGGCAGCAGAGAAAATGGTGATTTAAAACAAATTCAAGCCAAAGCTCCAAAGCCACCATTTGAAGTAAGTAGTCCCTGTTGAACTTTAAACCAAAGCTCCCAAGCCACAATTTGCTGTAAATAGTGCCTTTCAACTTCAAGCAAAGCACCCAAGCACCATTTGCAGTAAGTATTGCCTTTCAACCTCAAGCCAAAGCACCCAAGCCACCATTTGCAGTAAGTAGTGACTTTCAATTTCAAGCCAAAGCACCCAAGCCACCATTTGCAGTAAGTAGTGCCTTTCAAATTTAAACCAAAGCTCCCAAGCCACCATTTGCAGTAAGTAATGCCTTTCAATTTCAAGCCAAAGCATCCAAGCCACCATTTGCAATAGGTAGTGTCTTTCAACTTCAAGCCAAAGCACCCAAGCCACCATTTGCAGTAAGAGGTGCCTTTCAACTTCAAGCCAAAGCATCCAAACAACCATTTGCAGGCAGTGCCTTTTTACTTCAAATAAACCATATTTTCATTTTCAAACCACATTAAGGGTACTCACAGTTGTGTAGACATTTGTTCAGTGTTATTCAGAGCTCAGAGAGACGTGACCCTTGGCTTCATCCATCTTGCAGAGACTGAGTGAGGCACACCACTTCCTGGTTTTATAGTCCCTCCCCCTCCCTCCAGCAGGGGCAGCAGAGAGAATGGTGATTTTTTTTAAAAAACATTAATATCTCTCTGATTTGTCAACGATGGGAAAAATCCTCCGCACCCGTAAGGCGGAGGGGGGCTCTGTGCGAAGTGGCCAAAAATGACGGCCGTAGATGGCAGTGTTCTGTCGGAAATCGCAGCACAGTAGGCCAAAAGCGGTCAAGATCAGAGATTTAGTAATACATAGATGATGCTTTTATAAGTGATATACTAAGATTTTATATGTACTTTATGATATTTTTCAATATGCAATGCATTTTTATGTAATGTTGCGTCTTGTCTGGACCTCGAGTCTTTAATAAAGTTTATTATTATTATTACACAAAGTAGGAGTAAATTAGTGGGTCAGGCAGCATCACTGGAGAACACCAATAGGTGATGTTTCAGGTCAGGACCCTACTTCAGACTGATTGTGGCGGGAGGGGGGAGGGAAGGTAGGAGAAAACTGTAAGCAAGGTGGGACCCCCCACCACTCTTCCAACTTTCTACCCACCACCCTACCACAATCAGCTTTAAAAAGGGTTCCAACTTTATCTTATCTAGGTTCTTCAGAGATGCTGGCTGACCCGCTGAGCTACAGTGCCCTCCATAATGTTTGGGACAAAGACCCATCATTTATTTATTTGCCTCTGTACTCCACAATTTGAGATTTGTAATAGATAAATCACATGTGGTTAAAGTGCACATTGTCAGATTTTAATAAAGGCCATTGTAGATTGGTTATTTCCTACTAGCCAATTGTAGGACTTGTTAGTAATGGCTCCGCCTATTGTAGTGCTTGTTAGTAATGGCTCGGCCTAATATGCATTTTATATTAACAAGAGCTGGCTTATGCCATTCGGTATGAGTAGCTGCTAGGAACTGTAATGTACTGCAGATCGATACTGTAAGTAGATTTAATAAACATGTGTTGTATCCCGATTTGTGTTTGACTTGACTCATTACATGGTGTCAGAGAGTGAGTCTTACCTACTCCATTCACGTTTGTCGAGTTTTGTTTTTTTAATTCGTTTACGTGCCAGTTATCTCTATCATGGCAAACTCGTCTTGCAGTCCTAATCCTGAGATCTTTGACTCTGACATTGCTGAACGCTGGCATCTTTTCGAGCATGACTACACTCACTATGTTCTCATCGTTTATCGCAACAACCCCCCCTGATGTGCGTGCTTCTGTATTATTCAATTTAGCGGGCCCAGAGGCAATGAATCATGCCAACAATTTCACATTTGAGTCTGTCGTTTTGGATGCTAATGGACAGGTCCTAGTGCCTGCAGAGACGATTGATGACCCTGCTGTCTTGCTTGCAAAGTTCAGACAGTTGTGTGACCTGACCTCGAACTACATAATTGAACGAACCAAGTTTTATGCTCGTTTGCATCAGATTGATGAACCGATTGAACGTTTTATCAGCGTTTTGAAACACATGGCTGCACGCTGCCAGTTTCGTGATCTGTGCGATGAACTCATCCGTGACAAGATTGTCGGAGGTATGCTTGATAGCAAGTTAAGGGATGAACTGCTTCGTAACACTGACCTAACCCTTAATCAAGCAGAGCACGCCTGTCGGATTATGGAGTTAACATCTTCTCACACCAAGTCTGTGCCCTCCGGTCAGCGTTCTTAGTATAGTGTCAATCTTACAGACACCTCCTATGGTATTTTAATTGTAATTTCTGAAATGATAAAAGGTTTTGCACTTCGTACAAATCTCCAACCTTTTATAATTCCTAGTCTTTCCCAATGAATAAATGTTTTATCTATAATAGATATTTTGAACGACGGATTATTAGCTATTGGAGAAAGAAGAGATAGATTTCTTAGATTAAGAGTAAATTTTACTTGTCTCCAAATTCGTAAAGTGCTATGAATAATCGGGTTTTTCTTATACATTGTATTCTTCAACTTTATTGGGGAGAGAAGGATCGCGCCTGTTAAAAGGCGAACAATCCTCTCTCCATTACTAACCTATCTACCTGTTGACATGAATTGTCCAGCCAGTGAATTACATTTTTAATATTCACTGCCCAATAATAGTACAAGAAATTGGGGAGCACCAATCCACCGATTTCTTTAGGTTTACATAAATGTCGTCGATGAATTCTGTGTGATTTATAATCCCAAATAAAATTTGTAATCTGGGAATCAAGTTTTTTTTTTTTAAATTTTAGGCAGACATCTCAATATTGATTGAAATAAATAGAGAATTTGTGGGAGAAAAATCATTTTTATGGCATTTATTTTCCCTATTAGAGACATCGGAAATGTTTTCCAGAATTGAATCAGAACGTTTAATTTAGTAACTAAAGGCAGGAAGTTTGCATTGAATAAAGAATTATATTTTCTAGTTATTTGAATACCCAGGTATTTATATTTTTCTGTAGCAGTTCTAAAAGGAAATTTTAAAAGGTGTGTCGACTCTTGGGGTTTTATCGCCATGATTTCACTTTTATTCCAGTTTATTCTATATCCTGAGAAAGAACCGAATTCCTCTATTAGATTTAATATATTTGGTATACTAACTTGAGGTTTTGTAATGTATAATATGTCATCTGCATATAATGATATTTTATTATTGGAATATTTAGTATTATAACCGTGAATATTTGGATGCATTCTTATACTTTCCGCTAAGGGCTCTATCGCAAGAGCAAATAGCAGGGGTGATAAAGCACAACCGTGTCTATTGCCCCTGGATTAGTGAAATTTCAGAAAAAGTATGTAGTTGGTCAGTATTCTAGCAGTCGGCCTGTCATATAGTAATTTTATCCATGAAATAAAGTTCTCTCACATCTGAAATTTTTGCAGTACTGTGAAGAGGTCTTCTCATTCTACTTGGTCAAATGCTTCTTCTGCATCTAATGAAATAATTGGTAAGTCTTCTTCCTCAATTTGGTGTGAATACATTATATTAAAAAGACGTCTCAGATTATTAAATGAATGTCTCTTGGGTATAAACCCCGTTTGATCAAAAATTGTTTATATAATTATGAAAGTTTATGAAATTAAGGACATAGAAAACAGAAATCAATTAGGACGGGAGCACCTCAAGGCTGCATGCTCAGCCCCCTGCTTTACTCACTCTATACCCATGACTGTGTAGCCGGACAAAGTGCGAACTCCATCATCAAGTTCACCGATGACACCACTGTTGTTGGACGAATCACAGATGGGGATGAGTCAGAGTATAGAAGTGAGATCGACCGACTGACAAAATGGTGCCAGCACAACAACCTGGCTCTCAACATCAGTAAGACCAAGGAACTGATTGTGGACTTTGGTAGGGGAAGGACGAGAACCCACAATCCTGTTCACATCAATGGGACGATGGTGGAGAGGGTCAATAACTTCAAATTCCTGGGCGTGCATATTTCTGAGGATCTTTCCTGGACCCAGCACATCGATGCAATTATAAAGAAGGCACATCAGCGACTCTACTTTCTGAGAAGATTACGGACATTCGGCATGTCGAAAAGGAGTCTCCTAAACTTCTGCAGGTGCACGGAAGAAAGCATTCTGACTAGTTGCATTGTGGCCTGGTTCGGCAACTTGAATGAACAGGAGCGGAAATGACTACAAAAAGTTGGGACCACTGCCTCGTCCATCATCGGCTTTAACCTCCCCACCGTCGAAGGTATCTATCAAAAAGGCAGCCAAAATCATCAAAGACCCACACAATCCTGGCCACACACATTTCACCATTGCCATCAGAAAGGAGGTACAGGAGCCTGAAAACTGTAATGTCCAGGTTCAGGAACAACTTCTTCCCTACAGCCATCAGGCTACTAAACACAACAAGAAATAAGCTGTGAGCTCTGAACTGCAAAAGACTATATAATTATTGCACTATATTTGTTATTTATTCAACTTTTCCTTTTTTTTCTCTTCTCCTGTTATGTACTATGTTTACATATTCACATATTCTGTTGTACTGCAGCAAGTATGAATTTCATTGTCCCATCCGGGACAATGAAACACTCTTATGACAATAAAACACTCTTGACTCTTGGACAAGAAACAAGTTGTACATTCCCTGAAACCACAGTACTCCAGCTGTGGTCTCCTCAAATACTTACTTAAGTAGATTGAGGTATGATTAACAGATAAAACATTGTAAGAATCCTTTTTATGATGAGAGGGAATAACTAATGATATGCAGCATTAAAATCTATTAATAATTTTATGTTAGTGATCCTCATTGATTAGCAAGTGTGACATATCCAATTTGGTGATGTTACATATTTGATGGCAATGTAAACTGTGAGAAGGCATAGAGGCTGCAAAGAAATGTGGACCAGTTAAATTATTAGGCAATAAAGTGGCAGAATCAACATTTAATTGTTGTGAAACAAGAAAAGCATTTTCAATCAATTACCTTTTTGTGATACAACAGAATCTCGGGCCTAGGTGAAAGTTACTGAAGTGCTGAAGAGTGTACGAGGAGTGTACGAGGAGTCTTGGATGTAAGTCAGAAGGAACTGAACAAGGGGGAAATTGCAGATACTGGTTTACAAAAAAAAATGCTGGAGTAACTCAGTGGGTCAGGCAGCATCTCTGTAAGAAATGGATAGGCAACAGTTCATCTATCCATGTCTTCAAACTGATTGTAGTAAGGGAGAGAAAGCTAGAAAAGTGGTGGGGAGGCGGGACAAAGCCTGGCAGGCTCTCCCACTTTCTTCCCTGTGCCCCACCCTGGTGCACTACCATCTGTCCCAGCCGCTTGCACCTGCTGCCGGCTGATCCGCTGAATTACTCCTGCACTTATTTTTGTAAACCAGCATCTGCTGCTCCTTGTGTCCACATTTTCCTGTTCAAACAATGTTGAGTGGCTGATTACTGACTAAAAGACAACTTAACAACTGACAATCCCTAATGTGCCCCTGCCCACACAGCTTCCATTTGCGCTGGCCATATTGTATGCTGGTGTTTGCACCAATTCTATATATAAATCCATGATGACAAAATAATCACACTTTTCACAGTAAAATGTACTGTTCATCTTGCTAATCAGAAAGAATTCTCACACTTGCTACTGTCTGCTTGTTCAGGCTAAACATACATTTACGGAACCCTGTCATTCTGTTCTTGACGCCCTCCACCCTCAACTCCATATAGGGATCCCAGCAGTCCTTCCAAGTAAGACAGAGGCTCACGTGCACCTCCTGTAACCTCATCTACTGCATCCGGTGTTCCCAATGTGGCTTCAAAGTCAGTCAATTTTATTCGTCACATACACCCGAAGGTGCAGTGAAATGAATTTGCCAGCAGTGATACACTTAACAAGAACACACAGTACACAATAAGATTTAACACAACCATCCACCACAGCATTCTTCACTGTGGTGGAAGGCACAAAGTTCAGCCAGTCCTCCTCCCTTGTTCACCCGTGGTCGGGACCATGAACCCTCAGTAGTCGCCGGTAAGGGCGGCTGGATGTGCAGGCCCTCTCGTCGGGACGGTCTAAACTCCGACATCGGAACAGTCGAACACACTCCGTGGCATGGGGCGCCTGAATCGGCACTTTCTGATCAGAGACCGTGGCTTCAGGATGTTAAAGGCAGCAGGCCGGCAGTCGGAGCTCCTCTCCGGTGATCCTCAGCTAGGGATCCCAGGCTCCGGATGGTAAGTCCACTCTGCGCCCGCGGCTAGAAGCTCCGCAGATCGCGGCTTCAGGATATTATAGGCCGCAGGCCAGCGGTCGGAGCTCTTCTCCGGCAATCCCCGGCAAGGGATCCCAGACTCCGCGATGGAAAGTCCACACCACGCCCGCGGTTAGAAGGTCCGCTTCAGGATGTCATAGTCCGCGGACCAGCAATCGGAGCACTCCTCTCTGGCGACCCCCGGCAAGAGTTCGCCCGCTCCGCGATGGAAAAAGTCCATGCTGCGCCGCTGCTGATGCTCCGGGCCCGACTCCAGGAAAGGCCGCTTCAATCCAAGCTGTTAGGCCGGGAGAGGGGAGGCAGAGAAGCGACATGGAAAAAGTCGCCTCTCTGTCAAGGGTGACTGAAGAACGGTTTGCCTCTTTCCCCCCCCCCCCCCCCCCCACCCCCCATCACCCCCCCAGAACACACCGAGAAACACCGAAAACAAACACTTACCGACAAAACAAAAAAAACAAAAAAAGTCGAAATAACGGACGCGCTGCTGACAGAGCAGCTGACTCACAGCGCCCCCACCGACCCAATCCTGTACAGCGTCGACACAAAGAGTAGACTTGGGGACCGTTTAGCTGAACACTTGCGATCGGTCTGCCAAGACATACTGGATCTCCAAATTGCTAACCATTTAAACTCCCTTTCCCATTCCAACATTAATCTTTCTTTCATTTGCCAGAGTGAGGCCAACCACAAACTGGAGGGACAGCACCTCGTATTCCACTTGGGTAGTTTGCAAGCCAATGGTATGAACATTGAATTCTCAAATTTAAGGTAACCTTTAATTAACCAACCCCCTCTCTTCTCCTTACCCTACCCCCCTGGGTCCCAAGCTATCATTCCCCTCCAACTCCACCTCATTGCCTGCTACTTTCCTCTCCCTAGCTTCAAAATCTGCAACTCCCCAAACCTGTTTCTCACCTATTGTTCTCATCTCTGGTCTTTGGTCCAACCATCTGCCTATCAAAAAATCAATTTCACCTGAGTTGACCCATTACCTGCCATGCTTTTAACTGCCTCTCTCCTTACAATTAACCTGAAGAAGGATCTCAACCTGTTCTCCAGAGATACTGCCTGGTCTGCTGAGTTACTCCAGCACTTTTTAAAAATACATTTTTACCAATTACAACCAATTCAGAATAGTCCCGAATAGAGAGTGGAAAGAAATACATAATTGGGATGAATATGGTTTGACCAACAGACTAGTTAGTGGAAAATTATATTGACCATTTAATCCAGCAACAGCCATGTCATGTATAAAACAATTATCTCTTGTTTGGCACAGGGGCTGAGATACCTGCTATTCAGGCAAGAACAATCTTGAAACATAGAATATAGATAAATAGGTGCAGCAGTAGGCCATTCGGCCCTTCGAGCCAGCACTGTCATTCAATATGATCATCGCTGATCATCTAATATCAGTACCCCATTCCTGCTTTTTCCTCATATCCCTTGATTCCTTTTAGCCCAAAGAGCTAAACCTAACACTCTCTTGAAAATATCCAGTGAATTGGCCTCCACTGCTTTCTGTGGTAGAGCATTCCACAGATTCACAACGCTCTGGGTACAAAGGTTTTTCCTCATCTCAGTCCTAAATGGTTAGTTATGAACTGTCATTGTTCTGCTTACTTCTTTCTTATAACATAAAACTAGAGGTTGTACATAGAATGGATTACGGTATTACATAGTTGGCACCTAAAATTAGGTGCCACTGTACTGTTTTGTGCTGTATTAACTTCTAATAAAATAAACAAAAAAAAAAAAAAAAAAAAAAAAATGAACTGTCATTGCCTTCAAAAACATTAGTGGTGCAAAACTGCAGTCTATTCCATCCATGCCACAGCCTAATCTCAGCTTCATAATGGTGACATCCTCTCAACCTGTTGCTTACTGAGAAACTGACAAAAGCATTGGCAGAATGGAAAAAAAATGGAACAGATAAGGGAACAGATTGCTGGCTTTTTATTTCATAAGCATTATATGGTGCAATAAAGTCAAAGCAATTGTTAGATAGACCATTTTATAAAGAGCAATACAAGTAACTACCTGTATTTATTCTTTCAGCTTTGTTTCATAAATCCTTCTCAAAATTTCCTGAGAGTTGTACAGTATAACACAAGTTATACTTGGATGGTACTTCCAAGTTAAACACATGTGGAACAGCAGCTGTCAATACAATCTTCATCATACCACATTCTAATATTTTGAGTCTGCAAAACACTCCAGGGAACCATTTATTTGGTTTTACTATTTCCAGTAAATCATACCACATTTTTCTTCACAACGGAGGCAGACCTTTTATCTTTAGAGCATTGCGATATGGAAATTATATTTAGGTTAGACGAAAGCCAACTTTTTGGAATACAATATTAAATATAGAAACATAGAATAAAAATAGGTGCAGGTGTAGGACCTTCGAGCCTGCACCACCATTCAATATGATCATGGCTGATCAATCAAATCAATATCCCATAACCATATAATATAACAATTACAGCACGGAAACAGGCCATCTCGACCCTTCTAGTCCGTGCCGAACACATAATCTCCCCTAGTCCCATATACCTGCGCTCAGACCATAACCCTCCATTCCCTTCCCATCCATATAACTATCCAATTTATTTTTAAATGATAAAAACGAACCTGCCTCCACCACCTTCACTGGAAGCTCATTCCACACAGCTACCACTCTCTGAGTAAAGAAGTTCCCCTCATGTTACCCCTAAACTTCAGTCCCTTAATTCTCATGTCATGTCCCCTTGTTTGAATCTTCCCTACTCTCAGTGGGAAAAGCTTTTCCACGTCAACTCTGTCTATCCCTCTCATCATTTTAAAAACCTCTATCAAGTCCCCCCTTAACCTTCTGCGCTCCAAAGAATAAAGCCATACCTGCCTTCATTAATTAAAACAAAATATAAACTATATTCAATCATCCATGTTGATCATTAAAATTGGATATAATTCATCATGGCACCTATTACCACTCATGTATAGTCTTGCACCTTGCAAGCATGACAAATTATCTGCATTAGCAATTGTTCTAATAGAAACTGCACTGGCACATTATGTGGAAGCGGCTGGTTTAAAATATGTCCATTTAGTGTAAAGTTGGCTACAATCAAAGTTGAACAGTGGAAGATAGACACAAACAATCTTGAACACCTTAATGTTTGTTGATAATGAATGGAGAACACATAAAGGATCTGCATTGGTACAGTCGAATAACCTGAACGTATCCTTAAAGCTAATGAAATAGGTCTGAAATTTATTAATTAATGAAAATTAAAACCAAGACCTGCTAATATGCTCAGTGTACAAACAGAAATGTGGTAGCCCACATATACCTTGTTTTGGTCATTTTAATATGGCCAAGTATTACCAAAGACTCTAAGCTAACTCCCCTTCACGTCTTCAGTATAAAAATCAAGTCCATTGTTATATGCACATGTACTGTGAGGTATAGATGCAATGAACAGTTTCCTTGCGGCAGCATCGCAGGCACATAGACTCTAATAAAGATAAATTATACATAAATTACACATAAAAATTCAGGATTTTGTATGTCCACTCGTGAGAGCAATGGGGATTAGGATTAAGGCCTGATCACTGCAGAACACCCTCTGTGTTATTTTAGAGATTCAGGCTATTTTGTTTTGCACTGGGGGTTAAAGTTATAGCCAACACAGCTAAGAATGATATGAAATGAATCATGGGTAAGGCACTGAATAAATTCAATTTTAACATTGAACTTGTGTAATAGTCTATGATTTTATTTTAGACTTTTCTGTGTCTGCTCCTTCAATCACTGATAGCAGAGCCTTCACGTCCTAATTCCACATCTAGAACCCTCCAAGTTTTAAAAACTGTAAACAGGTTCAGTAATCACTTTACAGGTTCAGTAATCACTTTATCAGCCAGACATCTACAGTGCCCTCCATGATGTTTGGGACAAAGACCCATCATTTATTTATTTGCCTCTGCACTCCACAATTTGTGAGTTGTAATAGAAAAAAAAATCACATGTGTTTAAAGTGCACATTGTAAGATTTTAATAAAGGCCATTTTTATACATTTTGGTTTCACCATGTATATATTACAGCTGTGTTTATATATCGTCCCCCCATTTCAGGGCACCATAATGTTTGGGTCACATGGCTTCACATGTGTTTGTAATTGCTCGGGTGTGTTTAATTGCCTCCTTAATGCAGGTATAAGAGAGCTCTCAGCACCGTATTTCCTCCAGTCTTTTCATCACCTTTGGAAACTTTTATTGCTGTTTATCAACATGGGGACCAAAGTTGTACCAATGAAAGTCAAAGAAGCCATTATGAGACTGAGAAACAAGAATAAAACTGTTAGAGACATCAGCCTAATGTTAGGCTTACCAAAATCAACTGTTTGGAACATCATTAAGAAGAAAGAGGGCACTGGTGAGCTTACGAATCGCAAAGAGACTGGCAGGCCAAGGAAGACCTCCATAGCAGATGACAGAAGAATTCTCTCTAAAATAAAGAAAAATCCCCAAACACCTGACCGACAGATCAGAAACACTCTTCAGCCGTCAGGTGTGGATTTGTCAATTACCACTGTCCGCAGAAGACTTCATGAACAGAAATATAGAGGCTATACTATAAGATGCAAACCATTGGTTAGTCGCAAAAATAGGATGGCCAGGTTACAGTTTGCAAAAAAAGTACTTAGAAGGCCCATCAACCACAGTTCTGGAAAAAAAGGTCTTGAGGACAGATTGGATGAAGATTAACTTATATCAGAGAGATAGCAAGAGCAAAGAATGGAGGAGGGAAGGAACTGCCCAAGTTCCAAAGCATACCACCTCATCTGTGAAACATGGTGGTGGGGGTGTTATGGCCTGGGCATGTATGGCTGCTGAAGGTGCTGGCTCAGGTATCTTAAATGATGATACAACTGCTGATGGTAGTAGCATAATGAATTTTGAAGTGTATAGACACATCCTATCTGCTCAAGTTCAAACAAATGCCTCAAAACTAATTGGCCAGCAGTTCATTCTACAGCAAGACAATGATCCCAAACATTCTGCTGAAGCAATAAAGGAGTTTTACAAAGCAAAAATAATGGTCCATTCTTGAGTGGCCAAGTCAATCACCCGATCTGAACCCAATTGAGCATGCCTTTTATATGTTGAAGAGACAACTGAAGGGGACTAGCCCCCCCCAAAAAGCTAAAGATGGCTGCAATACAGGCCTGGCAGAGGATCACCAGGGAAGACACCCAGCAACTGGTGATGTCCATGAATCGCAGACTTCAAGCAGTCATTGCATGCAAAGGATATGCAACAAACTACTAAACATTAAGAAAGAACTGCAGAAGTTAGAGCAATCGAAGGTAGACAAAAAATACTGGAGAAACTAAGCGGGTGAGGCAGCATTAATGGAGAGAAGGAAGAGGCGACGTTTCAGGTCTCTACAGCATTTTTTGTTTACAAAATACTAAACATTTACATGACATTGCTGCGTTCCAAACATTATGCTGCCCTGAAATGGGGGGACTATGTATAAACACTGCTGTAATTTCTACATGGTGAAACCAAAATGTATAAAATGGCCTTTATTAAAATCTGACAATGCGCACTTTAACCAAATGTGATTTTTTTTCTATTACAAATCTCAAATAGTGGAGTACAGAGGCAAATAAATAAATGATGGGTCTTTGTCCCAAACATTATGGAGGGCACTGTATTCCTACTCATTTATCTGCAATATTTATCTGCAATATGCAATAGATGATATTAATACAAACTACAGCTGGATGAATAAATGCATTCCTTAAACATTAGCATCACTAGGCCACAAAATCCTTATGTACAAAGCATTTACACACATAGCATTGAAAAAATCCTCTTTGCCGTTCATAAAGGATCATTACATTGGATCAGTGTTCACAGGAAATAACTCAAAGCTAAAAATAAATCCAACCATTATGGCAACCTCAAATCTACCTCTGGGCCAAATCAAACACCCACTGTCCATCTTAGAATTCTCCAGTTGCTAGGCAGCTTGAATACTTCAAATAACATTCAAAATTAACTGGATATATGCAATTTTTGTACTTAATTTTTGTTTAAAATGCCTGTTTACAAAAACAAAGAAATAGACTGCACTTTGATATGTTATGTAATGTTTAGCAATATCACATTTTAATAAACAAGATTCCCTTGGGAATTCAGTAGCGTTGGACTTGCAGATTTCCTGAATGATTGAATGTTACTCTTGTTAATTCCCAAGTACTCATTTACTTTTTGATTACATTTCCCCTTGTAGTAAAATAATAAATATTCCAGTGAAGCCAGTGAGTTTAAAGGCAGCAGAAAGTTTATAAGCACTCCCGACCATAGCACCGGCCACAAACCTACCCAGTTATGGCGTTCCACAACTCAACCCAGATTCCATTGCAGGCTTGGATCTCAATCTGGACCCCACTCCTGGCTGCATTTAGGCTCTGGCCAGACATCCTGTTCGCACATCGTGAACTAACAAGCGAGTCAGATCATTTGGAATTCCAAACAATATGACACTGCACTATTGGAGTTTTACTCTAATGTGGGAAAATAAATTAGGTAAGCAGCTCTGGGAGAAAAAGCTGAAATATTATTCTTTAAATGGTGAGTGATTATAATGCATTGGTGTTCAGAGAGACTTAGGTTCACTTTTAAACAATCAATGAAAATTGATCGAGGTACTGCTGGTAAATCGGAAGGCAAGCAGTTTGCCAGCATTTATTGCAAAAAGATCAGAGGATAATAATAAAAATCTTATTGGTATTTTATAGGGCCTTGGTGAAGTCTACACCTGGAGTTAAGTACACAGTAAGGAAGGATATATTAATGTTAAAGGGAGGATACACATTCAATATTCCTGAGATTGTTGGATTTGTGATTGGAGGAGAGATTAAACAGAATGGGCCTATACTCTCTAGTTTAGGAAAATGAGAGGTTAAACACATTTTGTTTTGCAGGGTTAGCTCCAAGGATGATGTTTCCCTGGGTTGGAGACCTAGCTTAAAAGAAGGGGTCAGTTGTTCAAAAATGAGTAGTTCTGTAGGGAACTGCTAGCTGAGTGCAGTGCAAGGGTCAGCACATGTCTGGTGTCCAAATCACAGAGAAAAACAGAAAGGTGTATGGCCAGTGCACATTACTTCCTGCCCCACTACAGAATGTGTCAATGATTCAGAAGCAGCATGCATTTCGTATCTAGCCCTTCAGTTTTACACCATCCATGGCTGGCATAAGGATTGAGTATCCGTGCCTTTATTAACAAATAAAAAAAAATAAGTGCAGGCAAATTTTATATTTAAAAAGTATTTTGATGGATATTTATTTTTTCCAAATTAAAATGTATTATTAATTTATTTTATTTTAGTTAATTAAATACACCATAATAAGATCTAATATCTGTTGCCTAATTCCTACTCATATCCCACTTCAATATGTGGGATAGCGGCGCCATTGAATCAAAGTCCATCATTCCTACAGACCTAATAAAAGTGTAGCCATGAGACAAGAATGATCTTCCCCATTATTTCTACCGTTTAACCATTTCTTGCTTTCTACTTAGGCACTAAATAATTATTCTAGTCTGACTTTTTGTGCTTTTAGCTGCTCCTTTAATAAGAAAGAGAACAAAGTAAAGTACACTAATCAACACTGACACCTCTACCAGCTCTGACATGTTCCTCTTCTGAAACATTAACACCCTCAGCCCCCCTTCACTCCAGAGCTGCTGCCTAACCCAAGTACTTGCCACGTTACCTATTTTTGTTTCACAATTCAAGCTATTGCAAATTCTTTGATGTACCATAAAACTTTATATCTTCATTGATTAAACCCACATAATCATTACAAATCAATCATCATTTGGTTGCAAAAATATGAATTGTTGTCATGATCAGCATGCTGAAAATCTCAGCAGTCAGAATACAGGTTATTGAATGGAGACCAGAGGATCTTGTGTTGAGTAGAGCTAAAGATGTATGTTGCTAGCAGGCTTACACAACAGCATTGGTGTCATGAAAAACAACCAAGCCATACCACATGCAGCCCACAAAGCAACAGAATTTGTAGCCATAAATTATTTAAATACTAAACAGTGGAAAAGCTTATTTTCCTTTTCATATGTCTCATGAACTACTACAAAACATGACCATATGCATCAAGCAGGCTCAACAGGTTTACATAATGGTGCAAAACACTTACACAACACAATTACATTAATAGACATAATGACTCAGATCCAGTCCCAGATCCCTACCCTATACCTCCACATCCCACTTTCTCATCCCAGTGCGACAGAACATGAAATGGCATGTCTAAGAATTCCAAGGTGCTTTATGGCAAGAATAGAACTAGGTAACGGTACACGAGCATGCCGTGCAAATAATTCAATAATTAAGATGAAGATAAAGATTACCAAAAATTAAGAGCTAACTTGTATTGCAACAATTAAAATGAGAGAATCGGGCCTATATATATGCCAAGCACCTTGCTGATACCAACCACGTTTAAAAATAATCCTTCATTTCTGAAATGTATTGTCCTTTCCAGAGAAAGGAAAAAGTATATCGAATAACCAATATGCCAGAGATAACTTCCTACACTCCCTCCTTAAATGACACACGTAGACTAAAAATAATCCCTACTTTTTAAGACAAAATGTCAAAAAAGTCAGCATTGTAAACAATACGTAAACGTAGTCATGATTTCAATATTATTTCTTAGTTTCACAGTTCCCGTACTACCCATGGAACTCTTTGTAGATTTTGTTGTCTGATTTGTTTGTGTATCAAAATTTCGGTTAATGTAGTATAATAAAGTAGATAATCAGATATTAATCCTGTGGACATTTAATTCATGCTCTTTAAGGAAAGGTATCAATCAACATAATTACATTATTACATGATAGGTACATCAAATACTGGGGTTGAGGAAGGAAACTTGAAATCCATGACATGTTTTATTCTGTTGAGATAGACAAATATAAAATCCACTGACCTTGTGCCTGCATTTTAGTACCACCCCATAGGCTCCTGCAAAAGAAGAAAAACAATTATGCTTCAAAAGATTCAAATAAATTATCCCAAATATTTATTTCCATCCCTCTCCCTGCTATCCAGGATTCTTCACAATCAAAACATCTACTCATTGCCAGGATACAATTCCTTTTTTATTGATCATGTTCCAACACTGCCCAAATGAGGAGCAGACTAAACAAGAGAATTTCAGTATAGGAATAGAGAGGTTCTTCTGCAGTTGTATAGGGCTCTGGTAAGACCTCATCTGAAGTATTACGTACAATTTTGGTCTCCTAATTTGAGGAAGGACATCCTTGTGATTGAGGCAGTGCAGCGTAGGTTCACAAGATTGATCCCTGAGATGGCAGGACTGTCATGAGAAAAGATTGAAAAGACTAGGCTTGCATTCACTGGAGTTTAGAAGGATGAGGGGGATCTTATAGAAACATATAAAACAATAAAAGGACTGGACAAGCTAGATGCAGGAAAAATGTTCCCAATGTTGGGCGAGTCCAGAACCAGGGGGCACAGTCTTAGAATAAAGTGAGAAAAAACTTTTTCACCCAGAGAGTTGTGAATTTGTGGAATTCCCTGCCACAGAGGGCAGTGGAGGCCAAATCACTGGATGGATTTAAGACAGAGTTAGCTAGAGTTCTAGGGGCTAGTAGAATCAAGGGATATGGGGAGATGGCAGGCACGGGTTATTGATTGGAGACGATCAGCCATGATCACAATGAATGGCGGTGCTGGCTCGAAGGACCGAATGGACTCCTTCTGCACCTATTTTCTATGTTAAACCATGAGTGTCAAATGCAGCCTTTCCAATGAGTGTCAGAACTGGCTTAGATTTGGTGAAAGATCATCAATAAGTAAAGTAGACAAAGTTTTTCTATCTTCAAATACGCTGCTTAATTTTCTAGTTATTTCCAGTAATCCCTTTTACTTCACGTTCCCAGCTAATGCAGTGTTCCCCTTTACACTATCTTCTTTCATTCACCTCAGTTTAGGTCTTCTCTGAACAGATCACCTGCACAAACAAGCCATCATCATCCTCCCTCTGCCAGCATTTAACCCTATTTGCATCACCTTTTCTCAAGAGTTCATTCCTCAGATATTCTCTTTGGTTTCTAAAGCTTTCTACTTTGCAATTTTAAAAATACTATTTCCTCACTTTGCTTAGTTCTGACAAAAGGTAATTGACCCAGATTGTTAACTATGTTTATCTCTCCAGTTAGACATCACATTCTGTTTCATTTTCAATTTTCCAGACGTAATATTTTTTCTGTTATTATAAGGGATCTAGCCCGAGAGGTCACTGATATTGCTTAGATCGCAAGTGAACCGCACAATCAAACTAATCTCAATACACTAGAAATGACTTCTGAAAAAAACTTTTAAAACATTTTACGACCATCGTATTTACTCAATACCAAAATAAAGTTCAAAGTTAATTTTGGATTCAAATATTATATTTCTGAATACAGTACAGAATTTGACAGAGTGGAGCATCTCAGTGTAACCCGCATTCTCCAACTGCGTGGACTGCAAGCAGTTATTAATACAGGTTTACCATTGATTATCCGGCATCCTTGGTTCCAGAGACTTGCCGGATGATGAATTTTGCCGGACCAAAAGAGGTCATGTAATAATAAATCAACAATACACTTCTGACCCACTAATTATACCCCTCCTGTGCCTCTAAAGCACCACGGACTGCTAGAAACTTAAATAAAGAACAAGCAATTAACAAAAAGTAAACAATTAACTATTTCAGGACAGAAACAAGTGTCCTGAAAGAGCATGCGCCACACGCAATGCTCTCATATTTTTTTCTGGATTAAAGGAGGTGCTGGTCCATCAGTTGCTGGAAAACTTGTATAGCATATTCAAGGTTGCGACGATGAGACTTTGGAGAGCAGCCTACATCCTTAGCAATTAAGATTAGGAGTAAAGAAAATACTAGAGAAATAGCGTAATGTAATCATTTGAAATGGAATCAAATTACATAAAGAAACATTTAGAGAGGAAAAATTAAGATTGAGTTAAGAAACAACAGGAAAACAAATAAAAACTAGCACAAAATAATAGCTCTGTATATAAAAAACAGTTGTCAAAGGCCAATTCCTCATTAAGGGCATTTCAAGGAGGAAACAGTTTCTCCCCATCTACTCTGTTTATTCTTCTCAGAATCTTAAATAAGAACAGAAAAATCTAGAAATATTCAGCAGGTCAAGAAACATATGAAATAGATGGTCTCAGATCTCTTTCCACAAATATGCAGGAAGCCGTCTCACCTGATGAATGTTTCCAGCATCCTTTGTTTTTATTTCTGGTCTTTTTGATTTGTTGCTTAGAACCATGTATATCTTGATGAGATCTCTGTCTTTTCAACTCCTAAGGTGTTTGGCCAACATTTCAGAATCTGAAAACCTTGCTCATGCGTGGAAGCAATCTTGTAAATGAATGCCACACGAAGTTGAAGGCCAGTATATCTTTTCTCACACACACCAAAACTTTATACAATACTACGTGCAGACAAATTTAATAAGACTTCCTTATTTTTGCACCTCAATTTTTTTGTAATAAAAAACCAGTACACCTCTATATATTTATGATATACTTCCTGAATAAGTGATACTCCCTATCCTCCAAAATTCTTTATTTCAGACTCTGAAAATGAATAGCTGCTGAAAATCAGTAACTGTGCAGAGCAATTGGATAAACCTAGCCAGTCATTAGATGTAGCTTGTGGGTGCTTCGTTCAACAACACAAATACAACATTATCTTGAAGCATAAAATTAAATCCGGATTTTGGGAGCGTTATGGCACAGCTGCATAAATCACCCTGCAACTTGAGATTATGTGTGTCATCGTTCCTCCTTGAAAAAAATGGATCCTTTTAGAGAGAGTACAGAGGAGATTTACTAGAATGTTGCCTGGGTTTCAGCAACTAAGTTACAGAGAAAGGTTGAACAAGTTGGGGCTTTATTCTTTGGAGCGCAGAAGGTTAAGGGGGGACTTGATAGAGGTCTTTAAAATGATGAGAGGGATAGACAGAGTTGACGTGGAAAAGCTTTTCCCACTGAGAGTAGGGAAGATTCAAACAAGGGGACATGACTTGAGAATTAAGGGACAGAAGTTTAGGGGTAACATGAGGGGGAACTTCTTTACTCAGAGAGTGGTGGCTGTGTGGAATGAGCTTCCAGTGAAGGTGGTGGAGGCAGGTTCGTTTTTATCATTTAAAAATAAATTGGATAGTTATATGGACGGGAAAGGTATGGAGGGTTATGGTCTGAACGCAGGTGTATGGGACTAGGGGAGAATACGTGTTCGGCACGGACTAGAAGGGTCGAGATGGCCTATTTCCGTGCTGTAATTGTTATATGGTTATATGGTTTGTTCTTAAAATACAAGATAATATCTTGATGTTATTGTTGCAGCAAAATATGGACCAATTGTTTAATCCGGGCAACATAATATCAGATGAACATTTCAGCTGAGGTGCTTCAACTTACCTTCACCTACAATACTAAGGACTTCAAATTTATTCATCACATCACCAATGTCAAGAATCTTCATGAAGACAAATTTCTCTGAAAAATGTGATCCCAAATCACATCATAGTTACGAAAATTAACTTTGCAGGCAGGTTTTGTAACATGTTCATAATGGCAGAAGTTCCAACAAACCAACTTCATAACCTTCATACTTGTCCAAATCTAGTCACAATGCTGTCCATCTGAAAAATAAATAACGTGTAATTATTAATTTGGAAATTCTTACTGGGACACAAAATTTTATTATAACGAAAAAGGTTTTTTATCTCTGCTACTCTCCGCTTAAGGCAAGATAATATTTCAAATCATATTGAAACATTGTGAGCTGCCAACAAAATGGAAAATAATATCATTTCATTTGACATCTACATCAAAGTGCTGAGATTACCTGAAATTCTTACATTTTTGACTGAAGATGTGTTCCCGATGCGTAATTAACTGTTATTCTATTGTACGGAATGGAGAAGAGTGAAAATGAATAAATGATACTTTGTCACATGTGACAAGTCACAGAGAGATTCCTTGTTTTGCATACCCAAGGTATGCAAAAAGTTGCCAAAGGGTGCCGCAAAGTTACAAGGTATTCAATTTTAACACAAAGTATTCAATTTGTGGTCCCCCTTAGTTCTTGGCTGTTCCACATGCCAGGTCTCCTTTGTTCTCCTACTCGGCGGATCCCCCACGCCAGGTCGTTTGTTCTGCCTCTCGGCAGTCCCCCCCTCGCTGAGTCCCCCTTTATTCTCGACCACCGGCACCCACGTGGCCCGTCTGACCTCCGGCACCCACCGACAACCCATTCTCGACCACCTTTGCCCGCCCTTGACGTCATCCTCGACAGCCGGTGCCATCCTCGCCATCCCTCACTCGACTTCGACTGGCCTGACCGCGACCGCCGGGGAAGAGTATTTCCAATATCCATCACACAAAATAACCTCCAAAGTACACCAATTTCCAATTGTTTAAGTACAGTATTAAAGCATGATTCACCAGGTTTTGAGTGCAATGGAGGGAAACCCCCAACAGTTTTACCTTAAATTTATAATGTCATTTAAATCTGAATTACTGCCAAACAATATAATGTCTTCCCATTGGGATCTGCCGATTTATGGATTTCAAGTGATATTATGGACCAAAAAAAATTCTGCAGATAGCATGACATCTTACAAAATCTCCAATGACAAAAGCAACAAAATGTAATCCATTTGGTAAGCCATAAAAATATTTAACATATAGCTGATGATAACCCAATGCTTTTACTTGCCCTTTTACTACAGATCTTTTCTTGATAAAGTTTGGGAAACTGTCAGTAATATCCAGCACAGGAATTCTAACAGAAATCAAAAATGGGGAAACGACAGTGCCAATCAAGAACCACTATTTTAGAAATGAGTGTAGATTTTTCCATTTCATAGGATATATTCATTACAATTATATCACTCCCCAGGATAGAAAGAAAAAACAAGCATTAGTTAGGTTTTCTCTAACATGTTCTTTGAGCTTGGAAGTTTGGCTGTTCAATTTTTCTGTGTCATCTAGATTATATGTGTTCCACATTTATGTTTCCCAAAATATTATATTGGGTGCACCACAGCTATTGTAAAAAGCCTCATTAAATAGTTCATGCCTGCCTGCAGCGTAACATCCGGTCAGCCTGGCTTACATAAAATATTGCGGCAATCTGTGAAGAATATTAATAGTTTGCTTTTTTTCACTGCTATTATATCCATCTACTGTCCTTTATAATTATGCTGTAGAACATTTCTAAATAGATGCTTGTGATACCACGGCTGTTATTGTTTCGTGGTTTTGCATGCACAGTTTGGGTACCTGCAAGTAATATTCTCAAAAGACTGATGGAAATTAACTGGAGGCATATTACGGAACAACATGGCCTCCATTTCTACAGCTCCTTTTTGCAAATAAAATATTCTTAATACACATCATCTATGGCACAACCAACAATCAATTTATGTTACAAGGAAATATTCATGAAACAACATTTCTAAATACATTAAAACTCTCTCTGAACACAGAGCATGGAAATTTACTACAAGATTTTGGATACGGAAGACATTTTTAAACTTTGGAAGGTAGACAAAAATGCTGGAGAAACTCAGCGAGTGAGGCCGCATCTACGGAGCGAAGGAAATAGGCAACGTTTCGGGTCGAGACCCTTCTTCAGACTGATGTGAGAGTGGGGAGGCGGGAAGAAGGAAGGAAGAGGCAGAGACAGTGGGCTGAGGGAGAGCTGAGAAGAGGAGGAGAAAGCAGGGACGGCATGAAATTAGAGAAGTCAATGTTCATACCGCTGGGATGCAAACTGCCCAAGCGAAATATGAGGTGCTGCTCCTCCAATTTACGGTGGTCCTCACTCTGACCATGGAGGAGGCCCAGGACAGAAAGGTCGGATTCGGAATGGGAGGGGGAGTTGAAGTGCTGAGCCACCGGGAGATCAGGTAGGTTAATGCGAACCGAGTGGAGGTGTTGGGCGAAGCGATCGGCAAGCCTACGCTTGGTCTCACCGATGCAGAGCAGCTGACATCTAGAGCAGCGGATGCAATATATGAGGGTGGAGGAGGTGCAGGTGAACCTCTGCCACACCTGGAAAGACTACTTGGGTCCTTGAATGGAGTCAAGGGGGAAGGTAAAGTGATAAGTGTAGCATTTCCTGCGGTTGCAAGGGAAAGTGCCAGGAGAGGGGGTGGTTTGGGTGGGAAGGGACGAATTGCACGGAGTTACAGAGGGAGCGGTCTCTGCGGAAAGCAGACAGGGAAGGAGATGGGAAAATGTGGCCAGTGGTGGGATCCCTTTGGAGGTGGCAAAAATGACGGAGGATTATTTGTTGTATGTGACGGCTGATAGGGTGGAAGGTGAAGACAAGGGGGACTCTGACCTTGTACGAGTGGGGGGGGGGGGGGGGGGGGGGGGGGGGGGGGGGGGGGAGAGTGAGAGCAATGTTACGGGGTATAGAAGAGACCCTGGTGAGAGCCTCATCTATAGCCCTGTTTCCTGAAGTATGAGGACATCTCCGATGCCCTGGTGTGGAACACCTCATCCTGGGTGCAGATGCGACGTAGATGGAGGAATTAGGAGTAGGGGATGGAGTCCTTACAGGAAGCAAGGTGGGAAGAAATGTAGTCCAGATAGCCATGGGAGTCAGTGGATGTCAGTCAGTAGTCTATCACCTGCGATGGAGATAGTGAGGTCTAAAAATGGTAGGGAAATGTCGGAAATGGTCCAGGTGTATTTGAGTGCTGGATGGAAGTTATGGCGAAATGGATGAAGTCAGTCAGTTGTGTGCGGGTGCAGAAGGTAGCACCAATGCAGTCGTTGATGTAGCGGAGGTAGAGTTCGGGGATAGGGCCCCGGTACGCCTCGAACAAAGATTGTTCGACGCACCCTACAAAGAGGAAAGCATAGCTAGGGCCCATGCGCGTGCCCATAGCTATGCCTTATATTTGGAGGAAATGGGAGGAGTCAAACGAATAGTTATTAAGGGTAAGGACCAGCCACCTAGGAGGAGAGTATCAGTAGACGGGGATTGGTTGGTTCTGTGGTCGAGGAAGAAACGGAGGGCTTTTAGACCCTCCTGGTGGGGGATGGAGGTGTAGAGTGACTGAACATCCATGGTGAAGATGAGGGAATGGGGGCCTGGAAAACGGAAGTCCTGGAGTAGACGAAAAGCATGTGAGGTGTTTTGAACATAGCTAGGGAGGGATTTAACCAGGGACGATAGGATGGAGTCGAGGTATGTGGAAATAAGTTCGGTAGGACACGAACAGATAGATTTTAAACTTTGGGATTGCTTTCCAAAGCCTATGAATTGTGTTAGTTACCTTGGCATTTTATCAAATTTTGTGCATCTGGTATAATTCTGTTTTTCAGCCAAGAAATGTTAGTACATAAGTAGTCTCACAATTTTTACAGCTGCTTGCACAAAAGTGGCCCAATCTATGTTGACAAATTCTCTGCAGCCTCCCCTTTATTCGAGCAGGGCGGCAGTCAGCACGACCCATCAATTCCAACCCATTTAACAATGTATTATAATATTGCCACAAACAATTCATAGAAAATCCAAAATTATAGCTGAAAGGTTTGGCTTCTATTGCTACTTAAAAATCTTTTAAAAATTGGCGAGCAAAAGTTCAACGTGCTTCACACCAGCACATGTTGTGTAATTTGAAGGTAAATTTAAGTACCGTATTTCCCGGCAATTATTTTTTACCCAAAAATAAGGCACAAAAATTTACCTGCGTCTTCGAGGCCGAAGGTTAGGTTCTTAGCCAAGACAGATGGACTTGGCTATCCCTGAGTACAGCAACATCAAGAACGATGTTGCTGTACTGAGGGATAGCCACGTCTATCCCTCATTGCTGGCAGCTGATGGGAAGCGGCTGTAAAGTGGGAAGCAGCTATAAAACTACAGCGCCGCTGGGGGGAGGGGAGTTCCTTGGGGGGAGTCTGGCCCGGGTCAGCACGGGCAGGAGCATTGAGAAGGAGGGGGTCGGGGATCATGCCAGCAACTAACTCACCCCTGTCGCAGCGTTCCAGGCGCAGAGCCACTGCATTGTGTCCGGGGAGGGAAGTAGCTCAGGTGGCTGTGAGCGGCCGCCAGGACCGGACAGCGGAACCATTTCTCCACCTGCCATCACCCTCCACCCCCCACCCATTCAGTAATTCAGAATGGAGGAGATCTGGAAGCCTTGGGCAAATTGAATTGTCACTTTCTTTATTTTTATTTTTTATTTTTTATTTTTATTTCTTATTTTTTTGAGCATGTGAAATTCAATGTGAAATTCAGCATTTTTTGAAAATATAGCAACTCAAAATGGGGGTTTGTCTTCGACGCAAGTGCATGTTCACTGCCGGGATATACGGTATTCTTTTTTAAATTTAAAAACATGTATTATATACAAGCTTTGCAATTTCATGTCATGATTAAACTTTTGTTGTATGCAAACACATACATTTCTTTTTATCATAATCATCATTTATTAGCCAAGTATGTTTTGCAACATACGAGGAATTTGATTTGCCATAGTCGTACCAAAAAAGCAACAAGACACACAACTACATAATAATTTGACATAAACATCCACCACAGCAGCTCCTCCACATTTCCCCACTGTGATGGAAGGCAATAAAGTCCTATCTTCTTTCCTCCTTTTCCCCCGCAGTCGGGGGAGTCGAACCATCCGCAATCGGAGTGATCGAAGCTCCCGCAGCTGACGATAGAAGGTCCCGCGATCGGGGTGGTCGAAACACCTGCAGCTCGAGCTCCCGAGGTCGATCCCTGATAAAGGGACGGACTGCCAGCTCCACGCTGTTAAGTCCGCAGGCTCCCGCGGTTGGAGCTCCCAAAATCGATCCCCAGCAAGAGGCCGCCAGCTCCTCGATATTAGGGCGCAGAGCAGACAGAGATACCACTCGGAAAAAGTTGCATCTCCGTCAAGGAAAGAGATAAAAAAGTTTCCCCCACCCCCCCCTACCCCCACATAATACAAAACGAAAGGTACACTAAACCATACATTTTACAACAACTAAAAACAAAGGAAAAAGACGAGACAGACCGTTGGCGAGGCAGCCATCGCTTGGCACCACCTGAAGACATCAATTTATTTAGGCCAAAAGACAAATTTGGAACTACTTATTTTCCCTGACTCATACAGTGGTCTGAAAGACAACATTATTCAACAAAACAAAAATGAAGCATCGGACTTTATGTCCTGGATGCAATTAAGTGAATTACTTATGGCCATGCATTTATATTAAGATCTCAATCATCAAATCTTTAACATCTAAATGCAAATATTTTGAGCAACATTCTGAACAGAAAAAAAATCATCCTAACTGTACTCAAAATGTACTATTCCAAAGTATTTTCATTCGACTTTTGTTTCAGATTGTAGCAACATCATTTAAAATAATTTATAAATGGGAGCATCACAAACCGGGACATTTACTTTCCATCTCAAACTGCCTTTGGGAAGGTGCTGGTGCAGCCCTTAGGGTGAAGGCACTCTTCCAGCAATGTTGCATAGGAAGTTCCTGGAATTGGATCCAACAATAGTAAAGGACAATATATTTTTAAGGCAGGATGATGAACATTTCAAACACAATGTTTGGGTGGCCCCATCTATACATAACTGAAACTCAGATTTTCCGGTTTGGCGGTCATTCTATTTGCGCAAAAACAGTTTGCGATAGCGCTACGATTTTTTGCCAGTTCACTCACCGTTCTATGCTGCGATTGCACCCAGTTTCGTTCCGATCGGTTGAATCGGATTAATCTCTTCCCCTGTCACTCCCTGGGACAGTCCGCTCCTTGAGGCCCAGGAGCGGTTGGAGCGGCTGGTGCAGCATTGCCCACTCTGCAACGTTCCATCACACTTCAAAATAAGTGGTCTGGAGGAAGCTGCTGATTGGTGTAAGCGGACTAGAGGAAGCAGCTGATTGGGAGTAACCCCAGGTTTATATTTCTGCTTTCTGTTCATACTTTTTAGTTAAGGGTTCAGTGAGTTAAAGGTACAGTGAGTTAAGGGTACAGTGACTTAAGGGTAGAGTGACTTAAGGGTACAGTGAGTTAAGGGTACAGTGAGTTAAGGGTACAGTGAGTTAAGGGTACAGTGCTTTTTAGTAAAGGTATAGTTTAAAAGATTAAGATTTTTATAGTGGGAGTGAATTGATTTAATTTGGGGGTAAGCCATGTCAGTTGAGATCGGCCCCGTGGATTGCTCATCCTGCAACACGTGGGAGATCAGGGATATTGTCGGTGTCCCTGGTGACTATGTGTGCAGGAAGTGTGTCCAGCTGCAGCTCCTGGCAGGCCGCATTGAACGGTTGGAGCTGCGGTTGGATTCAAACTGGAGCATCCACGATGCTGAGAAAGTCGTGAATAACGCATACAGTGAGTTGGCCACACCGCAGGTAAAAGTTAAGCGGACAGAAAGGGAACAGGTGGCCACTAGCCAGCGTAGCAGTAGGCAGGTAGTGCAGGAGTCCCCTGCGGTCATCTCCCTCCTAAACAGATATACCATTTTGGATACTGTTGGGGGAGATGGCTCATCAGGGGAAGGCAGCAGCAGCCAAGTTCATAGCACCGTGGGTGGCTCTGCGGCACAGGAGAGGAGGAAAAAGAGTGGAAGGGCTATAGTAATAGGGGATTCAATTGTAAGGGGAATAGATAGTCGTTTCTGCGGCCGCAAACGAGACGCCAGGATGGTATGTTGCCTCCCTGGTGCAAGGGTCAGGGATGTCTCTGAGCGGCTGCAGAACATTCTGGAGGGGGAGGGTGAACAGACAGATGGCGTGGTGCACATTGGCATCAACGCTATAGGTAAAAACGGGATGAGGTCCTACAGGGTGAATTTAGGGAGCTAGGAGATAAACTTAAAAGTAGGACCTCAAAGGTAATAATCCTTGAATTACTACCAGTGCCACGTGCTAGTCAGAGTAGAAATAGGAAGATATTTCAGATGAATACGTGGCTTGAAAAGTGGTGCAAGGGGGAGGGATTCAAATTTCTAGGGCATTGGAACCAGTTCTGGGGGAGGTGGGACCAGTACAAACAGGACGGTCTGCACCTGGGCTGGAATGGAACCAATGTCCTTGGGGGAGTGTTTGCTAGTGCTGTTGGGGAGGATTTAAACTAATGTGGCAGGGGGATGGAAGCATGAGCAGAGAGACAGAGGGGTAGAAATGAGGATAGAAGCAATAGGTAGAAAGGTGAAAGGTAAAAGTGGCAGGCAGACAAATCCAGGGTGAAAATCAAAAAGGGCCACTTTTCAACATAATTGTATAAGGTGTAAGAGTGTTGTAAAAACAAGCCTGAAGGCTTTGTGTCTCAATGCAAGGAGCATTCGTAATAAGGTGGATGAGTTGAACGTGCAGATAGTTATTAATGAATACGATATATTTGGGATCACGGAGACGTGGCTCCAGGGTGACCAAGGCTGGGAGTTGAACATCCAGGGATATTCAATATTCAGAAGGGATAGACAGAAAGGAAAAGGAGGTGGAGTAACTTTGCTGGTCAGAGAGGAGATTAATGTGTGGATGATCTTTTCGAGGTCATCAAACTGGAGGAATTGTTTTATTTTAGCTATTGTCCGAAGCTGGAAGAAGCTAGCTTTTATCACGGCATTGACTTGTTTGTCAAATTTCAATGCTGAATCAAATATCACGCCAAGGTTTTTGATGTGAAGTTTGAGTAATGGGGTAAGGCTTCCAAGGCCGCCTGCTATCATTTTGATTGAGTCCGAGGGGCCGAGAAGGATGACCTCAGACTTACTCTCGTTTAGTTGGAGGAAGTTCTGGGCCATCCAACACTTTATATCCTCGAGACAGTGCATAAGGTTAAGTAGATTTAATCGTTTTTGGGCTTCAGGGGGAGATAAAGTTGTGTATCGGCTGCATAGCAATGGAAGAAAAGGCCATGCCTTTGAATGACTTGGCCTAAGGGGAGCATATACAGGGAGAAGAGAATGGTGCCAAGGATGGAACCTTGTGGAACCACGCAGCAGAGGCTAGCTGGGGAGGAGAAAGAGTTTCATATGTTAATAGAGAAACTCCTACCTTTGAGGCAGGAGATGAACCAGCTCAGGGCAGTGCCATCAATACCAACCCCGTACCGGAGACGGTCAATTAGGATGGTGTGGTCGACAGTATCAAATGCTGCGCTGAAGCCGAGAAGGAGCAGGATTGCACAGTCGCCGGTGTCAACGGTGGTAGACTCTGTGGTAGGTCATTATGTACCTTCAACAAAGCAGACTCTGTGCTGTGGTGGGACCCTGAAACCTGATTGGAAAACCTCAGAGAACTTACTGGCAGTCGAGGAGTTTATGTAGCGGGAGTAGCGAGCAGGGAGATGGGATTTCTGGAGAGGAATTTTTGAATTTTTTTCTAAAATACTTATAATAGAATAGGACCCCGACACTAAACTGATCACTTGAGGTATGTCAGAAGCCTGTTCTGAGCTATCATTATTTCAAAGACCTTTCCTTAATTATGGCCTGATAACGGCAAAAAAACGAATACTTAAATTTTGGAAACACACATCAGTCCCTACTGTTAAGATGTAGATTACAAACATGTCCGAGACACTACATCTGGAAAATCTGGACTACATCTGGACTTGTCTTGGCAGAAAAAACAGATCAATTTTTCAAGACATGGACACCCTTCACCGAGTTCTTACAGGGATAGTATGGCATAACACAACTTTGGATTTAAATCCAACTATGGGTTGGGTGAGGTGGGTGGGGCGGACGAGAGGCAGGTATATCACCACTTTTTTCTTTCTTTTTCTTTTTTTTTCCTTCTTTTTTTTCTCCCTTTCTTTTATCGACTCTTTGGCTACTACTTTGGTAGTCTAGCGGTCCTATCTTTGCACCTCTCACTTTTTGTCTCTCTTGTTCTTTCTCTTTTCTTTTCCTTTATTTCCAAGTTAAAAAGTTAAAATTGAAGTTGTACATTAACTGTATAATTTTATATGCTGACTGTTTTATTCTTGTACAATTGCTTCTAATAAAAAAAAAAATTAAAAAAGAGAAGTTTTTGGAAATGATTCTTACTTGTACTTGAACAATAATGGGTTAATGATGTATAAATCATCATGGATCAAGTCATACAAATTTGATTTAAAGCTTTTTAGAGGAGCTGCCAGAGGTGATTAATAAGGGTTGGGCAGAGTATGTGGTCGGCATGAATTTCAGTTAAACATTTTAAAATCCCTCATGGTAAGCTAATCCGGAAGATTAAAATGTACGAGATCCATGGTGAATTTGTCATTTAGATTCAGAACTGACTTACTCATAGAAGACAGAGGGTCCTGGTGGAATGGTGTTATGCCGGCAAGAGGTCTGTGACCAACGGAGTTCCATTGTGATCTGTGCTGGGACCTCTGTTGTTTGTGAGATATTTACCTGCCTTGGATGTAATTGTAAATGTTAGTAAGCTCGGAGATGACACCAAAAGTTACAAGAGCTGCTGATAGTGAGGAAAGTTGTAAAATAGAGATGTTTTCTATAATGCTATAATTGGAGCAAGTGCGAGAATTTTCAGTTTGGGAGCATGCGAGGAGAAAGTATACAGTTAATGGCATGATTTATTTATATAGGGATCTTGGTGTCTAAGTCCATAGCTCTCTGAAAGTGGCAAACCCTAGTAGATGGACTGGTAAAGAAGGTATATGGCATGCTTGCCTTCTTTGGTCAGGATGTTGAGAGCAAGAATCAGGAAGTGATGTTGCAAATTTATAGGAATTGTGTGAGGCAGCATTTGGAATATTTTATGCAGTTTTAGATGTTTCATTACAAGATGTGGAAGCTTTGGACCAGGTGCAAAGAGGTTTACCGGAATGCTGAGTAGATTAGAGGGCATTGTCCACAAGGAGAGGTTGGACAAAGTTGGCCGGTTTTCTCTGGAGTGTCAGAGGCAGAGGGGAGGCCTGATAGAAGTGTATACAATGATGAGTGGCATAGTTAAGATATAGTAGCAATGTTACAAAATTTTGAGATTTAAAAAATCAAGTCTGCAATTTATCCCATCAGATAAAGCATAACAATAAGTTTAATTTGACACCAAATTCACTTTCATATCTCAAGTATTAAAAAAGTTATGACCATTTTCATACTCGGAAATTAGCATCTTGTTCCCTATTGATTTTCAATGGACATTACAAAAAAGCTGTGATCTTGGATAGTCAAACAGGCCATTTCTTAAGGAAAGATTAACATTTTTAAATAGCCTAAGTGTCCAAAGATTATTCACAAATAATTCACAATATAACATGATTTTTATATCTAATTTACATTAATTTATAGGCCAAATGGAAGGAATTTAGTGTTCAATTGCTGTAAATAAATGCCCATTTAAATCGGCTTTCTAGTGGGTTCATGTGGAACGCGCCAGTTTAGAACGTTGACATAGCGCTGGATTAGTGCCCTCAAGTGCCGAGAAAAATACTGCGGGATATAAAAAGCCCAAAATGAGCTATTCGTTATAGATAATTTGATATATAGGGTTATATATATGCCCCATTTAATGTAAAAATAAGGTACATACCTTTAATTGTTTGCTCTATAAAACCCTGGGGCTGCGAGAGGTTGCGAGATGAAACAGTAATTTTAAATCTATTAGAACTATATTATCGAGGCCTATAAAACTAATAATACCTTTTGCGACCGGGTCTTGCAGCGATTTTTCGTTAATGATTTACTAGGCTGAACATGTGCGATTAGTACAGCCTAGTAAAAATCGCGTTTTAAACCCGCCCCCTCCAAACAGCGCCAAAATCGCGGGCCTGGCTGAGGGCAGATTCCCAATGGCGATTCAGGTAGGTTTTGTAACATATCTAGATATAGAGTCAGAACCATTTTTCCAGGGAATAAGTACCTATGGCATAGGTTAAGCTGAGAAAAGCAAAATTTAAAGGAAGTGTGTGTCTGTGGTTTATTTTTCACACAGTTTTGGGTACCTGGAATTTGCTGCCAGGACCAGTGGTGGAGGCAGATATGATAGCGTTATTTAAAAGGTTTTTATATAGGCATATGGATATGCAGGTAATGGAGGGATATGGATCACGTGCAGGCAGAGGTGATTATGTTAACTAGCATCATGTTCGGCACGTACATTGTGGGCTGAAAGGCCTTTTTCTGTGCTGTGCTGTGCTGTTCTATCTATCTGTCCAAAGTGATCCCTAACCCAGGACCTCTCAAATTGGCAAAAAAATACAAAATCTACTGCACTTCGCAGTTCACCATTTGTTCCTGGTTTCATTTACTAAAAGTACAATTTTTAAGTAAATATTATGGAACTGAAAATAAAAAGCTTTCATGGATCAATAATTGCAAAAATGATAAACAACAATGGCATGCCTAGAAGCCATTAGAATCAGCAATTTGGCATTTTTCTTGATTCTAATGAAGAGCTGCACTGATTTGGCTGAAAGAATAAACACTTCATATGGTATGTAGGTCAATCTAGTTAGAAACATGGAGCAATTCAAGTCCCTCCAAAGAAATATTAAGTGGTCAAGCACGAGCAGAAGGGGCATGCAAGAACCCAATTGACCCATCCATACTCCTCATCAAATGACCTCACCCATCCTGAGTCAAGGGCTGTTTATTCTTCAACAGATTTGTCAGTGATCTCAGAACTGACAGAGCGCTCGTGAAAACAAGTTGGCATCAAGCCTGACTGACTGCTTAAGAGAAATCTTTCTAATACACATCAGAACATTAACTATGGTTTCTGCATTTTAACTTTATTTCTAGTTTATCAGTATAAAATCAACTTCAGCTGTACAATAAAGTAACTTGTGGGCCATTGTCAGGTGTAGGGCAATTCACATTTGCACCCATCCAGACGAATGAAACATACTAATTCAATGTTAGAGATAACTTGTTTGTTGTCAAAAATCAGGAATATCTTTCACTATTAAAATAACAACACAAACCTGTAAAAAAAACTAACATTTCTTACCTTGCATGTCCAAATCTCCAATATAAATTTACTCTAGCTAATTTAAACTCGTCCGCCTCATACTTAAAGTGCATTTCAGCTTTTTTCCCATTTTATGATTAAAAATTAGAGCATTTAAAAAATATTTAATTGAAACTATTAATTTAAAAATGCTATTTAGCATGATTAAGTTTGGGGTCCCAACAGGGCTTAAACAAACTCACACTAACCAATACATTTTTTTAGTCATTGAAAATACAACATCAACATTTCACCATTTTTATTATTTACTAGACCAGGTGTGGACCCGTTGGTCCCGTCTCCCAAGGCAATATTCCACCACTGACCCATAGCCCCCAACTGCGCAGGCGCGGCTGAGGGGTTCCCGTTGTGACGCCAGAGATGTCCGTTGTGACGCGAGTCACGGCAACCCTCCCCCAACTGTGCCTTGCCATCCCTCTTCCTACCCCTATCCTCCTCCATTCCCCCTCATCCCCAGCATTCCTTCCTCCTCTTCACCCTCCCTCTTCTTTCCCCTCCACTCCCTCAACTCTCCCTCCCTCTCCCCTACCCTCAATCACCCCTTCCCTCCCTCCATAATCCCTCTCCCCTCCGTACCCTTCTCCTCTCCCTCTATCTCCCTGCTCATTGCAGTCTGAAAAGCATTCGTAGTCAGTAATGTCCTTGCTCCCAATGAAGAATTACATTCATTTTGGTGAAAGAATACACTTCATATAGTAGGTATGTTGCAAAGCCTACCTGAAGCGACGCTGAAAATCTGTCGCTGCGGGTGTGCGCGATTTTGGCACCGTTTAGAGGGGGGCGGGTTTAAAACGCGATTTTCTCTAGGCTGTTCAAATCGAAGATGTTCAGCCTAGTTAATTATTAACGAGAAATCGCTGGAAGACCCCGTCGCAAAAGCTATTATTAGTTTTAAAGGCCTCGTATAATAGTTATAGTAGTTTAAAAATCAATCTCTAAACCCGCGACCACCGGCAGCTATCAGGGTCGCATAGAGCAAATAACAGAAGGTAGGCTGCTTATTTTTACATTAAAAAGGGCTTCTTAAGATCCCTTTATACAAAGTTTAACATTGCGAGTAGCTCATTTTGGCCCCATTATATCCCGCAGTATTTTTCTGGGCATTTGAGGGCACAAATCTAGCTCAATGTGAACGTTCTAAACCAGCACGTTCACAGGATCCCACTAGAAAGCTGATTTACAGCAATTGAACACTAAATTCCTTCCATTTGGTCTATAAATTAATGCAAATGAGATTTAAAAATCATGTTTTATTGTGAATTATTTATGAATATTATTTGGACACTTGGGCTATTTAAAAATGTTAATCATTTATTAAGAAATGGATAGATGTTTAGATCTAGTAATTGAAGTTTGAAATTAGCTACACTTGGGTAACTAACTAATTATATGCTTTAATTTCAGGTCATCCAAGTAAGATTGTTTTATATTTGTTTCAGAATGGTTCAATCTACGATAACTGAAAATTTCATTCAGTTCTCTTAATTTTTAAGAAGGTTATGGGCTTTTGACTGCACACGATCACAGCTTTTTTGTTATGTCCATAGAAAATCAATAGGGAACAAGATGCTAATTTCCGAGTATGAAAATGGCCTAACTTTTTTAATATTTGAGATATGAAAGTGAATTAGGTGTCAAATTTAACTTCTTTTTATGCTTTATCTGATGGGATAAATTACCGACTTGATTTTTTAAATCTCAAAATTTTGTAACATTGCTACATATAGTAACTAGGTCAATCTCCTTATAAAGCAGCTTAAGTAAATAAATCAAAATACTTTTACAAGGGAATGTATTTAGGCTCACCTAACTGAGAGAAATAACCTTTGGTACCCGATTCTATTTTTAAATTGCAATAACTCAAAATATCATTTATGTCAATAGACTCCTTATTCTTTTTTAACATTATATAATGTTACGTGTCGTGACGCGTAAATGATGTTGCATGACGCGCAAATGACGCCCAAGTGGGACAGGCCCTCAAGTCACTTAGACACATATTGTAACAGACAAACTTTATAGTTTCCTCTACATTGTTTCTTTCAAAACATGAAATTTAAGTATTGTCTTAATAAGATATTGTTTTTAAAGGCTGGTGCACAAAAAATATGAATTGGGAAAATTAACATCAGTTCTCTGATTTAGGTATAGTGGGTTGTAATGTTCTCTGGAGGATGTTAGTGGTAGCATTACATTTCAATCACATGACAATTTTATATTTTCCTCAAGAAATACTTCTTTTTAAAAACACTTTAAATCTTAAGATATTCTGAAATAAACAATCCGCAAATTGTCTAAAGTTTTTCTCTCAGATGAACAGATTTTGTTGTTGTGCAAGGACAGCAATAATAATAATAATAATAACTTTATTTGTTAAGCACCTTAAAAAACAACCAAAGCTGACCAAAGTGCTGTACAGAAAAAAGAAAACAAGCAAGACATCATAAAACAGGCAGAACAACAGAACATACAACTAACACGAGGCGCATAAATTACATACAAAAATCCAAACAATAAATTAAAAAACATAAAACACAAGTACAAACAACGCAGCAAAACCAAGCAAATAAAGTTAATAAACAATTCGACACCTCACTGGTCTACAAAGGCCATGGAGAATAGATATGTCTTCAGGAGTGATTTAAAAACAGCTAGAGAAGGGGCCTGTTTAACGTGCAGAGGCAATTCATTCCACAATCTCGGAGCCGACACAGCAAGGGAAATGGAACAATGCTGAGCAAATGCAGGCAACATATCAGAGAGGATCTTTGAGCCAAATGAATGAACAGGCAACAATGGCCTAGTTTATTTTTATATGCAGCTGGTGACCTTAGTTAACAAAATATTTGACAATGAACTTCCTTCTTCATCTATGATGGGTCTGATTACTAATATCTATAAGGAAATGGATACATATTTCCATTCTAGTCACATCGCCAGAAAGGGTGCAACGGTCTGAAAGAAATGATGCAGAAACTTACCAGAATGGTTGCAGGGGTGAGAGATTTTAGCTACAATGGTACTGCGGAGAAACTGGGGTTGTTCTCCTTGGAGAGATGCGGCAGCAAGGGACACAGAGGTGACAGGCAAGCTGATTCAGTGCGATGCTTGCAGTATGTGGGAGGTCAAGGACACCGCTGGTGCCTCTGGCTGCTACAAGTGTGAGAAATGCATCCAGGTACAGCTCCTGAAGGACCATGTTGGGGAACTGGAGAAGCAAGTGGATGACCTCAGGTTCGTCCGAGAGGCTGAGTCGTTCCTCGACGGGTACTACAGCAAGATTGTTACACCGAAGGTACTGGAAGAGGGAAGGTGGGTGACAGTGAGAAACGGAAGTAAACATGGAATGCACAGGTGACCGGGTGGTGTACTTCTTGTAAACAGGTTCACCCGCTTAAAAGCTGTTGGGACAGAAGACGTTAATGCACTGAGCGGCGCACTGGCTTGCGATGCAAAAAGTGCTGTTGAGCCAAAACCAAGGAGGCCGACGTCAGGCAACGCAGTGGTGGTTGGAGACTCCATTGTGAGAGGTACGGACAGGGGTTTCTGCGGCAACAGACGAGATTCGAGGATGGTGTACTACCTCCCGGGTTCCAGGATCCAGGATGTCACGGACAGAGTGCGGAAAATCCTCAAGGGCGAAGGTGAACAGCCGGAAGTTGTAGTGCATGTTGGCACAACGATGTCGGAAAGAAGGGGATGAATATTCTGAAGCGTGACTTTAGAGAGCTCGGAAAAGTGCTGAAAAGCAGGACCTCTGGGGTGGTTATCTCCGGTTTGCTTCCAGTTCCTCGTGCTGGCAAGAGCAGGAACAGGGAGATACAGGACCTGAATGTGCGGCTGGGGAACTGGTGCAGGGGGCAGCGATTTAGATTCTTAAACCACTGGGATCTGTTTTGGAGTAAGGGGGAAACTGTACAAAAGGGATGGATTGCACCTTAACAGGTGGGGGACCAGCATTCTGGCAGGCAGGTTTGCCACTGCAACACAGATGGTTTTAAAAATAAATAGCAGGGGGGGGGGGGGGGGGGGGGGGTGGGTCAAATGGGATAGTCAAGGACAGAGTTAAAGAGAAAGGGAGTAAAGGGATAGTTAATGACCCCAGAATTAACGGAAAAGAAAGCTCACATAGGGATAGGAGAGTTTGGCCAAGTGTAGTAGGGATTGATGTGAATGGTGAGATGCGTAAGGAATTAAAAGTACTATATTTGAATGCGCATAGTATAAGAAGTAAAGTAGATGAGCTTGAGGCTCAGATCGAGGTTGGTAGATACGAAATTGTGGGGATTACCGAGACGTGGCTGCAGGAGGATCGGATCTGGGAATTTAATATTCAGGGATATACATCCTATAGAAAAGACAGACTGGTGGGCAGAGGAGGGGGGAGGGGGGGTAGCTCTGTTGGTGAGGAATGGAATTCAGTCCCTTGCAAGGGAAGACATAGGCACTGATGAGGTAGAGTCACTGTGGATTGAGTTGAGGAATTGCAAAGGCAAGAAGACACTGATTGGTGTTATCTACAGACCCCCAAATAGTGGCCCGGATGTAAGGTGTAAGTTGCAGCAGGAGTTAAAACTGGCATGGAACAAAAGTAATGCCACTGTGGTGATGGGGTTTTCAATATGCAGGTAGACTGGGAAAATCAGGTTGGTTCAGGACCTCAAGAAAGAGAGTTTGTAGAGTGCCTCCGAGATGGATTCTAAAAGCAGCTTGTAATGGAGCCGACCAGAGAAAAGGCAATTCTGGATTTAGTGTTGTCCAATGAACCAAATTTGATAAGAGAACTCGAGGTAAAGGAACCGCTTGGAGGTACTGATCATAATATGATTAGTTTTATTCTGCAATTTGAGAAGGAGAAAGTTAAATCGGAAGTGGCAGTGATGCAGTTGAACAAAGGGTATTATGAAGGCATGAGAGAGGAGCTGGCCAAGGTAGACTGGAAAGGGATATTAGCACGAATGACAGTGGAACAGCAATGGCAGGAATTTCTGGGCATAATCCGGAAGACACAGGATAATTTCATTCCAAAATGGAAGAAAGATTCTAAGGGGAGTAGGAGGCAACCGTGGCTGAGAAGAGAAGTTAGGGATAGAATAAAACGAAAAGAAAAGATGTAAAACACAGCCAAGAGTAGCCGGAAGCCAGAGGATTGGGAAACTTTCATAGGACACCAGAAGGAAATAAAACG
This sequence comes from Leucoraja erinaceus, assembly GCF_028641065.1. Taxonomy (NCBI): domain Eukaryota; kingdom Metazoa; phylum Chordata; class Chondrichthyes; order Rajiformes; family Rajidae; genus Leucoraja; species Leucoraja erinaceus. The sequence continues at coordinate 36,419,460 of NC_073389.1, forward strand.
GGCAATACAGGCAGAAAAGATGAAGTACAAAGGGAAGCTGACCAGGAATATAAAGAAGAACAGTAAAAGCTTTTTTAGATATGTTAAGGGAAAAAGATTAGCAAAGTCAAATGTGGGTCCCTTGAAGGCAGACACGGGTGAAATTATTATGGGCAACAAGGAAATGGCAGAAGAGTTGAACAGGTACTTCGGATCTGTCTTCACTAAGGAAGACACAAACAATCTCCCAGAAGTACTGGAGGACAGAGGATCTAAGGGGGTCGAGGAACTGAAAGAAATTTCCATTAGGCGAGAAATAGTATTGGGTAGGCTACTGGAACTGAAGGATGATAAATCCCCGGGGCATGATGGACTGCATCTCAGGGTCCTCAGGGAGGTGGCTCTAGAAATAGTGGACACATTGGTGATCATTTTACAATGTTCAATAGATTCAGAATCAGTTCCTGTGGATTGGAAGATAGCTAATGTTATCCCACTTTTCAAGAAAGGCGCGAGAGCGAAAACGGGGAATTACAGAACAGTTAGCCTGACTTTGGTGATGGGAAAGATGCTGGAGTCAATTATTAAAGAGGTAATAATGGGGCATTTGGATAGCAGTAAAAGGATAAGCCAAGTCAGCATGGATTTATGAAAGGAAAATCATGCTTGACTAATCTTCTGGAATTTTCTGAGGATGTGACAAGTAAAATGGATGAAGAGGAGCCAATGGATGTAGTATAGACTTTCAGAAAGCCTTTGATAAGGTCCCGCACGAGAGACTGGTGACTAAAATTAGAGCACATGATATTGGGGGTAGGGTGTTGACGTTTAGAAAATTGGTTGGCAGACAGGAAGCAAAGAGTAGGAGCGAACGTGTCCTTTTCAGAATGGCAGACAGTGGCGAGTGGAGTGCCGCAAAGCTCGGTGTTGGGGCATCAACTGTTTACCATATATATTAATGATTCGGAAGAGGGAATTAGGAGCAACACTAGCAAGTTTGCGGATGACACAAAGCTGGGTGGCAGTGTGAACTGTGAAGAGGATGCTAGGAGGTTGCAGGGTGACCTGGACAGGTTGAGTGAGTGGGCAGATGCATAGTAGATGCAGTATAATATAGATACGTGAAGTTATCCACTTTGGTGGCAAAAGCAAGGGGGCAGATTATTATCTCAATGGGGTTAGGTTAGGTAAGGGGGAGGTACAGCGAGACCTGGGTGTCCTTGTGCACTGGTCACTGAAATGTTGGCGTGCAGGTACAGCAGGCGAAGAAAGCTAATGGAATGTTGGCCTTCATAACAAGAGGATTTCAGTATAGGAGAAGAGAGGTTCTTCTGCAGTTGTATAGGGCTCTAGTAAGACCACATCTGGAGTATTGTGTACAGTTTTGGTCTCCTAATTTGAGGAAGGACATCCTTGTGATTGAGGCAGTGCAGCGTAGGTTTGCGAGATTGATCAATGGGGTGGCGGGACTGTCATATGAGGACAGATTGAAAAGACTAGGCTTGTATTCACTTGAGTTTAGAAGGATGAAGGGAAGTCTTATAGAAACATATAAAATTATAAAAGGACCGAACAAGCTAGATGCAGGAAAAATGTTCCCAATGTTGGGCGAGTCCAGAACCAGGGCCCACAGACTTAGAATAAAGGGGATGCCATTTAAGACTGGGTGAGAAAAAACTTTTTCACCCAGAGAGTTGTGAATTTGTGGAATTCCCTGCCACAAAGGGCAGTGGAGGCCAAATCACTGGATGAATTTAAGACTGAGTTAGATAGAGCTCTAGGGGCTAGTGGAATCAAGGGATATGGGGAGAAGGCAGGCACGGGTTATTGATTGGGGACGATCAGCCATGATCACAATGAATGGTGGTGCTGGCTCGAAGGGTCGAATGGCCTCCTCCTGCACCTATTTTCTATGTTTCTATTGGGAAGAACATGTTTTTATGCAGAGGATGATCAGGGATCAAGCACAGGAGATCAAGAGTTACAAAAGAACATTAGTTAGACAGTTTTTGAAAATATACTTACAGGTCGACTGGAATAGAGCAGGTAAATGGGATTAACTGGATATATTGGCAGATTCTTAATATGTAATAATTTAATGTTCTAATAAACAGAACCAGCATAATCTACAATTAAACCATGTGGCAAAGTGTTGGAGTAACTCAGTGGCCAGGCAGCATCTGTGGAGCAAATGGATAGACCCTGGACATTTTTCATGTCCAATCCTTCTTCAGATTGATTGTAGATTATGAGTGGGGAAAGGTGGAAAAGAGGCAGCTTTCTCCCCCCATTACAATCAATCTGAAAATGAATCCCACCCCGAAAAGTTACCTATCCATTGCCTCCACAGTTGCTGCCAGATCTGCTGAATTCCTCCAGCACTTAGTTTTACTCAAGAATCCAGCATCTACAATTCCTTGTGACTCTAAAATATAATTAAATGCAGTCACCAAGCTCAAAAACTGTAAATCCAATATTATATCAATCTACCGGATATTGTTTAGATGCATTTTTTTCTTATAAAAATGTTATTGGAGGGGGGTCAATCTTACATGACTGTGATTGAAGGACACATTCGCTCTTCTCTGTACATTTTGAGTTAGTTCACCTTACCATCACTCTCCAATCCTCTTTGTTGTTATCTTATTGTCCAGTCACAAGCAAGATGAACGTTTGACAGCACTGGGCCTGCACTTGCTGGAGTTTAGAAGAATCAGGGGGGACCTCATTGAAATGTACAGAATAGTGAAAGGCTTGGATAGTTAATGTTGTGATGATGTTTCCACTAGTGGGAAAGTCTAGGACTAGAGGTCACAGTCTCAGAATTAAAGGACATTCCTTTAGGAAGGAAATGAGGAGGAATTTCTTTAGTCAGATGGAATCTGTGGAATTTGCCACGGAAGGCTGTGGAGGTCAAGTCAATGGATATTTTTAAATCAATGATAGATTCTTGATTAGTATGGGTGTCAGGGGTTATGAGGAGAAGGCAGGAGGGAGAGAGATACATCAGCCATGATTGAATGGCGGCGTACATTTGATGGGTTGAATGGCCTAATTCTGTTCTATCACTTATAACATATCAGCCTTTGTCAGAGAATGCCTGCAATGGTTTCTCCTCCTTTCAACCCCTTCTTGGGAATATCATAATTTAAGCATTGCCCCACAACCAAGAAATAAATGTTTGATCACTCGAATTTCTTAATCGTTTCTGCCTGCACAACATCCAACGACAATGTTGGGATCCACTATACATTGACAACTGTGCCTCATTTCAAATTTTACAAATCGCACAGAACAATCAAGCTGCACAGGATATTTTAAGGAATCCCAATGAAGACAAAAAATGAATATAAATTAAAAAAATCTGACAATTTTTGTTCCAAAGATTTGAACAATAAATGAAAGCACTGGTATCAAAAATGCAGCACATATTTTGACAAAGTTTCACAAGTCAAATGCAACTGTTTCTAGGCAACTACAGTACCATGCTCTGCACCTTCTCCCTTGCTATTGAGGGAGTGCAGAGTAGGTTCACCAGGTAAATTCCCGGGATGGCGGGACTGTCATATGTTAATCGAATGGAGCAGCTGGGCTTGTATACTCTGGAATTTAGAAAAATGAGAGGGGATCTTATTGAAACATATAAGATTATTAAGGGTTTGGACACACTGGAGGCAGGAAACATGTTCCCGGTGTTGGGGGAGTCCAGTATCAGGGGCCAGTTTAAGAATAAGGGGTAAGCCATTTAGAACGAAGATGAGGAAACACTTTTTCACACAGAGAGTTGCGAGTCTGTGGAATTCTCTACTTCAGAAGGCGGTGGAGGCTGGTTTTCTGGATGCTTTCAAGAGAGAGTTAGATGGAGCTCTTAAGGATAGCGGACTCAGGAGATATGGGAAGAAGGCAGGAACGGGGTACTGATTGTGGATAATCAGCAATGATCACATTGAATGGCGGTGCTGGCTCGAAGGGCCGAATGGCCTACTCCTGCACCTATTGTCTATCCCTGGCCCGAACCCAATCTACAACCATCAATTTGGTTGATTTAGATATTGGGTTCAAAACATATTAGTCATGATTAGGTGTGACAACATATTTGAATTACTGTGTCCCTTGCCAGCCAAAATTAGATCATTTCATCATAACCTCAGTATTTTACAACCACCTTCAATTAAAATATACACATCTGTAATATTTTCAATTCAAAAGTACACTGGAAGTTATCAATATAAAACAAATACATACACAACTGTATGTGAAATGCTTGCAGATATTTCAGCAATTTTCTTAAGGAGCATCATATATTCTGAGTTACAAATTGTATCATTTGGTGGAGGGTAGAAATATTACAAAACATGATGAAAACTATTAATTTCAACCTTTTAACATTTTGAAAAATATTCAATTTTATTTTGAAACAAAAGAACTGAACCTGGTTGTACATATTTCTATCATATTAATCATAAGCATGGCTTCACTAGTCACCACCTCCAATATCATGTTCAACTGTTCTCATTTGTCAAAACTTACCACCACATGAAGTCATAATTGTGCAGCTGTAAGAATCACTGGATAGGTTAGCTATTTTGTTTCAAACAACTGTGCAAATTCAACATTCTACATGTTAATTATCTCTTGAGACGTCTACTACCCATCCACCTCTCCAGCTTCTGTTTCAATGAGTGGGTTTATGCAGCTACTTAATTCAATTTAAATTAACATAACATATTCAGAAAAAAATGCATGTTAACTGTTCCCTACTTCCCCAAATCAAGTACCCTACCAAATCAAGAAACCCGAGGGGGCGCTGTCCTGTGCGCAGCTGCCCTGCCAGCAGTTGTCTGTCTTTTCACCGTTTTATTTTTAGTTCGTTAAAGTGTTTTATTTGGAGGTCTAGACTTTTTTGTGTGGGGGGTGGGAAGGAGGGGGAAACTGCCTTTCAGGGTCCCTACCTGGTCGGAGAGGCAGCTTTTCTCCGGGCTGCAGCTTCGACCCGTCCTCGCGGCCTACCAGCGGGCCTGGAGCGGCGTTTCCTGTCGCGGACCGCCAGAACCTCGGCTTCGGCAGTGGCATTGCGCTGGAGCGCTATCGTGGAGCGGGCGATGCCTTGCCTGGGTCGCCGCGCTGGAGCTCCAGTGAGCTGAGACTGCCGGGAACAACATCGCAGAGCTGCGGGTCTGTGGAGCGGCCAGCTGCGGGCGGCGGCGCCGAACTTTACACCGGGAGCCTGGGATCTCGCGACGGCCTTGTCGGCTTCGGAAGCCGCGGCCTCCAGTACGGAGGCGGCCGTTCCAGGGTTCCCATGCCGCTGTGAGGACTCTCCCGACGCCGGAGCACCACCACCCGGCGAGAACGGCCAGGAACATCGGGCTTCCGTAGAGGCAACTGTGGAGGCCTCAATAGGCCCGAATATGGGTGAACTGGGGTTGGGGCCTGGACTTTGTGCCTTCCCTCATGGTGGGAGCCATTGTGGGGGGATGTTCTTTGTGTTTAAGACTCTCATTGGTGTTATGTCTGTATTCTTTTGTGTACTGCAAAATGGCAAAAAGCATTTCACTTCATTACACCTCGGTGTATGTGAATGTGACTAATAAATACCTTTGAATACTTTGAATACCTTGAATACCTTAAAATCACACAGGTTCCCAAGTCAGTCTCTCCAAATAAATATAAAGTTTTATTCCAAACAAAGAGAACTGAATCTTCTATGCCTCTGTCAAAAATCACTTTCAATGGTCATCAATCAAATGTGAATTTTTGTTCTTCTCTGCAGAAATGCACTCTAACCTGCTGTCTAAATCCAGGTGTTCTGTTTATAGCAGGCACACGCCGTCAGGATTGGCAAGGTAGGCACTGCCTACCCCGACTAAAATTATAACATGGTAATTACTAAATATAAATAGTCAAGGCATGGGAGAATTATGCCTATCTAAGAGATCGAGCTCTAAGGTAGGCATAATTCTCCGTGCCTCTCATCCACGGCGCTTGTAACCCTTGACGGTCTGTGCAGCCCACGTGCCGTCAGCGCTGCTGGAAGCCGTCAATTTCAAGCAGGCTGAAGGCAGCTGAAATTCTGCCTTTACAGCACTGCGCAGGCGCAGTACTAGTTTCTTGGCCTGGATTTCAAATATAGATTGGCATTATTTTAAGTGTATCTTAGGAAACAGAAAGAGAAGAATGGAGCTTGTATACCAATGATGTGGTAAGCACATTTCTTGGTGATGTTTTTAAATACCGTATTTCCCGGGGTGTGGGGATGGGGGGAGCTCCTTTCACAGCGTTTGGGGAGTCTGGCCCTGGGTAAAGTTGCGGGGAGGGTAGGAGCGTTGTGAAGGAAGGGATCTGGATCATACCAATAACCCACTTGCGACGCTCCTTGCACGGAGCCACCGCATTGTGGCCCGGGGGGGGAGAAGTAGCTCAGGTGGCTGCGAGCGGCTGCCGAGCCGGGAAGCGGAAACGGCCGCCACCTCAGCGCCTTCTGCCGGTCCCCGCTCACCTCTGGCAGCTCTCCGTCTAAAAACCTCTCTCCTGCCGCTGTGGGAATTTAAGGATTTGCAGGAAGCGGCAGACACGAGCGAGCGGCAGGTGAGAGGTGTTCAGACGGAGAGCACTGCCAGAGGTGAGCAGGCTGGCAGAAGACGTTGAAGTGGCGGCCAGTTCTGCTGTCGGGTCCCAGTGGCCGCTCGCAGCCACCCGAGCAGCTTCTATCCCCGGCCGGAGAGCTGCGGCAGCCGTGAGTAAGTAAGTTACTGGCTTATCTCCGACCCCCTCCTTCTCAACACTCCTGCCCTCCCCACTTTACCCCTGGCACAGACTCTCCACACGCTGTGAAAGGAACTGTTCCCCCAATTGGTCCCTTGAACAAGTGTTGTCATTCAATTAGATGACAACTGATTCAACTTGTCCCTGTGCTCCCGTTTTTCCCACCATCTCTCCACCTGCCATCACCCTTCACCCACCCACCTCCCATTCAGTAATTCAGAATAATAGAGACTAGGAAGCTTCGGGAAAATTGAATTGTTACTGTTTTTATTTTTATTTTTTATTTTTACGGAAAGAACAATCTGCGCATGTGCAGTTTAATTTTTTTTAAGCCGACTGACTGCCTACCCTGAGTAATTACTCACGGCACGTGCCTGGTTTGTAGGTCAAAGACTCTGCAGGCCACGCTAATAGCAGAAAAAATATAGAAACAGAAGTAGGACACTTGTGTGACTGGGATGGCGCACTGACTAGTTTAACAGCATCATATAAAATAGGACACCGCAGTGGATCACTAAATATGAAATTTCAGTTCATCCGAATACAAAATAAGACCCAAAGAAGGGATAAAAACGACATATGCTTCAAACACGTTATTTTTGCAGGTTACAACAATTTTGCATTCCCATTTTATTACTAATTTTCACTTAAAATTGGCAGGGATCATTTGCTATATTTAGTCACATATTCAAGTAACAATTAACATCCAAACTAAAATTATCAAAATATACATCAATGAGTTAATGCCTTCATGACAAATCAATGGGGTCCCTAACTAGAAAAAAGGTAAACAGCTTTTCAACTAACACAAATTAAATGCACAATTTAATGGATTAAGATGTGTGATTTCAGGGTAGTTTTGGAAACTAGGCCAAATTACCAAATTACCACTAAAACAATTTATACAAATATAAGATTCTTAATAAACCAAAATTGGAAATATTTAAAGGGCAAATTCCCAAATGCTTAAATGCAGAATAATTTAAAAAATAGATGCATTTTTCAAACACGCGTCAACAGGTGAAAGGTTAAAAGTCACAATACGATTGCCTATGGCATATTGCTATTGTAAATGAATCGAGAGATATCATTACAAATCTGCGAGTGGGGGAAAATACAATTCACTGCGATTACCCGGCCGCAGCCAGGGCAGCACCTCAGTTCGCATCTTGCAACTGCAGCCGTTGTGCTGAGCGAAAATCAATCCCGGACTCTTGCGCGATCTGCAGCCACCGAAGTCAACAGGTGAGCCGAGGGCGCGAGGTTGCACGTTGCCCCCGCAAGAAGGGGGCGCGAGTCTGAGGTTCGGACTGGTGGCTGCGCCGGTTCCCTTCCCTTCGCTCCGGGGAAAGCGCGAGACGTCGCCGCGGCGGTTGGACCTCGCGATGCGAAGTCAGGGCATGAATCTGCTCGCGCGCAGAGCCCGAGTGACGGCGCGGGACCTGGCAACACTCGCGCATCGAGCGAGAGAGCGAGCGACCAACTCGCTCCCAACTTGGCTCCCAGCTCACGCCCTCGCCCCTTCTCCCTCTCCTTCTTACCCGCAATGTGAGGCGCTCAGCTCCGCAGCAGCCACCTCTCTACCAAACCGCCATGTTCCAATGCGTAACCGCAACGTCAGGACCAAAGACCATCGCGTGCATGGATGACTCACAGCGCTGGGCGGCTCTCGGAAGATACCCACATGTTGCACGGCGCTGAAACAGGACGGTGATCCACCCTCGAGAGAAAGAGCGAGAGAGAGCGGGATGGAAATTCACCGTTCATACGGAGACCGGGTGGTCATCCACCATTGGAGGTAGCGATCCATCGAGAGCGGGGCGGTGACCCACTGTCGACACTGAGAGTAGGTGTGTGATCCATCATCAATGCTGGTGGTCATCCATCGTTTGCGCTGAGACTGGGTAACGAACGATACACTGTCCACGACCAGGGCAGTGATCTACTATTGGCACTGAAAACGGAGAATGAATGAATGAACAAGTTTATTGACCAAGTATGTACACATACAAGGATTTTGCCTTGGTGCTCCGCTCGCAAGTAACACAACATATAGTAAACAATTAAGAATAAAACATTATAGTTTAAACATGTGAATGAAATAAAATACCAGAGCAAAAGGAGGCTACAGACTTTTGGTTTATTGAGTAGAGCTACTGCTCGTGGATAAAAGCTGTTTTTACGTCTGGCTGTGGCGGCTTTGACAGTCCGGAGTCGCCTTCCAGTGAGAAGTGCTTCAAAGAGTTTGTGGCCAGGGTGAGAGGGGTCAGAGATGATCTTACCCGCTCGCTTGCTGGTCCTTGCAGTGTACAGTTCGCCCACTATTGGCACCAAGAGCGAGATGGTGATCCATCACAAGCACCGAGAGCTTGACAGTGATCCTCCAGTGGTGCAAACATTGGGATAGCAATCCGCTGTCGGCGCTGGGGCGAAGTGGTGATTCACTATTTGTGCCAATAGTGAGGTGGCGATCTAGTGTCAGCATCCAGAGTGGGGCGGTGATCCACTGTCAGCAATGAGACCGTGTTGTTCGCCTGTCAGCATGGACTGTGATCCGCCCTTGGTACTGAGAGTGGGTTGTGATCCACTATTGGCACCAACACCGAGGTGGTGACTACCATTGTCACCAAGAGTGGGTGGTGTTCCACTGTTGGAATTCGATTGAGTAATGATCCACTGTCAGCAAAGGTGCTGATTTGTCATCGGCATCAACAGCTTTAGGCAGTGATCCACCACTGGCACCAAGAGTAAGATGGTAATCTACTGCCAGCACCGAGGTTAGGATGCTGATCCACTATTGGTGCTGGGAGTGGCGGCGGCGATTCACTATTGGCATCAAGTACGGGGTGATATTTCACAGCAGCTAGAGAGAGGCAATGATTCACCGGCGGTGCCAACATTCATATGGCGATCACTGTTGATGACAAGAATGCGAACTCTGTCAGCTCCGAGTGTGGGGTCAGCAATCTACCATTGGTGCCGAGATTGAATACTGATCCACTGGTGGCCTCAAAACAGGACAGCGATCCAGTGCTCGTACGAAAACAAAGGCATTGGCCTTTCTCATCTTTTGCCAAGGCATTTACTATGCCATCTTCTCAGCCTCTCCTATTTCCTTAATGAGCAATGTAGTGCTTAAGGTTTTATGTTTTGATTAATATTTTGAAATTGACTTGGCTTTTAATGATTTGCCTATTTGCTATCCAAAATCTCCCAGTTTCTTGCCATTTAAGAAAAACACTAATACAACATTTTTGTAACCAAACAATTTAACTGCAATTTACTAATTCATTTAATCTGTTCCTGTCTACTTTCAACTTGATATTATTAAACTTCCTATTTGATTAAGTACTTTCAACAAATTTGAATATATGGTTATATTGTTCATCCCAGTCAATAATAAATCTGGAGAAAAATGATGGCCAGGCCATATCACCCACAACGTGCAGATAAACACATCAGTACTGAGGTACAGTAATAGCTTAGTTCTGACCATCAATAATGATTGTAAAGAAAGCAAAAAAACTGCAACTTAAAGCATGATTCTTGGACATACTAAATGTAATGTCAACAAATATGCCATAGAACCATTATTTTTTTTCCATTCTGCTGATAAATTGACTATAGTCTGTCATAACCCCCAGGCAAGGGTGTTTTAATTGGCAGATGGGTGGAGAAAGTGCAAAAGGCAACAATGAAATGGAGACAGAAGGGTGTCAGTTAAGCAGGAAGAGGAGTGAAATGTAAAGCCAGAGGGTGGGATAAAGGGGGGAGGGAAAGGAGGGGAACAGAGGAAAATTAGGGATTTAAGAATGGGAGATGAGTGATGAGAAAGGAGCAGGGTGACTAGGGGTGGGTGGGAGAAATGGTTGTGCACTGGGGTTGGGGATTGCATAGGGAAGATAGAGTCATTTAGGAGATATTGAAATTGGAGAATTCAATTATCCTACCATTGGGTTGTAAGTTACTAAAGCAGAATATAAAGTGTGGTTCCTCCAGTTTGTGTGTGGCCTCATTCTGGCAATAGAGGAGGCCAAAGACAGAATGGTTGGTGGGGAAGGGTGTTAAACTGAGTTATTTTGTCAATCTAAATTCAAGAAAACTTGATTCAAACACTTGCTGCTGTTGAGATTGATTCTTTATTCAGCGCTGAGACTAGTCTCTGAACCTTCCAACACAGAGCTGAAAGCTCCGGGGCAGGTCCAAAGAATTAGTGACTCTGGTACAAACTAGTAACCAATCATCTGAGTCCTTCTGGTGATTTACAACAGCAGTCACATGATCACCCCTTCTCTGGCCACATTTTACAACCTTCATTTGCCTGTGGTTTAACTTTGTTTAGAATTATTTTATTTCAACAAAGCAAAACCCCAGAAGGCTCAATTATTAATGACCACTCCTCAAAATATAAGATATACATATAATACAATGATCACACAAGTCATACAAACAAAACACATTTTCCATACCAAGAAGAAAGATATTTCTATGAATCTAAACAAGTTAATGTTTACAATCCTACTTAGACACATACATTTCATAAATAGTTTCACTGCAATTTTACACAGTTTAAAATACTATTACCTATGCATTAAAAACATTAATTATATGAGTTCGTCGAATTACACAGCTTCTAAATTAAATTCAAAAGCCACACCCACCTCCCAACTCCAAGCATACATGGGTCGTAAATCTGTCAACTTAATTGATGATAAGTGTTTTATGCAGGGATACAGCTTCATTCTAACTTACAGCCTCCCCTTTTCCTGCTATCTCTGGGAGATGGATTTTCAATCTCATCTGCAAGGCCTTTTACAAATATTACAGAACAAGGGTAGATTTACAACTTCAGACCATTACCTCAAAAGTACAGCCGCTTATTCGACTTTCTATAAACAGAAGGAAGGTCACAAAACCATCAATCTGATTCTTTCCTCTCCAAGCATCCAATCCCTTATCTCAACCTCATTATAATTTAACATAGCCCAAGCTAAACTACAGAGTCTATTATCTCTCAGCCTTGAATTCTGCCTCGAATTCAGCATAAACAGCCATAACCCTTCATCTATATGTCACACTCAGAGCTCAGGAATGTGCCATAGAGAAAGAGAAGATGGCCTCTGGCCTAAGAAGAGGCCCTGTTCAGCAATCCATTCTTCAACACTAAATTATATCAAATACAATTTCCTCCAGCGTTATAATTGCCTCAAAGCAATAACCAAAGATACGCAGGTTCATATTAGCACTTCTGGTTTTGATTCATTTGTTCCCTGTATGTGTTTCTTTGTACTTTATTTCTTTAAGAGATAAGTGTTTCTGAAAACCTTAAGCTTTTCTCTGGCAAATTACCTAGCTTATATAAAAGTCACTATCCAAGCAGTTCTATTATATAATATTTCCTCAAGGGGTCAAAATCGTCAGTACTCAGGAGATCTAGTAGCCCTTGGTGGTCAGAGCGCAAGTGCATGGCGAAACGATCGCCCAATCTACACTTGGTCTCACGGATGTAAAGCAGGCTACACCAGGAGCACTGAATGCAGTAGATAATATTTGAAGAGGTGCATGTCACTGGAAAGGCTGCTGGAGTCTCTGGATAGTGGTGACGAAGCAGGTGAAGTGACAGGTGTCACATCACCTGCGGTTGCAGGGGAAAGCACCTAGGAAGTGGGCAGATTGGGTGGGAAGGGATCCATGCACCAAGGAGTTGCTGAAGGAGTGATCTCTGCAGAATGGGGTGGGGATGAGAAGATGGTGGTGCAATCAAGTTGAAGGCGACAGAAATATCAGCAAATTATGTTTTGGATCTGTAAGCTGGAGGGGTGAAATGTAAGGAGCAGGGAGCTCTCTCTTTTCATTTGGGGAAGAGGGTGCAAGAGCAGAACTGCAGGATACAAATGCTATAAAAATGTTCAACAGAGTATATCTGAGCAAAGGGATATGCAGTTCAATAGTAACAAAATATTGTATTTTTATCAATTTATACAAAGTACTGGTTACTGTCACAGATTACTGCCATGGTATGGTTACAGTGTTGTCTTTTGTGTTCACCGTATAGATGTCATTTACGTCTTCAGATACATACAGTGTACTGTATGTTCATTATGATGATGCAAGAGCTGGGAAGCTCTGGATATGCAGAGAGATTTGAAGACTGAAGATATTGGGAGCATTTTCATTTAAATAGTGATATACAGTGGGGATTTAATAAAACTATTATGAAATCTTGAAGAGTTTTAAGATTGCATAGGGAAGGCTATTTTCTCTGGTTGGAGTTTAGATAATTAAAATAGTGATTACCAATAGCTTGTCCAACCAAGGCTGTTTTACCACGGTGAATGATTGTGGCAGTTATCAATGTATATTTTAAAAGAATAATAGATGTATTTGAGAGGACAATACAAAAGCAAGAGAAGAAGGACAAGATCATTTTTTGATTGCTCTTGCAAAGTTTTAGCAAGGATGTAATCAGTCTTCTATGTTCTAAACTTCTGTGGTTCCAGAGGTGATACATTTAATATTATCTTATATCTGACTAAACACTTTTTGAACTCCCACTCTTCACACATTGCAGTTTTATAAACTATATTCACAGATTTCATTACACTTCTCCAGACTAGTTTTTTTTTCAACCTTTTTATTTGGGTGTCAATAGCAGAATTATTTTTTACACTCATCTCACTTTTCTCCATCTCTTTGATACCTGACTAATCAAACAATTTATTATAAAGATTTACTTCAGGTGTCAATTGCCTTAAATAGACAAATACCAATTTATAATGACTACTTTTTATTTTTATGATAAAAGCCTGAATTGTTTGTGAGCTGTAGAACACTCAAGGAATTGCAGATGTCAGTTCATAAAAAAAGACAAAAGGATGTCACTTTTATAATTTCACATGCAATTTTTGTTGAAATTTAAAATCATTAAAGTGAAAAGAGTAAGCAGCTTACAAGCAAAAAAGACACAATGTGCTGGTGTAACTCAACGGTTCAGGCAGAATCTCCGGATAGTTGACGTTTGAGATCGGGACCCTTCTTCTGACATGTGTTTCAGGTCAGGACCCTTCTTCAGACTGATGAAGGGTCCTGACCCGAAATGTCACTTATCCATGTTCTCCAGAGATGCTGCCTGACCCACTGAGTTACTCAGCACATAGCATCTTTTTTGCTTGTAATCTGGTTACTCTTTTCACTTTAATGAATCCAATTTTACTTGCAGATGGTCCATATCCTATTCCCTGCCAGTTCACGTGTCAGCTTACTTGCTTTTAAATGTTACTATCGTACATCTAAAACCACCTCCCCTGTCAGTGCATTCCAGGCATCTACTACTTCTTGTGTAAAATCAAAAATTGTATCACAAATCTCCTTTACACCCTCTCCCTCCTTAAATCAATGCCTTGTAATATTTTATATTTCCATGCTGCAAAAAAGACTCTAACTATTCCCTATCTATGCCTCTCATAATTTTATATACAACTACCAGGTTGTCCCCTTACCCTCAATCCAAATTTATCTAACCTCTCTTAATCGCAAATGGACTCCGATTCAGGAAATAATCTGGTGAAGCTTTACTACACCCTCTTCAAAGCCTGCACATCCTTCCTAAAGTGTGTGAACTGGAACTATTCACATAATCCAAATATGGCATAAACCAAAGTTTTATACAATTGCTATGTGACTTTTATACTCAGTACCCTGATCGGTGAAGACAAGCATGCCATACATCTTCCTTTCTACTTATGTTACCAAGATCCCTTAACGTACAATAATGCTGCCGAATTTAAAGTAATGCCTCCCGGCATGCCGCAGAGAAGCTGAGGCTGGAGCCTCGTGGTTCGGAGCTTGCAGCCGATGGGGAGCCCGCGGCCAACAGGGTCATAGCCCATGGCTGATGGAGTCCACGGAGCCGGGGTAATTGGAACCTGCGGTGGCCCCGGCTCAACATAATCTGCGGGTCGGAGCCCGCTTCCAACATTAAGCTCGCAGACAAGCCGAGGCCGGAGTCTCGCGGGTCGGAATCCAGAGCTTGCGATTGGGGCCTAGGTTGACACTACGTAGCTGTCCAGAAAGGACCCGGCGGTGATAGTGGATAATTCCATGCGGTGGTCAATGATGGCGCCGACGGACGGACGAGGATGGACCATGTGGAAGTAAAGACGCTGTTTCCGGGGGAAGGAACAAAGGAGGACCTGCATGGGGGGGGGACTGCCGTTAGGGAGGGGGAAGAACAATGGAGGATCCAGCTTAGGGGGACCACCGTGAGGGAGGGGGAAGAGCAATGGGAACCCAGCGTGGGGGAACCACTGTGAAGGGGGGTTAGAACATTGAACAATGGAGGACCCGGTGTGGGGGTACTTTGTAACTTTGTAGGCGCCCTCTATTTGGCAACTATTTGCATACCTTAGGTATGCAAACAAATAATTTCACTGTGACTTGTCACATGTGACAAAGCATTCAATCATTCATTCATTCAAATTTATGCCATTTATTGTGTACCCTTCGCTTGCATTTGACCTCCAAAATGTATCTCTTCATATAGCAATGTTACAAAATTTTGAGATTTAAAAAATCAAGTCTGCAATTTATCCCATCAGATAAAGCATAACAATAAGTTTAATTTGACACCTAATTCACTTTCATACCTCAAGTATTAAAAAAGTTATGACCATTTTCATACTCGGAAATTAGCATCTTGTTCCCTATTGATTTTCAATGGACATTACAAAAAAGCTGTGATCTTGGATTGTCAATAGCCCATTTCTTAAGGAAAGATTAACATTTTTAAATAGCCTAAGTGTCCAAAGATTATTCACAAATAATTCACAATATAACATGATTTTTATATCTAATTTACATTAATTTATAGGCCAAATGGAAGGAATTTAGTGTTCAATTGCTGTAAATAAATGCCCATTTAAATCGGTTTTCTAGTGGGTTTCTGTGAACGCGCAGGTTTAGAATGTTGACAGCGCGCTAGATTTGTGCCCTCAAATGCCGAGAAAAATACTGCGGGATATAAAAAGCCCAAAATGACCTATTCGTTATAGATAATTATAATTATAGGGTTATATACATGCCCCATTTAATGTAAAAATAAGGTACATACCTTTAATTGTTTGCTTTATAAAACCCTGGGGCTGCCAGAGCTTGCGAACTGAACGAGAGCTTTTAAATTTATTATATCTACTATTCGAGGCCTATAAAACTAATAATAGCTTTTGGGACCGGGTCTTGCAGCGATTCTCCGTTAATGATTTACTAGGCTGAACATCTGCGATTGGAACAGCCTAGTAAAAATCGGGTTTTAAACCCGCCCCCTCCAAACAGCTCCAAAATCACACACAAGGGGTGGGGCAGATGCTCAGCCACGATTCAGGTAGGTTTTGTAACATACCTACTTCATACTTATCTAGATCAAACTCCATCTACATTTTCCATTCCAATATTCAACTGATCTATATACTGCAGTATCCTTTGTAAACCTTCCTTGCTCTCAAACTTCCCAGTTTTCATGTCATCTGCAAACTTACTAATTGGACAGTCTATATTTTTGTCCAGATCATTAATTAATATTACAAACAACTGAGGTCACAACATTGATCCTCATAAAATACTGTAAATATGGAACGTAGAACAGTAGAGCACAGAAAAGGTTCCTTCGGCCCACAATGTTTATGCCGAACATGATGCCTAGCTGAACTGATCTCATCTGCCGCCACATAATCTATATACCTCTATTCACAGCATTTCTATGTGCCTATCTAAAAGCCTCTGACGCACCACTATTGTCTCTGCCTCCACTGCCACTCCTGGCAATGTGTTCCAGACCCCACCTATGTAAAAACACATCCCGCATATCTGCATTAAAATTTACCCCTCCCACCTTATAGTATGTCCTCCAGTGATGGGCATTTCATCCTGGGAAAAAGGTTCAGACTTTCTACCATATCTATACATCTCATCATTTTATATACTTATATCAAGTCTCCCCTCAATGTCCAACATACTAGAGAAATCAATCCAAATCAATCTCCCCTGTAGGTGAAACCCTCTAATCCAAGCTGCATTCCAGTAAACCTCTCTGCTCCCTCTTCAAAGCCTCCATATCTTTCCTTATAATGGGGCAAGCAGAACTGCATGCAATATTCCAAATGCTGCCGAACCAAAGTCCTGTAGAGCTGCATCATGACTTCCTGACTCTTATATTCCTTGAAAGTGGACACAGATGCAGGTAGATAGGTGGTCAAAACGGCTTTCACCCTTCATTGGTCAGAATATTGAGTATAGATGTTGGGAGCTCATGTTACAGTCGAATAAGGCATTGGTGAGGCTACATTTAGAGTATTGTGTTCAGTTTTGGTCGCCGTGTTAAAGGAAAGAAGTTGTCAAGCTGGAAAGGGTGCAGAGAAGATTTACAAGGATGTTGTCAGGGCTCGAGAGCCTGAGCTATAGGGAGAGGTTGAGAAGGCTAGGAGGATGAGGGGTGATCTGAAAGAGGTGTACAAAATCATGAGAGAAATAAATCGGGTAAATGCACAGAGTCTTTTGCCCAGAGTAGGGGAACCGAGAACCATCGGTGTCGGTGGGGGCGTTGCTTGCCGGCAGCCCTGTCAGCAGCGTGTTCGTTTTTTTAGTATGTTTTAATGTATGTTCTTAATGTTCCTCTGCGTGTTTTGTGTGGGGGTTGGTGTGGGGGGGTAAGGGGGAAACCACTTCAGTCGCCTCCTCCATGGAGAGGCGACTTTTTCCATGGTGCCTTCCCCCGTGGTCTAACATCGAGGATCGGGCGGCATTTCCTGGAGACGCGCCTGGGGCTTCAGCGGCGGGCACAGCGCGGACTCTCGGCGTGGAGTGGGCGAGCCCTCGCCGGAGGGGAGCGCTCTATTTCGCTGGCCCGCGGCAGCCTGAAGCCGCGGTCTGCAGAGCTCCGGCCGGCGCGGCGTCCACAGCATGGGATCCCTCGTGGGGGACGCGGGGGAAGAAGAGTTCCAACTGCTGGCCCACGGCCTACTTCTACCGCGGGCGTGGCAGGGACTTACTTACTATCAGGAGCGGGATCCCTCGCCAGGGATCCCTGGAGGGGAGCTTCAATTGCCGGCCCTGCAGTCTGCGGTGCTTCTGGCTGCGGCGTGAACTTTAAATCTCTGACCGCCGGCCTGCGGCCTACACCAACCTGAAGCCGCAGTCTCCGGTGGTGAGGCACCGATTCAGGACTTACCTGGACTTTACCTTGTCTGCACATCTGGATGCCTGCAGCAACGGCTGCGGAGGGTTGAGGTCCCGACCACGGGGGAAAATGGAGGAGGACTGGCCAATTTTTGTGCCTTCCACCACAGTGATGAATGCTGTGGTGGATGTTTGTGTTAAATTTTTTTGTGTGTTTTTGTGTGTTCTTTATCATTGTACCGCTGCTGGCAAATTCATTTCCCTTGCACTATATGTGCAATGTGATGAATAAAACTGATTGTATAAGACATAGATTTAAGGTGAGGGAGGAAATATTTAATAAGAAACTTAGGGGTAACCTTTTTACACAAAAGGTGGTAGGTGTATGGACCTAGCTGCCAGACGAGATATTCGAGGCAGGTACTATCACAACATTTAGACATGTAACATGGAATGACAACATCCACCTTCATCAATCTTCTTTGTCATATCCTCAATAAACTCAATCAAGCTAGTTGGACGTGACCTGCCATGTACAAAGCCATGCAGGCTGTCCCTGATTAGTCTAATCTCTTCCAAATGGGAGGAAATCCTATCTGGAAGTATTCTCTCTAATAGTTTCCCTACCCCTGACATGAGACTCACTGGCCTATAGACAATAGGTGCAGGAGTAGGCCATTTGGTCCTTTGAGCCAGCACTGCCAATTCACTGTGATCATGGCTGATCATCCACAATTAGTACCCCATATCCCTTCACTCCTCTATCTTTAAGAGATCTTACGGACCTGTCCCACTTGGCCATCATTTACACGACAGGCCGGTAGTGACTGATGCGCAACAGTCGCGCTCGTCATCATGCGTCCGCACAGCCGTCTGGAGTGCGTGACGTCATTTGAATACCCAGTTTATGATATTTATGGTGATTTTCTAAAATGTTCCCGTTTCTTGAGTGGTGCTAGCAATTGGAAAAACTGCAAATGTAATGCCCCTATTCAAAAAAAAAGGTGAATGAAAAGTAGCAAGCTGCAGATCAAATTAATCTGTGGATAGGAACTGCAGATGCTGGTTTAAATTGAAGATAGACACAAAATGCAGGAGTAACTCAGCGGGACCGGCAGCATCTCTGGAGAGAAGGAATGGATGATGTTTCAGTCTGAAGAAGAGTCTGGACCCGAAACATCACCCATTCGACCCGAAATGTCACCCTGTCCCACTTGGCCATCATTTACACGACAGGCTGGTGGCATGCGAAGATTTCGTGCAGCATGAAATCCCGGCGTGCTGCGTGATACCACACGCAACTCCACACTCCTCCACGCCACTCCATGCGCCCGTCCCGTGCTACCCACATGCTACCCACACGCTACCAGGTCGCGTAAATGGCACGCAAATGACGACCAAGTGGGACAGGCCCTTAACTCTCTCTTGAGAGCTCCCTGAGAATTGGCCTCCACTACCCTCTGAGGCAGAGAATTCCACAGATTCACAACTCTCTGTGTGAAAAAGTTTTTCCTCATCTCCATTCTAAATGGCTTACACCTTATTCTTAAACTGTGGCCCCTTGTTCTGGATTCCCCCAACATCAGGAACATGTTTCCTGCATCTAGCATGTCCAAACCCTTAATAATCTTATATGTTTCAATGATCCCCTCTCCTTCTAAATTCCAGAGTATACAAGCCCAGCTGCTCCAGTCTATCAACATATGACAGTCCCGCCATCCCGGGAATTAACCTTGTGAACCTACACTGCACTCCCTCAATAGCAAGAATGCCCTTCCTCAAATTTGGAGACCAAAAATGCACACAATTCTCCAGGTGTGGTCTCATAAGGGCCCTGTACAACTGCAGAAGGACCTCTTTGCTCCTATACTCCTCCTCGTGTTATGAAGGCCAACATGCCATTCACTTTCTTCACTGCATGCTGTATCTGCATGCTTACTTTCAGTGACTGATGAACAAGGACCTGCAGATCTTGCTGTACTTCCTCTTTTCCCAGCTTGACACCATTCAGATAATAATCTGCCTTCCTGTTTTTGCCACCCAGCTTTGTGTCATCTGCAAATTTGCTAATGTTACTTTTAATCCCTTAATCTAAATCATTAATGTATATTGTAAATAGCTGTGGTCCAAGCATCGAGCCTTGTGGTACTTCACCAATCACTGCCTGCCATTCTGAAAGGGACCCGTTTATCCCTACTCTTTGTTTCCTGTCTGCCAACCAATTTTCTATCCATGTCAGTAACCTACCCCCAATACCATGTGCTCTAATTTTGCTCACTAATCTCCTATGTGGGACCTTATCAAATGCTTTCTGAAAGTCCAGATACACTACATCCACTGGCTCTCCCTTGTCCATTTTCCTAGTTATATCCTCAAAGAATTCTAGAAGATTACTCAAGCATGATTTCCCCTTCGTAAATCCACGCTGACTTGGACCAATCCTGCTACAGCTATCCAAATGTGCCGCTATTTCATCGTTTATAATTGACTCCAGCATCTTTCCCACCACTGATGACAGGCTAACTGGTCTATAATTCCCTGTTTTCTCTCTCTCGCCTTTCTTAAAGAGTGGGATAACATTAGCTACCCTCTAATCCACAAGATTCCCTGGATTCTCTCTACTTCCTATCTTAAACAAGATTGGATGGCCAAACTTTCTTAAACAATGCTTGGATTTTGACAGAGATGAGTAAAATGTATTTAGAATAGAGAATAGGGGTATATGGATCAAATGGATATTTTTCATCTCATTGCCCAAGTTCTGCACTGGTTAAAGTTGTATCACTAGACTGATTCCTGGGATGTCAGGACTGTCTTATGAAGAAAGACTGGATAGACTTGGTTTATACTCTCTAGAATTTAGGAGATTGAGAGGGGATCTTATAGAAACTTACAAAATTCTTAAGGGGTTGGACAGGCTAGATGCAGGAAGATTGTTCCCGATGTTGGGGAAGTCCAGGACAAGGGGTCACAGCTTAAGGATAAGGGGGAAATCCTTTAAAACCGAGATGAGAAGAACTTTTTTCACACAGAGAGTGGTGAATCTCTGGAACTCTCTGCCATAGAGGGTAGTTGAGGCCAGTTCATTGGCTATATGTAAGAGGGAGTTAGATGTGGCCCTTGTGGCTAAGGGGATCAGAGGGTATGGAGAGAAGGCAGGTACGGGATACTGAGTTGGATGATCAGCCATGATCATATTGAATGGCGGTGCAGGCTCGAAGGGCCGAATGGCCTACTCCTGCACCTAATTTCTATGTTTCTATGTATCCTGCATTCCAGTCAAAATGTAGATACATTGTTTTATCGGTTACCACCACAGGTGAATTTCATGTAGATACCTGATGCTGATAATTTGCATGGGAAGAACTATGGTAATGTCATTTTTGACATACTATGGTCTAAAATGGCTTAAGAAGCTAAAGGTAGTACTTATTCCGACCTCTTTATAAACCATTGTGTTATGACAAAGTGTGGATTTATGTTCAAATTCTCTCATGAACCAGCCAATGTTCCTCACTTAAATACAATCCGCAAGAATTAGCATTATAGTATAGCAATGTTACAACATTTTGAGATTAAAAAAATCAAGTCTGCAATTTATCCCATCAGATAAAGCATAACACTAAGTTTAATTTGACACCTAATTCACTTTCATATCTCAAGTAATAAAAAGGTTATGGCCATTTTCATACTCGGAAATTAGCATCTTGTTCCCTATTGATTTTCTATGGACATAACAAAAAAGCTGTGATCGTGGACAGTCAAAAGCCCATAACCTTCTTAAAAATTAGGAGAACTGAATGAAATTTTCAGTTATCATAGATTGAAGCATTCTGAAACAAATATAAAATAATCTTACTTGGATGACCTGAAATTAAAGCATATAATTAGTTAGTTACCCAATTGTAGCTAATTTCAAACTTCAACTACCGAACTAAACATCTATCCATTTCTTAATAAATGATTAACATTTTTAAATAGCCCGTGTCCAAATAATATTCACAAATAATTCACAATAAAACATGATTTTTAAATCTCATTTACATCAATTTATAGGCCAAATGGAAGGAATTTAGTGTTCATTTGCTGTAAATTAAAGTCAATTTAAATCGGCTTTCTAGTGGGTTCCTGTGAACGCGCTGGTTTAGAACGTTCACATTGCGCTGGTTTTGTGCCCTCAAATGCCCAGAAAAATACTGCGGGATATAAAGAGCCCAAAATGAACTACTCGCTATAGAAACCTTTATATATAGGGTTATATACAAGCCCCATTTAATGTAAAAATAAGGTACATACCTTTAATTGTTTGCTTTATAAAACCCTGGGGCTGCGAGAGGTTGCGGAGTGAGAGAGTGATTTTTAAACTACTATAAATATTATACGAGGCCATAAAAACTAATAATACCTTTTGCGACGGGGTCTTTCAGCGATTTTCCGTTAATGATTTACTAGGCTGAACATTTTCGATTGGAACAGCCTAGTAAAAATCGCGTTTTAAACCCGCCCCCTCTAAACAGCGCCAAAATCACACACAAGGGGTGGGGCAGATTCTCAGCCACGATTCAGGTAGGTTTTGTAACATACCTATATAGTAGATCGAGAAGAAAGAACAGGCAGCCATGAGCCTAACAGTTACTGACTCTGACAGTGTTTGGCCAATAGTTCATGTTAATGCTTGCTCAAAATAAAATTCAGCCTGAGCAAACAGCTTCACGTAGTTGTCACATAGGTGTGTCATGACCTGCTGATCTTGGCAGACACTTTGAGCATAACAAACAGCAATTATTGTTCGCTTAGATCCAGAATAACCTAAAGTAATTTTTTTAAAATCAAAATGGACACATAGACGTGTTGGCCTACTTTGATGTCGTCAAGTTATAATCTCTGTGATATCCCAGAGTAATCTTCAGCAATAGGATCTTCACCTATTTTAATTGCACAGTCAACTGCTGCCAAGTGTCCACTAGTCAAGTGTACACTAAACCACCGAAAGAGTGAAATATGTACACTTCTGTTGGTGATAGTATTTGTAATTGAGTACAGAATATCAGCAATGCACTCTCACCTGCTGGGCATTCTTCTGCTATTTTTTATGTTTTCTGCAATATGCTAGGAAGTACCCTGCAATTTCAATGGGACTTTCAATGTGTACTAATACAATTTTCAGGCAAAGAGGTCTGTGAAAGAACAAATGTTTAGAAAAGTTAAGAACTCAGTAATCTTTGGTTTTACATAGTTCACTGACCTTGGTAGTAAAGCAAGTGCACCTTGAACAGTTGGTTTGAACCAGTAGGAGAGATTTATTCTATTCAAGCTTCAATTTTTCTTAGTATTGAAATGTAATAACTTTGTAATAAAAATTGGAGATATTTGCCATGATTTTGTCATGATTTTCTATGTTCATAATTGCTGCATATCAGCTAAATTTATTTTCAATGAAAGTGGATCTTAGTGCAACATCAATATTTCTTTGTAACCGGCCTACAGAAAATATATAATAGAACAGGGTATTTTGACCATGAGTTCACCTACTTTTCTGCAGTGTGATGCATTATCTTCTTTGTGGTTCCTCTTACACAGAGATCAGGTCGGCATTACAACTGTATAATTAAATACATTTAAATATTGAAACCATGTTTAAAATATCATATAAAATGCATAAAGTATAGGAAAGAACTGCAAATCCTTGTTTAAATCGAAGGTAAACACAAAATGCTGGAGAACCTCAGCGGGACAGGCAGCATCTCTGGAGAGAAGGAATGGGTGGCGTTTCCGGTTGAGACCCTTTTTCAGACTGATGTCAGGAGAGTGGGCGGGACAGAGATAGAATGTAGTTGGAGACATTAAGGCTCGTGGGAGAACTGGGAAGGGGGAAAGGATGGAGAGAGAGGGAAAGCAAGGGCTATTCGAAGTTAACAAATATAAAATGCACTGTTATCTTAAGGAAATATAAATACACACTTAATCTTCTTGGAGGTCAAAACTGTTTCACAATGCCAACCATTCTAATCTATGCTCAGTTTTATTTTCTTGCTGACAGATAAGAATGTTACTGCTACTATTCAACTATGTTGAGAGTGGCTGAGAAGTTACAGTGCGGGCTTTGGTGAGCAACAGTCTTTGGTGATGAGGCTGAGTAGTGAACAGGTAAGATATTTTTCCCTTTTTCTTAGTGGAAAGGTCTGGAGATAAAGGACATAGAAGCTTGGGCAGTGCTATGCTCCTCCTGCAGGCTGTACATCATCACAGGGCTGCCAACTATCACACATTGAGTGTGAGACTCACGCATTTTGACAAATTCTCACGCTCTCACGCTGATCACAAATTTCTCACGCTCTGTCGTGAGAAATTCTGTGATCAATGAGAATTTCAAAACTCATATCAACTGCATGGGCCGTGGGTGTTGGAGAGCCGTGGCTGAGGGAGGGATGGAAGCAGATGCGACAGGCCAGATGCGGACGGGGAGCCGGGGCTGGAGAGTGTTTGCCGGGCTGGCGAGTGTTAGCCGGGGTGGCGAGTCGCTCGCGGCAGCTCCAGCCATGGAGCAGCCTCAGTGCAAGAGTCCCGGGCCGTCAGAGGCGTCAGAAAGGGGCTGTCCCACTGCGGAGACCTAATTGAAGAGTTTAGGAGAGTTTCAAAAATTGTCATGTTGAAGACCTCCTTCGACCTTCTTCAACTATGTTGAAGACTAGCTTCGACTGGCTTCGGGAAAATTGGACACCAAATAGTGGAGAGTGAAGACGACCTCCTTCGACCTCCCTTCGACTATGTTGAAGACTATCTACGACTCCCTATGACTACCTTCGATTACCTTCGACTACCCTCAATTACCTACGAATAACATGCCGACCTACTACGACCTACTTCGACTAAACCTACGAGTAAAAAATATATAGATTTTTTTCCATGGCGACCTTTTTTTACTCGTGGGCATTTTTCAGCATGTTGAAAAATACGCCGCGACCTAGCTGAGGCCTCGAGTACATGGGAACTACTCTCGAGCATGAAGGAGAGTTACAAAGACCTCCTAGGACCTCGTGTCTACCATGCTGCAAGTATGGGCAAACTCTTCTAAACTCGCCAATTAGTTATGACGCAGAGGGACAGCCTCTGAAGCGTTGCGCAGCTTACGTGAGCGTCTCTGTGCCAAATTCGCCCAGGTGACCGGCATGGATCAGGTTGTGGCTCGGTGCATCCTGGAGGACAACCAGTGGCTGCTGGAAGTAGGTACCAAGCACTGGGTAGAAACGGTGGAAGATAGTGGCCTTCAAATGGGGGTGGTTGGAGAAAGCATCCTGCTTGCCTGCAAGATTATCACTTACTGTAACTGCAGGAAAAATAGTCCCGATGTCGGGGGAGTTCAGAACCAGGGGTCACAGTTTAAGAATAAAGGTTAGGCCAGTTAGGACTGAGATGAGGACAAACTTTCTTCACCCAGAGAGTTGTGAATCTGTGGAATTCTCTGCCACAGAATGCAGTGGAGGCCAATTCACTGGATGTTTTCAAGAGAGTTACATTTAGCTCTTGGGGCTAGCGAAATCAAGGGATATGGGGGAAAATCGGTAAGAGGTACTGATTTTAGATGAACAGCCATGATCATATTGAATGGCAGTGCTGGCTCGAAGGTCCGAATGGCCTATTCCTGCACCTATTTCCTATGTTTCTATTGCTTGAGTATATGGCAATAAAACTCGACCACTTGATTTTGAAGCATTCATGCATGGTGGAGGTATAATGTATTCATAGAGTGATACAGTGTGAAAACAGGCCCTTTGGCCCAGCTTGCCCACACCCGTGAACATGTCCCAGCTACACTGCCTACTTTTGGTCCATACCCCTCCAAACCTGTCCTATCCATGCATCAACCTAACTGTTTCTTAAATGTTGGGATAGTCCCAGCCTTAACTACCTCCTCTGGCAGCTTGTTCCATACACCCACCACCCTTTGTGTGGAAAAAGTTACCCCTTAAAAAGTTCTCTTAAAAATACTTCAAACAAAAAACATTGAAATCATACTTCTACAATGCACTAAAACATGATTTTAATACATCAAATTTCAAAAAGTCCCTACCGTGGGATGGGGTGCACCCCCCTTCCACACCCTCCCCTCACTTGGTCACTCCACCTTCTCCGGGTACCCCCCAAGGCCAGTGATCAGTGATCGCTCAGCCTCCCCACTTTCAAAAACGCTGCATGGCCCCTGGTTCAGACAGATAGCACTGCCAGATGTGAGCGGGGAACTGAGGCCAGTTGTCTGTGATGTCTGAATCCCAATGCTCAGCGCTTCGTGTTTCGGAGTTGGCTAATGTTATTGATTTGTAATTAGCCTGGTTTGTAATTAGTTGACAAAACCTTAAATTATTAATCCGGAATATCCAGGGGGATGGGATAAGTGTAATATTAAAATGACATACAAGGTGTCAGGCCGTCTGTCACAACATACAGCCCCGATGACCCATTATTTCCTTCAGTTAAATATTGGGAAGGCAGCACTATTGTCATTTGCCGCTCAACTATTATGTTTGTTTACCTCACTGACTATTTCTAACCCCCCCCCCCCCCCCAAATTCATTTGACAGGTTGAATAGAAATGTCCCCAATCTCATTGTTTTATTAATTGAACACGTAGATGAATATCCTCAAAGAGTGTAATCAGATGGAAACTGATTCAGATGCGATGTTTTAGAGCTTGTTCAAAGAAGGGGTATATTTTAAAGGAGTGACAGAAATACTTGCAGGGGAATGTGTGAGGAGGTTATTATATGTCTTTCGTTTTAGCTTGAACCAGGACATCTGAAGATTCAATATAGTAATTGTGCTGATACTGACTCCAACCAACCACGTAATGAATATCACCCATTCCGGAAGTTTTATTTTTCTGATGCCATTTAAACTTCACTTGGATTTCAATCACTTCAATGTAAACGTAATTGGGAATGGGGAGCATTGGAACAAAAATTTGCCCTTGGTACATATTAACTGTAATATAATAATGTATACATATTGGTAGGTGCAATCAAAACAAAGATCTTTTCATCATTGTTGTGTTATGAATACCACAGAAAATATTATGTACACTCAAGATCACATTTAATAGAATAATATTGCTTAAATATATAGTTATTGGACTTTGCATTTCGGAAAAGTCCCCAGTTGAGAGGAAGACAGCAAAATACTGAAAATATTGGGGGTGAAAATGACTTCAGGACAGTTTGTTAGGAAAATGAAGGAAATGGTAACAGAATACTTATGCAGCTGAGTAAGTATAATTTTATGGATGAGAAATTGTGTTCAACCAATTGATGACTTCTTTGACAAAGTAACTAGCATGTTAGATAACAAGGAAGCCAATGGATGTAGCAAATTTTGTTATATTTGTTATACAAAATTTGGTCTGTCAAGTCAAGTCAAGTTTATTTGTCACATACACATACGAGATGTGCAGTGAAATGAAAGTGCAATGCTCGTGGACTTTTGTGCAAAACGACAAACAACCAAACAAACTATAAACACAATCATAAACACACATATACCTTTACATAATAAATAATGGAAGGAATAACGTTCAGTAGAGTTAGTCCCTGGTGAGATAGGCGTTTACAGTCTGAATGGCCTCTGGGAAGAAACTCCTTCTCAACCTCTCTGTTCTCACCGCATGGCAACGGAGGCGTTTGCTTGACCGTAGCAGCTGGAACAGTCCGTTGCAGGGGTGGAAGGGGTCTCTCATGATATTGTTGGCTCTGGAGTTGCACCTCCTGATGTATAGTTCCTGCAGGGGGGCAAGTGAAGTTCCCATAGTGCGTTCGGCCGAAAGCACTACTCTCTGCAGAGCCTTCTTGTCCTTGGCAGAGCAATTCCCAAACCAGATGGTAATGTTCCCGGACAAGATGCTTTCCACCGCCGCTGCGTAGAAGCACTGGAGGATCCTCGGAGACACTCTGAATTTCCTCAATTGCCTGAGGTGGTAAAGGCGCTGCCTTGCCTTACTCACGAGTGCTGAGGCATGTGATGCCCATGTCATATCCTCGGAGATGTGGACTCCCAGATATTTAAAACAGTTCATCCTATCCACAGGATCCCCATTTATCCCCAAGTGTCCCATAACAGATTACCGCATTAGATAAGTACCTGTGAACTTGAATGTAATAGGTTAAGTCCAGAGGGTCAGATATGCGGCTTTATGTGTGGGCCAGATATATTGTCAGTGCAGAGGGACTAGGAGCAAGGCCAAGTGTGCATCCAGAGTCAAGGTCTGGAATAGTACTAGGTGTGCAGTCAAAGTTGGGACAATGGGAGTGTTCAGCACTGGAAACCTAAGCAGATAAGCAGCTATGATCAGGGTGGAATAGGGGGCCAGGTGTAAGGCTGGACTCGGGGTCAGGAATGAGAGAAGATATGCATCTGGAGTCAGGGTCAGGAGTAGTACCAGGTGTGCAGTGAGACTCAGGTTGGTCAACATGAGCCAAGTGTTTGATTATAATCTGATTTCCATACATGAATATACTAAGATCATTCATGTGCTGCACCTGTTGATCGGAGCCTGGCTCTACTGTGGAATGTAATTAGGAATGTAATTTAGCCTAACCTTATTCATAGCTAATCCAATTTAAAGCATAAACATTGCATTCAAGTGTAAGTTAAAAGACTCGCTACAGTATGTACCAGTTTGCACAATTTCAAGCTGAAAAATGCAAAAGCTTCGTACCAATGTGAGGGGAGACACCCTCCTCCCACCCCCCCCCCCCCCCCCCCCCCCCTCGATGCCGTACGCACCGCCTCGATGCCGTACGTCACGCGCGGACTTCGCTCGAACTTCATGTCACTCACTCGACCTCCGCGCGGCCCCCGCTTCTGGTTTGGTCGCGCTTGCCGCATGCAGTTGCATGCTCGTGGGACAGGCCCTTTATAGGTCGCGCTTGCCGCATGGAGTCGCATGCTCGTGGGACAGGCCCTTTACTCCAGCTTTTTGTGTCTAGCTTCTGGCTATTAACCTGTTATTACGGTATTATCCCAACATTCTGTGATGGGAATAAATCTTTAGCTTGGAGCCCAGCTCTCTACCTTTCTTGAATCAGGGTAGATTTTAATTGTTGGGTGTAACCGCATTTTGGACTCTGTAGTCCAGTATCAGCTGTTGTGGAATTTTAAAATTAAATATTTAAATCGAGAAAATGATGGAAGAATAAGGATTTAGTGCATGGCAACAGTGGATTTAAATTACCACAGGAAACTACTTATTTTACTTTTCTCAGTAGACGTTATTTACTTATCCAATCCCTGACGTTTGTCCTTGTGTACAGATCTCGACCCGAAACGTCACCTGTTCCTTCGCTCCATAGATGCTGCCTCATCCGCTGAGTTTCTCCAGCATTTTTGTCTACCACAACAGATAACCCTCCGACATTTCGCCACCTCCAATGGGATCCCACCACTGGCCACATCTTCCCATCTCCTCCCCTTTCCGCAGAGACCGCTCCCTCCGAGACTCCCTGGTCAATTCGTCCATTCCCACCCAAACCACCTCCTCTCCTGGCACTTTCCCTTGCAACCGCAGGAAATGGTACACTTGTCGCTTTACCTCCCTCCTTGATTCCATCCAAGGACCCAAACAGTCTTTCCAGGTGCGGCAGAGGTTCACCTGCACCTCTTCAAACCTCATCAATTGCATCCGCTGCTCTAGGTGTCAGCTGCGCCACATCGGTGAGACCAAGCGAAGGCTTGACGATCGCTTCTCCCAACACCTCCGCTCGGTTCACAATAACCAACCTGATCTCCCGGTGGCTCAGCACTTCAACTCCCCCTCCCATTCCGAATCTGACCTTTCTTACCTGGACCTCCTCCATGGCAAGAGTGAGGCCCACCGTAAATTGGAGGAGCAGCACCTCATATTTTGCTTGGGTAGTTTACATCCCAGCGGAATGAACATTTAGAAAGGAGTTAAGAAATAATTTATTTAGTCAGAGGGTGGTGAATCTGTGGAATTCATTGCCACAGATGGCTGTGGAAGCCAAGTCATAAGGTACTTTTAAAGCAGAGGCGGAATAAATGGCGGAATAGACTCGATGAGCCGAATGGCCTAATTCTGCTCCTATGACTTATGAACTTATAAGTTCAGATTTTAGTTTGGGGGAAGGCCAATTTCAACAGCAAAATAGAAATTATGGTAAAAGTAAATCTTTGACTATTTTCTGGTGGGAATGTTCCTTAACTGGCACTTGGCAGGTTAATTTCTTTACACTGATAATTCTGGAATTTATGGATAAAATATATCTTGTCCTAAGACAATGCTTATCTGTATATATCTATATATCTAAAACTCTGTTCTTGACCGGTTTTGGTTTTCTGTGCTGCGGTTTCCGAGAGAATGCCGCGACCTACGGCCGTCATTTTTGGCCACCTCGTTCAGAGCCCCCCTCCGCCACGTGTGTGCCGAGGATTTTTTCCGTCGATGAAAATTGACAGAGATATTAATGTTTTTACAACATTCCCCATTCTCTTTTGCTGCCACTGCTGGAGGGAGGGAGAGGGACTATAAAACCTGGAAGTGGCGTGCCTCAATCAGTCTCTGCAAGTGGTGTGCCTCAATCAGTCTCTGCAAGTGGTGTGTCTCACTCAGTCTCTGCAAGTGGTGTGCCTCAATCAGAGCTTTGAATGACACTGACAAATGTCTACAGCACTGTGAGTACCCTTAATTTGGTTTGAAAATGAAAATATGGTTAGAGGTAAAAAAGCACTGCCTGCAAATAGTTGTTTGGGTTTGGGTTGAAGTAAAAAGGCACTCTCTCTCTTCCCCCCCCCCCCCCCCCCCCCCCCCCCCCCCCCCCCCCCCCTCCCCCCCCCCCCCCTCTCTCCCCCCCCCCCCCCCACTGAGGTCACCCTGGCTTCCCTTTTTCAGCCTGTCTCCTTTCCTGTGTGTGTCTCTCTCTCTTTTTCTTTGTTTTTTTCTCTCCCTCCCCCTCTCTCCCCCTCTCCCCCCCCCTCTCTCTCCCCCCCCTCTCCTCTCCCCCCCCTCTCCTCTCCCCCCCCGCCTCCATCCCTCCATCCCTCACCCACCATCCCTCCCCTAAACCCCCCTCCCCTAACCCCCCTCCCCTCCACACACCCCTACCCCCTCCCTGCTCCCCGCCCGTCATCTCACCCCTCCCCCCCCTCTCCCCCCTCTCTTTCTCTTCTCTCCCCCCCCTCCCTCTCTCCCCCCCCCCTCCCCCCCCTCCCCTCCCCCCCCCCCCCCTCCCTCTCCCCCCCCCCCCCTCTCCCCCCCTCCCTCTCCGCTACCCCCCCTCTCCTCCCATGAGTGCAAGAGGAGAGGGGAGGGGAGGGGGGGGGTAGTTAGTGTGTGATGCTGCATGCCGCCCCCCCCCCACAACCGCACGTTGGGGGAACAGACCCATTGGGTCTGCACTTGGTCAAATATATCTGTAATTAAAATTAAACAGGATTTTGATTATTTATTGTTTCTTGCTGTGCAAATACCCACCAATTATTGTGCTTCTACTGAAGTCAATAGGTGCAGGAGTAGGCCATTCGGCCCTTTGAGCCAGAACCGCCATTCAATGTGATCCTGGCTGATCATCCACAATCTGTAGCCCGTTCCGGCCTTCTCCCCATATCCCCTGACTCCGCTAGCTTTAAGAGCCCTATCAAGCTCTCTCTTGAAAGTATCCAGAGGTACTTTCAGAGATTAGGTCAGCGGATCTCAGAGGTTTAACGTGATCATCTGATTTTAAAGTCCTAATATAATCTTCCGGTCACAAATAAACCGATTTCTAATCAACCAATCAAAATGAAAATGTACTTCTGATTGTTTATGGTAGCATTTGCATTATATGTTTCTACACCATTCTCAAATCTGTTTCATGAGATTCCTACTAGCTCACACGCTGCAGTTAAGAGTTAATTCAATTTTCCTTGTCCAAATGTTTGTTCGTACTGCTTGTACTAAGGCTGCTTATGCTTTCCATCTTTGCGCTTTCCATCTTTGCACTTTCCAAATACAGTAACAACAATTAGTATTTGCATAGCAGTAGTAACCCAAGGTGGTTCACAGAAGCATTATTAAATCAAATTTGACACCAAGCCAGTTAAAAAGATCACAACTATTTTTATCTGGAGTGTATTTGTTATCTCTATCATACCTTCCCACAGCTTTTCTTAAGCCAACAGCATCCACAGCACAATTTATCTCTAAGATACAAAGGTAAGCTGTACATCCCTATGCTGAAAGTTAATTGCATGCTGTTAATAGTTTTCTATCTGAATATTTTAATGTAAAAATCTGTCATTAGATATTCAGTTTTTGATTTAAACTCTAATCCTTGTCTCCCCCAAGTGTGAGGTGGCAACTAGCTCTGCATTGCAGAATAATTTAACAAGTGCTTGCATTTGTTAGCATCTCAATTTTAGAAACACCTGCAACCAATGAATATCCTATGCCTGTTCTATGATCTCATGGTGCCAAACTGCTGAATTTGTATAAATAGGCGTTTCACACTGTGAAGGAAACATTCCAATTGGCTTGTAAATCATAGTAACTTCCCATAATTTTTAACAAACGAAGATCTAATTGAGTAGACATATTTGCAGATTGCAATAACCATATAACAATTACAGCACGGAAACAGGCCATCTCGACCCTTCTAGTCCGTGCAGAACACGTATTCTCCCCTAGTCCCATACACCTGCGTTCAGACCATAACCCTCCATACCTTTCCCGTCCATATAACTATCCAATTTATTTTTAAATGATAAAAACGAACCTGCCTCCACCACCTTCACTGGAAGCTCATTCCACACAGCCACCACTCTCTGAGTAAAGACGTTCCCCCTCATGTTACCCCTAAACTTCTGTCCCTTAATTCTCAAGTCATGTCCCCTTGTTTGAATCTTCCCTACTCTCATTGGGAAAAGCTTATCCACGTCAACTCTGTCTATCCCTCTCATCATTTTAAAGACCTCTATCAAGTCCCCCCCTTAACCTTCTGCTTTCCAAAGAATAAAGCCCTAACTTGTTCAACCTTTCTCTGTAACTTAGTTGCTGAAACCCAGGCAACATTCTAGTAAATCTCCTCTGTACTCTCTCTATTTTGTTGACATCCTTCCTATAATTAGGCAACCAAAATTGTACACCATACTCCAAAATTGGCCTCACCAATGCCTTGTACAATTTTAACATTACACCCCAACTTCTATACTCAATGCTCTGATTTATAAAGGCCAGCACACCAAAAGCTTTCTTTACCACCCTATCTACATGAGATTCCACTTTCAGGGAACTGTGCACAGTTATTCCCAGATCTCTCTGTTCACCTGCATTCTTCAATTCCCTACCATTTACCATGTACGTCCTATTTTGATTTGTCCTGCCAAGATGTAGCACCTCACACTTATCAGCATTAAACTCCATCTGCCATCTTTCAGCCCACACTTCCAACTGGCATAAATCTCTCTGTAGACTTTGAAAATCTACTTCATTATCCACAACCCCACCTATCTTAGTATCATCTGCATACTTACTAATCCAATTTACCACACCATCATCCAGATCATTGATGTACATGACAAACAACAGTGGACCCAACACAGATCCCTGTGGCACCCCCCTAGTCACTGGCCTCCAACCTGACAAACAACCATCCACCATTACTCTCTGGCATCTCCCATTCAGCCACTGTTGAATCCATCTTGCTACTCCTCCATTAATCCCCAACCATTGAACCTTCTTAACCAACCTTCCATGAGGAACCTTGTCAAAGGCCTTACTGAAGTCCACGTATACAACATCCACTGCTTTACCCTCATCAATTTTCCGAGTAACCTCTTCAAAAAATTCAAGAATACTTCCAATCATTTATATTAACATTGGTTATTTTACATATTGCTGTTTTCTTTTCCCATTTAAAAAAAACTATCTACTCTAACATAGAAAACATTATTTTAATCTGAAATTAATGCATGCAACAAACAAGGCGCACTCTTCCACGCCCAACACACTGAATCTATCTATCTATCTATCTATCTATCTATCTATCTATCTATCTATCTATCTATCTATAAAACTCAAATCAGTCCGCCTGCCGTCCGGCTGCATTTCTTCCTTTGATTCATTGCCACGCCCAATCCAGACGCTCAATCTCTGAGATATTTCCCATTTCGGTAGAGATTTTGCTTTTCTTTCTAAGTATCCGCTCCTCATTTCATTTTGTCGTGTTGAAGTACACGTTTTTAATCAAATCCTTCGCCCCCACCCACCCCCAAGTATTTCAAAAATAAACAGGCTTCTCCATTTACATGTCAGCTTCCAACACACTTCGAAACAAAGTTGCAAGAGAAGAACACTGAACTTTTCACTGCTGCAGCAGGCAGGGGAGGGCTGCAATCTGACATTTGGGAACGGGCTCAGTTCCAATGGAGGAGACGGGTGCATGGCGGAATATTGGGTTGGGGGATCACACCATTGGGGGAGCAGACCCAACGGGTCTGCACTTGGTCTAGTATATATATAAAACTCAAATCCGTCCGTCCGCCTGCAGTACGGATCCCTTCCTGCCTTTCGATTCGTGCCCGATACTCGCAGATGTCCAATCGGAATGGCCGATGCTCGCAGATGTCCAATCGGAATGGATTCATTTGCATGTACGGCTGCCGGCTGCATTTCTTCCTTTGATTCATTGCCACGCCCAATCCAGACGCTCAATCTCCGAGATCTTTTCCATTTCGGTAGTGATTTCGCTTTTCTTTCTAAGTATCCTCTCCTCATTTCATTTCGTCGTGTTGAAGTACATGTTTTTAATCAAATCCTTCTCCCCCCCCCCACCCACCACCAAGTATTTCAAAAATAAACAGGCTTCTCCATTTACATGTCAGCTTCCAACACACTTCGAAACAAAGTTGCAAGAGAGGAACACTGAACTTTTCACTGCTGCAGCAGGCAGGGGAGGGCTGCAAGCTTACATTTGGGAATGGGCTCAGTTCCAATGGAGGAGTGCATGGTGGAATATTGGGTTGGGGGATCACACCATTGGGGGGGAGCAGAGGGATCACAGTTTAAGGATAAGGGGGAAATCTTTTAGGACCGAGATGAGGAAAACATTTTTCACACAGAGAATGGAGAATCCCTGGAATTCTGTGCCATGGAAGGTAGTTGAGGCCAGTTCATTGGCTATATTTAAGAGGGAGTTAGATGTGGCCCGTGTGGCTAAAGGGATCAGGGAGTATGGAGAGAAGGTAGGTACAGGATACTGAGTTGGATGATCAGCCATGATCATATTGAATGGTGGTGCAGGCTCAAAGGTCCGAATGGCCTACTCCTGCACTTAATTTCTATGTTTCCCTCTCCCCACCCCTCTCCCTCTCCCACCCATCTCTCTCTTCCCCACCCCCCCCTCGCCCTCGCTACCCCCACCCCCCTTCCCCCTACCCCTCTGTCCCCTCTTTCACCACTCCCCCCCTACCCCTCCCTCCCCACTCTTCCACTTCTATCCCCTTACCCCACGCCTCTCCCACCCCCCACCCCCCTCTCTCTTACCCTCCCTTCCCCACTCTCCCCCCCCCCATCCCCTACCCCTCTATCCCTCTTCCACCACTCCCCGTCCCTCTTCTACCACTCCCGCTACCCCTCTACCCCTCCCTCCCTCCCCACTCTTTCACTTCTCTCCCACTCTTTCACTTCTCTCCCACTCTCTCCTCACCCCTCTCCCATCCTCTCTCTCTCCCCCACCCCCGTTCCCTGTCTACCCCACCCCCCCCTTCCCTCTCTCCCCCCACCCCCCTTTCCCCTATCCCTCTGCCCCTCTTCCATCACTCCCGCTACCCCTCTCCCACTCCCTCCCCACTCTTCCAGTTCTCTTCCCCTTCCCCTCCACTCTCCCCTCCCAACTCTTCCCCTTTCCACACCTCTCCCCATCCCTCCCTCCTCCTCATCCCCCCTCCGCCACATCTCTCTCCCCATCTCTCACCCCCTACCGCGCTCTCCTTTTTCCTCCCAAATCTATCCCTTATCCTCCTCCTCCCTCCCACCCTCTTCACACCTCACCCCCCCCCCCCCCCCCCCCCCCCCCCCCCAAACGCAAACGTGTGTTGGGGAACAGACCCAACGGGTCTGCACTTGGTCTAGTATATCTATAAAACTCTGGGGCCATCCGACCGACTGCCGACCGGCGCCCTTCCTGCCTTTCGATTCGTGCCCGATACTCGCAGATGTCCAATCGGAATGGCCGATGCTCGCAGATGTCCAATCGGAATGGATTCATTTGCATGTACGGCTGCCGGCTGCATTTCTTCCTTTGATTCATTGCCACGCCCAATCCAGACGCTCAATCTCCGAGATATTTTCCATTTCGGTAGAGATTTCGCTTTTCTTTCTAAGTATCCGCTCCTCATTTCATTTCGTCGTGTTGAAGTACACGTTTTTAATCAAATCCTTCTCCCCCCCCCCCCCCACCCACCCCCAAGTATTTCAAAAATAAACAGGCTTCTCCATTTACATGTCAGCTTCCAACACACTTCAAAACAAAGTTGCAAGACAGGAACACTGAACTTTTCACTGCTGCAGCAGGCAGGTAAGGTGCCATTGGATTTTTTTTTTAATCCACTGCTGAGGGAGGCAGGGCAGTGCTGGAATCTTACTTTTGGGAACGGCTTCAGTTCCATTGGAGGAGACGGGTGCATGGTGGAATATTGGTTTGGGGGATCACACCATTGGGGGAGCAACGGGTCTGCATTTGGTCTAGTATGCTACTAAAAGTCTTGACTTGTTTGTCTGTCTGTGTTCTCAGGAGCTTCGCCAAAACGGTACACAATAGCGCGAACATTTTTGCAGAATCTTACTCGGCTTTTTCCCATGGTCGTTTATATCAAGTTTCTTCACATTTGCTGTTATATTTCATGTTATTGATATTTCAAGGTTTAAAAAAGCCAACTTTAACAAGATTTTTACTGTTAAAATCCTTCTGTCAGCTTCCAACAAACTTCGATACAAAGTTCGATACAAATACACTTTGGCTTCCACCAATTTTTCACCTGAATGGGATATCACAGTCCTCGACCCGACATTTGCAACAATGTTGCCATCATACAACACTTACTCCAGTTCCTGGCAGGACAGGAGGGGGTGGGTGAATTGGTATTGCAATTGGGGAAGTGCAATTGGAATTTTTTTTTAAGTCCAGTGCTGGGGGAGGCAGGTGAGTGCCGGAATATTACGTTCGGGAATGGGTTTGTTGAGGGACCACGCCTCCCGTGGGGGCTATGGGTTAGTGGTGCAATATTATGTTGGGGAACGGGTTGCATTGGGGGACCAGGCCTCCCGTCTGCCAGGAACCCAATGGGTCCCAGTTGGTCTAGTACATAACTAAAACTCTGATCTTGTGTTCTTCCGGTTTGTGCGGTTTTTCTATTTGCGCTAAAATGGTACATAAAACGCTTACTCACCATTCTCCGGTGCTGCAAGTGCTACAAGTTTTGTTCTGATTGGTGGTATATTTTAAATGTTATTGTTTAAAAACCACGCATGCGCAGATTAGTCTCTTCTGTCAGTCAGCGCCACGCAGATTGGTCTCCTGTCAGTCAACGCCACAGCTGGGACGGTGACGCCCCTTCCTGCACTGGCAACATAGTGCAACATAGTCGAAGGAGGTCTTCTACATAGTTGAAGGAGGTCTTCAACATGTCATTTATTCAAACTCTCCTAAACTCTTCTAAACTCGCCAATTAGGTCGCCCAAGTAGGACAGCCCCTTAAGAAAAAATGACATGTTGAAAACCTCCTTCGACTATGTTGAACACCAGCTTCGACTAGCTACGTCTAACTTCAGGAAAATTGGACACCGAATAATGGAGAGTGAAGACGACCTCCTTCGATCTCCTTCGACCTCCCTTTGACTATGATGAAGACTATCTACGACTACCTTCGACTACCTTTGACTACCCTCGATTACCTACGACCAACATGCCGGCCTACTATGGCTACTACGAGTAATTAAAGTATCGATTTTTTCCATGGCGATCTTTTTTTACTTGCGGGCATTTTTTAACATATTGAAAAAAACGGCGTGACCTAGCTGAGGCCTCAAGTACCCAGAAACCACTCTCGAGCATGAAGGAGGGTTACGAAGGCCTCCTATGACCTTGTGTCGACCATGCTGCGAGTATGTCAAGGGCAAACTCGCCAGAACTCGCAGATTAGTTTGCCCAAGTGGGACAGGCTCTTTATGAATCATTACACCCTCATAATGTGAATGACCAGTATCCTTCATGGATGACGGGCACTTAGACCATGACAAAACTGATGAGTACTTTAAAAGTTCCATATAATCAATGCTCACGGTTTATTCATTCTTGTTAAATTACTCTGAATTTTTTTGGATATTAAGATCAAGGAATATGGCTTTGTGCGAGAAAGTGGCAGTGAGGTAAAAAAATCACCCGTGAACTATTTGACTCATAGAGCAAATGCAATGGGCAAATGGTTTCTGATCTAAACCACCAAGTTGCAGGCATCTGGGAACAATATTGAAACGTGTAGGTCATTTTTAAACAGCCTGAGCTGTTGAACACCCAAAAATGATTGACCCATATCATGATCCATGATTAAAATTCTAGATAATTTATCATTTCATGTTAACCAACAGTGCACGACTGAAATAACCAATGAGGCTTGCATAGCCGTTAGCACAGCTCC
The DNA here is from genome assembly GCF_028641065.1 of Leucoraja erinaceus. Taxonomy (NCBI): domain Eukaryota; kingdom Metazoa; phylum Chordata; class Chondrichthyes; order Rajiformes; family Rajidae; genus Leucoraja; species Leucoraja erinaceus. The sequence continues at coordinate 36,458,049 of NC_073389.1, forward strand.
CGCGACCTGGGTTTGATCCTGACGTCAATTACTGTGGCAAATCTGCATGTTCTCCCTGTGATCATACGTGTTTCTACTGGGTGCTGCAGTTTCCTCCAATTACCCCCAACTAGGTGGGTGGTAAGAAAATGAGGGAGGTTGAGAGAAAATTGGCAACAGAAAATATGGTAGGGGATGTGAATGAGAGACTCGGCCTCAATCATCCAGATACATCCCACGTAAGAAGAAATATGAAAACATATAAATATAAAAGGTGTCTTGAATGCAGACTACCATGACTACCTCACCAAAAATTTGAGTAAGCCTTTCCAGATTTTCACAAATATCTGTACTTATGTTGGTAAACTTCACTCAGCTCAGCATACAGTATATCCTTGAAACATGAACAACAGTTAAGCAATCTTCCAAAATGATAACTTGTTCAGTTTAGTTTAGTTTAGAGATACAGCACTGAAACAGACCATTCAGCTCACCGAGTTAGCGCCGACCTGCACTCTAACGCTACCCTGCACACACTAGGGACAATTTACGCTTATACCAAGTTAATTAACCTATAAACCTGTACGTCATTGGAGTGTGGGAGGAAACCGAAGATCTCGGAGAAAACCCACCCGGTCACAGGAAGAACGTACAAATCGCACCCGTAGTCGGGATAGAACCCGAGTCTCCAGCGCCTCGAGTACTATAAGGCAACAACTCTACAATAGCACCACCATGCCGTGGTCTTAGTGTATACTTGAAAATTAATTCCCCTGTATCTCTTTGAGAGTATTTATCTAATTCCCATAGAAACACAAGAAAAAGTATGAAAATAAGCTTTGTTCATATAATCGTCTAAATAGCAAAGACAAAAAAAAGACTAATATTTGAATTCCAAAGATCTACCATGTTTGGAAGAAATTGTTTCTTTGCATTTTTGTTCTGAATCTCGAGGTTCTCGCTCTGCTTCTAGACACCCCAGCCTGCGGGAACATTAACTCTGTATCAATTTGACTGCAGGCAAATCTCTTTTGAATCTCAATTAATTTTACACACCCACTAACCAGGATTCAATTTGATAAATCTGCACTGCACTTTCTCTATTAATATTACCTTCCTTTGGTTGTGAGTCCAGAGCTGCACATAATATTCGAGATTCAAACCCTACAATTGGAACAAGAGTTCTCTGCTCTTGATTTTAAATTATTTTCTCATAAAGACCAAATATGCTGTTATGTTACCTAATTGATCACTGAACTTGCATGTTAACAATCAGTGATTTGTATGCAAGAGTATCTAGGCGTCTTAGAATATCAAAACCTTTCAATCTCTCACCATTTAAAAATGACTTTCTATTTATTCTGCCACAGTGATCGATCTCACAATTCCACAATATATTCCATTGATCTTACCATAGCCAACCTCTCTTTCTCCTGAAGCTACTCTGTTTATTCTCTCAGACTATACTGCCACCTAGCTTTTGTTTCAGAGGTGTTGTCACAATAGCTGAAATGATTAAATGTAGTGATCTTTTGTCGATGATGCATCCTGCGTCCCCAAACTGAGACGTGATGGAAGGAATGAATACTTAGCTTGGTGTATCAGCTACCAGTCAATGGGTTCCTTTCTCTTGGTTATTGTTGAGCTGCACTCATCCAAGCAATAGGAGAGTTTTCCATTACTCCACGGCCAAGCCTTGCAGATGGTGAACAGACTTTGGTGATCCACTGGATACCCAGTTACTGACCAGCTATTAGTTTAGTTTACTCCTGCTTCCTGTGCCTAGCTATTAGTTTAGTTTAGTATAGTTTAGAAACACAGTGTGGAAACAGGCCCTTCGGCCCACACCGATCATTGATCACCCACACACTAGTTCCATGTTATCCCACTTCAGCATCCTACACATAAGGCAATTTACAGAAGCCAATTAACCTACAAACCTGCATGTCTTTGGAAAATGGGGGGTATCCAGACCATCTGGAGAAAACCCACATAGTCAGAGAGAGCCGTACAAACTCCACACAGACTGCACCCATAATCAGGATTGAACCCAGGTCTCTGGCAGCAGGTCTACCACTGTGCCGCCCCACAAGTAACCCGGTATTTATATGGCTAATTTAAATAGCCATCTATCACAAACCCACTGACTCGCACGACTATCTCAACTACACTTCTTCCCACCCTGCTTCCTGCAAAGACTCTATCCCCTACTCCCAATTCCTCTGTCTATGCCGCATCTGCGACTAAGATGTAGTGTTCCGTACTGGGACATCCGAGATGTCCTCATTCTTTAGGGAATGGGGTTTCCCTCTCCCATCATAGATGAGGCCCTCACTCGTATCTCCTCGGTACCCCGCAGCTCCCCCTTTCTCCCCCCCTCCCCCGAGTCGCAACAGAGACAGAGTCAACCTAGTCCTTACCTTCCACCCCATCAGCCATCGCATACAACATATAATCCTCCAAAATTTCCGCCACCTCCAATGGGATCCCACCTCTAGCAACATTTTCCCATCTCCACCCCTTTCTGCCTTCCGCAGAGACCGTTCCCTCCTTAACTGCCTGGTTAACTCATCTCTTCACATCCAAACCATCCCCTCCCCAGGTACCTTCCCCTGCTACCGCATAAGATGCAACACCTGTCACTATACCTCCTCCCTCGACTCTGTCCAGTGACCCCGACAATCCTTTCAGGTTAGGCAGAGGTACGTGCACCTGCTCCGGCCGCATCTACTGTATCCGTTGTTGGACTCTTATACATCAGCGAGACCAAACGCAGACTGGGCGATCATTTCGCGGAACACTTTCACTCAGCCCGCCTGAACAGACCTGATCTCCCGGTTGCTGGACACTTTAATTCTCCTTCCCATTCCTACACAGACCTTTCTGTCCTAGGTCTCCTCCATAGTCAGAGTGAGGCTAAACACAAGTTGGAGGAAATAGCATCTCATATTTCGCTTGTGCAGCTTACAGGTATGGCATGAATTTGATTTCTCGCACTTCAGGTGGCCCTGGCATTCCCTCTCTATCCCTCCCCCACCCAAGTCGCACTAGCTTCTCATTTTCACCCTACAAACACCTCACAATGACCTGTTTGCTTTATCATCGTTACTTTTTTGCATATCTTTCATTCATTGTTCTTTATCTCTCCACATTATCGTCTATATCTCTCGATTCCTTATCTCTAACCAGGTTGAAGAAGGGTCTCAACCCGAAACGTCACCCTTTCCTTCTCTCCAGAGATGCTGCCTGCCCCGCTGAGATACTCCAGCTTTTTGTGTTTATCTTTGTATTTATATGGCTAGTCCCTTGTGCTACTGGTCAGTGGTGGCTACCCAGAATATTGATGATGGGAAACTTGAGGATTGCAATTAAAGTGAGTTGTAAGACTGTCTGTTGAAGATCATCATTGCCTGGTGCTTGAGCGACATGAATGTTATTTAACACTTATCAGCTCTTTGCTGAATATTATGTATTATGCACTGTTTTTTGAGGAGTTTGTTAAGGTTCACTTCTTGAAAACGGACAACACACAGTGGGTTAGGTAAACCAACTCTAGCTTTACTGATCATCAGCCGGCGAGAATGTCAGGGATACAGAGTCAAGTATGCAACAGACACTTGACTCTCCTGAGCCACCACTCTAATGAACCAAGACATATGGGGTATTTTATAGTGTGTAGGAAATGTGGTCACATGCTTATACAGAGTTGCAACAATGACGTTTAACACGAATCAATCACAGGCTGTACCAATTCAAAGTATACTTGTCACTAATACAATACTTGTCATACTGTGATTATATCGATCGCTAACTGTTGATCACAAAACTTCTTCATAACAGGAAATTAGTCAACGGTCTAGCATCTGCAGTACCTTCTTAAACAATGTAAGGATCTTTATCAGTAACACCACAGAAGATTTCTGTTCACAGAATTTCCAAATCCCCAGGAAACACATGCTCTCCCACTATTGTTAATTTTCTTTTCCTTGGGCATAACAGGATACACTATCAGAAAAGCTTGGTATGCAGGCCTCTGGCTTCCTGATCCGCATAGTTCCTCTAATATGGAACAGAATTACAAAATTTCAGCTTATTCAGGACCCAAAAAGTCATGTTAATCTTACACTTAATAAAATATTTTACACTACTATTCCTTACATAACCATAGTATGTTTTAATGTATGTTTTTAATGTTCCTCTGTGCATTTTGTGTGGGGGGTGGTGTGGGGGGGTGAGGGGGAAACCGCTTCGGTCGCCTCCTCCACGGAGATGCGACTTTTCCCAGGTCGCCTCCCCCGTGGCCTAACAACAAGGATCGGCGTGGCCTTTCCCGGAGACGCGCCCAGGGCTTCAGCGTCAAGCGCAGCGCGGACTCTCGGCGTGGAGCGGGCAAGCCCTCGCTGGGGCTTGCCGGAGGGGAGCGCTCCGTTTCACTGGCCCATGGCAGCCGACAGCCTGAAGCTGCGGTCTGCACAGCTCCAGATGGCGCGGCGTCCACAGCCCGCGATCTCACGTTGGGGACCTGGGGAGTAGAAGAAGCTTCCACCGCCAGCCCGCGGCCAACTTCTACCGCGGGTGCAGTGGCAACTTGCCATCGCCGGGGATCCCTGGAGGGGAGCTTCGTCTGTCGGCCCTGCAGTCTGCGGTGCTTCTGGCTGCGGTGCGAGCTTTAAATCTTCGACCGCCGGCCTGCGGCCTACACCAGCCTGAAGCCGCTGTCTACGGTGGAGAAGAGCCGATCCTGGACTTGCCTTGACTTTGACCTTGTCCTTGTCCTTTTACCATCTGGACGCCCGCAGCGATGGCTGCGGAGGGTTGAGGTCCCAACCATGGGGGAAAATGGAGGAGGACTGGCCAATTTCTGTGCCTTCCACCACAGTGATTAATGCTGTGGTGGATGTTTGTGTTACATTTTTATTGTGTTTGTGTGTTCTTTATCATTGTACCGCTGCTGACAAATTCATTTCACTTGCACTTTATGTGATGAATAAAACTGATTGTATTGATTGTATAGTATTGTATAACCAGGATATTCTCAAGTTGTGAAAATAATTGATATTGTGCAATCATCATCCCCAATTCTGACATGATGGAAAGGAAACCTATATCGCTCACTTCCCTTTCCCCTGACACTAGTCTGAAGAAGGGTCTTGACCCAAAACGTCACCCATTTCTCTCCAGAAATGCTGCCTGTTCCATTGAGTTACTCCAGTATTTTGTGTCTATCTTAGTAATGTACTAGCTGGAAATGGTCACGCTGAGAACACTTGCAAGATTGTCCTTTGGCTAGGGTGATTGAACTCACTAACAGAGCAATTCACTACTTTTACATCCCACCCTCAACCTCCAACGCCATTTCCATGATCTTCCAAATTTTTCTATTTTCCAAATCCCTCAATGTTTTATATTTTTATGTCAAATCTCACCTTATTTTATAATCTAAAGAAAATAGTGCCAGCCTCTTTAATCTATCCTTGCAACTTCAAGTCCCCATCCCAGGGGTACTTACAGTTTTTCATTGTGGACACTCTAATGCCTTCATATTCCTTATTATTAAGAGGTAAACAGAAATGAACATAATACACTGGTTTAAGCCAGATCAATGCTATATCAACAATCTTTTTTTTTGGAAAATTGCATTGTGAAATTGGTTGCCATATTTTCACTAAACTTCAAAAGTTTAGTTGATTGTAAAAGATTTTTAAAAATCCTGAGATTAGGGAACAAAGATGGTAAAGTACATTCTGTCTGTCTGTCTGCTCATCCGTCCGTCCGTTTGTCTGTCTATCTCTATATCTTTCTTATCTATATTACTAAAAGTCTGATCTTGACCACTTCCTGTTCTTCTGTATATTGATTTTAGAAAAAACTCTGCCACTTATGGCTGTGATTTTTGGCCATCTTACTCAGAGTCCCCCTCCACTGCACAGGTCAAGAGGAGTTTTCCCATCGATGAAAAATAAAAAAGTTATTAGTGTTTAAAAAATGTTGAGATTCTCTCTCCTGAAGGCCACGCCCCTTCCGGAAGGACTATAAAACCTGGAAGTGTTGAGTGCCTCAGTCTCTGCAAGATGGGGGAAGGAAGAGGGTCACGTGTCTCCGTCTGAGATGTGAATATCACTGAACACATGGCTACTAAATTGTGAGTGTGGTTTTACTGACCTTGAGTGCCGTTAATGTGGTTTGAAAATGAAAATGTGGTTGGTTTGAAATAAAGCACAGCAAATGGTTGGTGGTGGTTGAAATAAAGCACAGCAAATGGCTGGTGGTGGTTGGTTTGAAATGAAGCACAGCAAATGATTAAAAGTCTAAACTTGACAACTTCCTGTTTGCACTCTGTATTGATTTTAGATGAAATGCTACCACTTACGGCTGTTATTTTTGGCCATCGTACTCAGTCCCCCTCCGCTCATCAGGTGCAGAGGATTATTCCCATCAATGAAAAATAAAAGTGTTATTAGTGTTTAAAAAATGTTGAGAATCTCTCTCCTGTCAATCACGGCATGAAGGACACGCCACTTCCGGTGGGAGGGGGAGGGATTATAAAACACGGAAGTGTAGGTGTGGCTCAGTCTCTGCAAGATGGGGGAGGGAGAGGTCACGACTGAGCTGAGAATCAACTGAACACACTGAATATCTACTGAACTGTGAGTGTGGTGTTTATGTGGTGTTTTGTGTGGTTTTATGGTGGTTTCACCGTGCTTGAAATGGTATGAAACTGCATTTGAATGTGGTGGCCTTGCACCCTGCATGAAATGGTATGAAACTGCATTAGAATTTGGTGGCCTTGCACCCTGCATGAAATGGTATGAAACTGCATTTGAATTTGGTGGCCTTGCACCCTGCTTGAATTGGTATGAAACTGCATTTGAATTTGATGGCCTTGCACCCTGCTTCAAGTGGTATGAAACTGCACTTGAAATTCGTGGCCTTGCACCCAGCTTGAAGTGGTACGGAACTGCACTTGAATTTGGTGGCCTTGCACCCTGCTTGAAGTAGTCGGAAACTGCACGAATTGGGTGGCCTTGCACCCTGCTTGAAATGGTATGAAACTGCACTTAACTCTGCTTGAAGTGGTATGAAACTGCACTTAAATTCGGTGGCCTTGCACCCTGCTTGAAGTGGTAGGAAGCTGCACTTGAGTTTGGTAGCCTTGCACCCTGCTTGAAATGGAATTTCAAGGAATAGCCGTGTCAACTGCCGGCCCACCAGCCGTGAGTGAGCTGCCAGCACATCAGGCTTGAGTGACTGAGCTGCCACTCCAAGAATCCATTTGGCCCACAATGTCCATACTAACCCTCTGGAAACCAGCCCAGGCGGACCAGCCCTCCCGTGTGAACATGGGGCCCAACGGGTCCCACTTAGTCTAGTAACTATTAAACTCTGATCTTGGATGTGTGGGTGTATAATCACATCCCTTCGATAAAACAAAGCTCTAATGGTAAAATGTTTACATATTCCTGTAGAGATTTATCCAGTAAAGTCAAAAATTGCCTTATCTGAAAAATTAAAGTATTATTTCTCGAGTTATTAATCAAAATGTTCAAAAATCTCAAATAAATTAGAAAATAAAACTGCTGGTTTTGGCTGATGACGTCACAATGGCAGCACACTGTGTTCATACGCTGCAAGTGAGGTCGCCCAGCCGCACTGCTCGCAAGCCCGGCCGCGCCGCTTGCAAGACCGGCCACGCCACTAGCAAGCCCGGCTGCTCACCCGGCTCCCCTCCATGTCTCCCCCCCCCTCCTCTCCTCTCATCCTCTACTCCCTCCCCCCCTCTCCTCTCCTCTTCTCCATCCCCCTCCCTCCTCTCCCCATCTGTCACCCCCTACTACCCCCTCTACCCCCACCTCTCTCCCCCTCCTCTCTCCTCCCCTCCTCCCCCCTCCCTTCTCTCTCCTCCCCCCTCTCTCTCTCTATTCCCCCCCCCCACCACCTCTCCTTCTCTAGCTGCGCCTGCGAGTTGGGGGCTATGCATAAGTGGATAGGGAGTGGATGGGGTAAAAGGAGGGAATAAATATTAAAATAATATCAAGGGGGGTGGTTAGTGTGTGTGTGTGAGGGGGGTGGTTAGTGTGTATGTGTGTGGGGGGTGGTTAATGTGTGTGTGACACTGCAGGCCGCCTCCCCACCGCAACCGCGCATTGAGGTGACGGGACCAAACGGGTCCCACTTGGTCTAGTACATAACTAAAACTCTGATCTTATGCTCTTCCGGTTGACAAGATTTTTTTATTTGCGCAAAAACGGTACGCAATAGCGCTACGATTTTTCGGAAGGTTACTCATTGTTCTCCTGTGCGGCGAGTGCAACAAATTTCATTTTGATCGGTGGTATATTGTACAAGTTATCGAAGTTTAAAAATCTTTAAAACCACACATGCGCAGATTCCTTCAGTCAGCGCCACGCAGATTGGTCTCTTCAATGCCACGGCCGGGATGGCGACGCCCCTTCTCGCCCCACCGGCGGCAGCCTGTCCCGCTTCATTCACAAACTCCTCTCTCCCCTCCTCACAGTAACTTGTCCATCGTCTCCCCCACCTCTGGCGGCGACCGTGGGGGGAGGGGGGGGTTCAGTGGAAGCCCAGAGGAGGCCCAGGTCCTGTCTCTCTCTACCTCATCACTCGCCCCTCTCCCCCACCCACCCTCTGCGGCAATGGCGGTTCCGTCTACTCGTCCCCCTGGGTCTGTCTCCTCCGCTGCCAGCATTGCAGTAACTCACCCTCACGGCTTTCTCGGAGGAAATCTTCTCCACCAGCTCATCGAAACTCATGGTGCCCACCGTGACGAACACCGACTCCATCCTCCCATTGCGGCAGCGAGCAGGCAGGCAGGTAGGTAGGCGGGTGGGTAGGGCGGGGATGGGTTGAGCGGCAGCAGCGGGCAGGCGGGCAAGGTGGGGACGAGCCGAGCGGCAGCAGCGGGTGGTCGGACAGGACGGGCACAGGCCGAGCGGCGGCTGAGCCGAAGTGGGCAGAGGGAGGGAAGGAGAGTCGGGTTACAGGGTGGCCGAGCAAGTAGCGCGGAGTTTGAGTAACACACATACACACACACACACACAATGCAAACTGGTCCAATCGTCAAGTCAACGGGATCTAAACCGCAGCTAACAATGAATGACCTGTGGAAGAAGAAACTGCAGATGCTGCTTTTTATTGATGGAGGAAGGGAGTGACTGAGGGTAAGGGAAAGGAGATGGAGGGAGAGGTGAATAAGGGATTGGGGGAGGGGAGGAGGAGAGGGAAAATATCCTGGGGAGGTGAGGAGGGAGTGTGGGAGGATTGAGGGAGAGGAAGGGGTAGGGAGGGAGAGGGGGAAAGTGCGTTAGGTGAGGAGAGTGGGGGAGGAAGGGGAATGAAGGGAGTGGGGGAGGTATGGAGCGGGGAATAGAGGAAGATGAGGGCAGTGGGGGAGGTCAGGAGGGATAGTAGGGGTATAGGGGGAGGTGAGGAGTGGGGAATAGAGGGATAGGAGGGGGGTAGGGAGGGGAGTTATGGAAGGAGGGAGTGACTGAGGGTAGTGCAAAGGAGAAGAAGGGAGAGGTGAGGGAGGGATTTGGGAGGGGAGGAGGAGAGGGGAAAGAAGAGGGTGAAGAGGAGGGGGGAGGAAATGCTGGGGGGTGAGGCGAAATGAGCCGTGCCTGTGCAGTTGGGGGCTATGCGTGAGTGGTGCAATATTGCGTTGGGGACGGGTTGCATTGGGGGAATGGATGAGTGGTGGAATATTGCATTGGGGAACGGGTTGCATTGAGAGACCGGGCCTACCATGTGACAGGGACCCAATGGGTCTCACTTAGTCTAGTTTATTTTATTACTATGTTACAATTAGAATGCATGTATTTAAAGTATTACATCGGCTGCATTACTCTTAAGACAAAATTAAATAGAATGTTCCCACATATCTCTCCTATCTGTGATAAATGTCAATACTCAGAGGCTAATTTAACTCATACTTTTGTAAATTGTATAAAAATCAAAAATCTCTGGACGGATATTTTCAGAATAGTTTCTGAAGTTGTTAATACCCAATTGGATCCCGACTCAAAACTAATAATATTAGGAATATCAGAACAAAGCCTAAAACTTACAACAAGCCAAAGAAACTTCCTTGATTATAGTATAATAACTCGGAAAAAATTAATACTAAAATATTGGTAAAATCCAACGACCCTCACAATTAAAATGTGGATTATGGAGATGTCGGCGACCTTACATTTGGAAAGAACTAGACTTGTCTTAATTGACAAACAAGAATTATTTGCTAGAATATGGTCTCCATTTATTGATTTTTTGAAAGGGTAAAGCCTGACTGAAGCTTGAACCCAGGATTAGATGAATAGTTATGTTTTATAATCTACGGACCTATCTCCAAAGTTGTGTTATTGGTAATTTATTCTATTTTTTATCGTTTTTTTTTCTTCTTCCTATCTATAAAAAAAAACAAAAAACAAATAGAAGCAGAGTTAATATGCAATTGATAAATGAGGACCCTTACTACTTTGATAGCTGGAAACTCATCTATTAACAATATGTAATTGATAAACAAAATGTGTTGTGATTATGATATGTATATGCTTCTAATAAAAATATTATTTAAAAAAAAGAATGCACGTATTTAACATAATAATAAAATAAATGTATTTACCCATTTAAAATAAATGTGTTTAATGCATAAATAAATGTGCTTTTCTGGTATGATATCGATTCTACTAACTGCTTTTAAATTTCCATTTGGTTATTGATTTTATTACTCTCTGCTGCAGTATGAATATCAATGAAAGTTTCTTTAATTAGCCAGTGATATGTTGATGGGCTGCTTTCATTTCCTCCAAATGTTTCACGAGTAGTAATTCAAACCACCAGCATCAACATGAGGCAACTATCTTCAGAGAGAACATAATGAGAGAAACAAGTTTGAACCATATAATTTTCCATGAGCATTCCCAATAATATGGAGGTCATTTTAGGATTGGGTTAAATCTGGCCCTAATAATACTGTTCAAAGGGAATTCACCCAATTTCTGACACAGCTGGAAGTGGTGAAATTTTAATTTTGAAAAGATTTCAGAACTGATTCTGCCAAGGTGAAAAAATATAAGAGCTCTTCTTGATCTTTGGAAATTATTTGGCTCCCAGGAACATTTTAATCATTTTTAAATTCTAAGGCTATCAGAGGGACAGGTCATTTATCTTGGGTTACATCTCTTGAAAGCCTCCTGAGTAGGTAAATGGTTCAATTCAATCTGGTCATAATTGCTCTGGGTGGCCTAAGAATATTGTCTGAAACAAAAACTGAAATATTGGAAGAATTCAAGCAACATCTATGGAAAAAGAAATCGAAAGAAAGAAAGAAAAAGAAAGAGAGAAAGGCTACGGACCATATGCTGTTAATAGGATTTGTATGGATGGGTACTTGATGGCTGGCAAGAACAGGGTGGGTCAAAGGGCCTGTTTTTGTGGATATTGAGGAAGGTTATCAAAGTATCCAGTAGCATATAGATCAGCTGCAGAAATAATCTTAGAAAAGGCAGATACAGTTTAATCCAAGGCAAAGCCGGATTTAGATGAAGGGAGGCCCTAGACTATTCCACTTGTGAGGCCCCTCCCAATCCCCCACCCCCACGACGAGAGGAAGATGGAAGAATCCACCAGATTGGCACTGATGTGCAGCCGAGCGTGGCCAATAAGATAAGGGCTGGAAAGCTGCGCTTTATATTTATTGCCAGTGCTAGTGCCGAGTTATCGGCTTAAAACACTATTATTCTGAAATGGAGGGCAAGGAAAATGACTGAAGTGTTGTTTAGAGACTACAGTGCTTTGTGACAGCATATGTAAGAAAGGCCTATGACTAGTGTCAAAAATATTATACACCAGGCCCGTATGAAGCTTTTCAAAAAGGGGGTGGCATGGCAGGATTACAAAAACTTTATATGAAATAAGTGCACGCAGCGCATAGCACAAGCGCGAAGCTCAAAGACTCTTGCGGCCGGGGTCCAGGGCCCACTTAAGGGCCCTGTAAGCTCTGGGGTTTTAGATGCTCTCTGGTGCATTCTGAGCCTTATTTTGGAGCATTTTTGCACCAAATGTATGACCAATATTTCAGAAATAATTTTGATTGAGTCAAGAGTAATGAGTGGTTGGAATGGGATGATTGGGATCATTGTTGTATACATTTTTTTTAATCAAGAATTGAAGCTGTCCTTGTTTTAATAATCAAGTTGTGCTGTAAAATGTTATGTAAAATGTTATAAAGGAGCATGCAAACACTGCAAATAAAATACTGTAAGTTTTTGCAGTAAATAAAACTTTTGTTTAGAAAATGTTTTGTGTGTTGATTTGATTGCCTGTTATTGTTCAACTGTGTTAGTGTGTGCACATTAAAAATGATGTAAAATGAGTGGCAAACTATGGAATACATATTTTTCAGTATTGTTATCAAGGAAAAGAAAGCAGTTCCAATTGTTTGATATTATTCATATGGAGGAGAAAATATAATTGCTCTAAAACTTACCTTAATTTTGCTATCTCACTAAAGATAATCCCCCTTTCCCTCTCCCCCCTCCCTCCACCTCTCTCTCCCTCCCCATCTCTCTCTCCCCCTCTCCCTCTCTCTCTCCCCGTCTCAACCACCCCTTTTCCCCTCTCACATCCCCCCCTCTCTCTCCCTCCCTCCCACCCCTTCTCTCTCCCTCCCATGCAGCGAGGCTCCGACTCCGCGCCGCAGACACTGCAAACCCCCCCCCCCCCCCCCCACCCCCTGGCCCGGAGAAACATGCACTCCCACAACGCAATATTCCACGACTTACCTGGAGTAGACACCTAGGATCTTTGGTAGACACGAGGCATCGAGGTGATTGTGTGGAGTGCAAATGGAGATCTGAACCCGCCCGGGCCCACTGCGCACGCGCGGAGAGACAGCGTCATTTTGCATCGCTACTGCATCACCGGCTTCCCCCTACTGCACAGGTCGCAATTTCTCCCCCCAAAACTTCCAGTGGGCCGGAACCAGAATTTCGGGTAATTTCCGTTAAAGTGGAAATACTGATAGCGCTCCAATTTTTATTTTTCTCGGGATTTTTTTAACTCTGGGAAGTAAAGGTTTTTGGTAATCTACGAACACCTATGACCTTCCACGAATATGCTCACGAACTGGAGTGACAGCTTTTGTTTTTCACTCACCTTTTTTTCCTCTGTCCAGCTGCCAAGCCACGAATATCTAGGAGTACCCACGACTACCTACAACTACCCTCACGGCCTACTATGGTCTGCCCATGAAATAATTACCAGTAAAAAGTCGCAATTTTTTTCATCCCGACTATCTTTTTACTCGTGGACATTTTTCATCGGGATGGAAAAAACGTCCCAACTTACCTGATGCCCCGAGTACCTACGGCTAGCATAACGAGCCACTACGATATACCTACGAACTCCTACGGCCTCGTTACGAACATTCTGTGAGTTTGAATCAGGGGAAAACTCGGGAGAATTCGTGAATTACCTCGTGAAAGTGGGACAGGCCCTTCAGGAAGTCACGGCGCAGCTTTATAGGACTTTGTTTAAGCCGCATTTGAAACATTGTGTGCAGTTCTGGTTGCTCCATTATAGGAAGGATATAGAGACTTTGGAGATGGTGTTAAAGAAATTTACTGGAATGCTGCAATAATGAAAAGGTATTAATTAAAAAGACAGGTTCGACTAACTTTGATTGTTTTTTCCGGAGTTTCGGAGGCCGAGAGGAGATCTGATGAGGTATATAAAATTATTGAGGTGAAGATAAGGTACATGGTCAACCTTTTTCCCTGGGTGGAAATGTGAAAAACCTGATGGTGGAGCTTCAAGGTGAGCAGGGCAAAGTTTAAAGGAGGTGTGCAGAGCAATTTCTTTTTCTACACAGAAAATGGTGGGTGTTTAGAATGGATTACGGTATTACATAGTTGGCACCTAAAATTAGGTGCCACTGTACTGTTTTGTGCTGTATTAACTTCTTATAAAATAAACAAACAAAAAAAAATAAATAATAAAAAAAATTAAAAAAAATGGTGGGTGTTGAGAACAAGCTGGCAGGGTGACAGTGGAGGCAGATACGATAGTGGCATTTAAGAGGCTTTTGGATGGAAACGTAGATGTACAGAGAATTATGGGATATGGATCATGTGCAGGCAGTGGAGATTAGTTTATCGTGTTAGGGATGTAAATTGTGGGCTGAAGAGCTTGTTTCAGCGCTGTACCACACCTAACATAATATGAAAAATGTAGAATTCTCCTTTTGGGGTTACATCTAATAATCCAAATAAATATTTAAACTTGTGTACATCATAAGCACAACTGTAACCTTTACATTTGGGTGGGAAATGATAAAGAAATTGAATAAACACCAGATGATTGAACTTTGGAAGGCACCATTGGACAGAGAGACAATGTCACAATACATTTTAATGTATAAGGACAAGTACATAAAATTCCAAAACATCTGTTACATACAATATTTTAAAGTAAAGGAGTACCATACAAAAGTAATAATTCTAAATCTATACAATTCATTGGCAAGATCTATTGGAGGAAACGTTGTTAAACAAAGGTTTTTGATGATACAATTGTAGTTTTTGCTACACATGGTAGAACTAACCAAAGAAATGTATTGACTGAACAATTTCTGCTGCAATCCATTTTAAATAATTACCTGCAGCTGCCAATGCACCTTTCACCTTGGGCAGGAAGGGAAACTAATAAGGGAAGCAGTAAATCTGTCCAGCAGGCCCAAATTATAGGAGTGCTTACAATTAAAAATGAGTAGTAACATATTGGAACAAACATGTTTATTAAGATTCCATGTTAATTTTTGGATATTTGTCAAATGGGTTGCAAGGGAGGGGGATGGGGACGAAATCCTGTACATAAATAAACTGAAAGGAAATTTAATGTGAAGGCATAAAATACATTCTGTGGTAAGGTGACCGAGTTTCAGGTGGAATGGGTATTTATTTGCAGCTGAGTTTAAAGAAGATTGTCCTACTGCACACTTCAGGGCACCCTCTGAGGGGGATTACAATACACCGTTACTGGTGACAAAAACTTGCAAGGTCTGGGAAATTAAGGTATCAAGGAAGCAGGCAAGGAGAGACTCCTCAAAGTTTCACGTCCTGAGTGACCTATCAAAAGTTTATTTGCCACAAATTTAACCTGTTCTACTTGATACAGATAGTTTTGGTATATAAGGATGGTTGCCTTCCAAGAAAATTCATATTATAGTGAATCATGCTATTAAAAACGATTGCATCAATGTAAAAAGGGAATCGGATTAAAGTGTTTCCGATATGCAATAACAAAATTCATTTTCCCCACAGGATTTTCCCCTACAGGCTGTATATGACATTGTTTGATAGAGTATCATTGCACAAGTGTCAATAGAAGCAATAGCTTTTCAATTTCTATGGCCACCCACAGTGAAACGAACAGACTGTGTTCTTAGACAATAGTATCTCTGATTAATATGGGGAGGTTACATAGAAACAGTTTTTTACTCTAGGCTGTTCTTTTCCGCAACACAGCTTTTCTTCTGCTTGTCAAATTGTAAAGTAACTTTTAAGTGATTCTCTAGTTCTCAATCAAAATTGCAGTATAACCAATTGGTGCACATAAATCAAATACAGTTCCCTAATTCTTAAATCTTGTTATATGCAATTAGCATTAAGGATATACACATTATTGCAGAACTACTTGTACACTTCATTCATGCCATACAACTTTTAAACTTTTTCTTTGCTTATACAATCCAAACCACAGAATGCACATCATACTACTTTTTTTAAATGATCCAGCTGGGTGGTGCATAATCACTTACTGACATGAGGGTTGTTTGAGGAACTGAGCATGCTCCCCTTTGACCCATTTCTTAGTGTCACCAATAAAGGTTGATTCATCTCCGATCATTGCTTTGAAATGTATAGTTCTAGAAAGACACGAGGAAGTTCATAAGAAGCACCCATCCTACAAGCAGCATTATTTCCCAAATGAGTTTTTAATTAATTCTAATTTTCCCATTTAAATCCAATACATTTTAATGAAAGAGAAAAAGACATGCACATTATGGAGTAACAGCTTCTGGAAATTACTGCTGAAAGATATTGATATGCATTAATTCACACATAAGTAGGATAATTAAGGGGACTATTCATGGGACAGTTGAGTTGAATATTCCTTGATATAAATAAACAAAAACTGTATATCTGAAATAATGGAAAATACTGGAAACATTCAGTAGGTCAAACATTTGTGGAAAGAGAAACAGTTAAAGTTTCAGATCTGGAACACTTTATTAAAATTGGGTAAGATAAAATCAAGTAAGTTTTCAGCAGCAGAGAAGTTGGGAAAGAATGGCAGAACAAATGTCTGATAAACTGAATCCAAATAGATTAATGGAGGCAATCACAATCACATTATGGGTTCCAATCACATTATAAACATATTCAATGAAATACAGTGCCGTAGGAAATGTAATGTTCTCATTATATCAAGAAAGTGACCACAGTGGCACATTCATCTACATCTAGATGTGCATATTATACCAAAACTCTCAATTTGTTCTCTTAAATATACTTGATATAAAATTCTATTCTCGCAGTATTTCATTAAATTCCTTTTGGATCAGCCACCAATGCCATTCAACCTCATCTTTGTGTAATGCATTGTATCTCCCTCATTCATTGTTAACAATATTGTCTATGTGTCGAGTCAACAGAGCACCTTCTGGATTTATTATACACTAGACTAAGTGCAGGCTCGTTGGGTCTGCTCCCCATATTCCTCCACTTACCCGTTCCCCCAACGCAATATTCCACCACTCACGCATAGCCTCTAACTGCGCAAGTGTGGCTCATTTCCCCTCATCCCCAGCACTCCCTCCCCCTCCTCTTCATTCTCCCTCTTCTTTCCCCTCTCCTCCTCCCCCAAATCCATCCCTCACCTCTCCCTCCCTCTCCTTTCCCCTCCCCTCAGTCACTTCCACCATCCCTCTCCCCTCCCTACCCCCTCCTATCCCTCTATCCCCACTCACATAGAAACATAGATAGAAACATAGAAATTAGGTGCAGGAGTAGGCCATTCGGCCCTTCGAGCCTGCACCGCCATTCAATATGATCATGGCTGATCATCCAACTCAGTATCCCGTACCTGCCTTCTCTACATACCCCCTGATCCCCTTAGCCACAAGGGCCTCATCTAACTCCCTCTTAAATATAGCCAATGAACTGGCCTCAACTACCCTCTGTGGCAGAGAGTTCCAGAGATTCACCACTCTCTCTTCTCATCTCGGTTTTAAAGGATTTCCCCCTTATCCTTAAGCTGTGACCCCTTGTCCTGGACTTCCCTAACATCGGGAACAATCTTCCTGCATCTAGCCTGTCCAACCCCTTAAGAATTTTGTAAGTTTCTATAAGATCCCCTCTCAATCTTCTAAATTCTAGAGAGTATAAACCAAGTCTATCCAGTCTTTCTTCATAAGACAGTCCTGACATCCCAGGAATCAGTCTGGTGAACCGTCTCTGCACTCCCTCTATGGCAATAATGTCCTTCCTCAGATTTGGAGACCTCCCTCTATCTCCTCTGCTCACCTCCCTCTATCCCCCCCACTATCCCTCCTGACCTTCCCCACTGCCCTCCTCTCCCTCCATTCCCCACTCCCTACCTCCCCCACTTCCCTCTCTATTCCCTCTCCTCCTCCACTCTCCCTCCTCACCCCCCCAGGATCTTTGCCCCCAATCCCTCCCTCACCTCTCCTTTCCCCTACCATCAATCAATCCCTCCCTCCCTCTATAAAAAGCAGCATCTGCAGTTCCTTCCTCTACAGGTAATTTCATTGTTAGCTGTGGGTTAGATCCCGTTGACTTGATAATTGGGGCCAGTTTGCATCGTGTGTGTGTGTGTGTGTTACTCAAACACCGTGCAAACTGCTCAGCCACCCCGCAACCCGAATCTCTCTCCCTCCCTCTGCCCACTCCGGCTCAGCCGCCGCTCGGTCCGTTCCCATCCTGCCCGGTCGCCCGCAGCTTCCGCTCGGCCCGTCCTCACCCGCCCGCTGCTGCCGCTCGGCCCGACCCCATGCTGCCCACCTACCTACGTGCTTGCCTGCTCACTGCTGCCGCCGGGCCGGCCCGCGGGGGGCGGGGGATGGTGTTCAGCAGAGCGGGCAACATGAGTTTTGACGAGCTGGTGGAGAAGATCTCCTCCGAGAGGGCCATGAGGGTGAGTTACCTCAGTGTCGGCGGTGGCGGAGAAGACAGATGGTCATAGCCATTCGCCCGGGGGGATGGGTAGATGGAACCGCCATTGCCGCAGAGGGTGGACGGGGGAGAGGGGTAAGTGAGGGAGAGAGAGAGATGGGATCAGAGTCTCCGCAGAACCCACCCGCACCCCCCTCCCACCCCGCGGCCGGTGGTGGACGAGATGGCAGACAAGTTACTGTGAGGAGGGGAGAGAAGAGTTTGAGAGTGAGCCGGGAGAGGCCGCGGTGCAGGAAGGGGTGTCGTCGTCCCGGCCATGGCGTTAACTGACAGGAGAGGAGACCAATCTGTGTTTCACTGACTGATAGGAAAAGAGACCAATCTGCATGATTTTAAAACCTTAATAACTTTTAAAATATACCATAGATCAGAACAAAACTTGTTGCACTTGCAGCACAGGAGGGGCGCGGGGGTGTGTGGGGGAGGAGGGAGGGGTTGTGCGCGGGGGGGGGGGGGGGGGGGGGGGGGTAGGGGGTGCGGTTTGGGCGGAGAGTGGGGTGTGTGGGGGGGAGGGACCGAGCTCGTTGAAAATACAAGGATTGGGGGGGTATCATGGGGGAGGGGCCAGGGGGCAGCGAGGGGGACCAGAGGGGAAGGGGCTGGAGCAGACTCCCAGCGGTCGCTGGTCTGCTGATCGCTGGACCGCTGGTCGTTCTCCTCTGCCGAGATCAGATTTTCTGCTTTCCGTTTGGGGTCATTTCCCGTGACGGCCGGGGCGTTTCCAGTCCCTCTGAAAATTGTGTCCGGTTGGAAACCTCCGCCGTCCATCCACCACTTCATTAAAGATGCGATGGTGCAGGAAGGGGCGGACCGTCCCGCGGAGTGACAGGAGAAAAGACCAATCCATGCTGAGCTGAACGGCAGGAGAGGAGATCGATCTGCGCACGCGCGGTTTTTAAGATTTTTAAATCTCGCTTAAGTTTAAATTAGACCACCGATCAGAATGAAATGGTGCAATCGCAGCACAGGAGAACAGTGGGTATGCTGGCGGAAAATCGTAGCACTATCGCATAACATTTTTGCGCAAATAGAATGACCGCGCAACTGGAAGATAACAAGATCAGAGCTTTAGAGAGAGAGAGAGAGGGAGATAGATAGATAGATAGATAGATAGGTAGGTAGATAGATGTCTGAGTAAAGCATCTCAGCAAATACTCAGGAATTTAGCACCTCCAGAAATATTTTTGTGCATTTAAAGATCACTGCACTATAATAAAGTGGAAGCCCTTCTTGTTGACATAATCTTATTAAGTTATTCATTGTTTAGTATCTGGGGATCGCTGACAAGTGTATCGCTAAATACCCTTGAGAAGGTGGTGGTGAGACACCTACTTGAAATATGGTAATCATTTTTGTGAAGGTAATGTTTGAAGTAGTGAAGCCAACAAGTCGTTTAACTTCATATAAAGTTGTTTAATCTATATACTATTAAAAGACTCGTCTTGTTTCTATGTTTGTGTGTGTGTGTCTGTATGAAAGTATTTTCGCCAAAACAGTACATGGCAGCGCTAAAATTTTTGCAGAACCTTACTCAGCTTTTTCCCATCGTCAATCTAATCAAGTTTCCTTCAGATTTGATGTTATATTTCACATCATTGATATTTAAAGGTTTAAAAAAGCCAACTTTGAGAATAATAACTGACGAGAGGGAGACTTTTCTGGCAGCTTCCAGTGATGATGTCACAATGGCATCTCACAGTCCTCCAATCACAATGGGATCTTATTTACATACGCAGCCCACAATGACATAAAAATGGGATCTCAGCTGCCAATCAACAAGCTATGAGAGTTTTCTAACATTGTTGTAAGGAGAGGGATGTAGTGGGGGAGATTTAAAAGTTTTAAAGTGACATTTAAAAGTTTACAAAACCCCACTTTGAGAAGGATTTCTTCAAATCTGCACTGGCAGTTAGGCAGTTGCTAGGTATGATGTCACAATGCCCTATTGGCTACAATGTTACTATCCCATAACACTGAGACTGTCACAGCAAATGTCCTTCAGGGAAAGGACATTTGCCAGCCTAACCCAGCACAGCAAAGTTTAATTATTAAATTTGGATAACAAAGGGGAAGAATCTGGCAGCCTAACCCAGCTTAGCAAAGCTTAATGATTAGATTTGGATAACAAAAGATGGCCTTGTTGGTGGTACCTACATCACATCTAATCTTAGTGCAATTGCATTTTTTTAAAAGTTTAAAATGAGGGAGGGTGAAAAAATGAGCCGACCTGCACAGTTGGGGGCTATGAGTGAGTAGTGGAATATTACATTGGGGGAACGGGTGACTGGTAGAATCATACGTTGGGGAATGGGTTGCATTGGGGGACCAGGCCTCCTGTGGGGGCTATGGGTGAGTGGTCGAATATTGCTTTAAAAATGAGCCGACCTGCATAGTTGGGGGCTGTGGGTGAGTGGTGGAATATTGCATTGGGGCAATGGGTTGCGTTGGGGGAACAGGTCAGTGGTGGAATCTTACATTGGGGAAAAGGTTGCGTTGAGGGACCAGGCCTCCTGTGGGGGTTGTGGGTGAGTGGTCGAATGTTGCGTTGGGGATCCAGACCTCTCGTTAGATAAAGCATAAAAATAAGTTTAATTTGACACCTAATTCACTTTCATATCTCAAGTATTAAAAAAGTTATGGCCATTTTCATACTCGGAAATTAGCATCTTGTTCCCTATTGATTTTCTATGGACATAACAAAACAGCTGTGATCGTGGACAGTCAAAAGCCCATAACTTTCTTAAAAATTAAGAGAACTGAATGAAATTTTCAGTTATCATAGAAACAAATATAAATCAATCTTACTTGGATGACCTGAAATTAAAGCATATAATTAGTTAGTTACCCAATTGGAGCTATTTTCAAACTTCAATTACTAGATCTAAACATCTATCTATTTCTTAATAAATGATTAACATTTTTAAATAGCCTAAGTGTCCAAATAATACTCACAAATCATTCACAATAAAACATGATTTTTAAATCTCATTGACATTAATTTATAGGCTAAATGGAAGGAATTTGGTGTTCAATTGCTGTAAATTAAAGTCAATTTAAATCAGCTTTCTAGTGGGTTCCTGTGAACGTGCTGGTTTAGAACATTCACATTGCGCTAGATTTGTACCCTTAAATGCCCAGAAAAATACTGCGGGATATAATGGGCCCAAAATGAGCTACTCGCAACTTTAAACTTTGTATAAAGGGATCTTAAGAAGCCCTTTTTAATGTAAAAATAAACAGCCTACCTTCTGTTGTCTGCTGTATGAGACCCTGCCAGTTGCCGGTGGTCGCGGGTTTAGAGGTTAATTTTTAAACTACTACACCAATTATATAAATCCTCAAGCACCTCATTTACTTCATGCTGCCTATAATTATCTACAATAATTATAGGCAGCATGAAGTAAATGAGGTGCTTGAGGAGTATAAGGAATGTAAAAAGAATCTTAAGAAATAAATTAGAAAAGCTAAAAGAAGATATGAGGTTGCTTTGGCAAGTAAGGTGAAAGTCAATCCAAAGGGTTTCTACAGCTATATTAATAGCAAAAGGATAAGGAGGGATAAAATTGGTCCATTGGAGAGACAGAGTGGACAGCTATCTGCAGAGCCAAAAGAGATGGGGGAGATATTGAACAATTTTTTTTCTTCGGTATTCACCAAGGAGAAGGATATTGAATTATGTGAGGTAAGGGAAACTAGTAGAGTAGCTATGGATACTATGAGGTTCAAACTAAAAGAAGTACTGACACTTTTGAAAAATATAAAAGTGGATAAGTCTCCAGGTCCTGACAGGATATTCCCTAGGACATTGAGGGAAGTTAGTGTAGAAATAGCCGGGGCTATGACAGAAATATTTCAAATGTCTTTAGAAACGGGAATAGTCCCCGAGGATTGGCGTACTGCGCATGTTGTTCCATTGTTTAAAAAGGGTTCTAAGAGTAAACCTGGCAATTATAGACCTGTTAGTTTGACTTCAGTGGTGGGCAAATTAATGGAAAAGATACTTAGAGATAATATATATAAGCATCTAGATAAACAGGGTCTGATTAGGAACAGTCAACATAGATTTGTGCCTGGAAGGTCATGTTTGACTAATCTTCTTGAATTTTTTGAAGAGGTTACTAGGGAAATTGACGAGGGTAAAGCAGTGGATGTTGTCTATATGGACTTTAGTAAGGCCTTTGACAAGGTTCCTCATGGAAGGTTGGTTAAGAAGGTTCAACTGTTGGGTATAAATGCAGGAATAGCAAGATGGATTCAACAGTGGCTGAATGGGAGAAGCCAGAGGGTAATGGTGGATGGCTGTTTATCGGGTTGGAGGCAGGTGACTAGTGGGGTGCCTCAGGGATCTGTGTTGGGTCCTTTGTTGTTTGTCATGTACATCAATGATCTGGATGAAGGTGTGGTAAATTGGATTAGTAAGTATGCAGGTGATACCAAGATAGGGGGTGTTGTGGATAATGAAGAGGATTTCCAAAGTCTACAGAGTGATTTAGGCCATTTGGAAAAATGGGCTGAAAGATGGCAGATGGAGTTTAATGCTGATAAATGTGAGGTGCTACACCTTGGCAGGACAAATCAAAATAGGACGTACATGGTAAATGGTAGGGAACTTAAGAATACAGTTGAACAGAGGGATCTGGGTATAACCGTGCATAGTTCCTTGAAGGTGGAATCTCATATAGATAGGGTGGTAAAGAAAGCATTTGGTATGATAGGGTTTATAAAGAAGAGCTTTTGGTATAGAAGCTAGCCTTTAATGTTAAAATTGTAGAAGGCATTGGTGAGATAGAAGCTGGAGTATGGTGTACAATGTTGGTCGCCCAATTGTAGGAAGGATGTCAACAAAATAGAGAGAGTACAGAGGAGATTTACTAGAATGTTGCATGGGTTTCAACAACTAAGTTACAGAGATAGGTTGAATAAGTTAGGTCTTTATT
Source organism: Leucoraja erinaceus (assembly GCF_028641065.1). Classification (NCBI taxonomy): domain Eukaryota; kingdom Metazoa; phylum Chordata; class Chondrichthyes; order Rajiformes; family Rajidae; genus Leucoraja; species Leucoraja erinaceus. The sequence goes on from NC_073389.1 coordinate 36,481,240, forward strand.
CTCTGGAGCGCAGAAGGTTAAGGGGGGACCTGATAGAGGTCTTTAAAATGATGAGAGGGATAGACAGAGTTGATGTGGACAAGCTTTTCCCTTTGAGAATAGGGAAGATTCAAACAAGAGGACATGACTTCAGAATTAAGGGACAGAAGTTTAGGGGTAATATGAGGGGGAACTTCTTTACGCAGAGAGTGGTGGCGGTGTGGAATGAGCTCCCAGTGGAAGTGGTGGAGGCAGGTTCATTGGTATCATTTAAAAATAAATTGGATAGGCATATGGATGAGAAGGGAATGGAGGGTTATGGTACGAGTGCAGGCAGGTGGGACTAAGGGGAAAAAAATTTGTTCGGCATGGACTTGTAGGGCCGAGATGGCCTGTTTCCGTGCTGTAATTGTTATATGGTTATATGGTTATATAAAGCCTTTAAAAACTAATAATAGCTAAAGCGACGGAATATTCCAGCGATTTTCCGTTAATAATTAACTAGACTGAACATCTTCGATTGGAACAGCCTAAGGAAAATCGCGTTTTAAACCCGCCCCCTCTAAACGGCACCAAAATCGCGCACACCCGTAGCGACAGATTTTCAGCAACGCTTCAGGTAGGCTTTGCAACATACCTATGAACAGCATCAATATCCATGGTTGATCGCTGTGCATTCTAGTGTTATGAATAGTTAGCTCATAATTCTCACAAATGGAGACAGCCTTATCCAAAGTTAAATCACGGTCACGTAAAAGTTTTCTATAACAAGGAAGACCACAAATCAGTCTGTCTCTAATGAGCTCATTACAGAGCTCGCCAAACCTGCAGTTCCTTACTGCCTTTTTAATAGCACATATAAATGATTCAATCGTCTCACCATCCTTCCGAGTTGAACTTCAGTCGTTCGACTATAGGATTGGTCTGGGGGCTGCACAACTGTCGAGATTTTCTCTTGAGACATTCAGGGACGTCCCCAATTCAGCAGGAGTGATGACTGGAGGTACTCCATCAAGGAAGAATGTGTTATTGCCCCCGCAAATACAAATTGTTTTGCTTGTTCGTAAGTTTCCAGTCCTGCGAGATTGAGGAGCAAGTTAGCTCGAGCCCGAGGCGGTTTCTCGTAGTGAGCGGCTGCGATGAAAACATCATTCTGTTCTTCTAAGATGCGCCACCGCTCTCCGATATTGCTGTCGAAAACAAGCGGGCCCGGTCTTTTAAATGCTTCGGCCATATCTGAGCCGCGAATAAGCTATGTGAAAACTCATAAAATATCAGCCGAACACTTTCCGAAAGAATACTTCTGACACCAAGTATGAAGTAGTGAAGACAACGAGTCATGTAACTTCATATAAAGTTCTTTAATATCCATATAAAAGTCAGAGACAAGGCAAAAGCCTCCGTGTAGTTTTACATTCTTATCAGACCGAGTTGCCGCGCCCAGCTAGCTGTATTCCACAAGATGACACTGTTAAATCCTGGCATGGATCAGATCAGCGATATATTAAAACCTGGCAAAGATTAGATCAGCAATATAATGATTGATCTACAGGTAGCCCCACAGTGCTTTTGGGAAAGAAAGTTGAAGATTAAACGATGACAGGATGATGCAAGACTTTGAGTAGAACATGCAGTAACAATGTTCCCTGCACTTGCTTCTCTTGACCTATTGTTGGTAGAGGTCTCCAGATTGGGAGGTGTTGTTGGAAGACAGGGTTTAGGATGGTGCCTGAGTAATGTTGCACTCATCCAGGTAAGTGGAAATGACTAAATCATGTTCCTAATATGTGCCTTGTAAATGGTGGAAGAGATTTGGTCCCCTGCATAGAAGGATCTGTGGCCTATTGTGTCCAGCTCGCAAACAACTGCAACACAACTCCTTATTTATTGTTTAAAATGTTAAACTATACTGCATGTTACAAAACAGTTCTGCACTGTATTTAAAGGGTCCTCTAGAAGCTTCATCCGCAGGATTTTGCTTTGTGTTAACATATTCCCACTGTGATACATTAGTAGCACCCCTTACATAAGAGATTCCGTTTGCTACAAGTGTTAGAAAAGTTTGTTTTCGTTGTTGAAGTACTTAAGCACTGTAGTACTATCAATCCAGAAGATAGATTCTTCCAGCTGAAGCTGTAGTTCTTCCCTAACATTATGTCAATTTCAACAGCTAAGACTGCGGCAGAAAGTTCCATTCTGGGAACTGTCATTTGCTTCAATGGTGCTACTCTGACTTTTTCCATTAAGAATGCAACATGTAGGAATGTTACAACATTTTGAGATTTAAAAGATCAAGTAATTTATCCCATCAGATAAAGCATAAAAAGACTTTAATTTGATACCTAATTCACTTTCATATCTTCAGTATTAAAAAAGTTATGGTAATTTTCATACTCGGAAATTAGCATCGGAAATTGCCTTTCCATTGATTTAACAAAAGCTGTGATCGAGGACAGTCAATTCACATAAAAGCCCATATCTTTCTTAAAATTTAAAAGAACTGAATGAAATTTTCAATTATAGATTGAAGCATTCTGAAACAAATATGAAACGTCTTACTTGGATGACCTGAAATTAAAAGCATATAATTAGTTAGTTACCTAATTGTAGTTAATTACAAAATTGACGGAAATAGTAATAAACACCCAAACTGCCTTGAAAATTCAAAAATGTGATATTCTCAAGATCAGAGCTTTAATATTATTGTATTATATGCTGTAAGTCCGTAACAGACAGGTAAAGAAATTACAATTTCTAGCAAAAGACCAAGTCTTTATGGAGAAAATCAGCTGCTAGCTGGTACATTGGCATATCATAATCAGTAGCATCATCATACTCCTCAGATTGTAACCAATAAGCAACTCTGTACACCTTGTTTTTCCTCAACTTTTCCATTTTGGCATTGTAAACTACAAGGTTTTGCTCTTCAAACCACCGATTAGATGAATTTGATTGTTTTGATGAAACTGATGAACATGATATTTTGTTGGGTATTTACTATTTGTTTTTATGTTTAACTTTATAATTTCTACTTTTTTTTTTCCTAAAACTGCAAATAATAACTTGTTTCTGTTAATGCTGTTCAGTGTTTTTTTTCTCTTTACATTTTAAACAGATGTCTCTGAAGAAGAAATGCAAAATTCTCAATCCAAATGGCCAGCAAAACAGACTGATTTAGACAGCATTCGCAGAGATTATCCGAATTTGGACTACTCCAAGTGTAATGATCTACAGGACATTCTTAATGGGAAAGTAGTGGGCAAAAAGGCATCATGCGTGGTTTGAAGAGCAAAAACCTGTATTTTACAATGCCAAAATTGAAAAGTTGAGGAAAAACAAGGTGTGCAGAGTTGTTTATTGGTCAATTATTAATCAATTATTAATCAATTAATCAATTGTTCATCTAAATTCAATCACTAGATCTAAACATCTATCCATTTCTCAAGAAAAGACAAAATTGTTTTAAATAGCCAAAGTATTCAAATAACAAATAACAAACTGATCCCATTCACACAAGAATTCACAATATAACATGATTTTTAAATCTCACTTTGTCATTAATTTATATGCCAAATGGAATGAATTTAATGTTTAATTCCCATAAATTAATCCAGAAATATCCACTCTCAAGATAATCAAAATCATTATTTTTTGCACAATACATCTGACTAAAACTGTACTGTGGATATTTAGTATGAAAATATTGATCATGGGTAGACAATAACACAAAATATAGATGATTTAGATGTTCTCATGACATGATTGTGCAAAAAAAAAAAATAATTTGATTATCTTGAGAGTGGATGTTTCTGGAATGTGATCGATTGGAATGTGGCCGCTGCCATGATTTAAGCCCCTATCGGCAGGCAAGACACGGCCGATTCGTATCGGGGCCTAAATAACATTTTTCACATCATAAGATTAAAATGGAGCCACACCAAAAAGCAAGATAATATGTTAAATAAACGACATACCTTTTGTTTTGTCCTGCACTTGCGATCCGTGATGTTGAAGGTGTTAGAAGTCGCGTTTAACTTCAATCCAGCAATGCAATCGACCAGCAACTTAAAAAAAAAACGGGAGCGGGATCGCAGAACGAATTTTCTTCATCAGCTAGCAGTCCGAGCAAATTCCTCTCCGACAAACAATACAAACCTGCATTTTAATCCCGCTCCCCCCCCAAAGCCTCTGGAATCGTACGTACAGACAGCAAGCAAATGTGGAGCACCACTGATGGTAGGTTTTGTAACAACGCTACAACATGTACTTAATTGTCATCATTTTACAGTTTTAGATACGAAACAGTACCATAGGCACTTTCACTTGCATTCTGAAAAGTGCTGCAGCTGTGCATATCTGATTTGACCAAAGTTTGTAGGCCTCATGCACCGATCCACTTTAAATTCCGAGATCTTGTTGAGATTCGCTAACCACTCCGCTCATCGCTGAGAGAAGGTTTGCGTCATACTCTCATCCCATCCAAGGTTTTTCTTACAAAGATCCTGCAAAATCAACTTGGCTGGCAGTGTAAATGGTGCAAGAAATCCCAAAGGGTCGTAAACAGAACCAATCTCGGATAAGATACCTCTTCTTGTACATGGTCGCTCTTGAATCGAGATTCTGAACTTGAACACATCTGTTTCAACGCACCAGTGTAATCTTAATGTTCTTTGCATCAGCTCATTATCTTTGTCCAAATCCAACTCTCTGGTCACCTTGGCTCTGTTATCTGGTGGGATGGTTTCCAATACAACACGGCTGTTGCTGATCCACTTGGATAATGTGAATCCTCCTTTATTGCAGAAGGAAGTCAGATGTTTTACCATTTGAATTTCTGAAGTCTACAATGAGCTGCTTGGTCTTCTTGGAGTTAATGGCCAGGTTGTTGTCAGCGCACCATGCTGCTAGGAGCTGGACCTCCTCCCTATAGGCCGACTCATCGTTGTTGCTGATGAGGCCAATCACCATTGTATCATCTGCATACTTGATGATGGTGTTAGTATCATGTATAGGTGTGCAGTCGTAGGTGAAGAGGGAGTAGAGGAGGGGGCTCAGCACACAGCCCTGTGGAACGCCGGTGTTCAGGGTGAGGGTTGAAGAGGTGTGCTTGTCTAACCTAACAGACTAGGGTCTGTTGGTTAGAAAGTCCAATATCCAGTTGCAGAGGGAGGGGTCGATGCCCAGGTCACCGTGTTTGGTGATCAGTTTAGAGGGTATGATGGTGTTGAATGCCGAGCTGTAATCGATGAACAGCATTCGTACGTAAGTGTCTCTGTTGTCGAGGTGGGAGGGGGCGGAGTGAAGTGCCGTTGAGATGGCATCCTCCGTACTCCTGTTCTTGCGGGAGGTGAACTGATAGGGATCCAATGTGGGGGTAGGCAGCCTTTGAGGTGTGCCAGGACCAGCCTCTCGAAGCACTTGGTAATGATGGGAGTAAGTGCAACTGGGCGGAAGTGGTTGAGGGATGCCGTCAGCGCCAGCAGCCTTACGTGCAATAATCCTGCTCAGAGCCAAGTACACGTCGTAGGGGGTGAGTGTGAGGGGCTGGTGATCGGCAGGGAGCACAGCCTTGATGGCCATCTCTAGATTGTCCCTGTCAAAGCGGCCATAAAAGTGGTTAAGCTCCTCAAGGAAGGAGGCGTCGCTGGATGTGGGGGTGGTGTTGGTGGGTCTATAGTCCATGATGGCCTGGATGCCTTGCCACATGCGTCGGGGGTCAGAGTTGTTGTTGAAGTGCTCCTCAAACCTTAGCTTATAGCAGTGCTTGGCCTTCTTGATGCCCCTCTTCAGGTTAGCCCTGGATGAACTGTAGGCTCGGGCATCGCCTGACCTGGAAGCGGTGTCCCGTGCTTTCAGCAGTAGCCTGACCTCGCTGTTCATCCATGGCTTCTGATTCGGGAATATGGTCACCCGTTATGGTCACTGTTGATGGTAGAGTTTATAAATTCCAGAACAGAGGATGTATAGGAGTCAATGTCCGTGTGGGTGTCAAGGGTGGCCTGGGCTGCAAACGTCTTCCAGTCAGTGTTTCCAAAACACTGCTGAAGTGTGGAATCCGCCTCCTCTGACCAGACTTTAACTGTCCTCACAGTGGGTTTAACCCGTCTGATGAGTGGGGAGTACTTTGGGAGCAGGAACAATGAGAGGTGATCAGACTGTCCAAGGTGGGGGAGGGGGACGGCTTTGTAAGCCATGTTTGTGTAAACTTTGTCCAGTGTCTTGTCTTCTCTAGTGGCGAAGGAGACATGTTGGTGGAATTTGGGGAGTACAGTCTTCAGGTTGGAGTGATTGAAGTCACCCGCAACAATGAAGGCTGCCTCAGGGTTGTGAGTCTGTTGTTTGCTAATGGCAGTATGCAATTCTTTCATTGCAAGCTTAGCATTAGCATCAGGAGGAATATAGGCTGCAGTCACAACAGTGGAGGTAAACTCTTTGGGCAGATAGAACGGTCTGCATCTAACCAAGAGGAACTCTAGGTTAGCTGAGCAGTGACTCTCGATGATGGTGGTGTCCGTGCACCATGCTTTATTTACATAAATTTACTGACCTGCTCTATCTCTCCACCTTTCTCTAAGCCTATAGGGCAGCTTTAAAATGATAGTTTTCATATTACTAGCGACATTCATTTCTTCCACGTAGTTGAGATTTCGCATTGAGTTACAACAACCTCTAAGAAATATCGCAAACTCATGCAATGCCTTCACATCTTCCGCCTTAATAGCTGTCTAAGCACAGGCCTTCTTCATGTATGCATTAGCAATATTCTGTTCATTACCAACATTTTCTTTAAGCAATTTCCTTGCCATTTGATCGCCCTCATCTGCAGGCACATTTCGACAATTTTCTACAAGCTGCTTTGAATATCCGCTTGTGTAATGCTCCAGAAATCATAAGCGCTCTTACATCAGTAGTTTTCATCTCCACTCCTTCGTGAAACGCTATAATGAAAGTTTCACATATGCACCATCATACTTAGGAATTTCCATTGGGGGTAAGGTGGAAGAGAGATTTTGTTGAGCTAAGAGCTCGCTAATTCTCTTTTGATTCCTCGCCAATTCACAGAATTCACTTTGAAATCCCTGGTGGGGCACAGATGGATGATGAACAGGCCTCTGAAAAGAGTACTAGTCTGGGTAAGTTTTGTCACGAGTCCCATGGCTAGTTATCAAATCCCTGGCTGGGCACAAATGGATGATAAACAGGCCTCTGCCAATCTTGGTCTGTACGAGCCTGTGAGAAGGGTGCCGAGTTGCTGGCTTGTCACGAGCCTCAACAGACGGCCCCATAAGTAATTTGCTTCAGTCTAGCACCCGGTTGCTGAGATGAAGTTTTGTCTCCTGGCTTCTTACACAGTGCCAGTTCTGAGTCATGTCGGATATTCTCTGGCTGTAGATTTGATTTAGCTGCTGTTTGTAGCTTAGCAGCTCCTTCTTAGGAACTTCTTCTGAGATACTTTCGAGCTGCATCTAGAACTTTGACCTTCTAGCATCTCCCTCTTTGTCTTGGCAACTGCCACTCACGTAGCTATTTCCAGCTGTTCTTTCTCCTTCCTCAACTGCCTTCTTCGTTCCTCAGCATCTCTTCAGCTGTTCACTTCGTTCCTCAGCCTCTCTCTTGCTGTTCTTCTTGCCTGTTCAGATGTTCACTTTGTTCCTCAGCCTCTCTCTTCAGCTGTTCTTGCCTTTTCAGCAGTTATTCTTGCTTATTCAGCTGTTCTTCTTCCTCAATCTCATATTTTTTCTCCAAGGCGACAGCTTCTAGCGAGAGAGCAGCTACTTCAGCTTCGGCTTCCATTTGAGCATAGACCCTTGTAGTTGAACTGGCCACAGAACCAGATTTATGTCTTGATCTTCGTGTTGAGACATTTGAGATACTGTCTTGGGTCTACTTTCTTCTCCCCCTTCAACACCTTGTTGCATAACACTTCCAATTGTATGTTGTTCGATTTCAAATAACCACCTCTTCACATCTTCTATGAAACCATCGGAAAATTCCACTTTCTTGCAACCATTGCGTTTGCCTTTTGAGTTCTTCCTCAGGCAGTTGTAAACTGAGTAATGAGCTTTGTTTTTCTCCAACCTCATGGCCGAGGCTGAATAATTGCTCCAGATTAGATTGTACTATCTTCGCATTCTCATCTGATTCCATTAATTTCTTCTGGAATTCAATTGACTTATTAATCTGCTTACATAACTTGTCTCTATCCTTCTGGCATCTTTTCAGATAGGCAGCTTCTCCCTTTTCCGTGCGGTTGGTTTCTCTCTTCTCATATCTTCTCGCTTCTGACTCCACATCTCCCTCCTGTGGTGCCTCTTCGTAATTACCTGTCGAAAGATCCATAACTGAATGTATCCTTGGCTGGCTGCCAGATCGTTATTAAACCGTCCAGCAGAAATTTAAAACGATCTGTTCTGCTTCTTCACAACAATCCTTATTTTCAAGGCTGTATTGGCTTGTTTGCCAGTGTCTGTTGTAAATAGTCGTTAGCGGGGCACGCTGTATCTCCTCAGAATCCGAAACATCAATTAAAACTGAGCTACTTAAGGCCAACACCTGCTAGGGCTATTTTCAAGTTAACATAAACAAGCTTTTGACTGCATTCTTTACTTCTGCAGAATATTCTCAGGCTTTAAACTGTAAACTTCTGGAAGTTTTCAAATACGAGAAAGGTTGAACAAGTTAGCGCTTACAGAGAAAGGTTGAACAAGTTGGGGCTTTATTCTTTGGAGCGCAGAAGGTTAAGGGGGGACTTGATAGAGGTTTTTAAAATGATGAGAGGGATAGACAGAGTTGACGTGGAAAAGCTTTTCTCACTGAGAGTAGGGAAGATTCAAACAAGGGGACATGACTTGAGAATTAAGGGACTGAAGTTTAGGGGTAACATGAGGGGGAACTTCGTTACTCAGAGAGTGGTAGCTGTGTGGAATGAGCTTCCAGTGAAGGTGGTGGAGGCAGGTTCGTTTTTATCATTTAAAAATAAATTGGATAGTTATATGGACGGGAAGGGAATGGAGGGTTATGGTCTGAGCGCAGGTATATGGGACTAGGGGAGATTATGTGTTCGGCACGGACTAGAAAGGTCGAGATGGCCTGTTTCCGTGCTGTAATTGTTATATGGTTATATGGTTACGACAAAATTGTCAATCTACTCACGGCCCGCTCGGTCAATGAAGTCTTCGATCTTCTTCTAATGACCCAGGCTCCACCATGTCAGTTGCCTGCGACCAACAGATTCTTTGACCCAGGATTTAAGATCTAATCGCTGGCAGAGATTCAGCTTCTTCAGTTCCACTGTTGAATCAGTCTAATGGTCCTGTCACACTGTGCGAGTTGACCCACGAGTGACCCCGAGTGAAAGACTCGTGGTTGTGTGCGAGATTCCAAGTTTATGATCAAGAGTTTAACCGAGTTCCCACGTGTATGACTAAGTTTGCCGTTTACTTGTCATTTCTGCGATGTTCCAAGTTCGTCTCCCGAGTTACCAAGTTCCTCTCCCAAGTTACTCTTGAGCCAACAACGTCTACCGACGTGTTGAAAAATCATCACATGGTAAAAATGACTTTGTTTTATTTAACTTTAAGTGTGGGTTTATTTTTTCATTTTAGTGTAAGTAATTTCATTGCATCTGTCTTTTCTTTAAAAAGTGGTTCTCATGCAATTGCTTATCTGATCGTAGATCTCAAAACTTGCCATTGAGTGCTTTGCATTGTCTCTTTTATTGCCTGAATTTAGGCTTGTGCTCCATTTCTCAGCTGAATGGGAGTATATCCTGGATATACTTATTTGTGCTTCATTTGTTGATTTGAATGTTTGAGAAGCCCTTTTTCAGACCACTGTGTTGTTTGCTGTGGTGCTCCTTTTCTCAATATGTGCAAAAAAGCATTGTTTATATTGAACAAGATGAATAAAGACTTTGTTTAACATTCACCGTGCTGCTTGTCTTATTTTCTGATCTACTGAGAGGGGACAATTTTTTACATTTAAAAAGCACAGCATATGAGGCACCTGAGTCCTTAACTCTCACAAATGATTGTGAGAGTCAAGATGTGAATATATTGTGCCTCAATTTTGTGTTGTATGATGAAAGGAATATTACATTCAAGTCATGAGACTTTGTAGTGATATTAAAATGAAGACTCCCAGACATCAATTTGATCTTGATAACAAAGAACTCTTTTATTGTGCAATGAAGTAAACAAACAGTGAGAATCAAACGGATTAGTAAAAAGCTTTTCAACACTTTAAGCTATTAGAAAAAGTGGGAGTATCCAAAAGAAACTAAAACATGCTCAAACAGGCAAAAAACAACATAAACATACAGATAAGAATCAACATCAGAGGGATAACTGAACTAATCTCCCAGGTCACTGCTCTCTGTCCAGCTGCCGAGTTCAGAGTGCCCACGAGTTAACACGGTAGACTCAAGAGTCACTAAGGTAATCTCATGGGCCACCATGTTCTTACAACGAGTTTAAATGTTTCAATTTTAACTTCAACAGTAAATTTGACTTGTGGAAAACTTTTAAAATGTTTGAAAATTTTCAAGAGTTAACAAGTTTCATGGGTACCTTCCGTTAGCGCCACGAGTGGCTAAGTTGTGTCCACGAGTTCCGACGTTCAAACTATGTTAATCGCATGTGATTCCCACGAGTTTAATTTGTTTTAAACTCGGGGTCACTCGTGGGTCGACTCGCACCGTGAGACAGGGGTTTTAGGCTTACTATCTCCTGGTCGTAACACAGTTTTTTACTTAATATAATGGCAGTCTTTACAACGTTCTCAAAGTCCAACTTCGATAGCCATTACTCCTTAGGGATGCTTGGGAGGTATATTTTACGCACTCACGACACACTTAAGATGGTAAAAATAAATCTTCCAAACGTTGTTTCTTGATTAATTGGTCTTTTATTGAAGTAGTACATAACAAAGAAATAATCTGTCACTTTCCGCTCTTAATCGCTGTTCCATTCATGTCATATAAATCATATGAAAGTTTCTTCTTATAAAAGTATGTCGTCTCACTAACTTGTGTGTGTGGTAAAAAACTGTATTCTCACCATCCTTCTGAGACCCAACTGGGGTGGAAAACCCGGGGGGGGCCAGAGGGGACACGTTCCCCCCATGTTTTGAGAGGTGGGGGACATCCCCCCCAAGTTTTTGTCATCCGGATTTTAATAAATCTCCGCTTTCCGCTACAGTGGAGGTGGGACTGCTGATCGAGGGTGCCGATTGGACGAGAGAGACGTTGGTCAGCAGGCAATGGGGGCGGGACATGATGATTCAGTGCGATGATTGGAGAAGGGAGGAGTAAGGGGGCGTGGGGTGGGACTGAGGATAGAGTGCGATGATTGGAGGAGGGAGACGTGGCACAGACCTGCACCTCATCCGCAGGCAGGATCGATCCCGGCCGGATCTCTGGCGCTGTCCCATCCCCACCCAACTGTCCCCCCACCTACGGGTGGCCAGAGAGGTCGGGAGTCAGACGGGAGCTGTACCCGGCCCTCGACCCACAGCCAGCACAGAGAAGCAGCGCTAAACCCAGCTCAACTCTGCCTGTCCTGCCAGGTTAACCTGCCTGGGCTTGCAGGAAATATGGCCAGCGCGGAGAAGCAGCGCCGGTGTCCCGTCAGTCCAGTCAGGGCTTGTAGGTTAAGCCGGTGAGACAGGCAACGTTGAGTTGCATTTAGCACTGGATTGATTCTCCGAAGCCTCGCCCACTTGTGTGTGAGTGTGCGTATGCGAGCACGGCCGCCAAAAATTTGTGTCCCCCCCTGTCCCCTCCATATTTTGATAGTGAGTTCCGTGCCTGCAATTGACCCTAATCTGAGTCTGCGCTAGGTTCCTCCAAAGTAGACACACCCCTCTATGTAATAAATCCCACCTACAAAAGTACAGACAGATAAAAACTAAAATATTAAAAATGTTAGACATGGCTATAATATACTGACAAGTTTAATGGCTCCTACACCTCTTTTGTTGATCAATCAACCTTTCCACTACTCCATTTGAAGCTGGATGATAAGTTAAAAGGTAATATATTTCACTGCTCTTCATAACTTGTTTCAAATTTAAACAATCAGCCATTCCGAATGACCATGTGTGGCAAAGTTGGTTCCTGACTCTCCAATCATGTGTTCTGTAACACAAAAGCTTGAATTCTATCCACTTTGAATGGTTGTCCACACTCTTTGGAATAATCTTGTCGTATCTTTAGGACATTGTGTTCTGCAGTCCTGTTATAATGTACATGACACAGGTTTTTCAGAACAATTGCTCATTATTACTCCTGATCTCTAATTCTGGAGTTCAAAGTTATAAAACCACAATCTTTGACAGTGCTAGTCTGAAATGATTTAGCAGTTGTCCTATTTTTTCATACGATGAAACTGATTGTACGATGCAATGATTCTTGTCATCTTTATAGAGAATGTATGCTCAGTGAATTATTGCCTTTTAACTACATCCATTGCAGAGTGCACAAATTGATGAACATGAAGCAGAAGGAGCTCAAAAAGCTGGTGTGTAATTCTTTCATGGCCTTTTCAAAGATTTCCTCACAAACATTCTGGACACACATTTTAATCCTAGAGAGCGGTTATTTACGTGACACAAGAGAGACAGGCTTACAGCAAAAAGTTATGGTTCATAATCAATGATGCAAAGCACACTTTTCAACTTAAATGACCCTGTTAATGTTCATTAATTAAGGAAATAAAATTCCTTTATTCTCTTTGAACACCATGAATAATTGGAAACTCATATAATAATATTCAGAAGTTATATGCACTCTGAACAGGAAAGGTAAAAACATAAGGTATTGTTACAAATATCTGTAGCTCCCGGGGTGCAAAAAAAAGATGCAAAATAAACAAAAACCTTATTTGCAATTCCACTAAGTTCACTGATTGTAGGTTTTATTTGCATTGTGGAAATGTAATGCTGCTGACAATATGCTAAATGATAAGGAAATCAGAATGATTCAAAATAATATTTCCTGCATGTCAAGTTACAAAAGTTTGATTCACAGTTTCATTACATTAATGCAAGGTGTTTCAGCATGATTAAGTTAAAAGTATGGTTTTACAAGCTTATGAGTATGATCAATTAATATCTACCTTTTGGAGGAGCCACATAAATTATATATAGTTCTGACATTGCCAGCATGCAAATACAATCCATCAATATATATTTTTCAAAGGAAGTCCATAAATTATGTACAGTTACTGTAATGTTAATATGTGAGTGCAATCCACTGAAAAACAATTGCCAAATAATCCTCTTGGTAATCCCCTCAATTACTTCACAAGATTGATACAAACTGCAGGAGGGCTAAACTCGAGGCTGAGAATATGGAAGGAAATTATTTTAAAGTTCCTAATTTACCTCCTTCCACACCAGTTGAACAGCAATCAGTAGGTTACCAAATCAGGAACTCAGGTCTGAAGATCAACCTGCAACCAAACCACACATGGCCACTGAATGGAACAATGTCACTTCCTAAGCAATTGTGTATACCCAGCCTTGCAGCTGACTGCAAATAAGGAAAAATGCCAGGAACAGCTTTATAAAACACTAGACTAAGTGGGACCTGTTGGGTCCCTGTCACAAGGGAGGCCTATTCTCCAAAAAGCAACCTGTTCCTCCAACGCAATATTCCACCACTCACCCAGAGCCCCCAATTGCGCAGGCACGGCTCATTTCCCCTCATCCCCAGCACTCTTTCACCCTCCTCTTCACCCTCCATCTTCTTTCCCCTCTCCTCCTCCACTCCCCAATCCCTCCCTCTCCTTTTCCCTTCCCTCCCTCCCTCCATAACTCCTCTCCCCTCCCTACCCCCCTCCTATCCCTCTATCCCCCTATCCCCATTCCTCACCTTCCCCTATCCCCCCCACTATCCCTCCTCACCTCCCCCACTGCCCTCCTTTCCCTCTATTTCCCACTCCCTACCTCCCCCATTCCCCCCTCCTCTCCCAATATTCCTCCTCCTCCCCCACTCTCCCTCTTCTTTCCCCTCTACTCCCCCAATCCATCCCTTACCTCTCCTATCCCCTACCCTCAGTCACTCCTTCCCTCCTCCTCCTCCCCCACTCTCCCTCCTCACCTCACCCACTTTCCCCTCCCTCTCCCTCCCTTCTCCCTCCTCTGCCTCAATTCCCCCCCCCGACTCCCTCCTCACCTCCCCCACAGCCCTCCTCTACTATTCCCCACTCCCTACCTCCCCCACTACTCTCACTCTATTCTCCCTCCTCCCCCACTCCCTCCACACCTCCTCCCTCTTCTTTCTCCTATCCTCCTACCATCCCCCAATCTCTCTCTTACCTCTCCTTTCCCCTATCCTCAGTCACTCTCTCCCTCCCTCCATAACTCCTCTCCCCCTACCCCCCTCCTCTCCCTCTATCCCCCCCCCCTCCTCTGCCACTCCCCTCCTCACCTCCCCAAATTTCTCCTCCCTCTCTCTCCCTACCCTCCTTTCCACCAAACCCCCCCAATCTCCCTCCTCACCTCCCACTTTTCCCTCTCCCTCCCTACTCCCTCCTCTCCCTCAATCCCCCCAGTCTCCTTCCTCACCTCCCCCACTTTCCCCTCTCTCCCTCCCCATCCCCTCCTCTCCCTAAATTCCCCCACTCTTTTCTCTCATCTCACCAGGATGTCGAGGTTGCGCTCCTCTGACCAGAGGCCATGCCAACTGGAGTCCACGCTGACTGGAGGGCGTGCTGACCGGAAAGCGCGCTGACTGGAAGCCACACTGTGCAACGCCAGGCAGAGGCAGGCGCCGACGGTGACTGACAGTGGACGCGGCCAATCAATGCGGTGATGGTGCAGGAAGGGGTGTCGCCATCCCAGAGGTGACTGACAGGAGAGGAGACCAATCTGCGCATGCGCGGTTGTTAAGATTTTTAAACCTTAATAACTTTAAAAATATACAAAACTTGTTGCACTTGCAGCACATGAAAATGATGAGTAAGGTGGCGAAAAATCGTTGCGCTATAGTGTACTGTTTTTTGCGCAAATGTAAAAACAAGGCAATCCTGAAGATAACAAGATGAGTTTTAGCTATGTACAAGACTAAGTGGGAGTCCCTGTCACACAGGAGGCTTGGTCCCCCAACGCAATACTCCACCATTCACCATAGCCCCTAACTGCACAGGTGCAGCTCATTTCCCCTCATCCCTAGCACTCTCTCCCCCTCCTCTTCACCATCCCTCTTCTTTCCCCTCTCCTCCTCTCCTCCCCAATCCCTCCATCACCTCTCCTTTCTACTACCCTCATTCGCTCCCTCCCTCATAACTCCTCTCCCCTCCCTACCCCCATATCCCTCTATCTCCCACCTCGCCCACTCCTCACCTCCCCCACTGCCCTCCTCTCCCTCTATTCCCCACTCCCTACCTCCCCCACTCCCCCCTCCTCTACCTATGTTCCCCCTCCTCCTCCAATCTCCCTCCTCACCTTCTCCCTCTTCCTTTCCCTCTCCTCCTCCCCGCCCAAATCCCTCCATCCCCTCTCCTTTCCCCTACCCTCAGTCACTCCCTCCCTCCCTCTATAACTCCTCTACAACTGAGAACTGGTTGCCATACCATTGGTTTGATGGACTTTGGGGTGCTATTTGAACTGGTAGCCATATCTTTGGTTTGGTGGACTTTGGGATACTGTGATACATTATGGCTCCATCATTCAGCTATTCATTGCTCTAATACTTGCGACCATTGTGTGTACCTACTGAGGACTGTGAATGTTATCATGTTTAATAAAAAGGAGGGAATGAAAGAGCTAATAGTCAAATCTAATACAGGTGCACAACCTTTTATCCGAAAGCCTTGGGACCAGACACTTTTCGTAATTCAGAATTTTTCGGCTTTCGGAATGGAAGATTTTTAGCGTAGATTTTAACGGCTGGCTCAGTGGTAGAGTGCTCGGCTCATATCCGCAAGGTCGCGAGTTTGCGCCTCGATCCCGGCAGTTACTCGATCGCGAGTTTGAGTCTTCAATGTAGTTTTTTCTTGCAGAATAGGAGAGAATAGGGAGGGTTAGGCTGGGATCATTCTCTGCGAGATAATCTTAGTGCGGGAGACAAGTGTAGGAGAGGTGTACTGACTGTGTGGGCAGAACTTTGGAAGGGATTGCCCACCATTCTCAAAAGCCGCTGTGTCTCCCTGTCCCTCCAACTCCAGAGGAATCCGTTCCCCGATGGGCCGCTACAGCGACAAGTGGCAGTTCGCCCACAGCCCGAGCTGCGCCCCCTCATCCGCAACCCGGGTTCCTCTGGAGTTGGAGCGGGGCTGGGCTAGAGTTGTTGCTGGCTGTGAGTCTCTGGGATCTCCGTGCTTGCAGTGGGCCTGGGGGTCGGTGTCCCGATGAGGGGGCGCAGCTCGGGCTGTGGGCGAACTGCCACTTGGCGCTGTAGCGGCCCATCGGGGAGCGGCTTCTGGTGGTCCTGACGTCTCTCAGCTCCTGTCCAGGGGGATGGCCGGAGACGTCAGGACCAACAGGAACCCGCTCCCCGATGGGCCGCTACAGCGACAAGTGGCAGTTCGCCCACAGCCCGAGTTGCGCCCCCTCATCCGCAACCTGGGTTCCTCTGGAGTTGGAGCGGGGCTGGGCTAGAGTTGCTGCTGGCTGTGAGTCTCTGGGATCTCCGTGCTTGCAGTCGGTGTCCCGTTAGTCCTGACGTCTCCGGTCACCCCTCTGGACTGGAGCTGAGACTGGGAACTGTACCGCCCTTGCCCCCTCCCTCTGCAACTGCAAACAACTCCACAGTTCCCAGTCTCAGCTCCTGTACAGGGGGGTGGCCGGAGATGTCACAGCCCGAGCTGCGCCCCCTCATCCGCAACCTCAAGACCAAGACGCACCTTTCACACCATCAGCTTCGGTCCCTACGGGGAGCGTGTTCCTCTGGAATTGGAACGGGGCTGGGCTGCTGCTGGCTGTGGGCCTCTGGGATCTCCGTGCTTGCAGTGGGCCTGGGGGCCGGTGTCCCGTTGGTCCTGACGTCTCCGGTGACTGGCACTAGCTCCGACGTGAAGACAGTGCAAAACCCCCGTGCCGGTGCAATGGGCGGGGAGCTGGAGAGGGGAGGGAAGGGGTCACACACATGGCCGGGAAGCAGAGGGGTGTAGGTGGGGTGAAACTTAAGGGAGCGACAATTTGCTGCTGCCTGCCCCCTGAGTTAAAAAGTTCTCATGCAAGACTCACGATACACTGTGTATCGTGAGTCTACCGTGGGAACTTTTTAACTCAGTGGGCAGGCAGCAGCAGATTGTCAATTATTAACCCTCCCGCGCAATATACCCTCACCTTCTCTTTTATGAATGGGGATTTAGTTCCCCTTTCTTCGAGGACCGACCGGAGGTTCCGCTGTCACCTCTGCGGGCCGCCCTCGGTGAACGTTTTCAAGGACCTTTCTTCAAGGACTGAAAAAATGTCCGCTATTCGGAGGTTTTCGCTATTTGGAACTTCGGATAAAAGGTTGTGCACCTGTAGTCCAATCTAAAATGCAGTCATTCTTCTACAAAAGTATGGACTAGTAGAACAAAGAATGACTTGGTGCCAAGTCCAAATTTCTTTGTAAATTATATGGAATACTAGACCAAGTGCAGACCCGTTGGGTCTGTTCCTCCAACGTGCGGTTGTGGAGGGGGGAGGCAGCATGCAGCGTCACACACACACTAACTATCCCCACCCCCCCGCACTCATACTAATTACCCCCCTTGATATATTAATATTATTAATTTGCTTCTTTTCCCCCATACCCCCCCTATCTACTGACGCAAAGCCCCCAACTTGCAGTCACATCTAGGGGGGGGGGGAGGGGGGGGCAGAGAAGGGGCAGGGATACAGAGAGAGGGGCAAGAGGGAGAGGGGGGTGGCGAGGAGGAGAAGAGGGAGGGTGGGTGAGAGGGGAAAGGTGGGGGTGGAGGGGAGAGGAGGAGAGGGGGAGGTGAGAGGGGAGGGGAAAGAGAGGTGAGAGTGAGGGGAAGAGAGGGGGGGGAAGAGGTGAGGGGAAAGGGGAGAGGCGAGGGGGGCTGAGGGGGAGAGGTGAGAGGAGGGGGAGAGGTGAGGGGAGGGGAGAGGTGGGGGAGGTTGGGAGCAGGGAGGGTGGAGGGAAGGGGGTAGGGGTGTGGGGAGGGGGGTTTAGGGGAGGGACGGTGGGGGAGGGGATGTAGGGGAGGAGGGGGAGAAAAAGAGAGGGGGGAGAGGAAGGGGGAGAGGAGAGGGGAGAGGGGGGAGAGGAGGGGGGGGAGAGGAGGGGGGGAGAGGAGGGGGGGAGGAGGGGGGGAGGAGGGGGGGGAGGAGGGGGGGGGGGGAGGGGGGGGGGGGAGGGGGAGGGGTGGGGGGTGGGCGAGGGTGGTGAGGGGGGGGGTGGGGAGGGGGGGGAAGAGGAGAGGGGGGAAGAGAGAGGGGGGGAAGGAAGAGAGGGGGGGGAAAGAGGAGAGGGGGGAAGAGGAGAGGGGGGAGAGAGAGGGGGTAGGGGGGGAGGGGAGAGAGGGGGGGAAGGGGAGGGGGGGGGAAGGGGAGAGGGGGGGGAATGGAGAGAGGGGAGATGGGGGGAAGGGGGAGAGGGGGGAGAGGGGGAAGAGGAGAGGGGGGGGAGAGGAGAGGGGGGGGAGGAGAGGAGGGGAGAGGGAGAGGAGAGGAGGGGGGGAGAGGAGAGGGGGGAGAGGAGAGTAGGGGGGGGGAGAGGGGGGGAGGAGAGGGGGGGAGGAGAGGGGGGGAGGAGAGGGGGGGAGGAGGAGGGGGGGGAGGAGAGGGGGGGAGGAGGGGGGGAGGAGAGGGGGGAGGAGGGGAGGAAGAAGGAGGAAAGAGGGGGGGAAGAGGAGGGGGGGGAAGAGGAGAGGGGGGGAAGAGGAGAGGAGGGAAGAGGAGAGGAGGGAAGAGGAGGAGGGAGAGGAGAGGAGGAAGAGAGAGAGGGGGTTGAGGAGAGGGGGGAGGGGGGAGGGGGGAAGGGCAGAGGGGGGGGAAGGGGAGGAGAGGGGGGGAGGGGAGGGGGGGGGGGGAGAGAGGGAGGGAGAGGGGGAGAAGGGGAGAGGGGGGAAGAAGGGAGGGGGGGGGGAGGGGGATGAGAGGAGGGGAGAAAAGGGAGGAGGGGGGAGTGAGGGGGGGTGTGCTGAGAAGGAGGGTGAGATGAGGGGAGGGGGAGAGGTGGGGAGCAGGGAGGGGGTGGAGGGAAAGGGGGTAGGGGTGTGAGGTGGGGAGGGGGGTTTAGGGGAGGGACGGTGGCGGAGGGGATGGAGAGGAGGGGGGAGGAGGAGAGGAGGGGGGGGAGAGGAGAGGAAAGGGGGGAGAGGAAAGGGGGGAGAGGAGAGGGTGGGGGCGAGGAGAAAGGGGGAGAGAGAGTGCCTTTTTATTTCAACCCAAACCTCCTCAACGTGCGGTTGTGGAGGGGGGAGGCAGCATGCAGCGTCACCCACACACTAACTATCCCCACCCCCCCGCACTCATACTAATTACCCCCTTGATATATAATATTATTAATTTGCTTCCTTTTACCACATAACCACCCTATTACTGACGCATAGCCCCAACTTGCAGTCACATCTAGAGAGGGGGGAGAGGGGGGGGGGGGAGAGAGTGAGGGAAAGAGAGGAGAAGGGGCAGGGATACAGGAGAGAGGGGCAAAAGAGGGAGAGGGGGGTGGCGAGGAGGAGAAGAGGGAGGGGGGGTGAGAGGGGAAAGGAGTGGGGGTGGAGGGGAGGAGAGAGAGAGGGTGAGAGTGAGAGGAGGGGGAGGGGGAGAGGAGGTGAGGGGAAAGGGGAGAGGCGTTGGGGGGAGAGGTGAGAGAGAGGAGGGGGAGAGGTGAGGGCGGAGAGGTGGGGAGCAGGGAGGGTGGAGGGACAGAGGGGGTAGGGGTGGTGGGGAGGGGGGTTTAGGGGAGGGACGGTGGGGGAGGGGATGAAGGGAGAGGAGTGGGAGAGAAAAAGAGAGAGGGGAGAAGCGGAGGGGGGAGAGGAGAGGGGAGAGGAGAGGAGAGGGGGAGAGAGGAGGAGGGGCGGAGGGGGGGGAGATGGGGGGGGGGGAGGAGGGAGGGAGTGCGGGGGGAAAGAGGAGAGGGGGGGGGAGACAGAGGAAAGAGGGGGGGAAGAGGAGGGGGGGGAGGAGGAGAGGGAGGGGGCGGAGAGGAGAGGGGGTTGAGGAGAGGGGGTTGAGGAGAGGGGGGAGGGGGGGAGGGGGAGGGGAGGGAGGGGAAAGGGGGAATTTAGGGGCGGGAAAGGGGAGAGGGGGGGGGAAGGGGAGGGGGAGGGGGGGGAGGGAAAGAGGGAGAAGGGGGGTGAGAGGAGAGGGGGGGGAAGAGGGGGAGGGAGAGGGAGGGGAAGAGGAGAGGGGGGAGGAGGGAGTGTGCTGAGAAGGGGGTAGATGAGAGGGGGGGCGAGGGGGAGAGGTGGGGAGCAGGGAGGGGGGTGGAGGGAAGGGGGTAGGGTGGTGTGTGGAGGGGAGGGGGGTTTAGGGGAGGGACGGTGGCGGAGGGGGGGGAGGAGGGGAGGAGGGGGAGAGGAAGGGGGGGGAGAGAGGAGGGGGGGGAGAGGAAAGGGGGGGAGAGGAAGAGGAAAGGGGAAAGGGGAGAGGAGAGGGTGGGGAGAGGAGGAGAAAGGGGGAGAGGAGAGGGAGAGAGAGTGCCTGTTATTTCAACCCAACCCCCCAAACAACCATTTGCAGGCAGAACTTTTTAACTTTAACCATATTTTCATTTTCAAACCACATTAAGGGTACTTACTCACAGTT
This sequence comes from Leucoraja erinaceus, assembly GCF_028641065.1. Taxonomy (NCBI): domain Eukaryota; kingdom Metazoa; phylum Chordata; class Chondrichthyes; order Rajiformes; family Rajidae; genus Leucoraja; species Leucoraja erinaceus. The sequence goes on from NC_073389.1 coordinate 36,501,934, forward strand.
GTGTGGACATGTGTTCAGTGTTACTCACAGCTCAGAGAAACATGACCCTTTACCTTCCTCCAGCTTGCAGACTAATTGAGGCACACCACTGCCTGGTTTTATAGTCCATCCCCCCTGCCGCCAGCAGGGGCAGCAGAGAGAATGGGGAATTTTGTAAAGTCATTAATATCTCTGTCATTTTTCATCGACTGGAAAAATCCTCGGCACACATGCTGCAGAGGGGGGCTCTGAGCGAGGTGGCCAAAAATGACGGCCGTAGGTGGCGGCGTTCTCTCGGAAATCGCAGCACAGATCGCCAAAACCGGTCAAGAACAGACTTTTAGTAATATAGACAATATGGAGGACAGGTTGTCTTTTCAATAAAGTCATTAAGATGGCAGCCTGCAATAATAACATGTGCTTCTTCAAGGCCATTAAGAAGCCAAGATTGAGATAAAAATAGCTGACGTTCCAGAGATAAGTAATAACCTGTCACTGGAGGAGCTCAATTTGGACCCAGCTTTCCTATATTGTGAAAGGCTACAGAATCTTTCAGTCATGCCATATTTAGACTTAGGAGTGTTTTACTGATAAGAAAAATGTATAATTGTGCTAACTCGCCTTTGTTCTGTGAGTGGGAGCCCGAGAAGCAATGAGCAACGTTTGTGCTCATTGTATTTCGCCACTTCCGTCTGACGAATTAATTAAAGATTGCCATGGTCTACCTTCAACGGTTGTTGCTATCTGCTTTCTAAGAAACAAACTTTCACAGGTGCATTTGGGACTCATAGTGGGCGCTGGATGCTGGGCGCTGGACGCTCTCCTCCACCGGGATCAGACTCTCCGCATTCCGTTTGGCGACATCTACGACGCCGGGCCGGGCCACTTCCAGTCCCTCCGAAAATTGTTTCCGGTTGGAGACTTCTGCCAGCAGCGTCCCTCAGCTCCAGTAAAGACACGATGGTGCAGGAAGGGTCAGACCGTCCCGCGGAGTGACAGGAGAAGAGACCAATCCGCGCAAAGCTGACTGGCAGAAGAGGAGATCGATCTGCACACGCAGTTTTTACGATTTTTAAACCTCACAAACTTTACAATATACTACCGATCGGAACAAAACCTGTTGCATTCGCGGCACAGGAGAACGGTGAGTGAGCTGATGAAAAACGATAGCGCTATTACATACCGTTTTCGCGCAAATAGAAAATACGCGCAAACCAGAAGAGCACAAGATCAGAGTTTTAGTTAGTTGAGTTTTAGATCAGACAGGAAAAAAAAGAAAAAAAAAGATGTTTCGGCAGATGTATGTATCATAATTTCTATGATTTTTGCACAATTAAAAATTCGGCAAGGCCCCTCCGCCACCGAGGCTCCATCGCCGCTGTCTCGATGCCTCCTGGATCGCCACTTAGAACCCTAGCCGGGGCCTTGCGGGTAAAAGCCCGGGTCGGACGAAGTGGCCGACGGCGCCCACAACTGTCAGGCTACACCATGGAGGCTGTGAAGTGGGCTCGGCCGCTCGGCTGCCCGCCTGCCCTACTCGGCATCATGGAAGCGCCCGCAGATGTAGCTCTAGCCGGCGGAGCGTTAGTGATGCTCACTCCGCTCCTTCAGTTTTATGTTCTCCTCGCCGGGCAAGGCGAACGCCGCCCGTGACAGACAGTGGACCGGGCCAATCAGTGCGGCGATGGTGCAGGAAGGGACATCGCCATCCCAGTGACTGACAGGAGAGGAGACCAATCTGCGACTGGCGGCGACTGACAGGAGAGGAGACCAATCTGCGCATGCGCGGTTTTTAATAGACGATAGACAATAGGTGCAGGAGTAGGCCATTTGGCCCTTCGAACCAGCACCGCCATTCACTGTGATCATGGCTGATCATCCACATTCAGTACCCCGTTCCTGCCTTCTCACCATATCCCCTGACTCCGCTATCTTTAAGAGCTCTATCTAACTCTCTCTTAAAAACATCCAGAGAATTGGCCTCCTGAGGCAGAGAATTCCACAGATTCACAACTCTCTGAGTGAAAAAGTTTTTCCTCATCTCCATTCTAAATGGTCTACCCCTTATTCTTAAACTGTGGTCCCTGGATCTGGGCTGCCCCAACATCGGGGCCTCTAGTGTGTCCAATCCCTTAATAATCTTATATGTTTCAATAAGAACCCTTATTTATTTATTATACCTTGTCCAGCGTATACAAGGCCACTTCTAAATTCCAGAGTATACAAGGTATTAAACCTTAATAACTTTTAAAATATACCATATATCAGCAAAAAACGTGTTGCCTTTGTAGCATAGGAGAATGATGAGTAAGGTTGCAAAAAATTGTTGCGCTATCGTGAACTGTTTTTGCGCAAATAGAAAAAAACGGAGAACTGGAAGAGTACGAGTACAAGTTTGATAGATAGATAGATAGATAGATAGATAGATAGATAGATAGATAGATAGATAGATAGATAGATAGATAGCAGCCACATGCCTTCCTTAGCCATATAGCTCTGATCTCAATCAATGAAACATCTCAATCAATGAAACATCTGTATCATTCATTCACTTTGGTATTATGTAAAACAAATTAATTGCAACTCTGCCTGCTTTCAATTGTAAAAAACAAATTTGGTAAATCAACAAATTTGTCTACTTATAATTTTTTTTAGTGTAGTAAGATATTATTGTTATTAAAGAACAATAACTAGTATTTATGCAACATCTTTAACATTGTAGAAAGGTGCAGGGCACAATTCAGAGGAGCACAGTCAAATAAGTCTGATCAAAACTTATATTCAAGAGATAGGTTTTAAGGTGCTTGAGGAAGATGGAGAAAAAAAATTTGCTTGCAGAGAGTCCTGGAGAAGAAATACGGAATCTTTAGCTCGGATAGTGGAAGGTGCAGCTGTTAATGGTGAAACAGATTAGAAAATAAAAAATACGTAAAAGACCAAAAATGACAATGGTAGAGATGGTTCCAGAATAGTTTGCTGTTGTCATCATCATTATCACTTCTGAGTTCAAAGAATTTGAGTGGAAGCAAGTCATTCCTGATCCTAAGTGATGGCCTGAGATGATTATTAATCAGGCGCAAGGAGACATGAGAGGGAAAAGGTGATGGTGTTACTACCTTAGAGCTTGAAGGTTCAACAGAAAAACGCTCTTCGCCCTCTCTCCCCTTCCCCCACTCCTCCTCCTTCCCCTCCCTCCTGCCCCCCTCTCCTCCCTCTCCCTCTCCCCCTCCTCTCATCCCCTCCCCGAACCCTCTCTTACCCCCTCCCCCCTCCCCCTCTCCATCACCCTCTCTCCTCACCCCTCTCCTCACCCCTCTCCCTCCTCCCCTCCAACCCCCCTCTCTCCCACCCCTCTTCACCCCAACTCCCCCCATCCTCTTCCCCTCTCTCTTCCACCACCCCGCTACCCTCTCCCCTTCCACTTCCCACTACCCCCTCTCCCTCCCCCACTTCCACCCTACCCTCCCTCTCCCTCCCCCTCCCCCACCTCTCTCCCTCCCCCACCTCCCCCATTCCCTCTACCCCCCCCCTCTCCCCTTCCCCTCATCCCCTCTCTGCACTTCTGTTCCCGCACCTCTAACATCCCCTCCTCCCTCTCCCACCCCCCTACCCCCTCTCTCCTTCCCGCCTTCCCTGCTCTCCTCCCACTCCCCACTCTCCTCCCCCCCTCCCCATCCCCCTCTCTCTCTCCCCCTTCCCCGCTCTCCTCTCCCTCCCCAATCTCTCCCCTTTCCCTCCTCCCCCTCTCCCCTCCCTCCCCTCTCCTCACCCTCCGCTCTCCCCACCCCGTCTCCCCACATCGTCTCCCCCTCCCTCTCCCCCATCCCCCCCGCTGTGTGTTTGGGGGGGGGGTGGTTTAGTGTGAGTGTGACGCCGCGCAGCCCCCCCCCCCCCCCCCCCACCAACGCGCATTGGGGAAACAAACCCAACACGTCTGCACTTGGTCTAGTATACTATTAAAACTGTGTGTGTGTGTGTGTGTGTGTGTGTGTGTGTGTGTGCGCGCGTGGGTGTGCGTGTGTGTGCGTGTGTGTGTGTTTGTGGGTGTATGTCAGATTCGGCCTTTGATTCCTTGGTACGCCAAAACCACACGCTGAAACTCCGTGATTTTTTTCCATTTCGCTAGCTAATTCACTTTTACATTCACTCATGCACTCCTCATAACATTTGGACATTTTTATGTACACATTTTAAAAATAAAATCCTCCCCCCCCCACTTACTCATTTTGTCGCCTCCTGCTGGCCAGCAACCATAATGGCTGCTGACGCCCGGCTCTGCTCGAAAAACGCCGACATTTTTCCCGACCGCTGGTGCCTGGCCCGGCTCAGTCACGCTGCCTCAAGCCAAACATCGGATGTTCAACCGCTGCTTTTCGCCCTCAGGCGAAAAGCAACTGGGGAACAGCCAGCGTGACAGAGCCGGCGTGTCACAAGCGCCGAGGATGCGAGGCCTCACAGTCTCTGATGGGGCCTCTTTCACAGACTTTACCGTCAACGCCAGGGACAAATTCGGATCCAGCAGCAGAGTGGCTCCGTTAATGCATTCATTCCACAGTGAGTTCAGTTCGGTAACAACACTCCCCCCCCTTCCCCTCCCCCTCCCCCCCCTCCCCCCCCTCCCCCCCCCTCCCCCCCCCCCCCCCCCCCCCTCCCCCCCCTCTCGCCCCCCGCCACCCCCCCCCCTCCCCCTCCACCCCCCCCCCTCTCCTCCCCCCTCCTCCCCCCCACCCTCTCCCTCCCCCCCCCCCCCCCACCCCTCCCCCCTCCCTTATCCCCCCCCCCTCACCTCTCCCCCTCCCTTCCCCACACCTCTCCCCCTCCCTTCCCCCCACCTTCCCCCCCTCACCCACCCTCTCTCTCCTCCTCCCCTCCACCCCCCTCTCCCTCGGTCTCTTGCCCCACTCTCTCTGTCTCTGCCCCTCTCTCTCTGTCTTTGCCCCTTCTTCTCTGCCCTCACTCTACAACCCCCCCCCCCCCCCCCCCCCCCCTCCCTCTCTAGAAGCGCCAGCGAGTTGATAGGGCCGTTATGGGGTAAAAGGAGCAAATTAATAATATTAATATAATATCAAGGGGTAGTATGGATGTTATATAGAAGTATACATAGCAGCAGATGTCAGCTATTTTACGTAATTAGACATCAGCTTATTTTACTTAACCTCACGTGATTGTTAGTCATTTAGCAGCACTTAATTAAATCATTTATCCAGTAAACAAGACACTAAACAAGTTACCAAGAAGGAACTGCAGATGCTGGAAAATCGAAGGTACACAAAAATGCTGGAGAAACTCAGCGGGTGCAGTAGCATCTATGGAGCGAAGGAAATAGGCAACGTTTCGGGCCGAAATCCTTCTTCAGACAGAAGGGTTTCGGCCCAAAACGTTGCCTATTTCCTTCGCTCCATAGATGCTGCTGCACCCGCTGAGTTTCTCCAGCATTTTTGTGTACCACTAAACAAGTCACGTATTTCTACTTTTGCATCTTTGTATTCTTAATAAAAACATTTGTACCTTTGTACTCAACATAAACTAGTACGTAACAATATAATATGGTGTGTAACCTTTAGCTGTAGCTAGGAAATATGGGTGACGAAGTAGACACAGCTGGAAGATTAGAGTAACAGTTGGAATTTAAGGGTGGCGAAAGAGGTAGAGATATGAGGGGAAATCTAATAATCCAGATAAGTTTAATAAGACTGAACCAAGGTCGGAAGTTAATGGTGGCGAGACAGAGAATATTAGAATCAAAGATAGATTGATGCGAGAGGAGTGCAGCATGCAAGATAAGGTGAAGGAGATACCGCTGTATAATTGTAATAAAGAGCAGCCTTTTTCTGCGATCTGAGAGCAATTAGAGAACGGACAGGCGGGTGTCGTCTCTGAGTGTTCCAGCCAATGTTTGCAAATAAAGGCTTTCGTCTTCTTGAAGAATTCTCCGTATCTGTATCATCTTATCCAACTCTGAGTCTCTTAACCATGACAGTAGTTAGCATGTGTGCGGGGGGGTAGTTAGTGTGTGTGACGCTGCAGCCGCCCCCCCCACCCGCCCCTCCCCACAACGGCACGTTGGGGGAACAGACCCAACGGGTCTACACTTGGTCTAGTTTCATCTAAAACCAGTAATAAAAAAACAATTTGCAGGTGCTGTAAATCTGAAACAGCAACAGAAAATGCTGGAAAATTCAGCAGGTTAGGTGGCATCTCAGGAAAGAGAAACAGTTAATATTTCAGTTCAAGACCTTTCATCACAATTTAAAAGGTGAGAAAATAAGTTAGTCTGGGTGCCTAGACTAATTTAATTTCTCATCTTTTCAGTTCTGGTGAAGGCTACTACCTGACTTACTGAGTTTTACCAGCATTTTCTATTATATTTCTGTGAACTTCACAATTAAAGGTCTTGTTTTATATGCAACTTTCACAAGTGATCCAAAAAGCTGTTTCAACAATAAAAAAAAATATTTTGGACAGATCCAAATGTTTATATATGATTGTATAATATACATATATTCAATATTATTCATTAAAAGGGGATTGAAAAATACATTAAGGACAAAATATCACAGAAATATAAGAAAAGCTGGTCTGTCAGATGGATTAGAATGATTTTTTAAAGACCCATATCCTGTTGAACCGGACGTCTTGTTGTGGTCCCCTGTCTGTATAACTCATTATCACCTATCCCACAATGGATCATTGAGGGCTCCACATTTCCTGGATTATTGTTGCTTTTTGCATATCTTCCATTCATTTGACCTAAGTACCATCTATATTTCTCATTCCCCTGTGTCTGACCCGCTGAGTTAGTTTGGCTTTTTTGTGTCTGTCTTTGGATTAAACCAGCATCTACAGTTCCTCACTACACATAATGACCGCTGCACATTTCTCACAATTACCATACCATGCTTTCCAGCCACATAATTACCCAGCAAAGAAAACATATAAATAAATCTTCAGGCCATTCTGAAATAAAAACTCAAAGAAATTCTTCTCAAACTCAATAGGCCATTGAAACAGTTTCCAGGAATCCAGTCATTGGTAGATGTACCTTCCACAACATTTAAATCAAAGCTGCAATAGTCATGTCAAGTCGAGTTTATCGTCACTTGCATGTATCTCAATGACAATCTTAAAAAACAAATAATTTAACAAATAACCTCCTGTTATGTCCAATATTATTTAAATGAGGAAAGAAGAAAAGATAGTCACCTGCCAAACCAATGTACTGTACTGTGCTTCAGAGAAAGAAACCAATATCCCATGTTACAATTGACTTAGGTCTCACAATTCGTGGCAAATAGGGATGGATAATAAAAGCGCTCAAGTGCATTGCCTATTCCCAAAGACAAGCATTAATGAAAACAATAAGCTACTCCCTAAACAGTACCAATAAATTAATCAGTTTAGACAGCCAGAGGAACACTGCCTTCACAAATGTATGTTTTCCTTCTGTGACAGTCCACAGAGGTAGACGTGGAAGCCACAAACATTTGAGTTTGGTCTTCAGAGACCAATGTAAAATTTGGACACTAGATAATGAGACATTTGATAATTCAATTAACATTAATAATATTAAAATATAATATGATCCATGCTAGTATCAATTTGAATATTGAACACAACCTGCATCTTGAAAAAAAATCTTTACCTACCAGGAATCTTTACCTACAGACATGACTACATTCCACAAGCTCTGGAATTCAATTCCTAAATGTTGTTCTACCTCTCTTTCCTCTTTCAACATGTTTATTTAAATCTATTATTTTCACCAAGGTCCTCCTCATTTGTGGCTAAGTGTATATTTTAAAATTGTTTAAAAACATTTCTCTGAAGTGCATTTGGATGTTCGTGCCACATTAAAGTTGGTACATAAATGGAAATTGCTGTTGCTGCTTATTTTGACTTCCTAGCCTTGCCCGAGACTTAAGGGGCTGTCCAACAGCAGCGACCTAATCTGCGAGTTTAGAAGGGTTTGCCCTCGACTCAAACTCGCAGCATGGTCGACACAAGGTCCTAGGACGTCCTATGAGGTCATTGGAACTCTCCTTCATGCTCGAATACTCGTGGCCTCAGCTAGGTCGCGGAAAAATTGTCAGCGTGTTCAAAACATTTCCGTGAGTAAAATTTGGTTGGCATGGTTCTTTTTGACTCGTAGTGCAGTGGAGTGGGGTCGCTATTTAGTTACACAAGCAGTCAAGGGCAGCCATAGCCAATCTCCTTCGCTGACCGGGCATTTTGATTGACTCATTGGAGTTTTCAGGACCAGGGAAAACCGACCGGTAGGTAAAATACCCGCTAAACTTTATTATACTTCTTAAAAATGTCTCCCCCCCTTCTCTCCGCGCTCTCTAAAGGACTTACCGTACACTGTGGCAGCCGTTTACCTTCCTCTTCATCGCGGGCGTGAATTTCAGATAGCGCTCCCCTGTTTTCCCTGGCCCCCGCCTTTACGATGTGTTTGTGTGTGTGTGCGGTCAGTCGATCCAGCTCACGGTTTCAACACGGACGGCCGATCCAGCGAGGTTTTCCAGGCGAGTGCTCTCGAGCTTGAAGGTTGAAGGCACTCATCTTAACTCGAGGATTAGGTCGCCGCAGTGGGACAGCCCCTTTATGCAGACATGTAAAATGTCATCAGCTTCTGGCATAAGCGTTAAACTACTACTTAAAAGATGCTAATGTGCCACTTATGTTAATAGGTCGTTTTTTTACTTGGAAATAGCACAACTGAATTAAGAAATACGTATAATTTTATCTCAGGTAGGGCAGGAAAGCTACATACTTCATGAACTGCTTTGTTTCAAACAAAATTCAATACACATTTCTGTCTTTTGGATGAGACATTAAGCCCCTCTGAGCACACAGGTGGAAGGGGGGAATTTCCCATGGCATTGTTTTAAAAAAAAAAGCATGAGAGATCTCTCTAGATGGCTGGAGATTATTCACCAATCAAGTATTGCTAAAAAATGATTGTCTGGATATTTTCACTTTTATTCCTGTGATTTGACAGTACATAATCTTTCAGATGTCTATCACATTTTCTACTGCTTAACAGTGACTTTTCTTTATAGTTTGCAATATGTATGAGAACAGGATATGGTTTAGCCTGCATCACAGTCATGAATGGTTTGAGCACGGAAGTGGCCACTTATCCTGTCAAGCATCCAGTTAGACTCACTCCATCTCCCTGTAGACCTACATTTTTTTCCTCTTTCTGAAACTTATCCAAATCTCTATGAATGCTACAATTGAATCTACCTCCACAACCCCTCGTGACCTTAACTCCAGCACTTAATTATTTTTATTCATCTCACAGCTTCCTCTGTCCAAGAAAAACTCATATTCTCTTATGTATCCACAAACCTAAAGTTCATTATCCTTGGAATCGTGTAGGTAAATGCCTCCTGCAATGTGTTCTTCACATCATTCCTGAAATACCACACACATACTGTACTCCTGAAGTTCAACCAGTGCTTTGCTGCTGGCATGTTCACAATGGGTCGATTGATTGATGTCTGTATCATAATTTCTATGATTTTTGCACAATTAAAATTTGTAAGGGTCCATGTTGATTCAGGGCTTTAAAAAAGTTCTAATTGAACAGAGTTTTCAGTTTATGGAAAGTGCATAATTGGATTCTGGGATGTTAGATATTAAAATATAATTGTCAGAAGATAACAAGCTGAAAGTGATTTCTTTTAAAAGATGCCTACATCCCCATACCCAGTCTTTTACAAATAAAATCTGATGTGATTAAATAAATTTGATTAGCACACAAATTGAGGCCTATTCAAAGCTCTCTAATTATATGTGTAATAGAAATCATTAGAATTTCAGCAACATATTGCAGAAAATGGGAAAGCGATTATTTTACGCACAGCTGCAATTTCTACTCAAGTTCTCCCGTGCTGACATCTGGACATCACATGCGGACATTACTTTAATCACTACTTTAAAAGCTGAAACAATATATTGCTGATTAACCATTATATAGTATTTCAGAAACATAATCTAGGCTGGGAAACCACAAGAATGTGAAGTTTTGCTTCAAAAGATTGTCTCCAGGCTGAGCAGCTTGTTAAGGCAGGTAACTCATTGTTTGCCCTGTAAGTTATTTAGCCATTTGTAAAGCATTGACTGAACCATAACGATAATCAATCATTAACTCTGAATTCTTCAGAGCAGGCTCGCTATCATCAAGGCTGCTGGTGTCAGCTTCTCCTTTTGCAGTCGCTGCTTTGGTAATTTAATTTAATAGAAGTAATTTATGTATAATTTATGTTCTTATGTGTTGTCTGAGTCCGTGCCTATAATGATGCTGCAAATAAAATTTTATTGTAAGTATACCCCACCATACTAGTGCATATTAATCAACACAACTTGACTACAGCCTTGATACGAGCATCTGCTTTGTAGACTTTGAGTAGTACAGGTTGGCTGCAAATTCAGAAGGTCAGCACAATAACTAGAATGACCAATCATTCCAAACATCATGCTCTCAAAGGAAAATAGAAGAGTAGTAGTATTGTTTCTTTTTTTGAATGAAATATTTTCGTAGAATAAATCATACACTAGTGTAACAATGCATACTGCATCCTGTTCACTAACCAAACACAAGGTGTTGGAGCAAATAGGATGTTTAAAGTTCAGATCTTTATTATACCTTCTTATTATGTTTTTTACATATTGAAGAATAATAATCTTCAAAAGATACAATAATCTCAAAAAAGGGCAGAAATCAGGATGCATGACTGACCCATGCTCTCTTAGTGAAATGCAGCCAAAATGTTATGCTTATGCTATCTGTTAATTATATAATTGCAGTCCAACTGTGTATGGTAGGCGACAGTTAAAGGCAAACCAAAGCTGGCATTTTGCTCTGACAGAAGGCTCATTATGGCTGGTGCACGTGCTCACAGGTTGAACCTCAACAATGAGCTGTGGTAAAATACAGAATTAAGTAGGCTTGGGATGCAGCATAAGGTGTCGTGGAGAGAAAATGTAAAGGATGAAATTGACACTCTTTCTGCAGGGGATCATAAGACAATCTGCATAGATTGTCCTTGGAGTTAAAGTCAGACATCCACCATCATGAATGTTCGAGAGACTGGTGATGGCACACATTAACTCCAGTTTCCCAGCTAGACTAATCCACACGGTCCTCCCTTGCCGAGCCCGCCATTGTTCATTCGCTTGGCAGTGGCGTCCTCATTCCAAGTGTCTGTCCTCATCCGTCGGTTGGAGCCATCGTCGACCATCCTCCCCACTAACGCTGCCGAGTCCTCACCGGATGCCTCCAAGGCGCCAACCCAGGCCCCAGCCCACAAGGCTCCACCTACGACCCGCGAGGTTTCGGCCTACGAGGTCCAGGCTCCGACTCGCGAGGTCCAGGCCGTGAGGCTCCACGTCGGCTTGCGAGGCTCCTCCGCCAGCCCGTGAGGCCCGGGCTGCAAGGCCCCACCGTTGGCCCGTGAGGCTCCTCCGCGGGCCTGTGAGGCTCCGGCCTCGGTTTCCCCGCGGCACCTCCGGAAGGCTTCTGCTGCCATGGCACCTCCGCAATTTGCTTGCCATTGCAACAGGTCCACAGCAGACGCCATCTCCCTAGCCCTAAACTCATCACGAGAACACCTAAACACCAAGGATTCCCACATTAGACTCTTATTCATCAATCATAGCCACGCTTTCAACATCATAATCCGATCCAAACATCTCCAAACTCCTGGACCTCGGACTCAGCACCCCTATCTGCTATTTTTTCCTTCACATTCTAATCCACAGACCAAAATCAGTGATGATAGGTGAGAATAACTCCTCCACAATAATTCTCAACACTAATGCCCTGCAAGGATGTGATCTCAGTCCCCTACTATACTCCCTATACACTCAGAACTGTGCAGCTAAATTTGGCTCTAACTCCATTATAAATTTTCAGAGGACACCACCATAGTGAGCCCAGTCATGAACAGTGACAATATGGAGAAAGGGATAGAGAACTTAGTAACACAGTGTTAAAACAATAACCATCCCTCAATGTCAGCAAGACAAAGGAGCTAGTTATTGACTTCAGGAAGTGCGGTGGATTATATAACCTAATCAGCATCAATGGTGCAGAAGTGGAAATGGTTGAGAGATCCAAGTTCCTTGGCATTGATTTCACCAATGATCTACTGTGTACCAACCATTTTGATGCGACTGCCAAGGAGGTACACCAATGCTTCTAATTCATTTGAAGATTGATGAAAGTCAGTATGTCTCTAATGAATCTTACAAACTTTTACAGATGCACCATAGAATGCATACGGTTGAGTTGCATCACAGCTTGGTTTGGGAAAAGCTTGGCTCAAGATCACAAGAAATTGTAGAGAGTTGTAGATGTAACCCAGTCCATCACATCGACCAGACTCCCTGCCATTTCCTTGCCAGAAGGACATCAATGTGTCCTTTTATGAGTGAATAAAGAAGCTTGGGACAACAGATTTCTCAGCACCAGACTAGGTATCACATGCAAACTGGGCAAAGTCAAACCCACCTAGATCACCTTACATTCCTAACATAAACAGCCAGGAGGCTGGAATCTAAAGTGGGAGTGTTGTCTGATAGATTAGTCAAGCAACATTCAAACACAATCAATCAGCCTCACAGAATCATATCTCGTAACAAATGTCACAAAGTCCTCCTTTGTATGTATGAATTAAAAGTCAGAATGAGACCACCAGTAGTAGAGGCAGAGTTCAACATTCAGGAAGGACATAAAATGCTGGAGTAATTCTGCAGGACAGGCATCATCTCTGGAGAGAAGGAATGGGTGATATTTCCAGATCCCATGGAGAGTTGCTTGTTAGAAGCGCCAATGATTGATGAGTCCTGAAGCTCATGGTCACAAATAGATGGTGAAAGAACAAACAGAAATAATAAATCTATTTGAGCGCATCCTCACCAATCTACAAACAGATAATAAATCTGTCCCCTTCAGTGTTGCGAGGTGTAATTCAATTTCAAGTTCAAGTTACATTTATTGTCACATGCACCAATTGGTTAAGTGAGATTTGAGTTACCATACTGCCATACGAATAAAAAGAACACAATACACAATAGAATTTAACATGAACATCCCCCACAGCAAAATCAATGTTTCCTACTGTGAGAACCACAGTCCATTCTGAGTGGAGTCAAAGAACTGTCAATATAATGTGGACACATTCCTACATTGGGTGTGGCACACCTACCAGCACAATTTTGGGAAATACCTTGCAGTTACAAAATGTGTGCTTGCTTATACATTTAATAAGGTTGTTCAGTAATTATGCATGCACACATTTTGCAGAAAGATGGAATGTTTAAATAAATTGTCATTAAATCTGCAGATATTGGGATAGATTTCCAAATTACATCTAAAATATCAAAGAGGTACTCAGCCTAATGTTTAGTACATCAAAGAAAAAGGTAAAAATGCTGTTTAATTTGATCAAAGATTTTGGGGAGGCTACTGACCATTTCACATAAATTTGTGCAGTAAGGAGGCTATGATCTAAACAAATCCAGTCTGTGTGACCCATGTTGTTATACACTTATTCCATTTTGAATGTTGCATAGAGGATTGGATACCTCATCCTATTCATGGATCAAGGGAGCATAGAAAAAATTACTTTTGAACAAAGAACAATCAGCTATGATACTAGAATTCTAGGAATGATTTTGCATTGCAAGGCAACGAGAATTCATTCAGGAATCTAAATTTGTTAAAAGCATTGACAGCCAAATGAAAACTAACCCATAAATTGACTGTTTTTTTCAATCATGAGAAAAATGCCCCTTAAGCTTTTGATGCATACTCTTAAAATGAACTTACCTATGTGGAGATTTTGGTACAAATTAGGAAATTGCTATAATGCAATGTAGGCCAAATACAAGCTTTTAGGTTACACAATAGTTTGATAATGATATTGTGAAGGCTTATGTGTGCAAATGATGTATTTCTTGGAGGGTGTTTAAAGGCTTTATGAATCAACGTTGGATCCTGGCAATACTCCCAGTGACATCAATTATATTTGTGTAAAAACGTCAAAGGGTGGCAAATTAGATTGATGGATAGACAAGGTGGGCTGTAAAATGGAGACAGAAAGTCTCAGCATTTTCAGGCTTCACCGATTTAAAGGCAGCTACACTATCCAATGTTTGTAGAAGTATTTATCCATGGAGGGAGAAACATTTTCTTAGATATGTCAATCAGATTTAGTAAAGTATTTGAGGAAGTTAAGTGTCTGCTGCAGCTCCAGTGGAATTGTTAGTTTTGATTTTTAATGTGTAGCTGCAGAGAATGTCACTCAGTACATGCTACCTTCTACTGTTAACAAATTAAACTGTAGCCAAATAACCCAATTAGGGTCTGATGCAGGTGTGCCACTTAATTGTAGAAGTATTTCAGATTAGAGAAGGTGAGATATCTACTAGTTTATAAACACTGCGGTTCACTTAAAGATAGCCGGCTGTGATAAATGTTCTTCTTGACTTAGTACACCAAAACCACATTATCTGTCCCAGTGAAGAAATGAATTCGGCTCAGCCATGCTATTGATCAGAACAATCTTGTACAAATTCTCAAACAGTCTCAATCATCAACACAAACTTTAATCTAGACATTCATCTTTCAAGTTAAGATAGCTGTTTATTTATAAATTATCATCTTCGACACAACTAGAATTGAAAATTCTTTGTAATGAAGTACAAAAAAGATTTCATTATTCTTTGACAGATGAAAGAAGAATTAAAACGGGAAAAGCAGCGATGAATTAAAATACTATATTTTTTCTTTATAATCTCTACTCTATATTTTACTAAGTAAGTCCCTCCATAAATTAAAGAAAGGGAAATATTGTACCTGAAGAGTTCATTCTGTCCCTCTTTCCATAGATACAACCGGCAAGCCACGCGCCAGCAGAGTCCCGGCAAGCCACGCGCAGGGTGTTTTCCGGCAAGTGCCTGGCCAAGCCAACCAGTAGGCTCGGCTTGCCCGCTGCAGACCGAGGACTCGCTCACCGAGAACCTACCTAGTGGGCCCAGCTTGCTCACCTTGGACTCCGAACTCAGCCCAAAGATACCGGCCGTTGGCAGAACCCTAAAGTGACGAGGGACTTGGGAGCAACCACCGAGAACTGTTGCCAAGAGGGTA
This sequence comes from Leucoraja erinaceus, assembly GCF_028641065.1. Lineage (NCBI taxonomy): Eukaryota > Metazoa > Chordata > Chondrichthyes > Rajiformes > Rajidae > Leucoraja > Leucoraja erinaceus. The sequence continues at coordinate 36,517,073 of NC_073389.1, forward strand.
AGGGAACGGTCAAATGAGGTGGACCGTCGAGATCGTAGGGGGACTGTCGAGAATGAGGAGGGGAACTCACACCGCTCAGAGCGAGGAGGGGGATCCATGCCGTCATATTCGAGGAGGTTGAACCGCGCCGCCAAGAGCGAGGAGGGCTGCCAAGAACTACCTGGCAGGGGGCTATCGAGAACAAAGGGGGAACTCGTGGGGGACCACCATGAATGGTTGTCACGGTGGCGCAGTGGTAGAGTTGCTGCCTTACAGCAAATGCAGCGGTGGAGACCCGGGTTTGATCCTGACTACAGGTGCTGTCTGCACGTTCTCCCCGTGATCTGCGTGGGTTTTTTCCGAGATATTCGATTTCCTCCTACAAGACGTACAGGTCTGTAGGTTAAATGGCTTGGTAAATGTAAAAATTGTTCCTGGTGGATGTAGGATAGTGTTAATGTGCGGGGATCACTGGTCGGCGCGGACCCGGTGGGCCGAAAGGCCTGTTTCCCCGCTGTATCTCTAAACTAAGAATGATGGGGGGGGGGGGGGGGGGGGGGGAGGGGGAAATGCAGCGGGAGGGGCTGTCGAGAACGATGAGGGTCCCGGCAGGGGGCTGTCTGCGGCCAAGTGCGGCAGCTGGCAGAAGATAAGACTGTTCGCTAAACTTTTGTAAGTCGCTGCCAGAAACGTGGAGATTCTGGTGTACTGCCTAGGTGAGGTCTGCTGTATGATTTTACAGGGTTGGATACATGTGACAACAAAGTATCATTGAGTGTTTGCTGAGAATTTCCAGTATTTTCTGTTTGTCTTTCAGGTTTCTCAGCGTCAGCAGATTTTTGATTTTCATTCAATTAATTGTTGCTATAGAAACCTCTGGATAACTTTGCCTGTTAATAGCTCACAGATCCATTATTCTAAATTGCCTTTGATAAGTCAATGCATATTTATCTGACTCTTTTGACCTTTGTTGGGAAGAAAAGAGCAGACCAGAAATACCGATACTATCAAGAATTTTACGATCAAGATCTCAACCTGGGAAGCTCTAAGTGCCATCATCCGATATGGTTCAAGGATAAAAGCAACCTGCACCAAGAACCGCAGTGCATTGGAGAAGTCATTCCAATCTTATTTCCACAAAATCTTCGCAATCTACCAATAAGATAGATAAACCAATATCATCAACCTCTCCCGAAACAACATCCCCAGGCTCTAATCACACTTATCCATAACCATAATGGAGGCAGTATTATTTGCATTCTAGACACCATAGTCCCAGAACAGATCTAATGCAGATACATTATGTTACAAGAAATTTCCTGGAGGGGAGAGAACATATTTAGAGATATCTTTCAAAATATCCTCACCAGTTCAAGGTAATCCCAGCGCTTGGATTGGTCAAAAATAGAGTAGTATGTAGAAAGGCATTAAGCACTTTAAGTAACTATGACGTGGAAACAGAGGCTAGTGCAAAGATTAGAAGGGGTGCACAACTTCCCAAACAACTGACCAATCTTTCCACCTGTTGAGTCTGTGAGTTCTACTTTGACTTTTCAACCATCTTACAACCTACTGAACTGGTGTGGAAGTAAGCCAACTTCAACCCCGAAAGGTAGCCTAAGGGACGTTTAATTGAAAACTATAACAAATATTTGGAAATAATTTTATTATGTGAGGGGATTATGGGCTTCACAGCCAAGAAGATAAATGCAATTTAGAGATATTTTAATTTAACTACTTCAATGGCAGAAGAGCCTTGATATGCTGAATGGTTTACAAACAGTAGCCCAAAATTGTAATAGTGTGACTTTTTCCTTTCCTCCACATGAGGCACATTTGCTTGTGCAAGGTTCACCTTGTCACTCCAGTGTAATTTGTGTTAGAACATTAATTAAGTATAAGCTAGTCTGTGTAATACCTTTATGTTTTATAGTGAACCTATTAAAGAATGATAGCTAAATGCGTCCAAATCACAATAACTCATGCAGACAAACGAGATGGATTTTGAAATTAAAGCTAGAAACTAGAATTTGGGAGCATGGATAGTTATTAATCTTTAGCCTCCTGCACTTTAACTTTCTACTTGAGTCTCCTCTTTCAGTTTAATTTTTCACGTACAATTCACTGCTTTTCTCCAACATAAAAAAAATGTGAATCATAAAACAGAGAGGTTAATTTTCAGCAATGAGTGTACCGGGGAAACTTTGCAGGACATCTCACTCGGGGGAATGCAACTTTTTCGTGTCGTATCCCCCTTCTCTGCCGCCGTCTGCGCTGAGGCCTAATGGCGGAGCTGGCGGCCTCCAACCTGCGACCGACCCCGAGGCTCTGGAGGCAGAGCCAGCCAGGACTTACCAACGAGAGGCTGGCCATCTTCAGGGCTAAGGCAGCGGTGGCCCGACTTGCTGGTGCGGTTTTCATGGCTTTCGGCGGCGGCCTGGAGCTGATGCAGCGGGGCTCGGAGCTGAGACTGCAGGACCTGGAGCTGGGGCGGCGGCCCCTGGAGTGGAGACTGTGGGACCTGGAGCGGCGACTGCGGGACCCGGAGCTGGGGCGGCGGCCCGGTGCTGGGGCAGCGGCCCGGAGCGGAGACTGCGGGACTCGGAGCGGAGACTGCGGGACCCGGAGCGGAGACTGCGGGACCCGGAGCGGAGACTGCGGGACCCGGAGCGGAGACTGCGGGACCCGGAGCTGGGGCGGCGGCCTGGAGCGGCGACTGCGGGACCCGGAGCTGGGGCGGCGGCCCGGTGCTGGGGCAGCGGCCCGGAGCGGAGACTGCGGGACTGGAGCGGAGACTGCGGGAGCGGAGACTGCGGGACCCGGAGCGGAGACTGCGGGACCCGGAGCGGAGACTGCGGGACCCGGAGCGGAGACTGCGGGTTGTCTCGAGCTGTCTCGGAGCGGAGACGGCGTTCCGGCTTTCGGCGGCGGCATCACCACGGAGGTCTGCTGGACTGGAGAGCGGCATCTTCGGCCTGGATCGATTGCCTCAGCGTAGAGGGAGAACAAGGAGGGAAGAGACGGAGACTAAGACTTTGCCTCCATCACAGTGAGGATGTGCTTGGTGAACTCACTGTGGTGGATGTTTAATTTGTGTTCATTGTATGTTTTGTTATTATTGATTCTGTGTATGACTGCAGGCAACATAATTTCGTTCAGACCAAAAGGTCTGAATGACAATAAAGTATCTATCTATCTATCTATCTATCTATCTATCTATCTATCTATCTATCTATCTATCTATCTATCTATCTATCTATCTATCTATCTATCCATCTATCCATCTATCCATCTATCCATCTATCCATCCATCTATCTATCTATCTATCTATCGAACCATACAAGCCATAATCACCACCAAATTATGTAACTGGGAAAGCATTTTAGAAATCAATTGGAAACATAATTTCTTGGCTTTATCCCAAAGGCTCCATTTTGCAGGCACATATTAGATGTTCAGGTTGGTCACTGAAATATTTTCTTAACTGTTCCCAAAATCACTTGAGTTCTACTATTAACAAGTTATAATTAAGATAGATTCCAGGTTTACTATGATATTCCAAAGAGATACAGACACAGTTAGGGAAAAGTTTACTGAATAAGTAGTCATTTTCATTGGGTAGAACCTAGAATAAGTCAGTGTTTTAAGCAAGAAGAGGATTAAGGACGATAACGGAATTACTAATTAAAATATATACTGTACCTTTTTAGATCACTGAACAGAAATCACATAATAAATATTCACTGCAGGTCTATAGCAAATGCAAAAAATCTTCAGCATGGAAATTAAACACAAATCTTGGAGATTATGTACAACATCAAATATTATCTCTTGTTTGTATCCCAATATACTAGAGTAAATATTCTAACATCAATTGTGCAATATCCATTTGGATATATTAACCCCCCCCCCCCCCCACAACACCCTCCAAGTTCTACCTTGGATGGGTATCGATTAATTCTAGACAACAGATTAAAAAAATTAATTCATTCAAAGTTTAAGAAATAAGGGGTAGGCTATTTAGGACTGAGATGAGGAAAAACGTTCTCTCCCAGAGAGTTATGAATCTTTGGAATTCTCTGCCACAGAAGGCAACGGAGGCCAGTTTTTAAGATAGAGTTATATTTAGCTCTTAGGGTTAACGGAATCAAGGGATATTGGGGAAAAAGCAGGAACGAGGTACTGATTTTTGATGATAAGTCAGGATCATATAGAATGGCGGTGCTGGTTCGAAGGGCTGAATGGCCTACTCCTGCACCTATTTTTTATGTTTCCATGTTGTGACGGGGGAGGGGGAGCAAGAGCGGAGCTGCAGGATATCGAGGCGACCATAGTGAGGGCCTCATCTATGATGGAAGAGGGGAACCCCCGTTCCCTAAAGAATAAAGACATCTCTTATGTCCTGGTCTAGGACATCTTGAGCGCAGATGCAGTGGAGGAATTGGGAGTAGGGGTTAGAGTCTTTACAGGAGGCATGGTGGGGAGAAGTGTAGACTGGATAGCTGTGGGATTCAGTGGGTTTATAATAGATGCCAGTTGATTGTCTCCTGTGATGGAGACGGTGAGATCAAGAAATGGTAGGGAGATGTCGGAGATGTTCCAAGTGAATTTGAGTGCAGGATGGAAATTTGTAGTAAAGTTAATGAAGTCAGTAAATTTTGCATGGGTGCGGGAGGTAGTACCGATGCAGTCGTCAATGTAACAGAGGTAGAGTTCGGGGATAGGGCCAGTGTACGCCTGGAACAGCAATTGTTCGACATACCCTACAAAGAGACAGGCACAGCTGGGGCCCATGTGAGTGCCTATAGCTACATCTTGGATTTGGAGGAAGGGGGAGGAGTCTAAGGAGAAGTTGTTAAGGAAGTTGTTAAGGAAGAGCACCAGCTCTGCTTGGTGGAGTGGAGTGTTAGTAGAGGGAAATTGGCTGGCTCTGCTTTCGAGGAAGAAACGGAGGGCTTTAACACCTTCCTGGTGGGGGATTGAGGTGTACAGTGACTCAACATCTATCTATCCATACATAACTAAAACTCTAATCTTGTTATCTAATCTTGTAATCTCGCGGGCCGAGCCTGGGGAGTGGGCCTGGGCTGGTACCAAGGACGAGCCTGGGTCTGGGGTCAGGGACAAGCCCAGAGATGAAGTCAGGGCCTGGACTGGAGCCCAGGCGGTGACCAAGCTGAGGGCTGGTGTCGGGCGCAAGCCCGGGGCCAGGGTCATGGTGTACCAGTGTCTCGGGGGCCGCCTGGCCGCCACCAATCTGCAGCACAGCCTCCGCTTCCTGCTCTGCGGGCAGCTCTGGCTTGGCCACCCACCACCCTCACCCTAACAGCGAGCCCGGTTCCGTTGAGGCCCACATCTGCGAGTGCTTCGGCCACCTACAGCCAGGGCTGGGCCAAGTATGAGAACCAGGCTGAGTTTCAGGCCCTGGCGCTGCTCTACAACCTGGGTAGGTGCTGGGGCAGGGAATGGGAGTGAGGGAGGGGGATGCGGGAAATGGGGAGGAGGGAGATGGGATAGTAGAGGGAGATGGGGAGGGGTGGGTGCAGCACCGATCCCCGCTGGCGAAGGACACCGGGGGTTGGGTGAGTGATGGAATATTGTGTTGGAGAATGGGTTGCATTGGGGCACCAGGCCTCCCGTGTGACAGGGACGCAACGGATCCGACTTAGTCTAGTCTATAGTAAAGATGAGGGAGTGGGGCCCAGGAAAACAGAAGTCATTGAAGAGACGAAGGGCGTGTGTGATATCTTGGACATGTCAGGAGGGATTGGACCAGGAGGGGTAGGATGGGGTCGATATGCGTGGAAATCATTTCAGTGGGACAGGAGCAAGCAGAAACAAACGATGTGCCGGGGCAGTTCTGTTTATGGATTTTGGGGTGAAGATGCGGGGCAGGGGAACGATAAGGTTGGAGGCTTTAGAGGACAGACAGTCGGAAGTGATAAAATCTGAAATGGTCTGTGCTCATCTGTGGGATCATGGTCCAAGGATATGTAGGAGGAGGTGTCCGAGAGTTGGCACCGGGCCTCAGCACGGTAGAGGTCAGCTAGCAAGACTACCATGGCACCTCCCTTGTCGGCGGGTTTGATGATAATGTACTTTCAGAGAGGATGAGGTTAGAGTAGGTAAGGGGAATGGAAAAGTTTAGACAGTTGATGTCACGCCGGCAGATAGAAATAAAAAGGTCTAAAGTCTAAATGGGGAAAAAAAATGTTAACATATGATACGTAAAATGGAACAGCTGCAATGAATGCTTCTAAAATGAGGAATTGAGAGGGGACGAGAAACAATTACATTGAAAAAAAGAGCAAGGGAAAATAGGAGAACCAGGCAGAAAAACATTAACAAAAACGTACTGGATCAGTTACAGGAACTTATAAATGAGGTATGCCATTGGAAATGAACAAAAATAAATTGTGTACCAAATGCTCCCAAACTACTTGGTGAAAGATAATGTAATACTTACTTTGTACACAAAATTGAGTAACATTCATTTGACTACAAGATACTACAAATGCTTTAGCATTTCCTTTGTGTGCATATAAAGACAATTGATTTATTCTCACCAGTCTTCGGTCATTTAAAAATGTTCATATTCTACATTTCCAAATGTTCACCACACACAATGTGTAGTCAGATATTAATGCAATAATTTTAATAATATGTAAGGACTAAGATGAATATACAAGTTAATGGAACAATTGCTTAAGAAGGGCATGTTGGGAGATCAAATTACTAAGTTTACTGGTAAATATATCTGAAATGGTGGAATCCAAACTTTCAAAAGTTGCAAATTATATTTCCATATTTAGTACTGCAGAATATAATTGAAAATGTTGTATCTGGGGCATTATCATAAACAATAGACAAAAAAATCTTAAAATGTAATTATGATTGAAGCAATTTAAGAAGAGAGATTCTTACAGTTTTACAGTTAGAATTGTACCATTCCTATGAATCCGTTGCCTAACCAAATGCACCAACCTAAATTGGGAATTGTTTTTTCTTTAAAGATGTGTTTACTGAGCCTTTGACATGTGTATACATTATAGTTCAGACCAGACCTGGAAAATTACATTCACAAAGAGCCTGGGGCCGAAAACAAAACATTCAACAGTTTGCAGACAACATCAGCCTGTTTATCTCTCAGTCTTTCGCCTTTCATTGTCTCTTTTCTATTTTTTTATCCAGCAAGTAATTCTTTGTAGTCAATCCAACTCTTCTTTTCCCCCAGCCATAAACCTGCCATCTATTCCAAAGGCTCTTATTTGATCATTTCAATTTTCCTTTTCTCAAACATTGTATGACAAATTATATAATAAAAAGATTTTAATATAATGGGAAGTGTTCAGACTCTTCAGCTTTAAGCTAATTTAATTATTAGTCACTTTATTTAATTTTTGCCACCTTGAAATTGCTGATTTTCTGAGGGGTACTATTCTTCAAGAACAAGCAGCCATCAAATACCTCAGTTAGATGGTAATTTACTGCTTCCAGCAGGTGTGCAGACACTGATGCTTAGAAATTTGATCGCACTTTACAAGCGTAAAAACTTTCTTCATGGTCCAGTATATTGCAGTTTGCTGAAGCTACCAGGGTGCTTTATGGGAGGTGGATCACATGCATTACATTGCCAATGCACATAAAAAGCAGGAAAAGACTCTCGGGTCTCAGTGCCTTAGACTGTACTGAGACAGATTGATTACAATACTCAGCAATGAAATGACACCTGTTGGAAGAGGTTATTTGAAGGACACATATGTTAATCGGTTCTGATGTTAGTAGGTTTTGTTGCCTGCCTGGAGGAAGTTGAATTGATACTACACATCAAACAGACCCAAAAAATATTTTGTGGTTGCTTTCGTGGAAGGAATAGGGGACATGTATTAAAGTAATTGTGTTGTGTTGCACACTAAAAGGCTAAAGAAACGTCTGTTCTCCACTGTCTGGCTGGGACCTAAATTAACTATTGGTGAATGTCTGTTCACTGCCTCCAAAGAGGATGATTGAACAACTCTAAACAAACTCAATGACAACAGGAGGTTGGAATGAACTAATTGTCAGTAGCAGACTTGGTAATCAGATACTTGAGCCAGGAATCTGTCAATGATTTCTCAGCAGACTGGTTTATTGATTGTGATAACACCATCATCAAGGGGATGTGTGATTCTTCTCAATTAGTTCCAGATAATCTTACAAGTCACTGACATGTTTCCTATTTGGAAACAAGAGGTTCACTAATTCAGCCAGAGAACTCTGCAATTCAGTCTAATATTTTTTGCGATACTTAAGCTTATATGCACATATATAAAGTGGAAAGGACCATGGTTTTACTTATACTTTCAGTTCACGATGCAGCATGATTCTTTTTACAGTTCTCATTCTTTCAGGCTGTGAGCATTGCTGGTAAGTCTATCATGTATTTCTTACCACTAATTTTCCTTCAGAAAGTGGTGGTGAGCTACTTTCTTCAAATCATTGCAATCCCTCTGTTGAAAGTACTATGAACTCTACTTTTCAGTATTAAAATTCAGCAATGATGAAGGAACAGTAAGTGCGTAACTTGATAGTCAGGGGTTGGGGGTGGGGGTGGTATATTCTACATCTGATGTCCTAGGCATACTTGGTGTTACAGGGTTATGAAGTAGTCTCGGTACGTTATTGACTTTCATCAGACAGCTTGAATTAAGATATTTTGCATAATTGTGACAGGAATCAGGGAAGTTTCCAGAATTACGATTTTGTCATTTAGCACACCAAATGTGGTCATAGGCATATTTGTTCTGTCGATCAATAATCAAGTCAGTCTTCACTGTCATTGTAATAAAAGACCTCAGAAGCCTTTAGAATATTTATGTGAACAAAAGTTTGAATATTCAGAGCAGTATTGTCAGTTAAGATGCACTCCCATTGTAAATATATTTTGATGGAACCATTTGTCTAGCACAACATGTTGAAGGAAACTATGCAATTGTAACTGAAGAAATTATATTCAATTCCTATTCTTATCTAGTTTTCTTAAAAAGTATAAAAACTCAAATGTACTTTAAATTCTTGGAGATTATTCGAGGAAATTCTCACAAAAGGACACCCACAGCATGTCCACTTCTGCCGAATAAAGACCTGTTACATCAACAGCTTCTTGTCTCTGTATGGCTCATTCAAAGTCACAACAGCTGTTACACTCTTTTGTGAGAGATGTTCATTGTTTCATGCATTAGTGACACGAATGATACTTGTCACTTGGATAAGTACAAGGTTCAAGTTATTTAGGTATTGCTTCATGCTTTATTTCCATCGACTTTGGTATGATTCCAGCTATATAAGTGTTTCCCCTTGGATGGCAATTTACTTAATCTTTACCAGAGACTCTTGAAGATACAGTAAGCTAAATGCTGTTTTCATGTCAAAGGCTGCCAAACCAGGTTGTGATGCAACCAGTCAATATGCTCTCTGGGCAATATCCAAAGACAAATTCTAGTAGCTTTCTGGTTGCCGAGGCATTCTGAGGTGCACTGTAGTGGACTACAAAGGTAAGTGTAACGTTACTGAGTAACCTTTTGAAAAGTACAGCTGCAGTGTAGGGTGCCTATATGAAACAATATGAGTAGAGATCAAAATATAGAAAGGTGCAATCACTCTAATGAAACTGTACTATAGGCACTCCAATAGTCAGCGGGAGGTAGAGGTACACATTACGGAAAGATGTGAAAGCAACAGCAATGTCATAGTTGGTGAATAACTTCCCCAATATTGACTGGAACTTACTTAGTGGAAATGGCCTAGACAGAGCAGAATCTGTTGTGTGTATCCATAAGGGTTTCCTGAAACAGTATGTAAATAGTCCAACTCGAGGAGAGACTATACTGGATCTGGTTTTAGGAAATGCACCAGACCAGGTAACTGTTGCTTCAATGAAAGAGTATTTTGGGGATAGGGAGCACAACTCCATAGGTTTAGATTGTTTTAAATAAGGATAAATTTATACCCTGGGGGAAGGTATTAAATTGGAGTAGTGTAGGTTACAATGTTATGAGGTTATTGGGTACATCCACATCTGACGTGGGAATCATTTTGAAAGGTCAGTTGATCAAAGTTGTGGACCGGCACGTTCAGGTAAGCAGAGGGATAAGTCAAGCAGCATCTCTGGTGAAACGTAACGGGTGATATTTCAGGTCGAGACCCCTTCCCAGACCCAAAATGTCAACTATTCTGCCTGATGCTGCCTTACCCACAGAGTTACTCTAGCATTTTGTATCTATCTTCGGTGTAAACCAGCATCTGCAGTACCCAGCTTTGTAGCATAATGAAATTTGGAATTTGATCTTCTCCATCAAATCATTGTTTTGTGAACAGCCGATATCCTATCACTGATCCCTGCATCAAAGCTACCATTTGAAAATGGTATGCTTATTTTTATTTTCTGTTATCTGTCCATTAATCAATCAATCAATCCTCAATCCATATTATTCCAATCCACATGCTCCAATTTTGTTGAATAACCTGGTGTGGTTTATTTTATCAAAATCTAAATACACCAAATACAATGGTTTCCTCCTTTTCTGTTAAACTGCTGGTTACAACCTAAAAAATGTATCATATTTTATAAATTAACATTAATTCTTCCCAGTCCTCCTGTTTAAGATAGTGGATAGGTTACTGATCAAATGAACTACTTTGACGAGTGCTTTTGTGAACGCTGTTGAAACTGTAGATGCGATCAAATGGAAAGTGTTCCATCATACGTTTATCTGATCCGTTTGGATAGCATGCAAAACAAAACTTTTCATTGTACCTCTATCCATGTGACAATAATAAACCTAATCTACACTGGTCAAATCAGTTAAATAGGTTATATCATCCTTTAGCGCCCCCCCCCCCCCCCCATTCATTCATCCTGTAGTGATCTCCCATTCATCCTGTAGTGAAATCCCATTCATCCTGCACAGACCCTCCGATCCACACTGTACTGACCTCCCCATTCATCCTGTACTGATCCCCCCCCCATTCATCCTGTACTGATCCCCCCCCTTCATCCTGTACTGATCTCCCCCACCAACCCTGTACTGATCCCCCCCATCCATCCTGCACAGATCCCCCCCCCCCCCCCCCCCCCGTCCATCCCAATACAGAATTCATTTTATCAGCAAATCTATGATCCTAATATGGAGTATCAGTACTGCAGTTATTTAATGAGCAACATTCACACCTATACGTTGGATTTATCCAGGTTTTACTTCTACAGTTGGTCATATACATCACAAATTTGATCAGGAGATATTTCAGTTGAAATTTTAACGTTAATTCTGAAGTGGGAATGATGGAAACATTATTTATCAATATTTTTCTTTTAATCTGGTGCGTACAAACTGCGTATCTTCATTGTTGTTCACAGCACAATCTGAATGTCCGGTAATGTGGCATTTTGACACCTTTAAACATATTACCAAAAGAACATTTGCTGCAGTTATGTCCTTTGACCTTATCTTGTCAGTTAATGTCATGTTTAACCTGTCAGATGGGTATAGTCGGTTTTAACAGCTGTTATTATAAAATGCCTTTAGAAAATTCCTTGCAACCTGTATATTTTGTTGTGGATAAATTATGTGGGAAGTGAGAGTGTTTCTGTACCAATAGCAATAACGACCCATGCAATGTGTAAAAAGAGTTGAGATACTGTATTATAATTTTGCTGCATGTCTTTGTGGAATACATCATGTCTTGATTGATGAATATGTTTAGTTTGTGACTTTATTTCAAGCAGAAATAATATGTGAATGCTTCATTGAGCATAATTTAGACTGGTAACTACGCACTTCGTCAGAGCACATTATTGCACGCATCATGCAAGCCGTCTTAAATGACCACCTAAACAGTCATTTGGCAACCTAAAAAGCTGCCTAGGTTGCCCGGCTGGCAACAGGGGAAAAAAGTTAAGTGAGAGCCCTGATGATATATATATATATATGATATTAGATTTGACTATTAGCTCTTTCAGTGAGGTTCATCTTAAATCTCTCCTTTCTTTTCTTAAGCCACTGATGTTAAAATCCTCTACCTTGGGTAAAAATAACTATAAACATTCACATTATCCAAGCCCCTCATGATCTCTTGCATCTCAATCCTTCGGCCTCGTATGTTAAAAAAAAAGGCACAGTCCATCCAACCTCTTCCTATAACTCAAGCATGCCCAGGAGAGTGGTGAATCTCTGGAACTCTCTGCCACAGAGGGTAGTTGAGGCCAGTTCATTGGCTATATTTAAGAGGGAGTTAGATGTGGCCCTTGTGGCTAAGGGGATCAGGGGGTATGGAGAGAAGGCAGGTACGGGATACTGAGTTGGATGATCAGCCATGATCATATTGAATGGCGGTGCAGGCTCGAAGGGCCGAATGGCCTACTCCTGCACCTAATTTCTATGTTTCTAAACACCCTGGTGAATCTCTCATGTCCAGATACACAACATCTAATGTCCTACCTTCAATCCTCTTGGTGACTTCTTCAAAAAACTTTTATTAGATTTGTGATACTTTCCCTAATCATTCCTAAAATCTCGTCCAACAGCTTTCCCACCACTTACTGGCATGTAGTTCCTTGGCTTGCCCTTGCTGCATTTTTAAAATTATTGTACATTAGCCACCCTCCAGTCTGGATCTTCGTGTATAGTGAAAAATGACACAAATACCTCTGCAAGACTTTGTACACATCCTTGAAAGCTTTTCTCTGCCTACCTGGTAATCTCTTCCTCTAACTTAACACTGAAAACGGTATTTATTTCAGCATAGAGCATGTGAATGATGTGGACTGAGAGTAACTGAATGTCGAGGATGTTAACCCGGGAGACAACATGTACGCTGTTTTACTTATCCTCCAATAAATTTATACAATTCGATTCAAGTAATATTAGTAATACATTTGAAATGCCTGAGGTCACTGGTGAAATTCTCATCCGAATTAACAAGTCTTTAATGGGCTTCCTTCTCTGTTGCCCTAGTGTTAGCCTCCAGTGTATCCATGTGCCACCAACTCTGGAATCTTCATCAACTAGCTGAGCTCTTAAATCAGTGGTAGCATTGCCTTTAGGTATCAAAACCCTTATTGCTAGTTTTCTCTCCCTACATCTTTCTGCTTAAAATAACACATTACCTTCACCAAGGCATACTTAAAATCCACAAATTTTACCAACCTTTTGGGATATCTAAATTGTCCATGTCGTAGGAGCAGAATTTAGTCAATAGGCCCATCGGTCATAGCCATTCAATCATAGCCGATCTATCTTTCCCTCTCAACTCCATTCTCCTCCCAACCTCCATTCCATTCTCCCGCCAATCTTTCACTCTGTAACCTTTGACACCCTTACTAATCAAGAACCTGTCAATATCCACTTTAAAAATACCCAAATTCTTGGCATCCACAGCCATCTGTGGCAATGAATTCCACAGATTCACCACCTTATGGCTAAAGAAACTCCTTGTCTCTTTTACATCCTTTTATTCTGAGGCTGTGCCCTTTGGTGCCAGACTTTCCCTCCTTTCATGTAGTTTAGTGACAAATTTAATTTGTTAACACTCCTGTAAAATGGTTTTGAAAGAAGTACATGTATACAATAATTGCAACATTCTCTTACATTAATCTGGAAGGTGCATTATTAGGTGTGATTGGAAAAAAGTTAACATTTATTTTTTAAATGAACAGAAAATATTTGTCAGAAAAGCTGTCGATCAGAATGGATTTTAAGTACCTTATGTGGTAATGCAGAAATCAAATACATTTGAAGTGGAGTCCACTGACTTTAGTCTCTTTCATGAAGTATGTCTGTAAATCGTTGTGATGTTCGCCAATTTAAAAATAATTTGATTGTATAGGTTTAAAACAAAATTAAATCGAAAAAGCAGATCACTACAAGGAGGGCGAATGGTATTAACAGCAGATGTTAGTGAGGAAAAAACAAATAAGCTCCACTTTAAATAAAAATAGTTGAATTCCTCTAATTCAAATTTCAGATTTTTTCGCAAACTGAAAGAGCATACATTTAATCTATTCGTTTCGTACTTCCTGCGGAATACAATAAACAAAGTAATATTCAAAACATTAAAAAAAGATTTATTACGATCAAAGGAATGCAAAACCTGTCAGTCAGGATAGTCATCGCCTCTGGAGGCTAATAGATGTCTGGGAGCGCGCTGTCTCCTCGCGGCACGTGCACTCCCACCAAGAGCCGCCCAGCTGCGTGAGCAGTGCGTGTGTGCGATGACCCCGACGTCGTGGTTACGCAGCTGAACATGGCGGCTCAGTAGAAGGTGCGATTGCGGAGCTTGAGCGGCTCTCAGCGCTTTTTACACTGCGGGTGAGTGATCTCTCGGATTAGGACCAGGTCCAGGCCCAGACCCGCTGTTAGTTCTGAGGGTATGCCAGCAGTGGTGGCGGAGTCACGCAGGGAGGCTAGTTTGAAGGGTGGGCTCTGCGAGCGAGCAGCCTCATGTCCTGACTTCGCATCGCGAGCTCCAACCGCCGCGGCGGCGGCTCGCGCCTGGTCGGCAGCAGCGCAGCCCCTGCTCGCGGCTCGAGACTCGCGCCCCTCCTCGCGGTGCAACGTGCGCCCTCGGCTCACCTGTTGGCCCGGTCGCTGCAGATCTCGCCGGAGTTTGTAGCCCGAGGTCGAGTTTCACTCAAGAACGCGGCGGCTGCAGGTTGCGAGCTGCCCTGATGGGGTTCGGCGTGGGCATTACTTACTTCTTTACTGTTCAAAGTTGTCAGTTGTTTCCTTGCGCTACTGTCGTTGAATTGTTTTACTTGTCTCTCCTCTTACACGTTTCTTCTCCAGAAATAGTGTTCCCTTTCAACCTGGCTTTCTTTTTTTTCCGTTTTGTTTCGCACTCCTCAAAATGCTTCGACTAGCCGTGGGCAGCTCAGTTGCAAAGGTGACAAAAGCTTGAAAGTTGTGCACCATCGGAGTTACATGTGTGCGATTCGTGAATGTACTCATCTTTTACTAGGTTGCGAAAAAAGTGTCCCTTTGGTGTGATTTTTTTCGCAGCTATTTTGCTGCCATGGTAGCGGATTTATAGGCGTGTGTTGTGCTCCGATTTATTCGGTTAGTTAAAATGGCATGTTTTTGCATTTCAATCTAATTCTCCAAATTAAATGTAGCCATGGAGCTATCCAGTACGGAAACGGGAACTTCAGGCCAAACTTGTCTATGCCGACCAATACCTATTTAAGCAATTCCTATTTGCCAGCTATTGGCACATATCCCTCCAAACCTATAGAGTCATTGGCCAGGTGCATGGCTCCAAGTTGAACGAACAATCGCATGACAATGCTTTGAATGCAAAGTTAATATACACTGGTGAATATGTTCATATTTTCATGCAAAATGGCATTTGCCAGGAGAAATACTTTAAAATTAATTGTGCATCTTTTCAAAGTTGAATTGATCCATGGCCCGATACGTTAGCTGTGGAAGATAAATACAATGTGGTGAAGTAATTCTGCTGGTCAGGCAGCACCTCTAGAGAAAAGGGATGGGTGGCGTTTTGGGTCAAGCCCTTCTGCAGAATGAAAGTAGAGGGGAGGGAACTGAGGTCAGAAAGGGCTAGATTAAAGCTGGGCTGGTAACAGATGACCAAGGAAGGGTGGAGCCCATAATGGTCCATTGTTGGCCAGGGAAGAGGTGATAATAAAGGGATACAATGCAAACAGTGGAACTAGTAGGATGTGAACTAGTAGGATGACTTGGGGAGGGGGTGGGGAAGGTGGGAGAGAAAAGCAGGGGTTACTTGAAATTAGAGAAATTGATGTTCATACTGGGATGTAAACTGCCATGCGAAATATGAGATGCTGTTACTCCAATTTGTGTGTGACCTCAGTCTGACAGTGGAGGAGGCCGAGGGCAGAAAGGTCACTATTAGAATGGGAGTTAAAATGTTTGGAAATCGAGTGATCGTGTGGGCCAAGGCGGACTGAGCATAGATGTTCAGCAAAACGCATGCCAAGTCTGCGCTTGGTCTCGCCGATATATAGGAGCCCACACCGAGAACCACGGACACAGTTGATAAGGTTGGAGGAGGTGCAAGTTAACCCCATCCTCACCTGAAAGGACAGTCGGGGAACCTGGATTAAGTCGAGGGAGGAGGGACAAGGACAGGTGTTGCATCTTCTCCAGTTGCAGGGGAAAGTTTCTGGGGAGGGTGTGGTTTGTTTTCGGGAAGGGATGAGTGAACCAGGGAATCATGGAGGGAATGTTCACAGCTGAAAGCAGAACGGGGAGGAGAAAGTTGGGTGGATTGCTGGTAGGTGGTATTTTATGTAGTTAATGTATTTTAGTTCATTTACAATTGGCTGGACATGTGTGCTAAATGGCAGGGGACTAAGAATTGTTGATATACAGAGGAATCTTGGGGTGCAAGTTCACTACACTCTGAAAATGATGACATAGTGAATAGGATAATGAAGAACATGTTTAGCTTCCTTGCCTTGTTGGCAGGGGTAATGAGTATAAGAGTTGGGACATTATGTTGCAGCTGTACATGGCATTGTTTAGGCCATACTTGGCATATTGTACAGAGTTCTGGTTTTGCACTATAGAAAGGATTTGACTGTTGAAAAGAGTGCAGGAGAAATTCACCAGAGCTTGCCTGGAACGGAGGGCTTTAGTTGCAAAGAAATATTTTATAGGTTGTGATTGTTCTTACTGGAGTGCAGAAGGTTGAGTGGTGACCTTATGGAGGGTTATTACATTGAGGGGCGTAAATTGAGTAGTCTGTCTTTTTCCAGGTGTAGGGGGGTCTAAACTGGAAGCCATCAGTTTTAAGGTACGAGGGACAAAACTTCTAAATGTCAAGTTTTTTCTTGTGCAGAAGATGTTGGGTATATGGAATGAATGTGGTCTATGAGGAATTAGCAGTGGTAACATTATAGTGTCAGAATATTTGATGGGAGAACAAGGCACATATTTGTAAGCAATACAAATATTTATATAATTACAGAGTATCAGTAAAATAAAAGTAGACATTACTAGCAAATGGATTTTGTGAATGAAGGCATGGTTGAACTGAATACTTAACCAGTTATGGCTTAACACACTTCTATCTCTGGAGTTTAAAGGGTTACTAGACCAAGGGGGACCCATTGGATCCCGTCCCCTCAACGCGTGGGTGGGGGACAGGGTGCGGGGAAAGAGGGGGGGAGGAAGAGGGATGCCAGGGGAGGAAGAGAAAGGCTGGGGGGGGGGGGGGGGGAAGAGAAAGGCTGCGGAGAGAGAGGAAATGGGGGTGGAAGAGAGGCCCTTGGTGGGGGGGGGGGGGGGGGGGGTGTCGACAAGAGCCCTGGGAGAGAGAGAGAGCTCTAATACAGGGCCCCACTTGCTTGTTCTTCACTTGCTACGCGTGCCGCAGTCTGAAAAGGGACATGAAAAGCGAGCGGGGAGTTGAGGGGAGCGGGCAGCGGTGCGCACATCAACCAAATTACTGCGTGTTCAGCGGCATCAATCCAGAGCACGGGGGGCGGTGCGGTGTAGAAGATGTTGTGCGAATGTTGGGCCGACCGAGTGCGAAACGACTGTAAGCGAGCAGCGCCCAAATGACTGCAGGTTAGGGGGGGTGGGGTGGGGTGGTGGTGATCTAACTTGGAGCGCGTGGAAAACAGTGCGCAGCAGGCGGCGAGTGGAAAACTGCGCAGCGGGCGGCGCGAGCTGACCCATTGTGACTTCATCAGCTCGTTAACTTTAGACATAGAAAATAAGTGCAGGAGTAGGCCATTCGGCCCTTTGAGCCTGCACCGCCATTCAATATGATCATGGCTGATCATCCAACTCGGTATTCCGTACCTGCCTTCTCTCCATACCCCCTGATCCCTTTAGCCACAAGGGCCACATCTAACTTCCACTTAAATATAGCCAATTAACTGGCCTCAACTACCTTCTGTGGCAGAGAATTCCAGAGATTCACCACTCTCTGTGTGAAAAATGTTTTACTCATCTCGGTCCTAAAAGATTTCCCCCTTATCCTTAAACTGTGACCCCTTGTTCTGGACTTCCACAACAATCTTCCTGCATCTAGCCTGTCCAACCCCTTAAGAATGTTGTAAGTTTCTATAAGATCCCCCCTCAATCTTCTCAATTCTAACGAGTACAAGCCAAGTCTATCTAGTCTTTCTTCATATGAAAGTCCTGACATCCCAGGAATCAGTCTGGTGAACCTTCTCTGTACTCCCTCTATGGCAAGAATGTCTTTCCTCAGATTAGGAGACAAAAACTGTACGCAATACTCCAGGTGTGGTCTCACCAAGACCCTGTACAACTGCAGTAGAACCTCCCTGCTCCTATACTTAAATCCTTTTGCTATGAATGCTAACATACCATTCGCTTTCTTCACTGCCTCCTGCACCTGCATGCCTACTTTCAATGACTGGTGTACCATGACACCCAGGTCTCGTTGCATCTCCCCCTTTCCTATTCGGCCAACATTCAGATAATAGTCTACTTTCCTGTTCTTGCCACCAAAGTGGATAACCTCACATTTATCCACGTTATACTGCATCTGCCATGCATTTGCCCACTCACCCAGCCTATCCAAGTCACCTTGCAGCCTCCTAGCATCCTCCTCACAGCTAACACTACCCCCCAGCTTCGTGTCATCCGCAAACTTGGAGATGTTGCATTCAATTCCCTCGTCCAAATCATTAATATATATTGTAAATAGCTGGGGTCCCAGCACTGAGCCTTGCGGTACCGCACCAGTCACTGCCTGCCATTCTGAAAAGGCCAGTTTACTCCTACTCTTTGCTTCCTGTCTACCAGCCAGTTCTCTATCCACATCAATACTGAACCCCCAATACCGTGTGCTTTAAGTTTGTATACTAATCTCTTATGTGAGACCTTGTCGAAAGCCTTCTGAAAGTCCAGATATAACACATCCACTGGTTCTCCCTTATCCATGCAAAGAGGAAGACCATGCACTAGTTTTCATTTGGTGTTTCAATAGTGAAGAGTGCAGCTTCACATTCCTGGGCGTTAACATCTCGGATGACGTATCCGAAGCCAAGCACATAGATGTAATCAGCAAGATGCCACACCAGTGCCTGCATTTTCTTAACAGTTTAGAGATTTTGCATATCACTCAATGCTTTAACAAACTTTTACAGAAACACTGGAAAAATTATCCTGACTGATTGCAGTATAGTCTGGTACGGCAATTCTCATGCACAGGAATATAAGAGGCTGGTGGAGTCGGCTTTGTCCATCACTGACTCAACCTTCCCCACCGTTAAAGGTATCTGTATGAGGCGCTGCCTTAAGAAGATGGCATCTATCATCAAAGGTCCCCATCATCTGGGTCATGCCCTCTTCTTGCTGCTACAGTCAGGTAAGGGGTGCAGAAGCCTAAAGTCACACATCGGGTCAGCAACGGCTACATTCCAACCATCAAGTTCTTGAACTCACCTGCACAACCTTAATCCTATCTTGGCAATGGATCATCTGTTGCACAACCATGAACTTAGTATAGTTTTTAGTTTAGATATAGCATGGAAACGAGCCCTTGGGCTCACAGTTCTATGCCGCCCATCTATCATCCGTTTGCACTACCACTTTATTATCTCAAGTGGGTTTAGGTTTATTATTGTCACAAGTTCATAAATTCTGGGAACTGAATTGGGCCTTTCGGCCCATCGTGTCTACTCCACCATTCAATCATGTCTGATCTATCTTTCCCTCTCAACCACATTCCTCTGCCCTCGCCCCATAACCCTGACACCCTTACTAATCAAAAATCTGTCAATCTCCACCTTAAAAAATATCCCCAGCCATCTGTGGCAATGAATTCACTACCTTTCACTAAAGTAATTCCTTCTCATTTCCCTTCTAAAGGTATGGCCTTTTATTCTAAGGCTCTGGTCCTAGATTCATCCACTAGTGGAAACATCCTCTCCACTTTCGCTCTATCCAGGCCTTTCATTATTTGGTAAGTTTCAATGAGGTGCCCTCTCACCCTAACTCCAGCAAGTGCAGGCCAAGAGCCTTCAAATGCTCATTGTAAAGGAGTCAAGTCTGACACACTGTGACCTTTACTGAGTCTTTTATTAAAGCACATGGCACACAGTCCCAGCACTGACTGCATCTAGTCTTCAGGCGTACTGGAACCAAAGGGAGGAACAAGGGGAGGATATCACAGTTATACTGATATGGCTGGGTGTGGTTAGTGGTGTTGAGGTAGCTACGTTATAGTTTGCATGCATAAACCATCTACCTCCTTTCCCTTAGAAATTTAAATTTGAAGTCGTAACAGTGGCAGGGTGGTTATACAAGACCTGCAAATCTAAACGAAATCACCGTAACGGACAGGAGGTTTGACAATCCGACCCGAGCGAGTGCGCATAGCACCCTCACCCTCTCCACCCGAAAGAAGAGTAGGAGGAGCAGGAACAGCTGGGAAGGAGAAAGCCGGCGGAGACCCAGCCTGGAATGCGGAAGGAGGCCCGACCGGCACAGGCGAGCCAGGGGAAGGAGACGGGGAAGAAGGAGTAGACGTCGGGGGAGAAAGAGGAGAGCGGGCAGGGGAGGAGAACCCCGGAAGAGCAGACGGAGGAGACCGCGGCAAACGGACAGACCGGGGCATGCAGCGAGCTGAGGGGTAGTTAGTAGTGGGAGGCTCGAAACGCAACGGAGGAGCATATGGGGCCGCAGGAGGAGGCTTGGGCTCTTTGACAGCCAACAAATGCTGGCGACTACGGCGGTAGATAGTTCCTTCAAAGTCCACCAAGTAGGATCTTGGTGAATTGTCCACCCCAACCACGGTCGCGAGTCAGGAGAATCCGGTGACAGTCTGCATACGGATGACCTGGCCAGGCAGTAGTGGTGAGAGTGGGCGGCAGGACTTGTCGTGAGAGCGGCGCTGTATTTCATGCCTTTGGGCAATCTGTTGCTGGACGGCAGCAGGCTGGAGGACCTTGGGCACGAGGGATTGCTGGGCGATCGGCATCGGTGGACGAAGAACACGGGACATCAGACATTGGGCAGGGGATCGCATGGTAGTGTCCCTGGAAATATTACGAAGGTTTAACAGACCCTGGTAGAAGTCACCATTGGAGAGACGAGACTGCTCGAGCAAGTTCTTGGCACTGCGGACAGCACGTTCAGCCAGGCCATTGCTCTGCAGGTATTCAGGGCTGCTGGTGTAGTGAGTGAAGTTCCACTTCACAGCGACAGCTTTAAATTCTGCACTGGTGAATTGACGGCCATTGTCGGTCTGCAAACGGACCGGGGACCCAAAAGTGGCGAAGTGTCGGCGCAGCTTACTGATGATCATTTCAGAGGTGATAGCAGGGAGAAGGTCTACTTCGAACCAGTTCGAATAGGAATCGACTAACACTAGGTTTTGCTTGCCACGCCATTCAAATATGTCCGCAGCCAGCGATGACCAGGGCATGGCAGGGGCAGGCTGCTGCTGAAGCGGCTGGCGCTGCTGATGTGGGGCAAGAGTGTTGCAATCAGGACAGGAGGCTACTCGGGCCTTAATGTACTTTGCCATGCCAGGCCAATAGTATTGTTCTTGGGCATGTGAGACAGTGGCATCGGCTCCGGGATGCCCCATGTGGGCAGCGGTGTAGTACGAGTCATACAGGGAGGCAGGGACGACCACCTTGTGACCCTTGATGATTATCCCGTCCCGGAGCACCAGTTCATCGCGAACCAGAAAGAAAGGGTGGACACCAGCAGGCAACGAAGCCCTATTTGCTTGGCCACACACGCCGGATGGCAGCTTCGAGCTGTTGCAGGTTGGGGTCGTTGGCAGTGTGCTCAACCAGGCACTGCAGCTGCTTAGAATGAACAAAGTTGACATTGAGTACCTGCAGATCCTCCTGTTCGTAGGGATGTCTGTCGCAGGAGGACCGGGGGGCTCTGGACAGTGCGTCAGCCACATGCTTCTCAGCGCCCCTCTTGTAAACGATCTGGAAGTCGAACCGCTGGAGCTGCAGCATCATTCGCTGTAGTCTGGCTGGAGCGATGTGGATAGGCTTGTTGAGGATCCTCACCAAGGGTTGATGATCCGTCTCGACAGTGAACCTGGTACCGAAAAGGAAGTCCTTGAACTTGGAGCAGGCGAACACAACTGCCAGAAGCTCCTTCTCTATTTGTGCATAGTGCTGCTCAGTGTCCGTCACGGTTCGCGAGGCATAGGAAATGGGCTGCAGCGAGCCATCATCATAGAGCTGCAGGCAGGCAGCACCTAGTCCAAAACGGGAAGCGTCGCACGTAACCACAATTGGACGCTGCAGATCGAAGAATTTGAGAGTCGGCGTGCTGATCAGCTTCGTTTTGAGGAAATCGAAAGCCTGCTGGTGGTGTGGAAACCAGGACGAGGCAATGTCTTTTTTTGTCAGTTGCCTCAGGGGTGCGCTCAACTCGCTGAGGTCGGGGATAAACTTGCCCAAATAGTTGACCATGCCCAGGAAACGCTGCAGGCTGGTAACATCTGTCGGTGCAGGCAGCTCGGAGATAGCGTTTGCCATTTGCGGATCAGGTTTCAGCCCGTGGGCCGTGAAAATGTGGCCAACATATGGTACCTCAGCTACCCGGAACCTGCATTTTGACGGGTTAAGCTTTAAGTTGATCTGGCGAGCGCGGTCTAGAATCCGTCGGAGGTGGCGATCATGCTCAGCAGCATTTCTCCCATAAACAAGAATGTCATCCACAATAATGGCACACGGCAGACCAACAAACAGTTGCTCCATGGAGAGCTGAAACACTTCGCTAGCGGAGTTGATGCCGAACGGCATCCGCAAAAATTTGAATCTTCCGAAGGGTGTGCAGAAAGTGGTTAAGTCCGAGGAGCGTTTGTCATGGGGTATTTGCCAGAACGAGCTCCTGGCATCGAGGACGGAAAACACCGTGGCCTGTCCGACCTGGGCAGCAACATCTTCTACAGTCCTCATAGGGTAGTGGGGACATTTTATTGCCAGATTCAAATCCTTGGGGTTGATGCACACCCGTATCTCGTTCTTACACTTCTTCATGGTGGCGACCATGGTGGAGACCCACTCGGTGGGATCGCTGACGGCTTCCAGCACTCCCATGTCAACCATGTTTTTCAGCATGGCTTCCACCTTGCCCTTCATGGCAAACGACACCCTGTGTGGGGCACGGATCACAGGCACTACCGAGGGGTCAGTTGCGATCTTGTACACAAGTGGCAGCTTCCCCAACTTATCGTCGAAGAGGTCAGGGTACTCGGAGAGTGGATTCAGCATCACCCGCACTTCGTGGACCGTACAGTCGAAAGACACCAGACCGAGATCCTGGCAGGCTTGATTGCTCAATAGAGTTACACAGTCACAGTCCAGAATGAAAAACGACAGGTCACGGGATGATTTCTGCAGCACACAATGGAAGGTGGCCCTCCCCACAGGTGTTAGCTCCTCTCCCCCATAAGCACGCAATACAGAGCGATCAGCAGTCAACAGCTTATTATTTCTTATCTGGTTGAATAGGGATGTTGACATAACATTCACTTTTGCCCCCGTGTCGAGCTTCGCGGAGAAGGACTTGTTGTTCACAGTAATGGGCACAGAAGGATCGGGGCTGGGCTCGGAGTCGGGGGCAGTGTCGACAGAAGACTGGGAATCGAGTTCATTATCAACTTGCTGAAGGTTGTTTAAGAATTGTCTAGGAGGTGGGGGAACGTTCCCACGGGAGCGACAGGCAGCTGCAAAGTGGTTCATCTTCCTACAGAAATTACAAGCTTTGCCAAATGCTGGGCACTGGGACTGCATGGAGTGGACATAATTGCAGTTGGGGCACTTCATGGCAAGCGGGACCCGAGGTGCATGAATGGGCCGCGGCGGAGGGTGAAAGGTGTTTTGCTTTCGACGGGGCATAGCAACGCCAGTCAGATTTATAGCTCGGTTGTCAGATCCCCTCTGCCCATGTGGCGGGGTAACTACTTCAGCAATACGGCATGCATGCATTGCCTGAGTCAAGGTGAGGTCTGGTCTTTGCAGTAGATCAGCACGTAGCTTCTGATCGAGCATGCCGGTGACCAGGATATCTCTGGTGAGCTGGTCACGCATGGTCTCGAAACGGCACCGCTGAGCAAGGTAGCGCAGGTCAGCGATAAAACTCAACAGGCTCATCAGGCTGCTGCTTCCGTGTAAAAAAATCTAGCCCGCTCCAAGATGTGGTTGGAGGGCAAGTCACAAATCTCCGCAAACTTGCGTAAGAGACATGCCGGGGTCATTGGCAGATTCCGCCGGTTCGACGACCTGGTCGTTGTCATCCAGGACCGCTGGATTGTAGATGAAAGCCTGAGCTCGTTTCATGGCGTCGGGACCGGCAAGGTTCAGCAGGAGGGAAGCTTTGACCGCACCTGGGTCATTTAGGTGCACGATGTTGACGAAGTGGTTGTAGTCCATCACGAAGGTAGCACATCATTCCGCAATGTCAGCGTCAAAGACAAGGGGAGAGGGCTTTCGGCATGAGGATGCCATAATGAATGGGGAATTCAACACAAGTTACACTAGGGACAAATAAAACCCGATAAACAGGAGGCGCGCGTTTAACTTGCTGACACCATGTAAAGGAGTCAAGTCTGACACACTGTGACCTTTACTGAGTCTTTTATTAAAGCACGTGGCACACACGTCACAGCACTGACTGCATCTAGTCTTCAGGCGTACTGGAACCAAAGGGAGGAACAAGGGGAGGATATCACGGTTATACTGATATGGCTGGGCGTGGTTAGTGGTGTTGAGGTAGCTACGTTATAGGTTGCATGCATAAACCATCTACGCTCATCATATGTTAACCCAATCATTCCTGTGATCTATTTGGATAGCATGCAAAACAAAGCTTTTCACTGTGATAATTCCTGTGATCATTCTTATAAACCTCCTCTGGATCCTCTCCAATGCCGGCACATCCTTTCTCAGATATGGGGCCCAAAACTGCTCACAAATACCAAGGTACAATGAAAAGCTTTGTTTTGCATGCTATCCAAATAGATCAGACACACCTTTGAAACAATCAATTCAAACTCTCATACAATAGTTAGATCAAGGGGAAGGTACATAATATAGTTCTGAGCATTGTAGGTATCAGTTTCTTAGACAACGTCCAATGTCCTTATTGGGGCAGAGGTAAATCGAACAGTACCCTTGCTTATGAAAGGACCATTTGGAGGCTAATAATAGAGGGGAAGAAGCTATCCCTGAGTCTGGTGGTGTGTGCTTTCAATTTTCTGTTCCTTCTGCCAGATGGGAGCAGAAAGAAATGACTGAAGTGTGACAAGTCATTATGTTGGCTGCTTTTCTGAGGCAGCATGATGTGTAAATGGAGTCAATGGTGGAGAATCTGGTCTGTGTGAAGGACTGATCTACATGTACCAATTTCTTGCGGTATTGGGCTGAGCTGTTTCGAACCAAGCAGTTATGCAAACCTGACAGTATAGTCAAGTCAAGTCATAGTGCATCTGTAGGAGTTTTCAAGAGTCACTGGAAACATGCCAAATTTCTTTGGTCTCCGACGTATTGACATAGCTACAAATGTCAATTTTGGTTTAATGGATGTTTACTTTACAGTAGCGGACTTTGTTTGATATTGGCCATATCAAATACTCTTAAGTTCCTCATAGATTCATTCTGTTGGGGACTATTTCTGTTACATTCAATATCAGTACAAGACTATTATTTGTTTTCACTCGATAACAATCAAGAAGCTAATGTTTGCAAAAAGGTTTATCTTATGGATAAAATATTTCTCGAGACTCCTAAAAAATAATTGAATTCCAAAGTGTAAGATTCACTCAGTTTGCCTTGATTCATTAAATAATTATTGATTATCATAGACAATCTGAAGTTTTTGTAAACAACTGATCCAGGGTAGAGGATATCTCAGATGACTCAACCCATTTTATTTGAATGTTGCTTCATTTAAGAGGAATGTTTTCATCTGAAAATGGACACAAAGCTGGAGTAACTCTGGAGAGAAGTAATGGGTGGCGTTTTGTGTCGAGATCCTTCTTCAGACTGGTTAGGGATAAAGGAGATATAGATGGTGATGTAGAGAGATAAAGAACAATAAATGAAAGATGCAAAAAGTCACGACGATAAAGGAAACGGGACGTTTGTAGGGTGAAAATGAGAGAGAGAGAGAGAGAGAGAGATCCATTCACCTGATCGCTCCGACGTTGAGTTGTGAGCACATGCAATTGCATTGTCTATTTCAGTCAGCTCACGCAGCTCAATGATGACAAATATTACGCAGCACATATTATATCGGATCCTTTTACTGATTGTATTCATGATTTACATTAATGGCACCTTAGCATCTACTGTAGAAATTAAGTCTATTTGTGCTAGCTTACAATGCATACCATTCCAGTTAAATGAGTACCAAAATGTTTGCAAAACAAAATTCAAGTTAATTTCCTTCTCGCACATAGATAACTAAAGAATTGAAATTATTTTTGTGGCTTTAAAGGTTTGTATTGCCATTTCACAAATGTGATTTTCAATCCCAAATTTCTAATTGTTAAATCAAAGGTTAAATTTGGATGAACTAGCTTGTTGAAATATAGAAATATCCCCTTTGGTAATTTATGAATAATCTTTTATCAATGTCATAATTTCTGTAGTGCTTTTTTTATAAATAACTATTGCTTCTAGTACCTCCTAGTTTATTTTAAATTATTAAAATAGACTCCCAGGTAATTTAAAATAATTGCACTTGGGTCAATTGGTAGGATTTAAATTGGACCATCAGGTGCATTGCTTCATCTGTAAGGTTAGCAGTTTGTATCTTCTGGCTTGGCATACTTGTGAGCTAATTATTATCCATTTGCAAATTGAAGTCTATACCATGCTTTTGTATGTATGAAGAGTGAGCACTGAACAGTGGAATGCTGGTGAATAAAATGTAGAGATTTGATGTGAATCGGCATGACCAAATTACCAATATTCGAAATTCTTTGTTAATTTGGTATGCATTTGTGCACCGTGTTTTCCTGCTTGAATTCATTGCTGTAAAATTGCTGTAAAATAAATAATTGTCTTGCCTTAAAAATAAATGTTGGTTCATTTGTCTTTGATAGCTGTAAATCCTGGTGCTTATCACCCCACATCACTGGCAGCACCTTCCCATGAAGGACTAGAGCAGTTTGAAGTGGTTCACCATCACTTCAAGTGCAATTAAGGATGACAACACAGGATGGTGGGTTTTCCTGATCCTGATAAATTGAGTTGTATAGAAATTGCAGCTGGATGCACTATACCATTTTTTTTTAACCCTAAAATGCTGTTCATTGATTGCATGTGTTGTGTGGCAGTTAGAGAACTACAAAGAGATGAATTATGTAACCAAAGTCTGATGGGACTCAACTATATGTCAGTTTTGGATTATCTACTTATTCTGGTGAAACATATTGGCTCGTGCCACTTTGAATCCGTATTGCTGAAAATATTCATTAATTGCTGGAGTAAGCGGAACAGGCAACATCTCTGGATAGAAAGAATGGGTCACGTTTTGGGTCTAGCCACGTTTGCTGAAATTTTTTTTGGTTCTATTTGATCCTCAAGATGATTAATAAACATTTTGAGACTTACTATTATGGTGATGGTTGAGTATAGAATATATTAGATGCTGTTGCGCATAATTGACATGGTTGGGTGAATTTTTGAATTTCCTTCCTATGCGGATTTCGTGCTGTCATTTCAGATTCAGTGTAATTTTTATGTGTTTTCAAGATTCAAGTCTCAACGATTCAAAGAAAGTATGGAGCAACATACTTGGATTGATCTATATGTTGAAAAGGTTTATATGGAATAAAAGAGAGATCTTCTGGCTTGGCATACTTGTGAGCTAATTATTATCCATTTGCAAATTGAAGTCTATACCATGCTTTTGTATGTATGAAGAGTGAGCACTGAACAGTGGAATGCTGGTGAATAAAATCCAAGGAAGCAAGAATGTTTATTTAAAAAAAACAAAAAAAAAACAAAAAGGGTTTCCTAACTTCCTGGAAAATAGTCAATCTTTGAAGTGTACAATGTCAAAAAAAAAAGCTTTGGTCTCAATGGGTTAATTTGAAGAACACAGTTTTCTTCACAGGCAATGTTTTGCACTGTTTATTTTGTCAAAGATGCTGCTGACCTATTGGCTATTGCTAACTCTATTTTTAAAACTTGTACCCTCTTGTCATCTGGATTTTTTTTTTGTAATTCTTTGCAGGAAATTATCTTTTTAATAGAAGGAAGTTGATGCAGTTGTGTTGTGTGGAACAGTTTGCGCAGGATCCGTCATGGGGAGGATTTCATCAACTAAAGGTAGGACTGGTCAGTTTGAACCATTTACCTGATATGTCATCTTGCCGGTAGAGTTAGAGCATGTAACTGAAAAAAAAAATGGTTGAAGGAAGTGAGTAGTAATATTTGTTTGTGGAGTTGCAAGGGACTGCAGATGTTGCACCTATCCAGCATTATATAAAGAATTATTTGCCGCAGAATGCTGTAGAGGCCAAGTCAGTGGATATTTTTAAGGCAGAGATAGATAGATTCTTGATTAGTACAGGTGTCAGGTTATGGGGAGAAGGCAGGAGAATGGGGTTAGGTGGGAGAGATAGATCAGACATTATTGAATGGCGGAGTAGACGATGGGCTGAATGGCCTAATTTTACTCCTATTCTTTATGTGGCATGTGTACTTTTTTTGAACTTGTCCACTCTCCCTTCCACGTTCAGAATTTATATATGTCCAGATGATATCACAAGCACTGACATCACATCCCATTGAGGTTCTAAGACCGAGGTAAAGGGTACTATGATTTAATCTGAATTTGTACAGTTAGTGGTACTGCTCCAGGTGATTGGCTTTTTATTTGCATTGCAATTGAACAACGTAGAATAGGTTAAGCAGAATAGCATTGTTAATCTCTGAGCAATAAAATTGATTTTTATGAAACTACAAATTGCACCAGAAATGCAATGCATGTTCATAGTTACTTGGTACTTTGCATTCTATGCTGCTGTACTTTCTTAACAATTATAATCTGTATTCCCTTACTATTAATTAGTTTTCAGTTTGAATGTAAGTACTCCTTTCAAATCCAGAGTATTTGTTCAGCTTGTAATAGGACAGAGGTGGAAATGTAATTTGCTATTCATAATTGTACAAAAGTAATTAAATGTGATAAAAGTTAATTATCTATTTTAAGGAGAAAGTGTCATCTGCCTTGTTTGGAACATTTGTCATCTGGCTTAATTTTTATATATTGCTAACAAATTTTATAGTTGAAATCCTGATTTAAAAACCCCCCCAGAATAATTGGAAGGGTTATCTCCCCTGTGGATGTAGATGTCATAAGATGTGCACCATTTTAACTTTGTTAATTTGTATCCAAAATAATTAATATAATAAAAGGACATGAATGTCAATTATGTTGCAGTACAGCAGAGATATGTGTACTTGAACACTGCAAAATAACCATTTGTACAATTAACAAATCTTCACTTTCCAAATCTGAAATTGTTTCAGGAATTTGGGGAATTGTATATTAAGTGATAGAAGAAATTATAACTGATCAATGAAAAATTGTACAAATATTATAAATGTTAAGGCCCTGGCCCACTTAGGCGACTTTTTAGGCGAGTGCAGAAGACTGTGCTCGCCATATGGTCGCCACATCTTCGCTGGTGGTCTCTGGTGAGTCTCCTTCGTGGTCCGGAGGAGTTCACGCATTCTGGGAACTAGTCGCAGCAAATTTTCCAAAATGTTGAAAATTTTTCCGCGGCCAAATATTGGTCGCCATGGAGAAAATCAATACTTTTGTAGTCGTAGGTGCAGTGGTAGTGGGGTCACCATGTCATTGTAGGTAGTAGAGGTAGCCGTAGGTAGTTTTCGTTAATCTCTTTTGCTAACCGGGCATTTTCATTGGCTAAACGTAAGCACAAGTTTTCAGAACCAAGGAAAACCGACCGGTAATGTTAAATGCTCGCTAAACTTCAGAGCTGTGTATCTCTGGCTTATTAAAAGTTGTCTGGCTTCTTAAAAGTGTCTCCACTCCTTCTCACCCCTTCTCCCCTCCCTCCTCCCCACTCTTTTAAAGGATTTACCGTGCACTGTGCTAGCTGTCTTAACCTTCCTGTTCATCGCGGTGTGAGTCTGTATCACCTTGGCTTTGCACCATGTGAATTTCAGACAGCGAGCCCCGCTTTCCCTGACCCCCGCCGTTGCGATATGTGTTTGTGTATGTTCCGCTCAGCTTGAAGGTCTCAGGCAGTTCGTTGAAAAGTCGCCTAAGTGGGACAGGCCCTTTAATCAAAAATGTAATATTATATTGTTTTAATAAATGTTCTGGAATTCTAATGTCAATGCTACAAAGAATGCTGTCCCATTTCCTTTCTTAGTTTTTTGGGAACAAAAACAGGTGATGTAGTCTGTATTTCAATTTCTGAAAACATGGTGCACATTTGGATTATGAGGTACTACTGAAGGAACAGAATAGAGGGGAGTTGTATGATCAATGATTTTTCTTCATTGCTCTGCCTGACCAGTACATGAATTATCTTGGCATTGGAGGGAGGAAAAGAAATGCAGTCCATTCAGAAAAGAATGGATAAATGGGACTAATTGCTCCACTAGAAGCATACATAGTTTTAATGGGAAAATTCTAACGTATCATGAGACCTTTTATGAGTGTAAGTTCCCATGCAAAAAGTTGCATGCTTTTTTGGGGCCAGCTTTAATTTCAATACTTGCAGTGGAGTCCATCACCACTCTCGCTGGTTAAACTGGCGAATCTGCTCTCTGATCTTTTGCCAATTAAACTTCTAATGGCAGTTTTAATACGTTCTCAAAGTCCAACTTTGATAGCCATTACTCCTCGGGGATGTGGTGGGGCTATAGTGTACAAACTCACCGCACTCTAAAGATAGCAAAAACAAATTTTCCAAATGCTGTTTCTTGATTAATTGGTCTTTTATTGTAGTACAAGGAAATAAATAATTCATAAGTTTTTGTTCTTATTAACTGTTTCTTCTTCAGACAATACAGTCGTGACCGTGCGGTTGTTAACGTGTGGTAAAAAACTGTTTTCTCACCATCCTCCGAGACTAAACTGAACTCCCAATCTATGAGTCTGCACTAGTCTCCTCCAAAGTAGACACACCCCTCTACGTATCAAATCCCACATACTAAATACAGACAGAAAAAAACTAAAAATATTAGACATGGCTATAATATACTGACGTAAGCTTAATGGCTCTTACAAAACTTAACATAGGATTGGAAACGCTATTTATTTTAGTGGGGTTTGAGTATGGACAATGTAAGTGTTCTTAAATTATTTTACTTCAGTTTAATTTTTGAGCTCCTTTCAGTCATAGAAATATGCAACCTACATTACAGCCATGCTATATAAGTTTTTAATTATCAACCAATTTTTTCTCTAAATTTTATGAATGAAAATCCTTCAATTTTTGCTCAACATTTTAAAATCTCTCTAATGAAAAACACAGGAGTCTTTATTTTCTCTATTGAATTGGAATACAATATGCTTGATGCCATTCTATTAAACTACCTCCATTCTCTCGGGGACATTGACTTCACTCAAAGTGTCACGCCCAGAATAAGCCAGTTTGGTATTCCATCTGTGCATGCACAGGTCATAGGTCGCTCAGGCTAAACACTCGCGGTGGCTGTGCCGCTGCATGGGTGCAGACCTGTGTCTCGTCCCTATCCAGTTGCTGCTGGGCCGTCCCCTCCTGAGTGTCCCGTCCGGGGCGGCCCCAGGCGGAGCGCAGAGGAGGGGAGGAGAAGGGCGCCAGCTCCAGCTCGGCTCTGCCTGTCCCGGCAGGGCGCTGGCCCGTCGCAGTGGCGGCGCGGAAAAGGAGCACCAATTCCAGCTCGACTCTACCCGTCCCACCAGCGTGACAGGCAGATTCAAACTGGGGCCGGAACCTCCTCACCTCGCTGGCTGCAGGCCTGGGCCGACAGTCCCGTCTGCGGACCTCTGGATAGAAGACCCTCCTTCAGACCTCCTACACATTAGACTTTTGTGCCGTGGTTGAGATGGATGGGAACGGGAATTTCCACAGGAGCAAGGAACAAATTATCTAAAGTTTGCGTTCAGTGAACTGAGTGTTCTTATCGTCGTACACCAGCGTTTTGGGAGAGTGGTTGGATCCCAGCTTCTGCTCGACCAGCGTCGGTCACATTATCCGGACAGGGGGATCAGGAGCTGATGTGTTGGTGTGTGTCTTGGTTCTTTTCTTGTATGACTGTAGAAGCCAAATTTTGTTTGAACTTCATGTGCGGTTCAAATGACAAATAAACGGTATTGTATTGATGCGAGTCATTGGCGATGCTCTGGAATCCTAGTCAGCATCCGCCGAGCAGCGGGGTCGAGGAAGCAGCGCCCGACCCGGGAGTAGAGGTGTCAGTTCTTCCAGCAGCGAGTGGAGAGGCATCAGCTACCGCAGACCCGCTCACCTGTCGGGCGATGACTGCTCGATCCCGGGATCCAACCACTATCACAAAACGCTGGTGTACGACGAGAACGGTAACACTCGGTTCACTCAATGCAAACTTTAGGCCATTTGGTCCTTGCGCCCGCGGAAATCTCCAGTGCGGTCGAGACGAGGGGGTTCTGAAGTTGCATTTTCTCGATTGAGGATATTTTCTCGACTCTCCAAGAAGCAACGAGCCATGGCTTTACCAGTGGTTGTCTGTCTAACTGAAACCTCTCTTCCCCGTCTCTCACTGTCTCCCACTTGCATATATCCCCTCTCTCTCTCGCTGTTACATCCCGCTCTCCCCTGCTACCAGGCACCCCATTCGCTTTTTTAAATTCTCGAATGACCTTTGAAAAATCCCATGATTCCTTGCGTTTTTCAGAATACCGAACTGGCTTAATGAATGTGTTATTCCCACCAAGGCTTGACTAATGCAATCCATTAATATCGCAAGTTAATTAAGTATTTTATTTCGCAAGCTTGTTGCATTAAACTTGTTTTGAACACCATGGGCTGTCTCAGAAAAGACAGTTTGGGATCTTAGTTTCTGAAATTGAGACCTGAAACTACAAATTCAATTAGTAAATTTGGCAAAAAATATTAACATTGTTCCACCTTTGACCACATAGTTATACCCCGCTAAAAGCTAGATCCTGCCTTCTGATAGGTAGTCTATTGTGACAAAATCATTGCAGCCACAAGTGATTGGAAAAACAAAGTAAATAAGAAGTTAAGTTTGGATTCTACTCAGTTTCTCGTGGGAGCATTTTTCAAATGAGATAAATTAATTGTTTTACGTTCAATTTATTCAACAAATAATGTGCTTATTCTTCTGCAAATATAATTAATGTATTTAAAGCAGCATATTTACACCTACTTTTAGATTCAAAGGAAAGCCGCAAAGAAAAATCTGGGAGGAATCGCCTATCAAATAATTCTCTTAAGAATAATGGTAAGTGCGTGCATTAGGAAAAGTAGCATATAAAATCTTGCCATAACAATACCTGATTTATTCTATACATTTTTGCATCATTTAAGATTGTGTTATGTTAAAAAATATTATTTGATTAAAATGTATTTTCCCCTTTGCTTTAGTATTCACATTTCATGGCTTGGCTTAAAAATACTGTATTATATTCAATGTTGTAACCTTGAGTATTATTCTGTATTATGCATGCGATCAGTAAAACTTGTTGAAATAAAATTTCTGGATTCATTTATTAAAGATCTTGTTTGAGTGTTTACTTCAAATGAATAAAAGTACTTAGAGAATTTCCAGAAGAGATTGAGCCTGTGAACTTTCAGGCATCTACTATTGTGACGTTCCACCAACATGACCGGTAGTGTTCGAAAGGATGCATTTGTCAGATTGCCTCAACTTAACAGTTGACAGTACAAAACGCTGTTATTTTAACCCACTTAAAGTAACTGAAAAGTAATTAGTAGCTTTTATGGGGATTTAGTGAATTTATATTTGGTGACTGATTTAAGAATGACAGAAGTTCACAGAGCAATTAGTCACTTTCTGCTTTTTTTAATCTAAGGGTATTGCTGTATTTGTTAATAGTATGAAAACTAGTTTGGGAAATTATAAATAACTCAAAAATAGTGAAATTAGCTTTGTGTGCTAGTTAATACTGTTGCCAAATTTAAGATTTGCTGAACCTCAAATTAATACTGACCGCTAATTTCTGACTAAACTTAAAATCGCACTTTCTCTGTGGCAGGAGATGCTGGCATTTCGGGGAGGTGAGTTGGTGCTTGAGGTGGGAACCCTCTGTCAGAACGCTGAATTGGTGGGGCCTTCTGCACCTTTGTGTTGCTGGCATGCTATTTTGCTTTTCATTTTCCAAACCTGTTCTGCATTGCTGGCTTTCCCTATTGCCATTTCTACTTGTTTTATTGGTCATTATCACATTGCTGTTTATATGAGCTTTTTTTGCACAAATTGGCTGTTTATTTTCCGACATTATAATGGTGACCACACATGAAAAGTACTTAATTGACTGTAAATCACAGTGGGATATCAGTGGTTCAACATATAGTAAACCTTTATTATGCTTCATATTGTCTTGTGTTAATATCACCAGCCTTTTTAAAATCTATTTTATTTTTAAGCTCACAGGCCTTTCTAATTTCACCCTGTGCAAGTATGTACAAATATGCTTTTTTTTTCCAATGTCTTTTATCTGCTTTTTAAAATTGGTAATTGTCCTGGTCTCATGGCAGGTCTTTTTTGAACTACTTTGCTCTCTACAAAAAAAACACAAAGTGCTGGAGAAACTCAGCAGGTCAGGCAACATCTGTGAAGGGAATGAACAGGTGACATTTCAAGTCAGGATCCTACAGACTGCTGGAGTAGGGGTAAGAAAGCTGGAAAAGAGGTTGAGGTTGGGAAAAGTGGCCAGTGATAAGTGGATAACAGGTGAGGGTGCTCGATTGGCTGATTTGTGGAGTAAGTGACAAAGGTTATGAGTGAAAAAGAGACAAAAGAGAATGGGTGGAGGGGAAAAGGAGGGAATAAAGGAATTGGTTGACTCAGTGATGAGAGATGAGTGTGCGGAATTAGGAGAAAGGAGCAGGGTGGTTGGGAGAGGTGGGGGAAATTTGTACGCACCGTGGTTGGATGGGAAAAAGTGGGAGAGTAGGGAATGTACTATTTGCAATTGGGAGAATACGTCATTCAGCGATATATGAAGTGCTGTTCTTCATGTTTGATTGCATGGTACAACATTTAGTCCAAGATATAGTCCAATTAAAGATGGTTACCAATGACGTAATTAGGAGATCAAGACCACATTCTTGCTGTTGAGAGGACTGTTTAGTTGCCTAAAAACAGCTGGAAAGAAACTGTCTACAAATATGGAGGTATGCATTTTTAAACCCATGTACCTCTTTCCTGTTGGATGAGGGGAGAAGAGGGAGTGACCGGCGTAAGACTGGTCCTTAATTATGCTCGTGGCCTTGCCGAGGCAGCGTGATGTGTAGATGGAGTCGATGTAAACCCGCATCTGCAGTTCTTTGTTTCTACTGAAAAGTTTGGATGTTATGTTACAGTTGTACAAGACGTTGGTGAGCTTCATTTGGAGTATTGTTCAATTTTGGTCACCCTGCTATAGGAAGGAAGTTAAATGTGAAAGAATGCAGAGAATATTCATGAGGATGTTGGCTGAACTTGAAGGCTAACCACAAAGTTTGCTAATTGGATCACTCGGGCAATGGACTAGGACAAAGACTGAAAGATTGGTATGGAATGGGAAGGGAAATTAAAATGGTTGGCAACTGGGAGATCCAACTGACCTTGGTGGATAGAGGTGCTCGGCAAAACAGTTGCTTAGTTTACGACTTGGTCTTGCTGATGTAAGTAAAAGAGACCACTTCAACAACAAATGCAGTAGATAAGGTTTGGAAGTGTAGGTAAACCACTGTCTCACTTGGAAGGGGTGCTGGGGAGGGAGTGATGTCTATGGAAAGCAGAAAGGGGTGGGGAGGGACGATTTGACTGGTGGTGGGATCACATTGAAAGTTATGGAAATGTGAGAGAATGTGTTGGCTGTCGAAGCTGCTGGTTTGAAAGCTGAGGACCAGGGTAACGCTATCCTTGTTCTGTCTGGGGGCGGGGGCGGGGGGGGGGGGGGGGTTGTCTGCAGGGGGCGAGAGGGGGAACCACATTTACTGAATGTGGACATCTTGAACAGTATGAACATTGAATGATCCAGTCTTAAGAAATAACCCCCCCCCACACCAATGCACACATTTCACACTATGCCCCAGCCATCCTGTTCCTATCCCCTCCTCTGTATACTCATCTTCCATAGCCAAATAGCTTATTTCCCCTTGATCCCCCCCCCCCCCCCCCTTTTCCACTACCCAATATCCCTCCTTGCATTATATTTCATTTCTCCTTTCTCACCTTCTCTGACATCTTATTTTATCTCCTTTTACTTCTAGCCATTGTCACATCCACCTATCACTTGCCAGACTTTGCACCACCCCCATCTATCTTCCCTACCCTATCAGTCTAAAGAAGGGCCCTGACCATAATGTCATCTGTCCATTCCCTCCACAGATGCTGCCTGACCCGTGGAGTTCCTCCAGCATCTTATTTTGTTCAAGATCTAGGATCTGTAATTCCGTGTGTCTGTATGTTATTGCTCTCTCCCAAGCTCATTAATCACCTGTTGAGTGGATCCAGAAATTTGTTTTGATTTGGTTTTTCAGGATTTGTAGTTTTTATTTTTGGTCTGATATCCAGCACTTACAGTTTTTGATTTCTGTGTAGGTTGGACAGAGCTGCACATTTACTACTGGTTTGTGTGCTTGAGTTTTCTTTCCATATGGGTATGAAGAAGATGTAACCTTTTTGACAGATCATGCTGTAAAGTTGCTAAAATTAAAAATCCTGTCAAGAGGATTTTGATCGTTATTTTGAATTTGGTAGATTGTCGTGTGAAAAAAGAGGGCTAAATGAATAAGTTTGTGCAATTTATGTAAAATGTCCAAAGTACTTTATTTTCAGAGTGATATTTATTTCTTGAGACTTGAATTTTCGATGCATCAATGGTTAGTTAACAATCATTTTTAATTCACTTTAACTAGCAGCGATCTTGTGTTCATATGAAGGATTGCAAGAACATGAATATAGACATATATATTGCGTACATGCACATATTAGCCACCGTTCTTTGAGGAAAATAACACTGCAAAATTAACTCTTGTAAATGAGTGACAGTATAGCATTATCTACAGACTTAGTTTTTTTAAATAAACATACTCTTTGAATGTGGAAGTGTCAGCATTTCTGTTCAGAGCCAATAGATTTGGTTCATGATCTTTTGTAATAACTGCCTTCGGAAATGTAAGTATATAAGAGAAGGTTGTTGCAACACCTGAGAGTTGAACACTCATTCACAGTGTTGCTTCACCATCTAAATTACAAATAAAGATTGAGTTCAATTTTGTAAGTGAAATGTCAGGACTTAATGTTTATTGCCTTTTGCAACCACTTTAATAATAAATGTAAAACTTGTGTATGTTAAGTTTTCATTAGTGTCGATGTACATAGCCTAATTTAATATTTCAATTTTGCTGTCTTTCAGGCTTAAGATTTGACAGCAAAATTGTTCACAGCGCATTAAGAATAGATGATAAAAGGTATAAAACGCATGCCAAGTTTCTCTTGATTCTTTGTCACCGTATGTGTGACTTTTAGGAGTTTATTTCTTGCTGCCAAAATGTTATCTGTGGGAAGTGTGCCCAGTTGCAGCGTCTGAAT
Source organism: Leucoraja erinaceus (assembly GCF_028641065.1). Taxonomy (NCBI): domain Eukaryota; kingdom Metazoa; phylum Chordata; class Chondrichthyes; order Rajiformes; family Rajidae; genus Leucoraja; species Leucoraja erinaceus. Next base: position 36,554,824 of record NC_073389.1, read on the forward strand.
GACTATGTCAAGGAACTAGAGTTGGATGCACTCAGGATCACTTGGGATGCTGGGAACATCATAGTTAGGAGTTCAAGTGAGCTGGTCATGCCCAAGGTGTAGGCGGCGGGTGGTTAGGTGACCACCAGGGAAGTTGAAAGGAGTAGGGAGAGCAGGGTTCTCCTGTGGCTGTTCCTCTTAGTAACACTTATCTCTCTTTGCAGACTGTTAGGAGTGATGACCTTTTCAGAAATTGGTGGCAACTGCAACAGCCAGGTCTGTTTTGCTGTGACGGTCTCTGTGACTCAGCAGAGAAAGGTGAAATCAGTCAGTGCGATAATAATAGGAGACTCGAAGTAGGGGTACAGACCAGAGAGACTGCGGCTGTAAACAAGACATTTCCCCTGGTGACAACTTGGGGGAAAATACAATAGGCAAAGAGAGCAACTTTAATAAACGATGGCACAGTAAAGAAAGAGGAAAGACTGATGTTTTTTATTTCAATGCACGAGTCAAAACGGGTATGGTGGATGAACTCAAGAGTGTGGATTGGCTCAGGGGTACCATATCTGAGAAAGGATGTGCTAACTCTGGTGAGAGTCCAAAAGAGATTTACAAGAATTATTCCAGGAATGAGTAGGTTAACCTATGATGAGCGTTTGTCGGCACTGGGCTTGTACTCGTTGGAGTTTAGAAGAATGAGGGGGGACCTTCTTGAAACACACAGAATAGTGAAAGGCTTGGATAGAGTGGATGTGGAGAGGATGTTTCCACTAGTGGGAGAGTCTAGGACTAAAAGTCATAGCCTCAGAATTAAAGGATGTTCCTTTAGGAAGGAGATGAGGAGAAATTTCTTTAGTCAGTGGGTGGTGAATCGGTGGAATTCTTTGCCACACAAGGCTGCGGAGGCCACGCCAGTGGATATTTTTTAGGCAGAGATAGGTTTATGATTAGTATGGGTATCCACAAAGTTATGGGGAGAAGCCAGAAGAATGGGGTTAGAAGGGAGAGAGATCAGCTATCATTGAATGGCGGAGTAGACTTGATGGTCGGAATGGTCTAATTCTACACCTATTCCTTCTGGGCTAGTCCCACTTGGCGATTTTTTAGGTAACTGCCGACGATTGTCATAGTCGTAGCAGGTCGCCGAAAAACCGGCGACAACCTACGTAATCCTGGCGACAACGTACGACAGCACCTACGTCAGAAGTCAAGCTACGGTCATTGGCGTCAAACCCACTGTCGCCGAAAAATTTCAACATGTTGAAAAGTTAGCGGCCACCAGAAAGACGCTACAACATTTTGCGCGACTGAGGAGACTACTCCCAGCGACCACCAGCCAACATGTGACGACAAACTAGTCGCCAGTAGTTGCCTTAGTGCGACAGGCCCATTATGACTATGAGTCTGGGATATAATAACCACAACTGAAGCATGGCTGAATGGACAAGACTGGCAGTTCAATATTCCAGGGTACAGATATTACAGGTACACAAAAATGCTGGAGAAACTCAGCGGGTGCAGCAGCATCTATGGAGCGAAGGATTAGGCAACGTTTCGGGCTGAAACCCTTCTTCAGACCGTTTCGGACTGAAACGTTGCCTATTCCTTCGGATGCTGCTGCACCTGCTGAGTTTCTCCAGCATTTTTGTGTACCTTCCATTTTCCAGCATCTGCAGTTCCTTCTTAAATACAAATATTACAGGTCTGATAGAGGTACAGTTATGAGAAGGGGGGTATCTTTTTGATGAGGAAGGACGCAACAACAGTGCTTAGAGCAGGGGTCGGCAACCTCCAGCATCCGGACCGAATGCGGCCCGTAACCCGATATCATTCGACCCGCAGCCGTATTTTTTTTCCTGTAATTATCCGGCCCGCAGACTTCCATAATCTCCGGTACCTCCCGAGGCGACGCAAGGAGTCGTGCGCTGGTGGAGCCGCTGAGCAGTGCCGAGCTCTGGCTGTACTGCTTCCTGCGCAAAGCCGCCGGCACGGCCGCACACGTGTGTCTGGGCTTCACTGTCGTGATCAGGGTTGGGAGGGGGAGGGGCTAGTGAGGGTGAGTGCGGTAGAGAGGGAGGGGATAGCGATTGTGGGGTAGGGGGGCGCGCGGTGTCACAGGGTAGGGCTGGTCCACGAACGCAATCACCACTCACCCATAGGTCCCAATACTCATCACTCCCTAGAGAGGGAGGGGTGGGGTAGAGAGGTAGGAAGGGCCGTAGAGAGGGCCGCGGGTAGGGAGGGCTGCTGGGGGGGGGGGGGGGGGGGGGGGGGGGGGGGGGGAGGAGGGAGGGCGGTAGAGAAAAAGGCGTTGGGGCAGATGGAGGGGGCAAGGAGGGAGGGAGTGAGGGGGCAAAAATTGAAGGATAGGGGGGCTTCATGGCGTCACAGGGGAGGGCTGGTCCCCGAACGCAATACTCCACCACTCGCCCATAGATCCCAATACTCACCTCCCTAGAGAGGGAGTGGTGGTAGAGAGGGAGGGGAGAGAGGGAGGAGAGAAGGTGGTAGAGAGGGAGTGGAAGGGGGTGGTGGGGGAGGCAGTAGTGGGGGAGGAGGTGGAGACAGCACCTACGCAGGTCGTAGAGCAGCGCCAGGGCCTGGAACTCTGCCTGGTTCTCGTACTCAGCCCGGTCCTGGCTGTAGAGAGCAGCCGTCAGCTCGGCCGCCGTATGGTCCTTAGTCCAGGCCCCGACTTAATCCCTGGGCTCGTCCCTGACCACGGCTCGTCCTTGGTTCCACCCCCTGCTTTTTCAGCGTCGGTCACAGCTCCATCCCAAGCCGCGAGCTCGGCCCTCACTCCAGCTCCAGGCTCTGCTCCAGCCCAGGCCCAGTCACCGTGCTTAGCCCGCAGCAGCAACCTCCCAACTGACACCGGGCTGCGGGCGGGCGTCGACCCGAGGACCCCGAACGAGTCTGCGGGCGGATGTCGACCTGAGGACCCGACTTGCGAGTGGTTTGATTTTATTTTTGTCTTTGGAGCGCTCGAATGCCCCTCCCGCATGGAGTATCGCGTTCTGACGTCTGTCGGATTTTTTTTTGTGTTTGGGGCACCGGAGTGCCCTTCCCACGCGCAGTGTTTCGTTCTGATGTCATTTTTTCTGTGTGTTTTGAGCGCTTGAGTGCACCTCCCGCGCGGAGTGTCCCGTCGTGCCTTGCGAGTTGATTGTGACGTCAGTTGGAATTTTTTCCTTGAAAATTAGAATGTTGAAAACTTTAATATTTTGAAGCTGTTTTTAAAAGGTTAACTTGTTAAATATATATAATTTGAAATGCGACGGGAAGATATGTAACCGGTCGGCGGCAAAAATGTTAGCATGTATGAAAATGGGAAGGTTGTGGCCTAACGTTTGGAAGAAGATACAAATTAAGGAGATTAAAAGAAAGCCAACACATCCCTGCATACACAGACATTTAGAATGTTAAGAACAAAGGGAAGAGTTTTAGTATAATACTAGATCAAGAGAGACACGTTGGGTCCCGTCCCCTCAACGCGCGATTGCGTAGGGGCGACCTGCGGCGTCACACACACACATGAACCATCCCACCCCCTCCCCCCCCCCCACACACACACACACACACACACACACACACACACACACACACACACACACACACACACACACACACACACACACACACACACACACACACACACACCCACACCCTCTTATATTAATATTATTCCCCTTTTTCCCCCAGCCCTCTTATAGCAATTACAAAATAGATTTATTCTGCATTTGCTCCTTAAGTTTCACCCTTTCATATCTCCTATTAAAAAAGCCCATATCATACTCATCTTGCCCTATAGGGCATTACCTTAGATAGTCAAAAGCACATTTCTTAAGGAAAGATGCGCCAAAGATTATTCACAAATAATTCACAATATACCATGATTTTTATATCTAATTTACATTAATTTATAGCGGAAGGAATTTAGTGGGGGGGGGGGGGCAGGTTTAGAATGTGGGTGGATTAGTGGCTGAGAAAAATACTGGGGGATATAAAAAGCCCAAAATGAGCTACTCGCTATAGTTATAATTATAGGGTTATATACATGCCCCATTTAATGTAAAAATAAGGTAGAGATTTTATAAAACCCTGGGGCTGCCAGAGCTTGCGGAATGAGGGGGGGCGCGGCGGGACCGGGTCTTGCAGCGTTCTCCGTTATGGCTGCGATTGGAACAGCCTAGTAAAAATCGGGTTTTAAAACCCGCCCCCTCCAAACGCTCCAAACTCTACCAAGGGGAGGGGCAGATGCTCACCCATAGGTACGTTTTGTAACATACCTACATAGCCCCCACCACTGCCTGCGGTTGGGAGAGAGGGAGGGGGGTAGATGGGTGAGGGAATGGTGGTAGAGGGAGGGGGTATTGAAAAGAAAAACGCCTCCACCACACCCAAGGTCCCAATACTCACCATCCACAGGGAGGGGGGTACCAACACAACCCTGCATACACACAGACATTTAGAATGTTAAGAACAAAGGGAAGAGATTTAGTATAATACTAGACCAAGTGAGACTCGCTGGGTCCCATCCCCTCGAGTTGGGTGGGGGGGGGGGGGGGGGGGGGGGCGGCGTCGTCACACACGGAGAGGGGGGAGAGGAGGAGGGGAGCCGGGTGAGCGAGCGGGCTGCCAAATGTGAGCGAGCTGCGAAATGCGAGCGAGCGACGTCACTCGCAGTGCGTGAACATGACGTGCAGCCATTGTGACGTCCACGTCATCAGCCAAAGCCAGCCGAATATCTAAGTTATTTGAGTTTTTTGAGGGGAAGGTGGGGTGGAGAAGAGGGGAGAGGAGGAAGGGAGCGGGGAGTGGAGGAAGGGAGCGGGGACTGGAGGAAGGGAGTGGGCATTGGTGCGCGCGCATCAACCAAATTGCTGCGTGTTCAATGGCTTCAATCCAGAGCCTGGGGGGTGAGGGCGGGCGGCTGGGCTGCGGACGGGGCAGAGGGCCAACCGAGTGTGAGCCGACTGAGCTGGCGTGGCCACGGCAGGTGGGCGGCGACAGCGCGGCCGGACTTGCGAGCGGCGGGGTCGAGAGAGGGGAGAGGGAGAGGGCGGACTTTAACTCGGCGAGCGGAGCGGACGGCGACCAAATGACTGCGAGTGGTGGGGGGGGGGGGGGGGGAGAACTCGCAGCTCGTGGAAAATAGTGCGCAGCATGCGGCGCGTGGAAAATAGTGCGCAGCGGGCGGCGCGAGCAAACCCATTGTGATGTCATCAGCTCGTATATTTTCAAAGATATTTCTGATTTTGAACATTTTCATCAACACGTACGCGCGCGCACACACACACTTATAAGGATAGATAGATATTGTATCAGATTTTACTGAGGAGTAGATCATGGAAGAAAGGAATTAAAGCAAATATGTTGTGATGTCATACGCCATATGAATCTTAAAGCATTTTTAAGGTCGACTAGACCAAGTGCAGACCCGTTGGGTCTGTTCCCCCAACGTGCGTTTGCGGGGGGGGGTCTGCGGGGGGCGGCATGCTGCGTCACGCACACTAACTACCCTCCCGCACAAACGCTAACTACCCCCCTTGATATTATATTAACATTATTAATTTGTTATTTTTACTCCATAACCGCCCTATCCACTGACGCATAGCCCCCAACTCGCAGTCTAGAGAGGGGGGCTAGAGAGTGAGTGCAGAGAGAGAATGGGGAGAGAGACAGAAGGGCAAGAGAGGGGGAGGAGGTGGGGGGAGGGGAGAGACGGAGATGGGGAGAGAGTGGAGGGGAAGGGAGAGAGGGATGAGGATGGGGGAGGGGAGGAGAGTGGGGGAGGGTGAAGGGGGAGACACGGGAAGGGGGTGGTAGAGGGGGGAGGTGGAGAAGGATGGGTGAGGGGAGTAGAGAGGTGGAGGAAGGGGAGGGTAGAGGGGGAGGTGAGATGAGAGGGGTGGGTGAGAAGAGGGAGGGAGAGAGAGGTGGAGAGTGGAGGGGGAGAGAGAAGGGGGAAGTGGGGGAAAGGCACGGGGGTAAAAGGGAGGTAGGGAAGGGGAGAGTTTGGTTTTAGTGGGACCACGTGAAGGTTCCAATCTCCCACACCTGTCCAATTGTGATGTCATATATGTAAATGAGATCCATTGTGATTGGACATCTGTGAGGTGGCACTGACTCGTGTAGCAGTTTGATTTTAAAATTTGTTGATGTTTTGTGAACAATTTTATTCAAAATCTGGGGAAATAATTGACCAAATCTGGAGAGGAGTGGATTTATGAAATCGTAAGTTAAATCCCTACCGAAATTGTAAAAACCTCTGCGTTTTTGCGTCTGGTTGTCGAAAAAATACATTTCAAAGGCAAAATCGCACACACACACACACACACACACACACACACACACACACACACACACACACACACACACACACACACACACACACACACTAGCAATGTCACAAAATTTTGAGATTTAAAAAATCAAGTCTGCAATTTATCCCATCAGATAAAGCATAACAATAAGTTTAATTTGACACCTAATTCACTTTCATATCTCAAGTAATAAAAAAGTTATGGCCATTTTCATACCCGTAAATTAGCATCTTGTTCCCTATTAATTTTCTATGGACATAACAAAAAAGCTGTGATCGAGGACAGTCAAAAGCCCATAACCTTCTTAAAAATTAAGAGAACTGAATGAAATTTTCAGTTATCATAGATTGAATCATTCTGAAACAAATATAAAATAATCTTACTTGGAGGACCTGAAATTAAAGCATATAATTAGTTAGTTACCCAATTGTAGCTAATTTCAAACTTCAATTACTAGATCTAAACATCTATCCATTTCTTAATAAATGATTAACATTTTTAAATAGCCTAAGTGTCCAAATAATATTCACAAATAATTCACAATAAAACATGATTTTTAAATCTCATTTACATCAATTTATAGGCCAAATGGAAGGAATTTAGTGTTCAATTGCTGTAAATTAAAGTCAATTTAAATCAGCTTTCTAGTGGGATCCTGTGAACGCGCTGGTTTAGAACGTTCACATTGCAGTGGATTTGTGCCCTCAAATGCCCAGAAAAATACTGCGGGATATAAAGAGCCCAAAATGAACTATTCGCTATAGAAAACTTTATATACAGGGTTCTTAGGAAGCCCCTTTAATGTAAAAATAAGGTACATACCTTTAATTGTTTGCTTTATAAAACCCTGGGGCTGCGAGAGGTCGCGGGTTGAGAGAGTGGTTTTTAAACTACTATAACTATTATACAAGGCCATAAAAACTAATAATACCTTTTGCGACGGGGTCTTTCAGCGATTTTCCGTTAATGATTTACTAGGCTGAACATTTTCGATTGCAACAGCCTAGTAAAAATCGCGTTTTAAACCCGCCCCCTCTAAACAGCGCCAAAATCACACACACGGCCTGGGGGCAGATTCTCATGGACGATTCGGGTAGGTTTTGTAACATACCTACACACACACACACACACACACGATGGCTGCGGGGCGTTGATCCCCTCCCCCTCCTCTCTTGTGGTGAAAATAAATAAATTAACACAACAGTGTTTTGTGTTTCCCATATGGAGCTGCGACTGAAAAGGGAATGGTACCGGCGATGATAGTGGGGGTTAGAGAGATGCGGGGCCCTACCTCCCAGGCAGTGGCTACCCGCTCCCCTTTCTGATGATTTTCTGTTTATATTGGGAATTTTTGTTTTCGTTGTTATTGGCAGAGGTTTTTAGTTTTCTACCTTCAAAGGTATTTTATTGGTCACATTCACATACATCTAGGTGTAGTGAAGTGAAATGCATCTTGCCATTTTGCAGCACATAAAGAAGGAATACAGACACAACATTAATAAGAGTTTTAAACATAAAGAACATCCCCCCACAATGGTTCCCATTATGAGGGAAGGCACAAAGTCCAGTCCCCAACTCCTGTTCACCCATAGTCGGGCCCATTGAGGCCTCCGCAGTTGCCTCTACGGAGACCCGATGTTCCAGGCCGTTCTCGCCGAGTGATGTTGCTCCGGTGTCGGGAGAGTCCTCTCAGCGGCTTGTGAACCCTGGAATGGCCGCTTCCATACTGGAGGCCACGGCTTCCAAAGCCAACAAGGCCACGCCGGTTGGAGCTCCACAACTGGCGATCTCATCTAGAGATCCCATGCTCCCAGTGTAAAGTCAGCGCCGCCGCCCGCAGCTGGTCGCTCCACAGTCCCGCAGCTCCGCGATGCCTTCCTCAGTGATCTTCAGCTCACCAGAGCTCCAGCGTGGCGACCCGGGCAAGGCATCGCCCGCTCCGCGATAGCGCTCCAGCGCTGTGCTGCCGCCGAAGCCGAGGTTCTGGGTGGTCCCCGACAGGAAATGCCGCTCCAGGCCCGCTTTTAGGCTGCGAGGATGAGTCAAAGCTACATCCCGGAGAAAAGCTGCCTCTCCGACCAGGTAGGGACCCTGAAAGGTAGTTTCCCCCTTCCCCCCCCACCCCCCACATAAAAAAAGTCTAGACCTCCAAACAAAACACTTAACTAACTAAAATAAAAAATAAAAAGATGAAAAGACTTAGCGTTGTAGATGTAACATCAGTGTATTGACAGTTAACTGTGCCTTGCAGTATTGTGCATACTTGTGCCTTGAGATGGTACCTTTCTAAGGTGACGTGTAGGTTTTACTTTTGTGTTCTTTTGGCATCTCTACAATTAACTCATTTAGAAATTCGGGTAACATTTTTTGTAAAGATTTTTTTTAACTGTCTGAAGTCAGTTATTTCATGAAATATTTATCTTTTCAGTGTTATTTGACTGGTTATGTGTTAGAAAAGTTCTAAGCTTCTGTTATGTAAACTACCAGCAGAAAGCTTAGGAATTACTTCCAATTTATTGAAAATGCAGGAGCCCCCTGAATTCCCCGTGCCCCTGGACCCCGCTGGGGGCCTAGCTGGCCTCTGGGACCCCCGGCCAATACTTTTTTTTCTAGAGGTGAATATCATGCCTGCTATGTGGAATTTAGAATGGCCTTCGACAAGGTCCCTCATAGCAGGGTTGTCTGGATGGTTAGATTGCATATAATCTAGTGAGAGCTTGTTAACTGGATTCCTTCTTTGATTTAATTTAACACTTTTATCGTTTCGTGACGATGGCTTTTCATGGGTCTTATAAAAAGTTTAATCATTGATTCTACTGAAAGCTCAAGGCATGTTCTGTTTATAGCGTCGGCTGCAATGAAGATTGTTGCAACCTGCTAAATCTTTCCTCATTTGATAACCCCTTTATCTTAGGATCCAAACTTAGTAGCATTGTTACAAAACCTACCATCAGCGGCGCTACAAATCTGCCACTGACTGTGCATGCGATTCCGGAAGCTTTGGGGGGGGGGGCTGGATTAAAATGCAGGTTTGTATTGGTTGTCGGAGAGGGATTTCCTTGGGCTGCTAGCTGATGAAGAAAAATCGTTCGGGCTTCTGTTCGCGGGTCTTTAAAAAAAAATGTTGCTGGACGATGCGTCGCTGGATTAAACTTAAACACGACTAAAAACACCTTCAACCCGATCGCAATATCAGGACAAAATAAAAGGTATGTCGTGTATTTAACATTATCTTGCTTTTTGGTATGGCTTCATTTTAATCTTATGATGCGAAAAAATTTATTTAGGCTTGTTACGAATCGGCCATGTCTTGCCTGCCGATATGGGCTTAAAATTTATGGCAATGGCAACATTCCAATCGATCATATTACAGAAACATCCACTCTCAAGATAATCAAATTCATTATGTTTTTGCACTATCATGTCATAAGAACATCTAAATCACCTATATTTTGTTATTGTCTATCCATGATCAATATTTTCACACTAAATATCCACAGTACCGTTTTAGTCAGATGTATTGTGCAAAAAATAATGATTTTGATTATCTTGAGTAGTGATGATGATGATTGATAGATTAATTGATGGGAGCTTTATTTTCTACCTTTTTTTCCTAAAACTGCATTGAACTGTTTCCTTTTTTTTTTCCACATTTGGTCACAAATTCAAAATGACCAAGTGAGATTTTAACAATCATGTTATACTTATGATCTACAGGACATTCTTGTGTGAAGTGGCAGAAAGGCATCAGTTTTTGTTATTTTACCAAAATTGAAAAGTTTGGATACCTAGGCTATTTGATAAAAAAATGCCTTTTCTCTGTATTAAGAAATTGATAGACCTGTCTGTTTTGAATGTTTTGAGAGAATATCACATTTTTGAATTTTCAATTGGGTGAATATTTCCGTCAGAATGAAATTTAATTGATTTTAGATCCAAGTAAGATTAATTTTGTTTCAGATGAAACTATAATAACTGATTCATTCAGTTCTCTTAATTTTTATAAATTTTTTGTTGGGCTATTTGACTATTTATGTTTTAGTGTTAGGGAAGATGCTTTCCATCATGGAAATTACCATACCTTTTTTCCTAAAAAAGTGCAAATAATAACTTGGGATTTACAGGTTTGATTTTAAAAATCTAAATTTTGTTTTGCAATGCTGTTTCAGTTACCATAACTTATCACTGATTTGAAGTTTTAAAGAGCATCAAATTAAAGTTTGTAGCATTCCTATTCTTTTTTTTTTCTTTACATTTTAAACAGATGTCTCCGAAGAAGAAATGCAAAAGATCCTCCATCTACCCCAGACCTACCTGCCCGTGTTTGTTTATCAATCCATGTAATTGCCCGAATGGAAGATTTTTAGCGTAGATTAGGTAGGTAGCGCGGGCGGCTTGAAAAGTCTGAACCGGGGAATCATTGTAATCATTAAATGACAGCAGTTTGGAGGGATTTTATTCGCAAAGGGGAATTATCCCCTAATTTCGGAGAGGCTTTGGTGTGCAGTAAGAAGCTCCGGAGCGCTATGGCCCTGAAAAAATCGTGGGGCTGCGGTTTCCGTCGGGCCGCTTGGATTTGGCCTGCGCTTTCCTGCACGGCGACCCGGTTTGACCGCTCCCCCGCCTCTCCCGAAAGGGGACTAAGATTAAAGTGCCCCTTCACCTGTTCACATAGAAGCCCTCCAAACTAACTGACATTTAAGCATTTACAGATTTCAAGAAGCCGCTACAGTAGTACAGACCTGGGTTGACCGTCTTTCGTAGTTAAACGCAAGCTTTGGTGTGCAGACTAAAAAATGTCCGGTTTTCGACTTAAAATGTCCAGATTTCGTAAAAGATTGTGCACCTGTCAATAGCAAGCTTGATTTTCAAAAATTTGAACTCTGTAGAAGCAACACTAACTGAGAAAAAATGTCCAGGATCGTACTTCCATTCTTAGCTGCTTGACTTTCACGTTTTTATTTCTTCTGTACTACGTTTTTGACCAAGCCTTGCATACAATATCTATTTTTAACTCTGCGCACCTCTTATGACTGGAGATTTTTGCATTTTTTGTTATTTTTCAATATAAAACTGGATGAGGGGGGATCGGCTGGTTTAATTTCTTAAGTATTTACATTTGGGCTAAATTTTTATTTATTAAATTGTTTTTTACACAGGTTTACCAAATGTAGCTGGCGCTTTTGAGATTTGCATGAATTATGATTTTCTGGAAGGTTGTCAGTTAAAAGAACTCCAGTGCCCTCCATTGGTATAATGTTATTATTACAGTACATCCTTGTTTTAACAGACCTCTTTATAACGGATTTCAGTTATCGCAGACTAATCATATGAACACTCACTTCCTGAACTTTCTTAAAGTCTTCGGTGCTGTTTTGATTGCCAACTTGCTTTGGCATTCTTAATGGAGTCCAGCAATAGTACGCTATTTGCCGGTATTTTCCAGCGTATCGTTTGGGTGGGAGGGGATGAGTTAACCAGGGAGTTGCGGAGCGAACGGTCTCTGCGCAGAGTGGAAAGGGGTGGAGATGTGGCTAGTGGTGGAATCGCGTTAACATACCCCTTCACAGCCAAACCACCCCCTCGCCAGGTACTTTCCCCTATAACCGCAGGAGATGCAACACATGTTCCTATACCTCCTCCCTCGACTCTGGCCAAGGAGCCCAGCAGTCTTTTCAGGTGATGCAGAAATTCACTTGCACCTCCTCCAACCTCATCTACCATATCCACTGTTCCAGGTGTGGACTCCTATATATCGGCGATACCATATGCAGTCTCGGCGATTGTTTCGCTGAACAACACCGCTCAATCCGACTAAACCAACATGATCTCCCATTTGCTGAACACTTTAACTCTCCCTCCCATTCCCAGACTGACCTTTCTGTCCTGAGCTGCCTCCACTGTCAGAATGAGGCCCAATGCAAATTGGAGGGACAGCACCTCATATTTCGCTTGGGGAGCTTACAACCCAACCGTATGAATTATGACTTCTCTAACTTCAAGTAACCCTTGCTTTCCCGCTCTCTTTATCTTTAGCATGCTTAGTTGTAATCTTCCCCTAGCTAACAATGATCTATTCTACATTTTCCTTGAACTTTGTCCCATTTGATGTCTCATTTTCACACCTTAACTTTCCATATATCTGTCTCCCTTTCTCCAACACAGTGAATGGTAGGGCTCTGGGAATTGTTGTAAAGCAAAGGTATCTAAGAGTGCAGGGTACATAGTTCCTTGGCATTTTCTTTGGCAATTTGCCCATCATCAGTCAGAGTATTGAGTATAGGAGTTGGGGATCGTGTTGCAGTTATATAAGACATTCGTGAGGCCATATTTGGAATATTGTGTTCAGTTTTGGGCACCATGTTATAGGGAATATATCAAGCTGGAATGGGCGCACAGAAGATGTATGAGGATGTTGCCAGGATGCAAGGGTCTGAGCTATAGGGAGAGGTTAAGCAGGCAGGTATGGTGTAATCTGTGGTGTGCTGGAAGATGAAGGGTAATCTTATAGAAGTGTACAAAATCATGAGCGGAATAGATAGTGTAAAGAAACAGTCACTTGCCCAGTGTCGGGGAATTGAGAACCAGAGAACACAGGTTTAAGGTGAGGGAAGAAAGATTTAATAGGAACCTGAGGGGTAACTTTTTTTGCACAGAGGATGGTGGGTATATGGAATGAGCTGCCGAGGAGGTATTTGAGGCAGGTACAATCGCAATGTTTAAGAAACATTTGGAGAGGTACATGGATGGGATAGGTTTAGAGGGATATGGGGCAAATGCAGGCATGTGGGATAAGTGTAGATGTTGGTCGGTGTGGGCAACTTGGGCTGATGAGCAATTTTCTACACTGTATGACTCTATAACTCTGCGAACCCTGCATAGTGGACCCAACACTAACCCTTGCAGAACACCAATAATCACTGGCTGCCAACCAAAAAAAGCCCCCTTTACTCCCATATTTTGCCACCTATTCAGCCAATCTATTGGCACTTTATCAAAGACCTTCTGAAACTCGAACTAAATAGACAATAGGTGCAGGAGTAGGCTATTCGGCCCTTCGAGTCAGCACTACCATTCAAAGTGATCGTGGCTGACCATCCCCAATCGGTACCTCTGCTCCTTGATTCTCTTGAATTTCTGACATGTTGCTAGTGTTTTCTGTTGTGAGGATTGATGCAAAAAACCTCTTGCGCCATTTCTTTATTCCCTATTATTTCTTCTCCAGCGGTTCAATGTCCATTCTTGCCTCGCTTTCGCTCTATATATCTGAATAAGGTTTTGCTTTTATTATTGGCTAGCGCCTTCATATTTCATCTTTTCTCTTCTCACCTTTTCAGTTGACGTTGATTTTTTGAAACTTTACTCGAACTTGAAACAGCTTCCCACTCATCTTTGCAATTTGATACACTTATTTTCATGCTGCCTTTGGCTTCATTTGTCAGCAGTGGTCACCTCATTATACCCATAGAATCTATCTTCATCTTTGACAGAAAAGATCCTTTGTCTTCTCAATTACTCACAGAAACTGCTGTTCCACCTTTATTCCTGCTCGGGTCCTTTTCCAATCAACTTTAGCTAGCCCTTCCTACATGCCTCTAAAGTCACCTTGACGCAACAGTAATACACATCTGATTTCATATCCCTCTCAAACTGTAGGTTGAATTTTAACATATGGGCACTACCTCATAGGGGTTCCTTTACCTTAAGCCCCCTAATCAGATCAGTTTGTTACACAACACCAAATCCAAAATTTCCATATCCCCGGCAGGCTCTACCGCAAGCTGATCGAAGAAGCCATCTCACAGGCACTACAAATTCCTTGTCTTGGATCCAGTACAAACCTGATTTTTTCAAACCTGCATATTGAAATCTCCCAACCATTGTAATATTGCCTTTCTTATATGCCGGTTGTATCTCCTGGTGCAATTTTTACCCTGCTTCTTGGCTGTGGTACAGAGGTCTGTATATAACTCCTATCATGGACCTTTTACCCTTGCAGTTTCTTAACTCTACCCACAAGGATTTTACATCTGATCCCATGTCATCCCTTATGAGGTATTGAATTTCATTCCTTATCGACAGAGGCACCCCGATCCCTCTGCCTATTTTGATAACATGTGTATCCTTAGATGTTCAGCTCCAAGATCTGATCCCCTTTCAGCCATCTCTGATACCCACAATGTCGTATCTACCAATTTCTAAACGCTATAAGCTCACCCATTTTTTCCGTATACTGCATCCATTCAAATATATTACTTTTAATTATTACTAGACCAGGTGCGGACCTGTTGGGCCTGACCCTCAAGGCAATATTCCACCACTAACCCATAGCCCCCAACTGCGCAGGCGTGGCTGACAGGTTCCCGTTGTGACGCGGGTCACGGCAACCCTCCCCAAGCTGCACAGGCACGCAGGCAAGTGGGAGCGCGACTGCAATGTTTTTAAAGTTCAAAATGGCATTAATCTGTAAAATATAAGATCAATGTGAATGCATCTCACTCTCCCTCTTCAGTCCGCTATTACCCTCCTCCATTATACTCACTCTCCCCACCCTCCTCTGCTTCCTCTCCTCCCCTCCATTACCATGCCATCCTTCTTCCTACCCCTATCCTCCTCTTTTCCCACTCATCCCCCAGCACTCCCTCCCCCTCCTCTTCACCCTCCCTTTTTCCCCTCCCCTCCTCCGCTCGCCATTCCCTCCCTCATCTCTCCGTCTCCTTTCCCCTAACCTCAGTCACTCCCTCCCACCCTCCATAACCCTTCTCCCCTCCCTACCCCCTCCTCTCCCTCTATCCCTGTGCTCCTCCACTCCTCACCTCCCTCCTATCCCACTCTCCGTCCTCACCGCCCCTTAACCCACCCGCTCACTCTCCCTCTTCACCTCCCCCACTACCCTCCTCTCCCTCGATCCCCCACTCCCTCCCCCCCCCATTCCCCCCCTCCTCTCCATCTATCCCCCCCCCCCCCCCTCTACCCCCCTCCTACCCCACTTTCCCTCACCTCCCCCACTTTCCCCTCGCCCCTCCCTTCCCCCCTCCTCTCCCTCAATCCCCGTGCTCCCCCACTCCTTACATCCCCCTATCCCACCCCCCCCCCCCCCCCTCCCACAATGAAAATCGTGATGTTTAAAAAAAAAATAAACTCACAATGAAAATCAGGTTTAAAATAACTTCAACACAGTGTTAGCTGCTAATGAAAATGGAAGAATTTGATTTAATCAATGTGAATGAAAATTGCGATCCTTAAATTTTTTTTATTTATTTATTTATTTGTTTATTTTTAAAATGTAATGAAATTCCAGATCCCATTGCGACGTGCTTGTAACATTTAATGCGGCTGACTGGCAGGGCAAGTGGAAAAGTGGTTTTTGTAACGTTTCAAATGTCAATAACTTGTAAAATATACCATCAATCTGAACAAAACTTGTTTCATTTGCATCACAGGAAAATGGTGAGTAAGGTGGGCCACGCGCACACACACACAGCACGCTAAGAGTTTTAGTAATATACCAGACCAAGTGCAGACCCGTTGGGTCTGTTTCCCCAACGGCGTTTGCAGGGGGGGGGTGCTGCGGCATCATGCTCACATTAACCACCCCCCAAACACACAGGTGGGGGGGGGGTGAGAAGAGGGGAGGGAGGGGAGAGAGGGGAGAGGAGGTGGAAGAAACGGGACAGATTTGGGAGGAAAAGCGAGGGGGAGAGGGGGGGGGGTGGGGGGAGGGAGGGAGGGGGAGAGGGGTGGGGGAGAGAGGGGAAAGAGTGGGGAGGGAGAGGAGGGGAAGGGGGGAGAGAAGGAGAGAAGTGGGGAGGGAGGGGTAGGGGGAGTGATGGAAGAGGGGTTGGGGAAGGGGGTGGGGGAGAGGGAAAGGGGTGGGGGGGTAGAGGGTGAAGGGGGGTGGGGGAGAGAGGCATGGGTGGGAAAGGGAGAGGTGAGGAGAGGGAAACATAGAAACATAAGATTCTATAAGATCACCCCTCAATCTTCTAAATTCTAGCGAGTACAAACCGAGTCTATCCAGTCTTTCGTCATATGGAAGTCCTGACATCCCAAGAATCGGTCTCGTGAACCTTCTCTGTACTCCCTCTATGGCAAGAATGTCTTTGGGCATTGGGCATTGTGACATCACACGATGTAACGTTCACCGGGGGCTGGGGCTGGTGCAAAGGCATCTATCTATCTATCTATCTATCTATCTATCTATCTATCTATCTATCTATCTATCTATCTATCTATTAATATATAAAACTCAAATCCATCTGACGTCCGCCTGCAGTACGGATCCCTTCCTGCCTTTTGATTCGTTGACGGCTGCTCCTTCCTATCAGCTTCCAACACACTTCGAAACAAAGTTGCAAGACAGGAACACTGAACTTTTCACTGCTGCAGCAGGCAGGGATTTTTTTTTAAAGAGGCAGGGCAGTGCTGGAATCTTACTTTTGAGAACGGCTTCAGTTCCATTGGAGGAGACGGGTGCATGGTGGAATATTGGGTTGGGGGATCACACCATTGGGGGAGCAGACCCAACGGGTCTGCACTTGGTCTAATTAATATATAAAACTCAAACCCATCCGTCCGCCTGCAGTACGGATCCCTTCCTGCCTTTTGATTCGTTGACGGCTGCTCCTTCCTATCAGCTTCCTACACACTTCGAAACAAAGTTGCAAGACAGGAACACTGAACTTTTCACTGCTGCAGCAGGCAGGGGAGGTGCAATTGAGGGAGGCAGGGCAGTGCTGGAAACTTACATTTGGCAACGGCTTCAGTTCCATTGGAGGAGACGGGTGCATGGTGGAATATTGGGTTGGGGGAATCACACCATTGGGGGAGCAGACCCAACGGGTCTGCACTTGGTCTAGTATATCTATAAAACTCTGGGGCCATCCGACCGACTGCCGTCCGGCGCCCTTGCTGCCTTTCAATTTGTGCCCGATACTCGCAGATGTCCAATCGGAATGGCCGATGCTCGCAGATGTCCAATCGGAATGGATCCATTTGCATGTACGGCTGCCGGCTGCATTTCTTCCTTTGATTCATTGCCACGCCCAATCCAGACGCTCAATCTCCGAGATCTTTTCCATTTCGGTAGAGATTTTGCTTTTCTTTCTAAGTATCCGCTCCTCATTACATTTCGTCGTGTTGAAATGCACGTTTTTAATCAAATCCTTCTCCCCCCCCCCTCCACACCCAAGTATTTCAAAATTAACTGGCTTCTCCATGTACATGTCAGCTTCCAACACACTTCGAAACAAAGTTGCAAGACAGGAACATTCTGAACTTTTCACTGCTGCAGCAGGCAGGGCAGATGCCATTGGATTTTTTTTTAAATCCACTGCTGAGGGAGGCAGGGCAGTGCTGGAATCTTACTTTTGGGAACGGCTTCAGTTCCATTGGAGGAGACGGGTGCATGGTGGAATATTGGGTTGGGGGATCACACAGATTACTTTTCGGGCTGGGACCCTCCTATGTCATCTGTGTATTCCTTTCACAGATGCTGCCTGACCTGTTGAGTTCCTCCATTTTGTTTTTTCCTCAAAGATTCCAGCATTTGCAATTTGTCTATTTTATCAATTTCCTTTGGTGTTCCTGCTTATCGCCTTCCAGC
The DNA here is from genome assembly GCF_028641065.1 of Leucoraja erinaceus. Lineage (NCBI taxonomy): Eukaryota > Metazoa > Chordata > Chondrichthyes > Rajiformes > Rajidae > Leucoraja > Leucoraja erinaceus. The sequence goes on from NC_073389.1 coordinate 36,572,737, forward strand.
ACATGTCCACTTTCACCCAACCCTCCCTTCACCTCACCTATTTTCCTCCTTTTTAATACATTTTTGTTTTTCTTTCCCTCTTTTATCATTCTGCTTCTATCCATCATCTACCTGCCACTGCCCCCCAATAGCACTCTTTCCCCCTCCCCGACCTGGCTTGATATGCCCATTATTCTTCATCTGTCTACCAATCAACCTCTAGTTTCTGTTTCACCATGCCTCTCTCTTTATATTAGCTCTCACTGATGCAGGGTTTTGTCCTGGAACATCGGCCATTCCTTTCCTTTCAGGTGCTGCTTGACTAGCTGAGTTTCTCCTGCAGATTGTTTATTTCTCCAAAGTTACACAAGCATTAGTTGAGTAAATTCCTGGATCATCTCTTTTGGGTCGTGTTTGAGTGATTGGGAAAGCTCCTCTGCATTTTGTACTCCACTCTATCCACGTTCATGCAATTAAGGAAAGAGTAATTCCATACCTGACTGAAATGCATCTCAATAGACTACTTTTATACAGTGCATCTGTAGAATGCTTCTTTGATAGCATGTAAAATATAGAATGCATTTAGAATTTTTGAATATCATGTAGGACCTTTACAGTCAATACAGTTGAGTATTGGCATGATTGGCCATTTTTTTGTGAACAAACAACTTTTACCAGCAGTCTGCAATTATGACTAAATAATAACTGTTTAGTCGTGTGTGTGTGTGTCCCACCCCTCTCCCCACCCTTCTTCTTCCCCCTCTCCCCTACCCCATCTCCCCCTCCCTCCCCACTCTTCCCCCTCTCTCCCCGTACCCCTCTCCCCCCTCCTCCCATCTCTCTCACCCCTCCTCCCCACCCTCCCCTCCTCAATCCCCACCCACCCCCTCTCTCCCCATCTGTCTCTTGCCCTTCTGTCTCTGCCCCTTTCTATATCTCCCCATTCTCTCTGTGCTCTCACTCTCTACCTCCCCCCCCCCCCCCCCTAGACGCCCCTGCGCGTTGGGGGCTATACGTCGGTGGATAGGGCGGTTATGGGGTAAAAGGAGCAAATTAATATATTAATATAATATCGAGGGGGGTTGTTAGCGTGTTGGGGGGGGGGGGTAGTTTGTGTGTGTGACGCCGCACGTTAGGGGAACAGACCCAACGGGTCTGCACTTGGTCTAGTAAAATATTAAAACCAAGTGTTTTATAGTTATGTCTCAAAATGGAACAATGTAATTCTTCTTGCAGCAGCACAACAGATGTATAAACATCATACTCAGCAGACAACATAATAAATAACATAGTTCAATATATAAAAACAAACAAACGATATAGTACAAAGACAAGGAACATTCCCATCAGGAAATTGGTTCAAAGCAAGAGAACCAAACTGTAATGTTCCCAGTCTGAAGAAGGGTCTTGACCCAAAACATCACCCTTTTCCTTCTCCAGAGTTGCTGCCTGTTCCACTGAGTTAATGCAGCTTGTTGTGTCTATCTTTGGTTTAAACCAGCATCTGCAGTTCCTTCCTACAAAAACTGTAATGATATCCAGGTCATTATCTGCAAGTATTCACTCCACCTCGCCAAATAACTAAGTTATTATTTGAAATATCCAGCAGTTTAATATGATATCCCCACTGCAGTAAAGGTCTCGGTTCCCTGAATGTCTGTACAGATACTCATTTTATTTTCTCTGATAAAATGTATTTGCTCATTTTCTATTTTTCTGCATTATTGTGAGATGTTTGGGGTAAAATTAATACTTGACATTACAATTTTGCTGAAGAATGCAGTCTTAGGAAATTGAAAAAGGAGTCACTAGACAAAATGAGATCCAATCCATGATTATCACCTTATATATTTGCTGCTCTGCAGTACCGCTGTACATATGACTGAATGTAATTACTATTTTTGATTTTTTTTTAAATAGTCTGATTATTTTAATTTATCACAACTTTCATGACATATTCAACTTCTGAACGATACAGATTGAATAGGTACAGTAATTTGGAACCATGAAAATAAAATGACACCACGAATAATTGCTCTGCTTTTTACTCCGTAAACACACATTCGTTTTAGATATTCATGTGCACAAAATGAAGTAACTGTTGTGTCATTTTTGGCAACCTTTGTAATGTTGCAACAAAAATATATTTGTATTCACAAGTTTCTTTTGCCACATGATATTCTGAAATTTTAGTTTACTCAATATCTTAATAACAATTTTCCTTCATCTAATGCATTTGTTTTTAACATTTTAGTTTCAATGATGAAAACTTAACAAGAACTGAACGTATAACACTCTATTGTACAAAATTGTTCTTGTTGTTCGCAGCTCATTTTAACTGGGATGATTACTTGAAAGAAAGTGGAGAAGTTCCAGCTCCCCTGCACTGTTTTAGACAGGTATGTAATCTCCAGTCTGAAGCCCGACCTGAAACATCACTTATCCATGTTCTCCAGGGATGCTGCCTGACCCACTGAGTAATTTCAGCACCTGACCTTATTTGTAAACCAGCATCTGCAGTCCCTTGTTTCTACATGTAATCACAGAAGCTGAATTCAGAATTGTAACATGTTACACATGATGACAGTCAATTAGGTTTTTGAAGCAGGGCCCATTATTTGTTTAATTACAAGATCAAACTGCTGAGTACTTGAGCTGAATACGCTAAATTAGCTAGGTTTCGTACATCTTCGCATTATTAATATTCTGCCACAATATAAAGTGCTTGGTTTAATTTGAAACAGTTTATCCTTCCTTTACACCTCCACATTCTCTCTCATCTTGTTTGTTTCTTTCTATCTATCTTTCATCTTGTTTGTTTCTGTCTTTCTCTCTCTCTCTCTCTTGTTTGTTTGTATCTCTCTCTCTCTCTCTCTCTCTCTCTCTCTCTCTCTCTCTCTCTCTCTCTCTCTCTCTCTCTCTCTCTCTCTCTCTCTCTCTCTCTCTCTCTCTCTCTGTGTCTCTGTGTCTCTGTCTCTCTCTGTCTCTCTCTCTCTGTCACTCTCTATCTCTCTCTCTCTATCTCTCTCTCTCTCTCTCTCTCTCTCTCTGTCATATTTGTTTGCATCTATCTCTCTCATCTTGTTTGTTTCTATCTATCTCATTTTTTTCTTCTGCCTCTCTCATTTTGTTTGTTTCTGTCTCTCATCTTGTTTGTTTCTATATATCTCTCATCTTGATTGTTTGTTTGTTTCTATCTCGCATCTTGTGTTTGTTTGTTTCTATCTCTCGCATCTTGTTTGTTTGTTTCTATCTCTCATCTTGTTTGTTTGTTTCTATCTCTCATCTTGTTTGGTTGTTTGTTTCTATCTATCTCATCTTGTTTGTTTCTATCTATCTGCGTGTTCGACCATGTGATCCTGGACCAACGCCAAAATGGCACACGATAGCGCAAACATTTTTGCACCACCTTACCATGTGGTCATCTGTGTCAAGTTTCGTTCAAATTGATGTTATATTTCACAAGTTATTGACATTTAAAAGTTTACAAAACCCCACTTTCAGAACAATAACTTGACATGCTGTGGTAGTTAATGGGAGATTCTGGCAGTTAAGCCTCCAATCATAATGGAATCTCATTTACATAAGCTGCTGTGTCCGACAATGACATCACAATGGGATCTCAGCTGCCAATCAACAGTGTTGGGATAAGCTCTTACATTGTTGTAGGGAGTGGGGGAGGGGAGGAGAAGAAATGTTATTTAAACATTGCGTTTAGTGGGGGAGTGCGATTGGGGATAGCTGAGGGAGGGAGTGACAGGGTAGGGAAAAGGAGAGGGTGGGAGGGAGTGGAGGAGGAGAGGGGAGAGAAGTGGGAGGATAAAGACGAGGGGGGGGGGGAGTATATGAGCCATGCCTGCACAGTTGGGGGCTATGGGTGAGTGGTGGAATATTGCATTAGGTGAGCGAGTTGCGTTGGGGAATGGGTAAATCACAAAGGAATCTCATTTAGCAACAGATCTGGGTTCGCTAATCTAATTTAAAAGATAAGATTTCATTGTGGGAGGGTGGAATACGGGAGGGGTTTCATTTACTCAAAAAAGAAAAACGATTTTCCTTGTGGAGTTGGATGGGAGTGAGCGCTAACTTTCATTGTGGTGGGGCGGAATAGGGCAGAAGTTTCATTTACAAAAAAAAATGACACTTTCCCTGTGGGGCGATGGGATTGGGGGGAGGTGCCCATTTCAACCCCCCCCCCATCACAAACCAGGCACCCCCCCGGAGGCACTCATCCCTCACAAGGAAAATTCTGGAATTTAAGGAGGCATCACCTTCCCCCCTCCCCCCCCACGTGTGGGTTTTCATTATGGGTGGGTGGAATACGGGAGAGGTTTCATTTATAATAACTTCCAGAATTTTTCTTGTGGGAGGGGGGGGAGGTGATGCCTCCTTAAATTCCAGAATTTTCCTTGTGGGGGATGATTGCCTCCGGGGGGTGCCTGATTTGAGATGGAGGGGAGAGAGAAGGGAGGGGGGGAGAGGAGGGGGAGGGAGACTGGAGCAATCTGAACCCAATTTTCATTTTCCCACACAAGCGATAGGTGACTGGGCAATCTGAACCCAAGCACCGAGTTGAAAGCGGGCGAAGGTGCGCATCGCTCGGGACAGCTCCCACGGCCACCCTCCACAGGCTGCGGGTCGGGTGGAGCCGAGGTTTGGGACAATGTTCATGCCTTCACAGTGATGTGATGGATGCGGGGGTCTGGACCAATCGCTGACAAGTCCCGTTCCCCGGCAACGTCAAGTCCGTTTTTGGACTTTTCTGTTGAGCAGCAGTCGGTCCTTTGGCTTGTAGGTGACGCCGCCTTTCGGGTAGGTGGCGTTTCTACAGAGCGGCAATTCGGTAAGTTTGCTTTTAGGCGACGCAGCTTTTCGGTTCCTTGGGATTTAGGCGTCCCGCCCTATCGGTTAGTTTGCATTTAGGCGTCCCTTTCTTTTGGTTAGTAGGCGTTTCGTCTTCGGACTCTTTCGGTTTATTGGTGTTTCGGCTTCGTTTCCATTCCGTTCTTTGGCTTCGACTTCTTTGCTTCGGCTTCTTGTCTGTCAGCACCACGTCCGGGTACCATATTTTACAAGTTATTTCCATTTTTAAATTAAAAAAAAAATTTCCCTCTGCAGCTATGACTTCACAATGGGATAGTAACCCTACCAGCTCTGCTCTAAGATCTTTGGTCTGAAGAAGGGATTCGGCCCGAAACGTCACCTATTCCCTTCGCTCCATAGATGCTGCTGCACCCGCTGAGTTTCTCCAGCATTTTTGTGTACCTACCAGCTATGTTGTTGCATTCCCGGGACACTCAGTCTTGCAATGTTGCAATCCCTTTTTAATATTCCTGGCAGCATGGAGGGAGGGTGCATTTAAAAAAATATTTTAAAGACACTGTACACCGAATGTTTTTTAAAGTTTAAAATGAGGGAGGGTGAATAAGACGAAATGAGCAGCATCTGCGCAGTTGGGGGCTATGGGTGAGTTGTTGACTATTGCGTTGGGGAAGTGGGTGAGTGGTAGAACATTGCGTTGGGAAACGGGTTGCGTTGGGGGGCCAAGCCTCCCGTGGGGGCTATGGGCGAGTGGTGGAATATTGTGTTGCAGGAATGAGTTGCGATGGGATACCAGGCCTCCTGTGTGACAGGGACCCAACGAGTCCGACTTGGTCTAGTTTGTGGATTTACTCCTCCAGCCTTTGCCGTAACAGAGACATTTTTACATATTCCTGTAGTGTTTTTCCTCCTCCACATTTTGTTTTGAAAATTAGAAAATTTGGTTATTAATTTCCCCGCTTTTTTAGTAAAAAACATTAAAAAAAATTAAAATCAAGCTGCTGCATGAGTTACAGTGCCAAATCACAGATGTCCAATCACAATGGATTTTATTTACATATGACATGACATCACAATGTGGGAGATTGCAACCTTCTCATGATCTGGTGTGCACAATCAAATAAGATCAAATAGAGCAAGTTGTCCTACCCCCCCCCTCTCCCCTCTCCTCTCCACCCCCTCCCTCTCCAACCCCTCTCCTCCCCCTCCTATCCTCCCCCCCTCCACCCCCCTCCTCGTCTCTCCCCCCTCCCCCTTCTCTTCTCCCCATCCTCTTCTCTCCCCCTCCACCTCCCCTCTCTCTCCCCCCTCCAACCTACCCCTCTCTGTCCCTCCTCTCCTCCCCCACCTCCAACCTCCCCTCTCTGTCCCTCCCCCCTCCCTCCCTCCCTCTCCCTCTCCCCCTCCCTCTCTCCCCTCTCCCTCCCCTCTCTCCCTCCCCCTCTACTCTCCTCTCCCATCTCCCCTCCCCTCTACGCTCTCTCCCTCCCTCCTCCCTCTCTCTCCCCCTTCTCTCCCCCCTTCTCTCCCCCCTTCTCCCCCCCCTTCCCTCTCTCCCCTTCTCCCCCATCTTCTCTCCCCCCTTCATCTCTCCCCCCTTCTCTATCCCCCCTTTCTCTTCTTCCCCCCTTCTCTTCCCCCCCTTTCTCTCCCCCCTCCCCTCTCTCCCCTCCCCCCTTCTCTCGCCCCCTCCTCTCCCCCCCTTCTCTTCTCCCCCCTTCTCTTCCAACAACCCTTCTCTCCTCCCCCCCTCTTCTCCCCCACCCCTTTCTCCCCCCTTCTCTCCCCCCCTTCCCCCCCCCCCCTTCCCCCCTTCTCCCCCCCCCTTCTCTTCCCCCCTCTCTCCCCCCCCTCTCCCCCCCCTTCTCTCCCCCCTTCTCCCCCCCTTCCCCCCCCCCCTTCTCTCCCCCCTTCTTCTCCCCCCCTTCTCCCCCCCCCTTCTCCCCCCCCCCCCCCCCTTCCCTCTCCCCCCTTCTCCCCCCCCCTCCCCCCCCTCCCCCCCCCCTCCCCCCCCCCCCCTCCCCCCCCCCCTCCCCCCCCCCCCCCCCCCCCCCCCCCCCCCCCCCTCTCCCCCCCCCCTTCTTCTCCCCCCCCTCTCTCCCCCCCGCCCCCTTTCTCCCCCCCCCCCTCTTCTCCCTCCCCCGTCTTCCCCCCCTCTTCTCCCACCCTCCCCTTCTCTTCTTTCCCTTCCTCTCCCCCCCTTCTCCCCCCCCCTTCGCTCCCCCCCTTTCTCTCCTCCTCCTTCCCTTCACCCCTCTCTCCCCCCCCCTTCTCCTCCCCCCCTCTTCTCTTCCTTCCCCCCCCTCTCTCTCCCCCCCCCCCTCTCTCCCCCCCCCCCCTCCCCCTCTCCCTTTCCCTCTCTCTCTCCCTCCCCCCACCTCCCCCCCTCCCCCCCTCTCCCCCTCCCTCTCTCTCTCCCCCCCTCAATCCGCCCCCCCCCTCTCCTCCCCCCCCTTCTCTCCCCCCCCTCTCTCCCCCCCCTTCTCCCCCCCCCTTCTCTCCCCCCTTCCTCTCCCCCCCCTTCTTGCTCCCCCCCTTCCTCCCCCCGCTTCTCCTCCTCCCCCTCTTCTCCCCCCCCTTCCTCTCCCTCCCCCTCTCTCTCCCTCCTCCTCCCCTTCCCTCCCTCTCTCTATCTCCCTCTCTTTCTCTTTCCTCTCTCCCACTTCCCTCTCTCTCTCCATCTCACCATCCCCCCCCCTCTCTCCCCCCCCCCTTCTCTCCCCCCCCCCCCCTTCTCCCCCCCCCCTCCCTTCCCCCCCCTTCTCCCCCCCCCTCCCCCCCCTTCCCCCCCCCCCGTCTCTCCCCCCCCTCTCTCCCCTCCCCCCCCCCTCTCTCTCCCCCCCCTTCGTCTCCCTCCCCCCCCTCCCCCCCCTCTCTCCCCCCCCCCCCCTTCCCCCCCCTTCTCTCCCCCCGTCCCCCCCCCTTCTCTCCCCCCCCTGTCGCTCCCCCCCTTCTCTCCCCCCCCTTCCTTCCCTTTCCCCCCCCTTCCCCTCCTCCCCTCTCCCTTCCCCCCGCTCTCTCCCCCCCTTCTCCCTCCCCCCCTTCTCCTCCCCCCCCCCCCTCTCCCCCCCCCCCCCCCCATCCCCCTCCCCCCCCCCTCCCCCCCCTTCTCTCCCCCCCCTTCTCTCTCCCCCCCCCCCGCTCCCCCCCCCTTCTCTCACCCTCTCTCCCCCCCCTTCTCGCCCCCCCCTTCTCTCCCCCCCCCCTTCTCCCCCCCCCCCTTCTCTCCCCCCCCTCGCTCCCCCCCCCTTCTCTCCCCCCCCCCCCTCCCCCCCCTTCTCTCCCCCCCCCCCCTTCTCGTCCCCCCCTCCTCTCTCTCCCCCCCCCTTCTCTCCCCCCCCTTCTCCTTCTCCCCCTTCTCTCCCCTCTCCCCCCTCCTCTCTCCCCCCCCCCCCCCCCCTTCTCTCCCCCCCCATCTCTCTCCCCCCCCGCTTCTCTCCCCCCCCCTTCTCGCCCCCCCCTTCTCTCCCCCCCCCTTCTCTCCCCCCCCTCTCTCCCCCCCCCTTCTCCCCCCCCCTTCTCCTCCCCCCCCCTTCTCCCCCCCCCTTCTCTCCCCCCCCCTTCTCTTCCCTCCCCCCTCTCTCTCCCCCCCTTCCCTCCCCCCCCTTCTCTCCCCCCCCCTTCTCTCCCCCCCCTTCTCTCCCCCCCCCTTCTCTTCTCTCCCCCCTTCCTCCCCCCTTCTCCCCCCCCTTCTCCCCCCCCCTTCTCCCCCCCCCTTCTCTTCCCCCCCCCCTCTCTCTCCCCCCCCCTTCCCTCCCTTCTCTTCCCCCCCCCCTTCTCTCTCCCCCCCCTTTCTCTCCCCCCCCTTCTCTCCCCCCCCTCTTCTCTCCCCCCCCTTCTCTCCCCCCCCCTTCTCTCCCCCCCCTTCCTTCCCCTCCCCCCCCTTCTCTCCCCCCCCCTTCTCCCCCCCCCTTCCTCCCCCCCCTTCCTCTCCCCCCCCTTCTCCTTCCCCCCCCTTTCTCCCCCCCCCCTTCTCTCCCCCCCCTTCTCTCCCCCCCCTCTCTCTCCCCCCCTCCTCTCCCCCCCCCCCCCCCCTTCTCCCCCCCCCTTCTTCCCCCCCCCTTCCCCTCCCCCCTTCTCCCCCCCCCCCTTGCTCTCTCGCCCCCCCACTCTCTTCTCTCCCCCCCCTTCTCTCCCCCCCCCCCTTCTCTCCCCCCCCCCTTCTCTCTCCCCCCCCTTCTCTCCCCCCCCCCTTCTCTCCCCCCCCCTTCTCTCCCCCCCCCCCTTCCTCCCCCCCCTTCTCTCCCCCCCTCTCCCCCCCCCTTCTCTCCCCCCCTTCCTCTCTCCCCCCCCTCTCTCCCCCCCCGTCTCTCCCTCCCCCCTTCTCCCTCTCCCCCCCCTTCCTCTCCCCCCCCCCTTCTTTCTCCCCCCCCTTCTCTCCCCCCCTTCATCTCTCCTCCCCCCCTTCTCTCCCCCCCCTTCGCTCCGCCCCCCGTTCTCTCCTCCCCCCCCTCTTTCTCTCCCCCCCTCTCTCCCCCCTCCCTCTCTCCCCCCCCTTCCTCTCCCCCCCTCCCTCCTCTCCCCCCCCTTCTCTCCCCCCCCCCTCTCTCCTCCCCCTTCTCCCCCCCCCCCCCCCTTCTTCGCCTCTCTCCCCCTCCCTCCCCCCCCCTTCTCTCTCCCCCCTCCCCCACCCCTTCCGCTCTCCCCCCTTCTCTAGCTTATCCATGTAATTGTTTAAATGTTTCTTAAATGCTGCAATAGTACCTGGCTCACTTACCTCCTCCGGCCGCTTGTTCCATACACCCACCACCCTTTGTGTAAACAAAATCCCCTCCCCTCTGGTTCCCCTTAAATTTTTCCCCTCCCTCTCTTTAAAACCTCCCTTCTCTGCTTCTTGATTTTCTCCTACTTCTGGACGAAGTCGTTTACCCTTCTGTTCCCCTCATGATTTTGCTCTCCATCTACGATCTCCTCATCCTCTTTTGCCTTCACAAGGAATCAAGCCAAGCCTGCTCAATTCTCTCCCTGTAGCTCCCTCCTTCCTCGAGTCTTGGTATTATTTTTCCTATAATAAGGTGACGAAAACTGAACACAAGACTATAAACGTGGCCTCACCAACGTCTTGGATAACTAACATGACCTCTCAACGTTAATGCTCAATTCTCTGACTGATGAAGGCTAATGGGCCAAAAGCCTCCTTCACCATCCTATATACCTGTTACACCACTTTCAATGAACTATGCACCTGTACTCCTAGATCCCTCATCTCCACAACACTCCCCTACCATCCACTGTGTGGGCCCTACCCATGTTAGACTTCCCAAAGTGCATCACCTCACATTTCTTTATATTGAATTCCATTAACCATTCCTCTGCCCACCTGCCCTACTGATCAAGATCCTGCTGTAATCTTTGACAACCATCTTTACTATCTACATAACCAACCTCTTTAGTGTCATCTGCAAACTTGCTAATCATGACATGTACGTTCTCATCCAAGTCATTGATTTAGATGATAAACACCAATGGGCCCAGCATTGAAGGCACATCACTAATCACAGGCCTCCAGTCCTAAAAACATCCTTCCGCCATTACCCTCCTGAAGTACTTAGTTGATTTGATAGAAATATTTACGATATACTAGACCAAGCGGGACCCTTTGGGTTCCGTCCCCTTAGCGCACAGTTGCCGAGGGGGGCTGCGATGTCGCACACACTAACCACCCCCTACACGCACACTAACTACCCCTGCACGCACACACACTAACCACCCTCCTTGATATTATATTAATATTATTCATTTGCTCCTTTTACCCCATCCCTTCCCTATCCATTGACGCATAGCACCCAACTCGCAGGCGCGTCTAGAGAGGGAGGGGGGGTTAGAGAGAGAGGGCAGAGACCGAGAGAGAGGGCAGAGACCGAGAGAGAGAGAGAGAGAGAGAGAGAGAGAGGGAAGGGGTGGAAGGGAGGGGGAGAGAGAAGGAGGGAGTGGGGAAAGGCACGGGGTGGAAGGGAGGGAGGGGGAGAGATCTCCCACCCCTGTCCCATTGTGATTGCACATCTGTGAGATGGCTCTGACATGCAGCAGTTTGGTTTTAGTGAACCACGTGAAGGTTCCAATCTCCCACACCTGTCCATTGTGATGTCGTATATGTAAATGAGATCCATTGTGATTGGACATCTGTGAGGTGGCACTGACTCATGCAGCAGTTTGATTTAAATTTGTTTTTGATGTTTTGTGAACAATTTTATTTAAAATCTGGGGAAATAATTGACCAAATCAAGAGAGGAGTGCATTTATGAAATCATAAGTTAAATCCCTACCGAAATCTCCGCGTTTTTGCGTCTGGTTTTCGTGAAAATACCTTTCACGTGCAAAATGACACACATGCGCACACACGCACACACACACACACACACACAGAGACAAACACACACACCCACACACACACACACACACACACACACACACACACACACACACACACACACACACACACACACACACACACACACACACACACAGTTTTAATAGACACTGGACCAAGTGCAGACCCGTGGGGTCTATTCCCCCAACGTGTGGTTGCGGGGGAAGGGGGGGGGTGGGGCTGCGACTGCCCCTCGCACACGCACTAACTACCCCCCGCACACACACTAACTATCCCCCTTAATATTATATTAACATTATTAATTTGCTCCTTTTACCCCATAACTGCCCTATCCACTGACGCATAGCCCCCAACTCGCAGGCGCAGAGAAAATGGGGATAGACAAAGAGAAAGGGGCAGAGACTAGGGGAAGAGACAGAGGAGGAGGAGGAGAGGGAGGGTGGGTGAGGGGGGGGAGGAGGGGTGAGAGAGGGGAGGAGAGAGGGTGAGAGAGAAGGTGAGGGGGGAGGAAGGGAAGGGGGGAGAGGGGTGGGGTGAAGGGTTAGGGGAGGAGAGGAGGAGGAGATGGGGTAGGGGAAGAGGGGAAGAGTGTGTGGAGGGGAGGGGGAGGTACGGGGGGAGAGAGGGGTGGGGGCAGTCCCATCTCTATTCCCCACTCCTCTCTATTCCCACACTCTCCCTCCTCCCTTCCCCCCTCTCCCTCAATCCCCTCACTCCCCCTCTTCACCTCCCCAGGATCTCGCCTATCCTCCGGATCTGCAGAACTTGCGCGTTCACAGAGAGGAACACAGAACAGGGAGGAGTCAGAGAGCCAAATGCCAGCGCATGTCGGTTGGGGGGGGGGGGCTGTTGACGTAACTTGGCCTCGCAACGCCCGCAGCCGTTGATAAGTGCCCTTTAAAGCCGCTAAGGCAAGACGCCCAGGAGCGAGCATTCACAGCAAAGAAGCACCAGCTTCTGACTCTCTGGAAACCCACAGCTGGAATTAGCGCGCACGGGATGGGATGGGATGGGGACGCGCAGGCGGGCGGGGCTTCGCGAGCTGCGACGGCTGTGAGGAAAAAGTTCAGCGGAACTTATGAGGAGAAATTCAGCGCGTGAGAGTCGCTGCCCCGAGATCTGTAGAGCAAAGAAGCTATAGCGGAACGCAGCTGTAGAATCTTTGTTCTGCAGAACTTTCTCGATATTTCTGCGCCTTTAATCCACAGCGGCGGGGGACGATGGCCTGGAGGCAGGTGGGCCTGGATTGGTCAGCATGTAGGCATTGTGACGTCAGCAGCTGGTGAGCGCCGTTTTTATTTTTAAAATTTAGTTTTGTGATCAATTTTATTCAAAATCTGGGTAAATAATTGACCAAGGAGTGGATTTCTGAACTCATGTTAAATCCCTACCGAAATTGCAAAAATCTCTGCGTTTGTGTTGTGCGTCTGGTTTTCAAGGAGATACGTTTCACATGCACAATAACACACACACACACACACACACACACACACACACACACACACACACACACACACACACACACACACACACATCCACGCCAACATACACACACACACACGCGCGCACGCGCACACACACACACACACACACACACACACACAGTTTTAATAGATACTAGACCAAGTGCAGACCCGTAGGGTCTGTTTCCGCAACGCGCGGTTACAAGGGGGGGCGGCCTGACGTCATCGCGCAACGCCACATGCTAGGCATACACCGTCGAGACGCTGCGTACGACTCGAGACGCTGCGTGCGCCCTCAATGCGCCTGCGGGCTGACAGGCCGTTGATGCGCGGGATTTTCAGACAGTGTAAGCCCGTGGGGACGGCGAAAAGCAGCGGGGGATCTGCCGATCTGTGCCTTCCGCCAGCGTGACAGAGCCGGGCCGGGGGGGGGGGAGGGGGGGAGTGGAGGAGAGCCAGGCGGCAGCAGCAAAAATCGCTAGCGAAATGTGAAAAATGTCGGTGTTCTTGGAGGAGAGCCGGGCGGCAGCAGCGGTATCACACACACACACACGCACACACAGAGTTTTAAAAGTATATTGAAGATATGATATGATAGTACTTAGTTGATTTGATCTTTTTATGAAAATATGGACAATGATTTTCACTCAAGACTTGTATTTATATTGTACCTTCACTTCAGCCGAGAATTCCACCCAGCAATGAGTTCAAAATCAATATGAAGCTTGAGGCTCAGGATCCAAGAAATGTTACCTCCATTTGTATCGCTACAGTGGTTGGAATAACAGGAGCAAGACTGCGATTACGGCTTGATGGGAGTGACAACAAAAATGACTTTTGGAGATTGGTTGACTCATCTGATATACAACCTATTGGGACTTGTGAGAAGAACAGTGGAATGCTGCAGCCTCCACTTGGTAGGAAACCTTTTTGCAATATTGAATTCTTTACATCTAATTGAATTAATGGTGTATAATATCAACGCAATATAAATTTAAATAACTGACTTCCTACATATCGGATTGGTTACTTAAACAACAATTATTAATTAATTATGTTGTACAAATGTAGAGAAAATCAAATGTAAGATTGATAATTATGGTTGTGGGATTTTAAAAGTTGTGTGTATCATTTGCCCAAAAAATCTTGATGTACTTTTTTAAATAAATCCTGTCTTGTTTCAGTGGGGCACCTCCCCAAGGAATGTTGTCCAAATATGTATGAAGTGCGTAATTCTGATGACAAGTAATCGAATCCTACTTTGATTTCCAAACTTTGTGCTTATTTTTTTAATTATTCAAAATAAGTTGAATATGTACATTTTTTTCTCAACTCAAAGTTAGACAATGGACAATGCAGTGAGATTTGGTACGGTTGATGAGAGGCTGTTTATTATTTTATGTGTTTATATTTATATGTGTGTGTGTAATATCAACACAATATAAATGAAATCTGGGGAAATAATTGACCAAGGAGTGGATTTCTGAACTCGCAAGTTAAATCCCTACCGAAATTGCAAAAATCTCTGCGTTTGTGTTGTGCGTCTGGATGCGTGTGTGTATATACACACGTATGTGTGTATATACACATATACACGTGTGTGTGTGTGTGTACATATATACACGTGTGTGTGCGTACACATATACTTGTGTGACTTCAGGAGGCACAGCACCGACTTAGTCCCCCTACATATCAACGGCGAGTGTGTGGAGAGGGTCAACACCTTCTGGTTTCTCGGCGTCCTTATCTCTGCTGATATCTCCTGGACAGACAACACGACAGCGGTCATCAAGAAGGCTCAGCAGTGGCTGCACTTCCTGAGGGTTCTCAGGAAGCACAGCCTGGACTCTAACCTGCTGCTGACCTTCTACCGCTCGTCCATCGAGAGCCTGCTGACATACTGCATTACAGCATGTTACGGCAGCTGCACCACGGCAGACAGGGAGAGGCTTCAGAGGGTAACTAGGACAGCACAGAAGATCATTGGTTGCCCTCTCCCCTCCCTGATGGATATTTATACCTCCCGCTGCCTTAGCAGGGCAAAGAATATCATCAAGGACAGCTCCCATCCTGCGTTTGGACTGTTCGACCTGCTGCTCTCTGGAAGGCGTTATAGGTGCATCAAATCTAGGACAAATAGACTCAGGAATAGTTGTTTACCGAAAGTCATAACTACTCTTAATTCACACATGCACTGACTTCACAGCCCAACACCCGGACTTCCATCTATTCTATCCACGTACTGAAATTTGGAACTGTAATGTGTATTGTAACTGTAATTTTTAATATTTTTAAAAATTGTTTTAAATATTTAATATAATTTTTAAACATCTGCCTAAGAATACTACCTATTCATCCTTCACCATTTTGCCTTTTATAGATATGTATATAGCGCCGCAGAATTGTGCACCTATTTCCCCCCCTCCACCTTTTGTTTTGTTTTCTGTTTCTTGTTTTTTGTACTAAATTATATGTATGCACTGAGTACGAGCTGCTTTTAATCTCATTGTACATGTATAGTGACAATAAATGGCATATCTATCTATATCTAATATGCACACGTGTGTGTGTGTATACATATATGCACACGTGTGTGTGTGTGTTTGTGTATACATATATTCAATAACAGTGACATTTTTACATCTTCTGGGAGAAAATTTCCTTATGATTTCAAAAATCCAATCCTCTATAAATTTGGTTGATTATTTCCCGAGATATTCACCAAACTGACATTTTAAAAAATATATTACGGTTGCCCAGCTGCTGGCCTCACAATGCCTTTGCACCTGGCCCAACTGCCTCCTGGCCCCGCCTGGCCCCACTCCCCCCAGGTTGGCTGTTGGCCCCGCCCGGCACCACACTGCAATGCCTTTGCACCTGGCCCAACTGCTTCCTGGCCCCGCCCCCCCCAGCCTGCCTCCTGGCCCCGCCCCCCCCCTAGCTGCCTCCTGGCCCTGCCCCCCCAGCCTGCCAGTTTGTTGATTCCATTGTTTTTCATTGAATTATTTCTCACTTAACATCACTAATTCTTAGCATTAACTTTTAATTTCAAAGACAGTTTAAAAAAAATAAATTTGTTGGCTTCATTGACAGCTTACATCGGACGCACTGTGTGTGTGTGTGTGTGTCTGATGAAGACAGACCATCTGGAGCCATTGTAACGGCATGCAGCTCTTTTTTTGAAAAGATCTCAGATTGTAAAGTCGGGGGAGGGGGTGGCTGGGCCACAGAGTTTTAATAGTTACATGTTTATGATACCTAGGTGCGGGGGGGGCGGAGTGGGGCGTAACGTCCGCCATGTTGATCACGTGATCACATGATGCAACACAGGCGGGGGGAGGAGGTTGGGGCTCGAGCAAAGGCATTGTGACATCAGCAGCAGTATGATTTGCGGGGCTGGGGCTCGAGCAAAGGCATTGTACGTCATGTAGTAGTATGATTTTTAAAAATTGTGATGTTTTTTACTAAAAAAGTGGGGAAATTAACCAAATTTTCAAATGACTGGATTCACGAGGAATAATTCTACCGGAATATGCAAACATTTCTCCATTACCGCGTCAGGTTTAGGAGGAGATACAAAAACGGCTAAAAGCAATATTCACGAAATAGAATGTGAACGAACGTCCGAACGACGAGAGTTTTAATAGTTACTATACTAAGTGCAGACCCGTTGGGTCTGTTCCCCCAACGTGTGTTTGCGGGGGAGGGGGGGGCTGCTGGGGGGGGGGCGGCATGTGGTGTCACACACACTAGTTACCCCCCCCCCCCGCACACATGCTAACTACCCCCTTGATATTATATTATTAATTTGTTCCTTTTAACCCCATACCCGCCCTATCCACTGACGCATAGCCCCCAACCCCGCGGGTCTAGAGAGGGAGGGGGTAAGGGGGGGGGGGGGGGGAAGGGAGGGGTGGGGAGGGGGATGGGTGGAGGAAAAGGGTTTAGGGGAGGGAGGGTGGGGGAGAGGAAGGGGGGGGAGAGAGGGAGGGAGAGGAAGAAAGAGAGGGGGGTGTGAGAGAGAGGGGAGGGGGGGAAGAGGGAGAGAGATGGGGGAGAGAGGGGGGGAGAGACAGAGAGAACAAACTAAATGCAACGGTGCGTCTCGTGTTCAGAATGTTCTGGAAATGAAGCGTGCGTGTCATGCACGAAAGCTGGTGGCAGCTCTGTGGAATTCATGGGAGATGCCTGCCACGTCACACACACACATTAATCCCCCCCACCCCTAAACACACACACACACACACAACACACAACACACACACACACACACACACACACACACACCACACACACACACACACACACACACACACACACACACACACACACAGCGGGTCCAATCTAAGCTGTCAATGAAGACAGCAATTTTTTTTTTTTTAAGCTGTCTTTGAAATTAAAAGTTAATGTTAAGAATTAGTGATGTTAAGTGAGAAATAATTGAATTGAATGAAAAACAATGGAATCAACAACCTGGCAGTCTGGGGGGTGGGGGCGGGGCCAACATGCAGGCTGGGGGGGCAGGGCCGGGCAGGGCCAGGAGGTAGAGGGCCAGGTGCAAAGACATTGTGAGGCAGCGGGGCGGGGCCAGACGGGGCCAGCAGGCAGGCAGGCTGGGAGGGGGGGGGCAGCAGGCAGGCTGGGCCAGGTGCAAAGGCATTGCAAGGTCAGCAGCTGGGCAACCTTAATATTTTTTTTTAAATGCCGGTTTGGTTATAAATGTTAGTAAATATTGCAGCAGCTGGGCAGCGGTGGCGTGAGATGGCACTGTGACTCATGCAGCAGATTAATTTTAGTGGGACCACGTGAAGGTTCCAATCTCCCCCCCCCCCCCCCCCCCCCCCGTCCCATTGTGATGTCATATCATATGTAAATGAGATCCATTGTGATTGGACATCTGTGAAGTGGCACTGTGACTCATGCAGCATTGATTTTAATTTTTTTTGATGTTTTATGAACAATGTTATTCAAAATCTGGGGAAAAAATTGATCTTTCCAAATCTAGAGAGGCTTTCTGAAATCATGTTAAATTTCTACCGAAACATGCAAAATTCTTTGCGTTTTTGCGTCTGGTTTTCGAGGAAATACTTTTCAAAGGCAAAATGAAACCTCTTTCTCCAATCCCACACACCTCCGTCCATCCCGCAAAGTATCCCCCCCCCCCCCCCCCCCCCCCCCCCCACTGCCCCGAGTCTTTTTGCCCGGCTTGGCACTCCAGATACTGATTTATACTGAAGATAGATACAAAAAACGGGTCACTCAGCGGGTCAGGCAGCATCTCTGGAGAAAAGGAAGTGACGTTGCGTGTCGGCGGGATCCCTCCTCTCCATCCCGCACTGATCCCCATTCCTGGCTCTATTCAGTCCTCAATGCCATCCCCTGTGCTCCCCCTCCCATCTATTTATCCTGCAATGTTCACCCTATCCACCTCGCATTGATTCTTATGCCACCCCTCATCCATCCTACACTGGTCCCCCCAATTCAGTACCCCGCCCACAACCCAGAACCCCTCCGTGCTATCCCTTCTCCTCCCCCCATACCCCTTTCCCCTACCCCTTCCCCCCTACCCCTTCCCCCCTACCCCCCCTCCCCCCCCTTTCCCCCCCTACCCCTTTCCCCTCCTACCCCTTCTCCCCGCTCTCCCCTTTCCCCCCCTAGCCCTTTCCCCCCTTCCCCCCCATCTCCTCTTCCCCTCCCCACTCTCTCCCCATCTCCCCTCTCTCCCCCTTTCCCCCATCCCCCCCTCCTCCCCCTCCCTCCCCCCCCCTCTCCTCCCCCATCTCCCCCTCCTCTCTCCCTCATCCCCATCCCCCCTCCCCTCCCCCTCCCCCCTCCCTCCTCTCGCTCCCCCCCCCCCCCCTCTCGCCCCCCCCTCCTCTCGCCCCCTTCCTCTCGACCCCCTCCTCCTCTCCCCTCCACCCCCACTTCCCCTCCTCTCCCCCCTTCCTCCCGCCTTCCCCTTCCCCTATCCCCCACTACCCCCCCCCCTCTCCTCTCCCCCCTTCCCCCCCTCTCTCCACCCACTCCCCCCGTCTCTCCACCCACCCCCGTCTCTCCACCCCACTGCCCCCCTCTCTCACCCACTCCCCCCTCTCTCCACCCCCCCCCCCCTCCACCCACTCCCCCCCCTCTCTCCACCCCCCCTCCCTCCACCCTCCACTCCCCCCCTCTCTCCCCTCCCCCTCCCTCCCCATATCCCTCTCCCCCATACCCCTCTTCCCCTACCTTCCTACCATTCTCCCCCTCCCTCTCCCCCTCTCTCTCGCCCCTCCCCCTGCCCTCATCAACTTTTTTGGTCGCATGTTCAAAAAACTCAATCAAATTTGTGAGACACGACCTCCTGCGTATAAAACCATGCTGACTATTCGGAATTATCCCTTGTCCATCTAAATGCATGTATATCTTATCCCTCAGAATACTCCAGTAACTTTCCAACCACAAATGTTGGGCTAATTGGCCTGTAGTTCCCTGGCTTTTGCCTGCAACCCTTCTTGAATAGAAACACAACATTTGCCACCCTCCAGTCTACCGACATCTTACCCATATATAATGACAACTCGTAAATCTCAGCCAATGCAACTGCAATTGCCCCTCTAGCTTCCCACAGTGTCCTTGGATATATCTGATCAGGCCAGGGAGATTTGTCTACCTTCATACACATCAGGGACTGCAGCACCTCGCATCCATATTACTGACTGCTCACAAGACACTTCCATTGACTGCCCCAAGTTCCCCAAGATGTGGCTAAGCATTTCACTGTGAGGCTACTTAAGGACAATCTATCAAGTTTTAAGTATTGTGAAAGGGCGTGTTACATCAGCGCTATAGTTATTTTCAATACTCTCACACGGTTATTGTACAATGATGATATGTTTCTGTATAACATGCAAAGTAAAGAATCTGGTATTGCGATTAAACCATCATATCATATCTATCTATATATTAAAACTCTGCGTGTGTGTGTGTGTGGGTGTATGTCAGATTCCATTTTCAGATATTTTTTTTGCCCTTTGATTCTTTGGACCGCCAACACCACATGCTTAAACCGTAATTTTTTCCATTTCGCTAGCGATTTCACTTTTACATTCGCTAATCAACTCCTCATTAAATTTAGACATTTTTATGTGCACATTTTAAAATAAAATCCTCCCTCGTTTTAAAATCTCACTAATTTTAAAATCTAAACCGGACTCATGAGCTGCTTGACGTCACAATGCCACATGCTGACCAATCGAGGCCCACCTGCCTCCAGGCCCCCCCCCCCCGGCCGCTGTGGATTAAAGGCACAGAGAGATCGAACTTCTAGATTTTTAGGTTGCCAAATGACAGTTTAGGTGGTCATTTAAGATGGCTTCACACGATATATTATTTCTGTTTCTCATATTCAATCTAATCTGGAGTAGCTGTGAATAAAACCTAACTGTTATTCTATGAGAATATTGCTTGGAAAAAATTAAAGGAGAAGGCCAAAAGACCAGTTTTGTAAATTTTTGCAGAGAACAGGGATCCATTTGTTTCAGGTTAGAAAGTTTCAAATTTTCTGTTTCATATAAATTGTAACAGGAACCTGGAATTTTTACCGTGAAAGCTATTTTTTTCGTGCGGCTTTATTTGTTTGTCAATTTAGCTTGAGAGCCTGTTATTTACAGAGCTTTTAAGATGCAGGAAAATGTTGGGAATCCACATTTTCGGTAGGAATACATACAGAGTCAAATGAGATTTATATTTTAAACAGTGTTAGACGAGGTTGTCAAAAAACATAACTGCTTTTTTATTCTCTCTATCCTAAATCATAAGAACATGAGCTATTAAGGCAGGAATAGGCTGTTCTGCCCCTTGCGAACAAACTGGCAGGAGTTTTTACGGACATTTTCATCCTCTCACTTTTGAGATCTGTGGTTCCCACCTGCTTTAAAAGGGCATCAATAATACCAGTGCCCAAGAGAGCAAGGTGATGTGCCTCAATGACTATTGACCAGTGGCACTAATGTCTGTGGTGATGAAGTGCTTTGACAGGTTGATTATGGCGCAAATCAACTCCTACCTCGACAAGAACCTCGACCCACTGCAGTTCGCTTACCGCCACAACAGATCAACGGTGGATGTGATCTCGCTGGCTCTCCACTCTGCTCTGGACCACTTGGACAACAGAAACTCATATGTCAGGCTGTTATTCATTGACTACAGCTCGGCATTTAACACCATCATCCCCTCCAAGCTGGTTACCAAGCTCTCAGATCTGGGTCTCTGCGCATCCCTCTGCAATTGGATCCTCAACTTCCTCATCCACAGACCACAGTCTGTCTGTATTGGTGGAAATGTGTCATCCTCGATAACAATCAGCACGGGAGCACCTCAATGCTGCGTGCTCAGCCTCATGCCGTACTCACTCTATATTCATGACTGTGTAGCTAGACATAGTGCGAACTGCACCCTCAAGTTCGCCGACGACACCACTGTTGTGGGACGTATCACTGATGGTGACGAGTTAGAGTATAGAAGTGAGATCGACTGATTGACCAAATGGTGCCAGCACAATAACCTGGCTCCCAGCACCAGCAAAACCAAAGAATTGATTGTGGACTTTGGAAGGGGTAGGATAGGGACCCACAATCCTGTTTATATCAACGGGATATTGGTGGAAAGGGTCAAGAACTTCAAATTCCTGGGTGTGCATATTTCTGAAGATCTTTCCTGGTCCCAGCACACTGATACAATTATAAAGAAAGCACATCAGCGCCTCTACTTCCTGAGAAGATGCCGGAGAGTCGGTATGTCAAAGAGGACTTTCTCGAACTTCTACAGGTGCACAGTGGAGAGCATACTGACTGGTTGCATCGTGGCTTGGCTCGGCAACTTGAGTGTCCAGGAGTGGAAAAGAATGCAGAAATTTGTGACCACTGCCCAGCCCATCATTGGCTCTGACCTCCCCACCATCGAAGGGATCTATCGCAGTCACTGCCTCAAAAAGGCTGCCAACATCATCAAGGACCCACACCATCCTGGCCACACACTCATCTCTCCGCTACCAACAGGTAAAAGGTACAGGAGCCTGAAATCTGATACATCCAGGTTCAGGAATAGCCACTTCCCCGCAGCCATCAGGCTATTAAACTCGCCATCAAATGAACTCTGAACTATAACAGCCTATTGCACTTTATCTGTTTATTTATGTGTATATACATGGTCTATGCTATATAGACACACTGAACTGTTCTGTATTTATGCTTACAATGCTCTGTTGTGCTGCAGCAAGCAAGAATTTTATTGTCCTATCTGGGACACATGACAATAAACTCTCTTGACTTGACTTGTGACTGAATATATGTAACAATTTCAATGTTTTGTTTTCAAAATAGGGATTGACTTTATCTTGCAGTTGCGAGAGGATAGATTAGTGCACGTTCACTTGTAACATAAAAGCTTTTTGGCATAAAAGGAGGTGTTTTGCTTGCTTTTATGATCCATTATTTTGGTTCAATTTGTGACCCTATGAAGAGCAGGGAGTGGACTTCACAAAAGGGGCTGATAACTGGCATGAGATCTTGCTTTTCCCATTAACTTCTGGTCTTGCCATTCATGATGTAAGGTATTTTGATCCTTTTTTACGTGAAACGAGGTAAGCATAAGGACTTGCTTACCAGCATAACATGAGCAGGATAAATTGCTTAAAAAGAACACTAAAAAAAGGCCTTTAATTAAGTAAAGCGCCATTCAGCCACGAGGTGGAAAACCCTAGTCGTTATAACAAACATATTGTTAGCATGGAATAGGCTTTTTTATTACATGACTTCGGTTATCATTACTGTTTGAAACTAACTCAAGTTTGTTTTGCATGAGTGAACAGGATTCCGAATGAATGCATCCTCCTGGCCAATGTTTCTGTTGAGAACACTAAATGGAGCTGAAATGGCCCCAACATCTATATTTAAAAAGGTAAGAAATAACATTTCATCTTGTGCCTTACTCTCTTTTGAATTTTTCTTGATGTGCTTTTGACACGACCTTCCCCACCCCTTAAATGATATGATTTAGTATAACGTTGTTAGGTGATACTGATTTTAAGAGATGGCTTTCTCAAGTGGGCATGTCACCATCTTTTGGGAACAATACAAGGATGTTTTTGAAAAGGTGATGTGAATGAAACATTAGATTTAAAATAAGTTATATCACCTTCTCTCATAGTATAAAGTAACATTATCGCAAAAGATATTTGAAAAGACAAATTGAAAACATTTTATTTCACATTCCCTGATTAAGACAATATTGTAGTGCATGGGTCTCAAAATGAGGCAAGTAGTCTGAAGTTTGAGAAGCACTTTACTTTAATTCCTCCCGGTTCAGGGGAAGACGAAACCAGGAAAAGATGGCACCCAAACCCTGCCTTTTATACCCTCCGGCTAAGGACCGCCTCCGGACTGCGCCACTCCTGTGCCGAGGGGTTCGGCAGTATAATGGCACGACCCTTAGGAGCCGCCACAGGACCCCCCCCCCAGATCCAGAGGCACAAAACGCACCGGCGGGCGCACGACCCGGCCGGCCCGCGTGCGGAAGTCAGCAGATCCCGGGGCTTGCGGGGGCGTAGGTGGAGGGACAGGTCGAGGGACCGGCGGGAGGACAGGTGGAGGGACAGGTGGAGGGAGTCGTGAGGGGGGGCGCCCTCGGGGCCGAGGTTGAGCAACCAGCACCGGCTGGTCAATGTCCAGGTGCGCCGGCTTTAAACGGTCAATCGACACGGCCTCCGGCCGGCCCCCCATGTCCAGGACAAAAGTTGACTGCCCGTGTTCCAGCACCCGGAACGGGCCCTTGTACGGCCTCTGGAGTGGCGTCCGGTGGGCATCACGGCGCAGGAAGACGTATGGGCAGTCCGTGAGGGCCATTGGCACGTGTGGGTGAAATGTCCCATGGCGGGACGTTGGGACGGGTGCGAGCCTGCCAACTCGCTCGCGAAGGCGTTGAAGGGTGGAGGAGTGCGTTTCCTGCTGCTCCGGCGCCGACCGCACGAACTCCCCGGGCACTGTGAGTGTCGACCCGTACACCAGCTCCGCCGATGATGAGGCCAAGTCCTCTTTGGGAGCGGTCCGGATGCCCAGCATGACCCACGGCAACTCGTCCATCCAGTCCGGGCCGGTGAGTCGTTCCTTCAATGCCGCCTTCAGCTGCCGGTGGAACCTCTCCACCAGACCGTTAGCCTGCGGGTGGTAAGCCGTGGTGTGGTGCAGCTGCACCCCCCAGCAAGCGAGCCATGGCTGACCACAGCTCGGAGGTGAACTGTGGGCCCCGGTCGGAGGAGATGTGCGCCGGCACCCCAAAGCGAGCAATCCAGTGCGCGGACAACGCACGATGAGGTGTCAGCCAAGCGTCCGGCCACCGCGGAAGCGGTCCACCATGGTCAAAAGGTGGGTGATGCCCCTGGACGGTGGAAGGGGCCCCACAATGTCCACGTGGAGATGGTCGAACCGCCGGTGAGGTAGACCGAACTCCTGGAGAGGTGCGCGGACATGGCGCTGGATTTTTGCCGTCTGGCACAGGATGCAGGTGCGAGCCCAATGGGCAACTTGCTTGCGCAGACCGTGCCACATGAAGCGAGCTGCCACCAGTGCCGTTGTCGCCTGGATTGATGGGTGAGCCAGTCCGTGGATCACCTCGAACACTCTCTGGTGGCAGGGACGATGGGGCGCGGCTGACCGGACGACACATCGCACAGGATCGTCACAACCCCAGGACCGAGAGGGACATCCTCAAGACGGAGGCCGGAGATGGCAGTCCGGTAGGTGGGCACCTCGTCGTCCGTGAGCTGTGCCGCCGCCAGAGCAGAATAGTCCAATCCGGGCGCCACCTCGAACACGGCATTTATAGCAGGGCGGGACAATGCGTCGGCCACCCGGTTCTCTTTCCCCTTGACGTAGCGGATGGCTGTGGTGTACTCGGAGATGTAAGCCAACTGCCACTGCTGACGTGCGGACCAGGGGTTGGAAACCTTCTGCAGGGCGAAAGTGAGCGGCTTATGGTCGGTGTAGGCGGTGAACGGGCGGCCCTCCAGGAAGTAACGAAAATGGCGCACAGCCAGGTACAGATCCAGGAGCTCACGATCGAACGCGCTGTACTTGGTCTGCGCGCGGTTGAGGTGCCGACTGAAGAAGGCCAGAGGCCGCCAAACTCCGCCTGTCAGCTGCTCCAGTACAGCACCAACTGCCGACTCCGAGGCGTCCACAGTGAGAGCAGTTGGGGCTTCTTCCCGCGGGTGCACCAGCAGCACGGCCCGAGCAAGGGCCTCCTTCGCGCCATCGAAAGCTGCCTCCGCCTCGTGGGTCCACTCAACGCTCTTTTGCTGCCCACCCGCCAGAAGTTGATACAGGGGCCGCATGATGTGGGCCGCGGATGGCACGAAACGATGGTAGAATGCCACCATGCCGACAAATTCCTGCAGGCCACGCACCGTGCGTGGGCGGGGAAACCGACTGATGGCGTCAACCCTGTCAGGCAGGGGAACCGCGCCTTACGCAGTCACGCGGTGGCCAAGAAAGTCAATTTCGTTGACCCCAAAACGGCACTTGTCCAGGTTGATGGCCAAACCATGCTCGCTGAGCCGCTGACAGAGCTGTCGAAGATGAGCGCAGTGTTCCTGCTGCGAGCGGCTGGCCACCAGGATGTCGTCCAGGTACACGAACACGAATTCGAGGTCACGACACACCCCGTCCATGAGGCGCTGAAAGGCCTGTGCAGCGTTTTTGACCGAACGGCATCTAGTCAACTCGTAAAGCCGAATGGCGTGATGATGCCACTGGGTACGTCATCCGGGTAGATTTGATTATAACCCCGCACCAGATCCACTTTTGAAAAAAAATGTGGCCCCAAAATGGGCATCGTGGGGCAATAAGATCCCTGTTGTTGCGCGTGAAGCTCGGTAAAGAGTCGCCAGCCCCCGCTTGACTAGGGATCATGTGGAGAGTGGGGACGCCCAAGGGCTGCTCGAAGGGGCAGCGATCCCCAAGGCCTCCATCGTGCGGAATTACCGCCGTGCCAGACGCAGTTTATCTGGTGGCAGTCGTCGTGCTCGTGCATGGAGTGTGGGCCGGTAGTCGGGAAGCAATGTACAACTCCGTGGCTGGGGGTTGCTGAATGAAAACTGCGGAGTGAGAATGTCCGGGAACGCAGCCAAGATTCGTGCGAATCGGGATCCACGTACGCCAGTGGCCGTCCCACCGGTTGACTCAAGCGCAACGTGATCGGCTCCATTGTAGTGGCGTTGACCAAACGAGACGCCCGACGTCCACCATGAGGGAATGCGTGGGGAAAATCGTCCCCGAGCAATGGTGGGAACGTCGGCAACGGTGAAGTTCCATGAAAAATGGCAGGAGCCGAGCACGATGGGAACCATGGGCAGTCCTATGTGCGGATGGGCTGCCGTTCGCCGCGGTGAGAAGGGCCCCCGCTTACCGGAACGAATGTCGGCCAAAGGGGGCAGGACGCTGAGCTCCGACTGTATCCACGAGGAAGCGGGTCCCGGAGCGCCGATCCCAAGCGAAAAGACGGTGAATTTGGCCGGCCACCACGGGGACTATTGGCAGCCGGCCCAGGCGTTTCCCGGGAACGTGCATGGCTGGCGGCATTGTCGTGCTGCAGCACCCCAGCGCTGATGGAAATAGCACCAGCTCCTTGTGTTGGTGCTATTTGGAGCTTGCCTGCCCCTGCTGGTGGTGCCTGCAGCTTGCTGGCGCTGGACTGCAGGTGCAGTACCTCTCACTGCCGCTGGGGGTAATCGTGCTGGCCGTCAGGCTGGAGTTGTCACTCTTTCCACAGCTCCCCCGCCCCACCGGAGGAAATCGGGAGCTGCTCCGGACTGCGCCACTCCTGTGCCGAGGGGTTCGGCAGTATAATGGCACGACCCTTAGGAGCCGCCACAATATTGGGTTTTTGCGTATGCTCTCTTAGAAGGAACTTTATATTTGGTCTCATGAGATGGGCATAACATTTCTTTGCAATATTTGAAGAGATATAGTGTCCCCTGGTCACCTGCCAAAAATGTCTTCCTCAACTGGTAACAGTAAAATAACAGATTATCTAGTCATAATCCATTTGTGCCACTGTGCGTAGATTTGAATTCAGATAAATTTATTGTCAAATACATCGTGGTGCAATAAGATTCCTTGTTCGCATGAAGCTTAAAGAGTAAAAATTATACACATTATTAATTGATACAGCAATATACAAAACAACTGAATGGTATAAAGATTGTAATGTAATCTGAAGTGATGCAAAGCAAAATACTAAAGTGCAATAACGGAATAACCAAATGAGGTGCAGTTAAGAATCAAAGTACATGTCTGCACCTCCAGTAAGGGTGTGTGAAAGAAATGATTGGTTTGGGAGTCTGATAACAGTGGGAAATAAGCTATTATTCGGGCTGGACATCTGGGCTTTCTAGCTCCTATATGTTCTCCCAGAAGGTAGAAGAAAGAAATGGGACTTTCTTTGACTACCTCCAACCTTCCTCATGTAACACATTGTGGCACCACCCGGTGGTTAGGCCACTTACTATGCGAACCCTTGGCAGTCAGGGGCAGGGTCATGTGACTGGGTAATGGCGGGAAGGAGTTGTCACGAGGTATAGAGGTGTGCCCTAGTATATGTGTCTTTTTGCAATACGGCGCACAAAAATGTGACAAAGGGGGTTAAATTTCAACTTTTTTTAAGGAATTTGACAAGCACTTTATTGGGTTCATGACTAACATAGTATCAACAAAAAATATAAGAAAAGATAGCAAATTGATCGCAAGTTTCTGAAAATGGCATCGGAATACACAAATGCATTTTGTGTAACGGTTGTCGTGTATTTCTTATTCCTTTCCATGTTTATGAATACCACATGGAACAATAAAATTGCAAACGCCGTTTCGACTTCATTCACCTGATCATGTAGTAGAATACTGCATCCATCTGAGTGGACACCGCAACGCGCATTACACATCATACACACAAATGTACGTTGCGGTGGATACTAAAAGGTTTGGTGTCCCAGGAAATGAACGTTACATTATTAGCAAAATCCAAACACTTTCACCAATGTGATCTAAATGGTATGGATTTGAGCTATATTGATGGCCGATGACTCCTGGTATTGATGAAGATATTTCCCTAGATCATTATCAAGACGTATATGTATGATGGGCCATATGATGTTTATTTATGAATTATATATTCATGACTAAAAATGGTAGAGTTTTTTATGTCACATTTTTGGTGTCATAATTGGTGGTAAAACGATGAAGATTTGAACGTCTGTCATGAAAAAAGTTTTTGACTTTCGGTCTTGAAGTTATCTAATTTATATCTGTTATTTATAAGGTTTCACATGATGGGTAGATTTTTGTTAAGAACAGTGTATTGGTGTAAAAAACGGAATAATAATCTTGTTCCTCAAAATCTTTCCAGTATTGTAAAAAGGCACATATATAATGAACCCCGGATCAACCTTCCTCCATTCGCGTGTTTGTGGTTCACTTTGCTTTGACAATAAAGATCTCTTTTATTCACCACACGTGGCTTGCTTATTGGCCCACCATATTGGTGACCCCGACGATCCAAAACGGTAATTTTGGATTTAAACGATGTTTGCTGCCAATGATCAACCTCAACAGCCCGAGGTCGCTGACAATCCAGCCCAGCAGAATGCTGTCTCCTTGAAGCTGACTGTGTTCTGGACATCGCAGCCTCAAGTGTGGTTCCAACAAGCCGAGGCCCAGTTTCACGTTCGACGCATCACGGCTGATGACACCCAGTACTACTATGTGGTCAATGCATTGGATCAGGAGACGACCGGTCGACTGGTCCCTTACCTACGTGTGCTGCCAGATCAGGACAAATACAAGGGCCTCAAAGCACTGCTCTTGTGGACCTTTGGGCTCAGCCGCTGGGACCGCGCAGCTTGGCTCATGCACATGGGCGGCCTCGGCGATCATAAGCCATCGGTGCTCATGAGCGAGATGCTCACACTGTCATCCGCCCTGCCTGCTCTTCGAACGCTTGTTTTTTGCCGGTGAGGATTTCACAGACCCCCTGCAGCTAGCGGAGCGTGCGGACGAGCTGTGGCAAGCCAAGCAGCATGGCTGTGGCTCGATCGATTGGGTGTCGGCGGTGCCTTGGAAGGTCCAGAAACCAGGCCCTGCATCCACCAGGAGTTCAGCTGTGCCGTCTGTCCCAAACGACCCCGGTAAGGGGAAGTTATGTTACTAACACCAGAGATGGCGTCCCGCAACCCGTCAGTACCGCCCACCCTGCTCGTATCCGGGAAATGCCGGGGCTGGCCGCCAGTAGCCGCTACGGCGGTCGGCCTGAACATCGCCTCTACGCTTGACATCGTCACTCGGGGCGACGGTTCCTGGTTGATAGTGGCGCGGAGTATAGCGTTTTGCCCTCGTCGGGGGTCGACACTCGTTCTGGCAAGCGGGGCCATCTCTTGACTGCAGTCAATGGCAGCTCCATACGGTCGTATGAGGTTCGCATGATCCCGCTCATCTTTGACCCCTGCCATTTTACCTGGACTTTCACGGTGGCTGACGTCTCCCAGCCGTTGATGGGTGCAGATTTCCTCCGTGCCCATTCTCTGTTGGTGGATGTGCGAGGGCAACACCTCGTTCGTCTGCCCTTTCGGTTTCGTGCCTCCGGTTCTGGGGAGTGTCCTGTGCCGCCACCCGGTGGTTAGGCCACTTACTATGTGAACCCTCGACAGGCGCGGTAGGGTCACGTGACTGGGTAATGGCGGGAAGGAGTTGTCACTAGGTATAGGGGTGTGCCCTAGTATAAAAAATGAACCCCCCTGTCAACCTTCCCCCATTCACGTGTGTGCTGTTCTCTTTGCTTTGACAATAAAGATCTCTTTGATTCACCACGCGTGGCTTGCATATTCGCCTGCCATAACATCATGTAAATGGACTGAGTGTAGACACAGTGTAGAAGTAACTCAGTGGGTCAGGCAGCATCTCTGGAGAAAAATGTTTTGAGTCCGGACCCCTCTTCTGATTGGATATGCCTAATTTGAAGAAGTTCTCCTCCTCTTCTGTTACTCCAGCACTTTGGTATAAACTAGCATCTGCAGTTCCTTTCGACACATAAGATGCTGGGACTCCTTATTTCCAGTTTGAGAAATTCATTCCTTCATTGATCTCCTTCGTTACCTCAAAGAAGTTAAATGTCAATCAAATGGACGTAGTTTGTCTTGGTGATATGATGTATGAGGAATGAACACAACTCTGGTCAGTTATGCTAAAGTTGTGAAGTGGCTGAATAATTCCAATGTGAAAAGTCAGCTTCCCTCCACAGATGCTGCCTGACCTGCTATGGTCCTTTCAAAAAGGACAGTGTTTGATTCTCGGTTATGAATCTACAAGCAATCTTCATTTGAAAAAATATTCAAGTACACATTAGAAAACAAAGTATGACTGCCAAACCTATTTACAATTGTAATATTTAAGTTTTAATTGAATGTATACACTAATTAATGTATATTTTTTCTTCTCTTGGAGGAACCTCCAAGTCCACAGCATAATCATTTTAAAGTTGGGATGAAACTGGAAGCTGTGGATCGGAAAAACCCTCATCTGATTTGTCCAGCGACTATTACTGAAGTGAAAGGAGAAGACATTTTTATAACATTTGATGGTTGGAGAGGCGCATTTGACTACTGGTGCAAATATGACTCCAGTGATATTTTTCCAGTGGGGTGGTGTAGCCTGACAGGAGATAGTCTCCAGCCACCTGGAAATAGGGGTAAGTCTTTACACTGATTTTATTGAGGAACATACTTAATATTCTATGATGTACTTAATTAAAATTTGTATTATTGGAGAACAATGCAGAATATTGTGAATGTTCCAGAATATTTTGAACTTTTAATAATAATAATAATAATAACATTATCTTTTATTGTCATTGCACATCAGTGCAACGAGATTTAGTATGCAGCTTCCAACCGATGTCAAAAATAAATAAATAAATACATAAACTGTGCGGCGTGACCCATCTGAGGGAGACAGTCCGGGGGGGGGGGGGGGGGGGGGGGGTGTACTCAGCAGGGCCAGTTCAGAACCGCTGTAGCTCTGGGAATAAAGCTGTCTCTGAGTCTGGAGGTTCGGGCGTAGAAGGCCTTGTAACGTCTGCCGGAGGGAAATAGTTCGAACAGTCCGTTACAAGGGTGTGAGGAGTCTTTATGGATGCTGACGGCCTTCCTGTGTGGTAGATGCCCTCCAAGGCTGGTAGCTGTTTCTCAATAATCCTCTGCGCTCTGTGGACGACGCGCTGAAGAGCGCTCCTCTCCGCCTCTGTGCAGCTGCGATACCACACAGAGATGCCATACGTTAATATGCTCTCTGTGGTGCAGCGGTAGAAGGTTGTCAACAGCTGTTGGGGCAGACCAGTCTTTTTTAATGTCCTCAGGAAGAACAGTCGTTGCTGTGCCTTCTTGACCAGTGCAGCGGTGTTGGTGGACCATGTGAGGTCCTCTGAAATGTGAGTGCCCAGAAACTTAAAGCTGGACACTCTCTCCACACTTTCCTTGTAAATGGAGATTGGGGCGTATTCTCCATTATGGGACCTCCTGAAGTCAATAATCAGCTCCTTGGTCTTGGAGGTGTTTAGCGACAAGTAGTGGTCACCTAGCCAATATTTATACTTCAACCAAAATCTCAGACGATTATTCTAAACATTTGTTATAATGTCAATTGTATGAAAAGTGCTATACAAATAAAGTTATTATTATTATTAAGACATCTGCTTGACATTACAATGATTCTGATTCCATAGGATGTTGCCTATTTCGCTACAGAAATACAAAATTATTTTAAATTTAATTTAAACTTATTATTAGTCATGTTGCTAAAATTGCCACTTTATTGATATTTAACTATCTTAACTTTTTAAATTACTTTCATGATACAGGTGCCAATAACAAGTCCTGTATTTGTAACTTAAGTTGTTGTTATGAGCTAATTATGTAGTGAGCTCTGAAAAACTTGTGACTTGTAAGATTTTTGTCTTGGCTCCAAATTCTGAAGTTGCTGTCAAACTTGTAGTGTAAAGATGATGAAGCTGACAATTTATGACATGGCAGTTATTACAGAAGATAGGTCAGCACACTTCAAGTAAAAGTAATGCATCTGCTCAGAGGAAAAAGCTTTGTTCATGCATTGTTGAGTGCAAAGGCAAAGATGGTTGGTCTGGTGCAACTCATGATCCAGATACACATTGTTTTGAGAACTATTCTTTTTCTCTACATTTTCTGTTTGTGCTTATTTGCATTACATTGGAAGTGTCATTTTCTATAACAAGTTCTTTTGATCAATGTCTTTGAAAGTGGACTTTGTATTAAACATATTATTGATATATTTGGGAATGGTAACTGGGTAAGTTTTGCCAGAATATTGGGTTTTATTAATGGAGGTGACAATGGGTTTATCACAGAAAATATTTTTGGTTTGATTTTAGTTGGCTCCTTATGAGTAATCCAGCTTTAAGTAACTTTAAAAAGATAGTTAAAACTGAACGTTGCCTCTTACTTGTTTAAAACCCTGTGTATCCATGGTCCCCTCCAATGCCACGGTGACATGCACAAACTAGAACAATACCTCTTTCCGCTTGGGTCACCTACAACCCAACAACATGAATATTGAATTCTCAGGTCACATCCCTCCACCAACATGTTGTCTCCTCATCTACCTCACACATACATTTATTTAGATTCCCCCAGCACTCCTCGTACCACCCCCTTTCTCTGCTATGCATCCTACTCCTGCTCATCTTAGACTCCGACCACCTTAGGGGATCCCATCACCCCCTCTCTTCCCCAGTACCCACTATTCCTCTTTCTGGTTCTACATTTCACTACTTGCCTTGCCTCCTTATCAGATGCCACCATCTGTAGTCTTTTGTCTTCTCCAATTTACCACCTCCAGCCTTTCACTATCTCCACCCTTCTCTCTCCGATTTGACTTGTTGACAATGAACTATTCCTTTCCTGACCAACCTGTACCTTAAAATAAGATACAAAATGCTGGAGTAACTCAGCAGGTCAGCCTGTATTACTGGAGAATATGGAAAAGCAACTTTTCAGGTCAAGACCCTTCTTCAGTTGACCCAAAACATCACCTATCCATATTTTCCCCCTCCCCCTCCCCTTTCACCCCATCAGCCGTCACATACAGCACATAATCCTCTGACAGTTTCACCACCTCCAACAGGATCCCACCATTCGTAGCATCTTCCAATCTCCACCCCTTTCTGCTTTCCGCAGAGACCATTCCCTCCGCAACTAACTGGTTAACTCATCCCTTCCCACCCAAGCCACAATTTTCCAAGGTACTTTCCCCTGCAACCACAGGCCCGGGGAGAGGGGGTGGGCGGCCCGGGGCAGCGGGGAGAGGGGCATAGGAGGGGGGGAGACATTGTAGTTTGGGGGGAGGCCAGGGAGTGTGGGGGGGGGGGGGGGGATAGTTGAGGGGTGGGATAGGGCCTAGTGTGTGTGAAGTTGAGGGGAGGTTTACAATGTTTATTATTTAATGTCCCTTGTCTAGTCTGAAATAAAGTTCATCATTGGATATAAAAATCAGAAGAAATATAATTATGTGTGTTATATGATTATGTACATCTATATCACATTCATGTATGTGTGTTCTTTCCAGCACAGTCAGTTGTATGCTCATGGAATAAAACCATCCTTAAGTTATACATCTTTTGGAAATCTTGCTCAAAACAAAGTTAATTTTGTGAAATCCTTCAATTAGATAACCCCACAGGCAGATCTCATTCCACTCTCTGGCTACTGGGAAGACCAGACACCTTTTTATTTGTGGAGAAACAACTCCATAGAAAATAAGCACAAAACATTAAGTAATATTCCAGAGCTAGACCAACTGGAATCTTCATATTGCTATTATTTTCACAAATACTGCAGATGTGAACAGTGTGATTACATTAATGTGATTAGATGAATGAATTACAGAGTGCAAGTGTAATACAAAATCAACTCAAACACAGCATATGGGCCATTTAAAAAGAAATGATTTTAAAAACATTAAAAAAGAAAATTACCAGAGGCAAAATTTATAAACATTTTATTCTTTAACAAGAATTAACAGAATTATGAACTAACAGAATTATGAATCTAACCCAATATCACACACAAAAACTGTTCCCCCGCAACATTGATTACCCTGCGAGTCGGGTCGGGTAGGTTCCGGTTGATACAAAATCAACTCAAACACAGCCTATGAACCATTTAAAAAGAAATGATTTAAAAAAACATTAAAAAAGACAATTACCAGAGTCAAATTTTATTCTTGACAAGAATTAACAGAAGTGTGAACTAACAGAATTGCACCAAAGATCCTATAGCTCTGCTATAAGATCTTTGGATCACACTGCGAGTCGGGTCGGGTAGGTTCCGGTTACTAAAATGGGCGAGGAAAAATGCCCAGGATCCCCTCATCAGCTTCCCCATTGCCAACAATGGACCATTGTGGGCACCTTTCCTGAACCTCATTGCTGGCTTTGATCTGCCTTTTGGTGTATCTTTCAATATTGTGAATGGAATAGGTTTGGAGGGCCAAACACGAGCAGGTGGGACTAATGTAGATGGGGCATGTTGTCGGTGTGGGCAAGTTGGGCTCAAGGGCCTGTTTCCATGCTGTATGACTACATGTAAGCAGATAAGAGTTGATATTGATATTGTGTTCGGCATAGACATTGTGGATCGAAGGGCCTATCACTGTACTGTTGTATGTTCTGTATTATTCTTGGAAGTGGTCTTGTGATTATGTCTGGTCTTTGAATAGATGAAATATTCAAATTAATGTATGGATCTGAAAACGCGATTACCTGGGTGGATAATTGCTTGTAAATCTCCAGCTCTAAAACAGCTGAATGTGGTTTTAATGCAAAGATTTTGAGTCTAGTATGTAAAGTGCTCATATAGAATATTTTCATGACTTCGACCTTTCTTCTGTGGTGGCCAAGTTAGCTTGTTTTAGATAATTTAAAAAATATATATTCCTTAATACTCTTGGGACGGTACGCCTTGATTATTGAGAAACAGAAGATGGAAATGAATTGAGCTTTGTCAAGTATTGACCATACAGAACTGGTACCCGCATTGGCTTTTGCATATTTTAAAATTTTACGTTGCAGTAAAAATAATGTTTCAATATGACAGAGTTCATTATGAAATGAATGTTGCATATTACCCTATCTCTTAATATAATCAGATTGCCAAAACCTGTATGTGCTATTGAGCTAAACAACCACTGTATGAGAATTTAATACAAGTGTTCCTGGTTTTTGTTTTATTGCACACATTTTGGAATGGCTGCCTTTGTCTAAAAATGCAAATTACTAATTTGGGTTTCTGCCTTTTGTGGATCTTTGACCCTTTTTAACCGTTTCGCCTTGTGCAAAAGCAGGGGCGAAGATAGTGGGAGCAGGTGACTGATGAGACTGTCACTTTAGCCTGCACACAGGATACACATTAGTTTAAAATGCAACACTTCTCTTTTCTACCCTTCCCCCGCGTCCCCCAGATCCCCAAACTAATGCAAATATCATCAACGTGCTGTTTGGCAATTGAGCTTCAATCAGCATGGGCTTTGTTGAAGGATTGGTCGATGGGAAAAAAAGTGCTATCACCAAAGGAAATTTAAAAGGAAAATTCAGGGTTCTTAAGCTGATAGGAGTTGGTCTCAGAAAGAGAGAAATCTAAAATCACCACGGTAAACACTAAAGCATGAAATTTCATTTCTATTGGTGTTGTTAAATTGAACCAAGTTTGGGTGTCTTTGTTGTTATTTGCCTGTGTAGCTTTTGTTTGACAAACCTGCTCAAATTCAAATGTGCAGTACCCTTTCTTTGTATAAAAAAAGTCATAAATTGGTGTCATTGGACTTGGTGCTAGAAGTTATGATTTTTTTTTTAAATGATATGTATTCTGATGCAATTAATCAATCCTGTTTTTTACTATTGTGCTGGTCAATAATTATAAATACATTATGATTTATAGTTGTAGTTTAACTATTGATATCAAGCTATTGTCGAAATGTTTTTTTATTGAAGGACTTGTAAGCTTCAATTGTTTCTCAGTAGATATTGTGCTTTATTTTTAAAGAATACCTAATCTATTTTGCCAACGTTTAATTGTAACAGTTTGTAAGATTGTAACAGTTTAATAAACTTACTTTCCTTGTTAAAATTATCATATAATAAAATATTATTACTTTGGGAGAATGGTGAATATTCTCTACTGTGGATTGCAAAATTGTTTTCTTTTAGCTTGTTCTTGCATAGATGTTTGACTGGAGCAGTGACGCTGTGTGTGGAATATTGATTAATGAAATAATGCTCCATACATTTAATATTCTGTAGTCTTCAACTGCCTCGATTTAAATGAGAAACAATTGCTTGTCTCCTTTTATACAAAGGACAGAAAAACACCATACAATGTATGAGGAGAAAAATATAAAGTTTCACTTTGAATTTTTGACACTGCACACCAAGATCCCAGTTGCATTTTCCAAACAAACATTGGTACTGCGGCATTGGTTAAGAATTAAACAATGAATTAATTTTGTCACTCAATGTTATCATGTTTATTTTTCCTTTACTATTATTCAATAATCCTTGCCTACTTATTTAGAGGTATTGCTTCTAGTTCATCAAGCTGTTCCCTATGCTGTAATAGCCTGGGTATCTAGAGATACTTTATTTGTAGCCAGCAAAGATTAAAATGTCAGATGACTGGAAGGTGCTTCTCCCTTTTCAAGAAGAACAACAGGGGAAAAAACTGAATAATTACAGACCTGTGAGCCGAACACTTAGGAAATGAATGGAAACAAATCTTGAGCAGCATGATTAAAGATCACTTGCACAGACATAACCAAATCAGAGATGGTCAACATGGCTATAATAAGGTTTATTATTATATGTACTGTGGTACAGTGAACATCTTTGTTTTGAATGCTATCCAATTACATCAGTATCAATATTCAATTTCAATATCTGAAAATTGCGTGATAATTTATACGGTAAGCGGGAGGATTACTGGAGCCAGCTAACATGAGGGATGGGACAATTTAAATCAATGGATTAGTTGAATGATCAACATTGGCAAATTGAAATTAAAATAAAGCAAGATATAGCAGAGCAGCCTAATGGGAGCAGGACTGTGTGAGGGTGAAGTGTTGTGTGGAGGGCAAGTGTGTGTTTTAGGCTCAGGAGTCTTTGCCAAGGCGGCTGAGGCAAGGAGGCTAAAAACAAAAGAGGATAAGGTTATTGTATGTGCATGTGTATGTGTGCTTTTTTCCTTGTTTCAGTGGAGTGGTGATGGTAGGTAAATTGATACCATAGTCCTGCAGGATGCGGGAAGT
This sequence comes from Leucoraja erinaceus, assembly GCF_028641065.1. Classification (NCBI taxonomy): domain Eukaryota; kingdom Metazoa; phylum Chordata; class Chondrichthyes; order Rajiformes; family Rajidae; genus Leucoraja; species Leucoraja erinaceus. The sequence continues at coordinate 36,609,738 of NC_073389.1, forward strand.
CAGGAAAACTGCTGGTGTAACTCCTTAAACCGTGTTAGGGAACTAGACCTGCAGCTGGTTGACCTCTGCACCATCTGAGAGAATGAGAGCTTATTGGATAAGATTAAATAGTGAGGTGGTCATGCCCAAAGTCTAGGAAGAGAGATGGTGAGTGATCACGAGGAAGATAAATAGACCTGGAGTGCTGGCGACCATCCCCCTTCAAAATAGGTACACTCTTAGTTGAAACTGTTGGGGGAGGGGAAATTACACGTCAGGGTTGAACAGCAGTACCTGGCAGGGTTGCGGCAACGAGCCTGGCTCTTCAGGCAGAGCAGGGAAGGGTAATGTCTGGCAGAGAGATTGTGGTAGGTAACTCTTTAGTTAGGGGCAATGACGGGAGATTTTGTGGCAGCAGTCGAGGCTCCAGGATTGTGTGTTGCCTCCTTTGTGTCAGAGTCCAGGATGTTTCGGAACAGCTGAATAACATTCTCGAAAGGTGGGGTGCAGGGGGACAGAACCCAATGTGGAATCGAGGCAGGTGAGAGACTGGAAGTTGGCATGGGTGGTAATGAATGAAAGTTCAGTGGACAGATGGTAAGAAGCGTGGAAAGCATGTTGGGTTGAATTGTACTTATTTTAATGTGAGAATGACGGAAAAGGCAGATGAACTCGGCGTAGATAGGTACGTGCGACTGGGATGTTGTAGCCAGAACAGAACCTGGTAAAGAGATGAACAGGACATGCAGCTTAATGTTCTAGGGTACAGATGCTTCAGGAGAAGGAGAAGTGGGGTAAAAGAGGGGGTGTTGCTTTATTGATTGACAATGTCACTGCAGTGGTCAGAGATGACATTGATGGCTTTATGGGTAAGTGAGGGTTTATGCGGGACTAATCAGATTGTTAGAGTAGGGGATTTTAGCTCTCCCAATATTGAGTGGGATTGTCATAGTGGAAAAGGTTTAGACGGGGTAGAATTTGTCGGGTGTTCAGGAAAGTTTCACCCAGAGAGTTGTGAATCTGTGGAATTCTCTGCCACAGAAGGCAGTGGCGGCCAATTCACTGGATGTTTTCCAGAGTTAGATTTAGCACTTAGGGCGAAGGGAATCAAGGGATATGGGGAATAAGTCGGAACGGGTTACTGATTTTGGATGATCAGCCATGATCATATTGAATGGTGTTGCTGGCTCGAAGGTGCAGAATGGCTTACTCCACCTATTTTCTATGTTTCCGATGGCATTATGTAGAGGCACTACATGAGAGAGTGCAACACTTGATCTAGCCGTAGTAAATTGGGAGGGAAAAGTGGCTGAAGTGTTCATTGGTGAGCTCTTTGGGACCAGTGACCACTGTTCTATTAGCTTCAATATAGTTATGGATAAAGACAGGGCAGGCCTGTGAGTTAAATTTCTAAATTGCGGCAAAGCCAATTTAGACAGGTATTAGACAGGAACTCGCTCAAGTTGATTGGAGCAGGCTGTATGCAGGAAATGGAATGTCTGGAAAGTGGGATGTTTTTAAAAGTGTGCAGACAGCAGTTTAGGGCATGCATGTTCCTGTTACAGCGAAGGGCAAGGCATCATAAGCTTGGTTGACAGGAGAAATTGAGGCTCTGGTCAAGAATAAGAAGGAGCATGGAACAGGTATAGGTAGCTGGGATCAAGCATTTCCCTGGACGAGTTTTGGGAACTGAGGAGGATGCTGAAGAAGGAAATTGGGAGGGCGAAAAGGGGGCAGGAAAAGGCTGGAAGATAATATTAAGGTTAATCGAAGGAGATTTTATGTACATTAAGGGAGGAAAGGTAACCAGGGAGAGAAATGGGTCCCTCAGGAATCAAAGAGGTTATCTCTGTGGAGATGGGAAGGTCCTAAACGAGTGTTTCTCCTCTCTTCTTACCGAGAAAGACAGGAGGACCGGGGAATTTGAGGCTATCAACGGAAGTGTCTTGAGGGTAGTCAGTATTACGTTTGAGGAAGTGCTAAACGTCCTAATGTGTCTGAAGGTAGACCAATCTCCCATGTCTGATCGGATATATCCGAGGAAGCTGTGGGAAGCTATGAGGGGAAATTGCAGGATGAGATTTGAGTTAAATATGTTGTGCCTCTATTAAGAAGGCCTGTAAGGAAACGCCTAAGAAGTCTAGGCCAGTCAGTCTAACATCTGTGGTCGGAAAGTTATTGGAGAGTATTCTGAGTATTCTAAATGCATTTCATTTAGATAAACAAGAGCTGATCAGGGATAGTCAGCACGGTTTTGTATTACCTGATCTGCTGAGTTCCTCCAACCTTTTGATTTTTGGTCAACTTTCCAACCTGCAGTTACTTGTGCCTTGGATTTATTATTGGCTGAAGTCCTAGAAACAGCAATACTGATAAATATTCCTGCTACATCTTCCCTCCAACACTAATTTTGTAAAATTGTACTTTGTTTATTTGTAGACCTGACTTACTCAATTTGGTGTTCAAGGTTACATTTTTGTGTGAATTGTTGCTGATAATGACTTCTATTCAAGGAAAAAATATGGATATTTCTTGGAGTTTTTTATTTTACTTTGTGCTCTGTTTACCTAGATTTTGTTTCTCCTCTTGTATAATGTTATTTCAATAATGCAATGGTATCAACCCATATTGTGAGACCCTGGGTGGGGCTTGTCAATTACTGCTGCATTGAACTTTAGCAAATAGTGCTTATTTGAGAATTATTTGTGAATTTTAACCTTGTACTATTTAAATGTGATAAGTCTGCTCTTGAAGGGTAAAGGAAGCAGGTGTACTGCAAATGTTACAGCTACATGCAATTCGTACAAAGGCATGTAAAAGTAATCCTGTCATTTTATTTTCTGCTTTGCCAGGGATGATGTTGGATTGCTATACTAACTACTAAAGGCTGTCATACAATCAATTTATGTGAGAGCTGGCTCTTCCAAAAAGGAAAGGATGGTCTTTTGCATATAATAAAAAAATGTACAGCACCAGAGCTTTTCCATGTGCTCTGCGTTCTTTCTGCTTTGACAACTATGGGAAAATAATAGCAAGATCACCAGATGGAAGATGATAACCATATAACAATTACAGCACGGAAACAGGCCATCTCGGCCCTTCTAGTCCGTGCCGAACACTTACTCTCACCTAGTCCCATCTAGCTGCACTTAGACCATAACCCTGCATTCCTTTCACGTCCATATACCTATCCAATTTATTTTTAAATGATAAAATCGAACCTGCCTCTTCCGCTGGAAGCTCATTCCACACAGCTACCACTCTCTGAGTAAAGAAGTTCCCCCTCATGTTACCCCTAAACTTTTGTTCCTTAATTCTCAAATCATGTCTTGTTTGAATCTTCACTACTCTCAATGGAAAAAGCTTATCCACGTCAACTCTATCTATCCCTCTCATAATTTTAAAGACCTCTATCAAGTCCCCCCTTAACCTTCTGCTCTCCAAAGAATAAAGACCCATCTTGTTCAACCTTTTTCTGGAACTTAGTTGCTGAAACCCAGGCAACATTCTAGTAAATCTCCTCTGTACTCTCTATTTTGTTGACATCTTTCCTATAATTTTGCGACCAAAATTGCACACTATATTCCAGAATTGGCCTCACCAATGCCTTGTACAATTTTAACATTACATCCCAACTTCTATACTCAATGCTTTGACTTAAAGGCCAGCACACCTAAAGCTTTCTTTACCACCCTGTCTACATGAGATTCCACCTTCAGGGAACTATGCACAGTTATTCATAGATCCCTCTGTTCTCTATGATGAGCAATATTATATAGCAAATTATGATTTGGCAAGTTCTGCCTGAAGGTGCAGAGAATTACATTCAGCAGTAACTTTCATCAGAAAAGTGGATGTAGGAAACTACTGGAAGCCAAGGGGAACAGTAGAGGTGGTCGTAGTTGGGCAGATCTATCTTCGTAATTTCAAAATGCCACCCTGATGGTCAAGTACTTTGATTATAGTATCGGAGATCAATCGCTGGAGTCATTTGGATAAGATATGATTAATGTTTCAGATTAACTTAATATCCTCTGAGCAAATTTGACCAGCCAAGTGTTTCTAGTATTTACTGTTTTTGTCAGGGTATCAACTGCCATATTATGATATGAGCATGAAAGATCATAATGGCAGATGGTGTTGATAAAGAGTGAAATGACTATCAGTGAATTTAATTTTCAGACCTTAAAAGTTGATTTCTTAAATAGGTAATGAATGGAAATTGTCTAATTCAAAAGGGAGGAACAACAAGGATAACAATCTAACACCATTTGAATAAAATAAGTAAATTATATCTCATATTTTATTTTTTGTTAATGTAATATTGTTTAATAGGATTAATTGAACTAGGAGATAAAATACAATCAAAATTGGGAGTTTTAACTGCCTGTAGTTTCCTGACAATAAAACTGGTGGCTTGGAGATCTTTCTGGTTCTTTTATTTCCTAATTATATAATAATTCTGACTTCAGGATGTCTGAATATGCTGAGCAACTAATTAACCGACTTTTAAAGAACAATCATTGTGTGGATTGAGAACATTATGCTTGTTCATCAGATTCTGCCAGCAACAATAAGAAATGTTTTATTACATTTCAATAACGATTTCTGATACTCTGTTTCATTATTGTGGTTGAGGTATAAACCTTTCTTCCGAGAATATCCTGTTCTTAAGATACAGTGCCCTCCATAATGTTTGGGACAAAGACCCATCATTTTGATCTGGTATTTTGTTGGTTCACATGCTTGATAAATGGTGTTTTATCATTAATGTTTTGTGTTTTCTGAGTCATTCGTAACTGTCACTATATGTCATGTTGTTACTTGTGGGCGGAGCACCGAGGCAAATTCCTTGTATATGAATACTTGGCCAATAAACTTACTTACTTACTTATTTATTTGCCTCTGTACTCCACAATTTGAGATTTGTAATAGAAAAAAATCACGTGGTTAAACTGCAAAAGGGTATTTTTATACATTTTAGTTTCACCATGTAGAAATTACAGCTGTGTTTATACATAGTCCCCCCACATTTCAGGGCACCATAATGTTTGGGACACATGGCTTCACAGGCATTTGTATTTGCTCAGGTGTGTTTAAATGCCTCTTTAATGCAGGTATAAGAGAGCTCTCAGCACCTAGTCTTTCCTCCATTCTTTCCATCACCGTTGGAAACTTTTATTGCTGTTCACAACATGAGGACCCAAGTTGGCCAATGAAAGTCAAAGAAGCCATTATGAGACTGAGAAACAAGAATAAAACTGTTAGAGATATCAGCCAAACCTAAGGCTTCCAAAGTCAACTGTTTGGAACATCGTTAAGAAGAAAGAGAGCACTGGCGAGCTTGCTAATTGCAAAGGGACTGGCAGGCCAAGGAAGACCTCCACAGCTGATGACAAAATAATTATCTCTATAATAAAGAAAAATCCCCAAACACCTGTCCGACTTCAGAAACACTCTTCAGGAGTCGGATGTGGATTTGTCAATGACCACTGTCTGCAGAACACTTCATGAACAGAAATACAGAGGCTACACTGCAATATGTAAACCACTGGTTAACTGAAAAAATAGGATGGCCAGGTTACAGTTTGCCAAGAAGTACTTAAAAGAGCAACCACAGTTCTGGAAAAAAAAGGTCTTGTGGACAGATGAGACGAAGATTAACTTGTATCAGAGTGATGGCAAGAGCAAAGTATGGAGGAGAAAAGGAACTGCCCAAGATCCAAAGCATATCACCTCATCTGTTACACACAATGGTGGGGGTGTTATGGCCTGGGCATGTATGGCATCTGAAGGTACTGGCTCACTATCTTTATTGATGATACAACTGCTGATGGTAGTAGCATAATGAATTCTGAAGTGTGTAGACACATCCAATCTGCTCAAGTTCAAACAAATGCCTCAAAACTCATTGGCCGACGGTTCATTCTACAGCAAGACAATGATCCAAAACATACTTCTAAAGCAACAAAGGAGTTTTTCAAAGCTTAAAAAAGGGACAATTCTTGAGTGGCCAAGTCAATCACCCGATCTGAACCCAATTGAGCATGCCTTTTAGATACTGAAGAGAAAACTGAAGGGGCCTAGCCCCCAAAACAAGCATAAGCTAAAGATGGCTGCAATACAGGCCTGGCAGAGCATCACCAGAGAAGACACCCATCAACTGCTGATATTCATGAATCGCAGACTTCAAGCAGTCATTGCATGCAAAGGATATGCAAAAAAAATACTAAACATGATTACTATCATTTACATGACATTGATGTGTCCCAAACATTATGGTGCCCTGAAATGGAGGGACTATGTATAAACACTGCTGTAATTTCTACATAATGATACCAAAATGTATAAAAATGACCTTTATTGAAATCTGACAATGTGCATTTTAACCACATGTGATTTTTTTTTTTTTTTAATTACAAATCTCAAATTGTGGAGTACAGAGGCAAATAAATAAATGATGGGTCTTTGTCACAAATATTATGGAGGGCACTATATGTGCAATATTAAAATGTCAGTCCAGATTGTATTTGCATCTCTGGAGTGGAGATCAAATTTATGACTGGAAAGTGAGCATGTGATCATTGATGTCAAGCTGACACAAGCATTGTTAGACAAATGGATGGAGGTCAATCTAGCTAGATTGTGAAGGAAAATATGGAATGGTTAGTTTCTTGACCCAATAGGAATATATTAGTGTTAATATTTGAAGTATTTCAGTTAAGATGTTCACTTATTTTAAATGTTCTGCTTATTCACAGTTTCTATTCCAAAGAATATTCCTGCAACTCCATCAACTCCTTCCAGATTGACTAAAAGGACGATGCAGCTACCACAGAAACCTAATGAGATGCCAACACAGAAGGGGCGTAAAAGCATTCGAGGCAAACAACCTGGGCAGTCCCCTTCAAAAAATACCATACCATTGCAAATTAATTCATCACCTAAATCTGTTTCTGGTGCTGATCCAATCAAACCAACGAAAAGAGGAGCAAAGCCTGGAGTGAAGGTTTGTTCAGACACCTCTACCAAAATTCTTCTTCATTTTATAAATGTAGTACACCAAACCCAAAGTATGTGTTATAAATATATTGTAAAAGACAAAAGGTGCTCGCGGCATTCATATGTATTTGCCATATTTGTACATGATGTTCAGTAATTTTTTTGGATGTTATCTTTTTTGTCAAGTAAAAGGAATGAGATTCCATATTTGTACAAGTAAATACTTCAAAGCCAGAAAGTTTTGCCATTAAGATTTTAGATTTACTTGCCCATGAATACACCAGCTATAACTCATTGTTGTAATGTTCAATGTATTTCTTTAGAAGAGCAATGATATAATGACTTTTCATATATTTTCATGCTGTCTCCGAACAATATTATGTAGCAAAATTTGGAAGTGCAGAATATCTCTGATATTAACTTCCCGATGTCTGCATTTCTCCAGAAGGAAAAAATTCCAACAATCCTCACAAGGCCTCTTGAGGTTGGGCAATAAAAGGTGGTCAGTGACAATCTTGTCCTGCAAACTCTTTTCTTTAAAAAAAAAAGCTGGATGCCACTGTCTGACATATCAAAATAATGATGAACATTAATATCCTCTATTACTCGAGTCTCAATGACTGAGCCTTTACATCAGGCAAACTATATTGAATTACTTATAAAAGCTGCCATTGTTCCCTTTATAACTGGACATGGTTCAATTTTAGACATAAACTTCTTTTCTAATCACTTTGCTGCTTACATTTATTAAAATTCAGTTCTTCAAATATTATTCTGTTGGTAAGAGAATCAACAGTTGTATCATAAAATTGTTCAGAAAGGAATTTCTGAAAGATATATAATGGAAAGAAGAGCTTTGCTTTGGCTTTAACCAAAGCATAATCTGACTTTATCGGCCTTTATCTTGCACCATATGTTGTACCCTTTATCTGTGCACTGTGGATTGCTTGATCCACTGGTGATATTATCAAGCAGAAAAAAAAATAGGGATGCGTGTAGCAAAGGTACAGCGGTTATCGTGGGCGACTTTAATCTACATGTAAATTGGGCCAACCAAATTGGTAACACTGCTGAGGAAGAGGATTTCCTGGAATGTATACGGGATGGGTTTTTAAACCAATATGTAGAGGAACCGACTAGAGGGCAGGCCATCATTGACTGGGTATTGTGTAGTAAGGAAGAATTAGTTAGCTATCTTGTTGTGTAAGGCCCCTTGGGCACCAGTGACCATAATATGGTGGAATTCTGCATTAGTATGGAGAGTGACACAGTTAATTCAGAGACTAGGGTCCTGAACTTGAATAAAGGAGACTTTGAAGGTATGAGACGAGAATTGGTTAGGATAGACGGGCAAATTATACTTAAAGGGTTAATGGTGGAGATGCATTGGCAAAGATTTAAAGACTGCAAGGATGAACTCCAGAAATTGTTCATCCCTGTCTGGCAAATACATAAAACTGCGAAGGCGGCTCAACTGTGACGGACGAGGGAAGTCAAGGATAGAGGTAAATCGAAGGAAGAGGCATATAAATTGGCCAGAAGAAGCAGCAAACCAGAGGACTAGGCAAAATTTAGAACTCAAACAGAGGAGGCCAAAGGGGTTAATTAAGAGGGGGTAAAAGAGCATGAAAGAAAGCTTGCGGAGAATATAAAAACTGACTAAAAGCTTCTTTAGATATGTAAAAGGGAAAAGATTAGTGAAGACGAATGTAGGTCCCTTACAGTCAGAGACAGGTGAATTTATAATTGGAAACGAGGAAATGGCAGAACAGTTAAGCGAGTACTTTGGTTCTGTCTTCACTAAGGAAGACACCAGTTATTTACAATATATATTAACGATTTAGACAAGGGAATTAAATGTAACCTCTAAATTTGCGAATGACACAAAGCTGGGTGGCAGTGTGAGCTGCGAGGAGGCTGTAGGGTGACTTGGATAGGTTGGATAGTGGGCAGAAGCATGGCAGATGCAATATAATGTGGATAAATGTGAGTATCCACTTTGGTGGCAAGAACAGGAAGGCAGATTAGTATTTCAATGGTGTCAGATTCGGAGGAGGTGAGGTGCAACGAGACCTGGGTGTGCTTGTATCTCAGTCACTGAAAGTAAGTGCGCAGGTACAGCAGGCAGTGAAGATAGCTAATGTCATGTTGGCCTACATTGCGAAAGGATTTGAATTTAGGAGCAAGGAGGTCCTACTGCAATTGTATAGGGCCCTGGTGAGACCTCACTTGGAGTATTGTTTGCAATTTTGGTCTTCTAATTTGAGGAAGGACATTATTGCTATTGAGGGAGTGCAGTGTAGGTTCACCATGTTAATTCCCTGGATGGCGGGACTAACGTATGATGAAAAAATGGGTCGACTGGGCTTGTGTTCACTGGAATTTAGAAGGATGAGAGGGTATCTTATAGAAACATAAAATTCTTAGAGGATTGGACAGGGTAGAAGCAGGATATTGGAGTCCAGAACCAGGGATCAAAGTTTAAGAATAAGGGGTAGGCCATTTAGGACTGAGATGAGGAAAAACATTTTCACCCAGAGAGAATCTGTGGAATTCTCTGCCACAGAAGGCAGTGGAGGCCAATTCACTGGATGGTTTCAAGAAAGAGTTAGATTTAACTCTTAGGGCTAAGGGAATCAAGGGATATGGGGGGAAAAGCCGGAACAGGGTACTGATTTTGGATGATCAGCCATGATCTTAAGGAAGTGGCTCTAGAAATCGTGGACGCATTGGTGATAATTTTCCAATGTTCTATAGATTCAGGATCAGTGCCTGTAGATTGGATTGTAGCTAATATTATCCCACTTTTTAAGAAACGCGGGAGAGAGAAAACAGGGAATTAGCCAGTTAGCCTGATATCGGTGGTGGGGAAGGTGCTGGAGTCAATCATAAAAGATGAAATAGCGGCACATTTGGATAGAACTAACAGGATCGGTCCGAGTCAGCATGGATTTACGAAGGGGAAATCATGCTTGACTAATCTTCTGGAATTTTTTGAGGATGTAACTAGGAAAATGGACAAGGGAGAGCCAGTGGATGTCGTGTACCTGGACTTTCAGAAAGCATTTCTCATTTGATAAGGTCCCACATAGGAGATTAGTGGGCAAAATTAGGGCATATGGTATTGTGGTAGAGTGCTGACATGGATAGAAAATTGATTGGCAGACAGGAAACAAAGAGTAGGGATTAACGGGTCCCTTTTAGAATGGCAGGCAGTGACCAATGGGTACCGCAAGGCTCGGTGCTGGGACCGCAGCTATTTACAATATACATCAATGATTTTGATGTAGGGATTCAAAGTAACATTAGCAAATTTACAGATGACACAAAGCTGGGTGGCAGTGTGAACTGTGAGGAGGATGCTATGAGAATGCAGGGCGACTTGGACAGGTTGGGTGAGTGGGCAGATGCAGTTTAATGTGGATAAATATGAGGTTATCCACTTTGGTAGCAAAAACCGAAAGGCAGATTATTATCTAAATAGTGTCAAGTTGGGAAAAGGGGAAGTACAATGGGATCTGGGGGTCCTTGTTCATCAGTCAATGAAAGTAAGCATGCAGGTACAGCAGGCAGTGATGAAAGTGAATGGCATGTTGGCCTGCATAACAAGTGTAGTTGAGTATGGGAGCAAAGAGGTCCTTTTGCAGTTGTATAGGGCCCTAGTGAGACCACACCTGGAGTATTGTGTGCAGTTTTGGTCCCCTAATTTGAGGAAGAACATTATTGCCATTGAGGGAGTGCAGCGTTGGTTTACAAGGTTAATTCCCGGGATGGCGGGACTGTCATGTGCTGAGATAATGGAGCAGCTGGGCTTGTATACTCTGAAGTTTAAAAGGATGAGAAGGGATCTTATTGAAACATATTAGGTTATTAAGGGTTTGGTCAAGCTAGAGGCAGGAAACATGTTCCCGATGTTGGGGGAGTCCAGAACCAGGGGCCACTGTTTAAGAATAAGGGATAAGCCTTAGAACGGAGATGAGGAAACACTTTTTCACACAGAGCATTGTGAGTCTGTGGAATTCTCTCCCTCAGAGGGCGGTGTAGGCCGGTTCTCTGGATACTTTCAAGAGATAGCTCGATAGAGCTCTTAAAGATAGCAGTCAAGGGATATGGGGAGAAGGCAGGAACAGGGTATTGATTGGGGATGATCAGCCATGATCACATTGATTGGCGGTGCAGGCTCGAAGGGCCAAATGGCCTACTCCTGCACCTATTGTCTATTGATCATATTGAATGGCGTTGCTGGCTCAAAGGGCCGGATGGCCTAGACCTATTTTCTATGTTTCTATGATTGTTATCGTGTATAGTCTATTTGACTGGATAGCGTGCAAACAAAAGCCTTTCATGTGTGAGCAGAGAGGGGTTTAAAATTAGGGTAGAAGCAATAGGTAGCAAGGTGAAAAGTAAAAGTGGCATCAGACAAATCCAGGGCAAAAATCAAAAAGGGTATAAGGGGTAAGAGTGTTGTAAAAACAAGCCTGAAGGTTTTGTGTCTCAATGCAAGGAGCATTCGTAATAAGGTGATTGCGTTGAATGTGCAGATAGCTATTATTGACTATGATATAGTTGGGATCGCGAAGACATGGCTCCAGGGTGACCAAGGCTGGGAGCTGAACATCCAGGGATATTCAATATTCAGGAGGGATAGATGGAAAGGAAAAGGAGGTGGGGTAGCATTGCTGGTTAGAGAGGAGATTAACACAATAGAAAGGAAGGACATTAGCTTGGAGGATGTGGAATCGATATGGGTAGAGCTGCGAAACACTGAGGGGCAGAAAACGCCAGTGGGAGTTGTGTACGGGCCACCTAACAGTAGTAGTGGAGTTGGGGATGGCATCAAATAGGAAATTAGAAAGGCGTGCAACAAAGGTAAAACAGTTATAATGGGTGACTTCAATCTACATATCGATTGGGTAAATCAAATTGGCAGGGGTCCTGAGGAAGAGGATTTCTTGGAATGTATGCGGGATAGTTTTCTAAACCAACATGTAGAGGAACCAACGAGAGAGCAGGCTATTCTAGACTGGGTATTGAGTAATGAGGAAAGGTTAGTTAGCAGTCTTGTTGTGCGTGGCCCCTTGAGCAAGAGTGACCATAATATGGTTGAGTTCTTCATTAGGATGGAGAGTGACATAATTAATTCAGAAACAAGGGTTCTGAACTTAAAGAAAGGTAACTGAGGGTATGAGACGTGAATTGGCCAAGATAGACCGACAATTGGTTCTTAAAGGGTTGATGGTGGCTATGCAATGGAAGGCATTTAAAGGCTGCATGGATGAACTACAACAATTGGTCATCCCAGTTTGGCGAAAGAACAATTCGGGGAAGGTAGTGCATCCGTGGATAACAAGGGAAATCAGGGATAGTATCAAAACAAAAGATGAAGCATATAAATTAGTCAGAAAAAAGCAGCCTACCAGAGGACTGGGAGAGATTTGGAGTCCAGCAGAGGAGGACAAAGGGCTTAATTAGGAAAGGGAAAAAAGATTATGAAAGAAAACTGGCAGGGAACACAAAAACTGACTGCAAAAGTTTTTATAGATATGTGAAGAGAAAAAGATTAGTCAAAACAAATGTAGGTCCCTTGCAGTCAGAAACAGGTGAATTGATCATGGGGAACAAGGACATGGCAAACCAATTGAATAACTACTTTGGTTCTGTCTTCACTAAGGAAGACTTAAATAATCTGCCGGAAATAACAGGGGACCGGGGTTAAATAAGATGGAGGAACTGAGTGAAATCCAGGTTAGCTGGGAAGTGGTGTTAGATAAATTGAATGGATTAAAGGCCGATAAATCCCCAGGGCCACATAGTCTGCATCCTAGAGTACTTAAGGAAGTAGCCACAGAAATAGTGGATGCATTAGTGATAATTTTTCAAAACTCTTTAGATTCTGGAGTAGTTTCTGAGGATTGGAGGGTAGCTAATGTAACCCCACTTTTTAAAAAGGGAGGGAGAGAGAAAACGGGGAATTACAGACCAGTTAGTCTAACATCGGTAGTGGGGAAACGGCGAGCGTCGGTTATTAAAGATGGGATACCACATTTGGAAAGTGGTGAAATCATTGGAAAGTCAGCATGGATTTATGAAAGGTAAATCATGTCTGACGAATCTTATAGAATTTTTCGAGGATGTAACTAGTAGAGTGGATAAGGGAGAACCAGTGGATGTGTTATATCTGGACTTTCAAAAGGCTTTCGACAAGGTCCCACATAAGAGATTAGTATACAAACTTAAAGGACACGGTATTGGGGCTTTTCAGGATGGCAGGCAGTGGGGTACCGCAAGGCTCAGTGCTGGGGCCCCCAGCTATTTACAATATATATTAATGATTTGGACGAGGGAATTGAATGCAAAATCTCCAAAGTTGCCAATGAAACGAAGCTGGGGGGCAGTGTTAGCTATGAGGAGGATGCTAGGAGGCTGCAAGGTGACTTGGATAGGCTGGGTGAGTGGGCAAATGCATGGCAGATGCAGTATAATGTGGATAAATGTGAGGCTATCCACTTTAGTGGCAAAAACAGGAAAGTAGACTATTTACTGAATGGTGGGCGATTAGGAAAAAGGGGAGATGCAACGAGACCTGGGTGTCATGGTTCACCAGTCATTGAAAGTAGGCATGCAGGTGCAGCAGGCAGTGAAGAAAGCGAATGGCATGTTTGCATTCATAGCAAAAGGATTTTAGTATAGGATCAGAGAGGTTCTACTGCAGTTGTACAGGGTCTTGGTGAGACCACACCTGGAGTACTGTGTACAGTTTTGGTCTCCTAATCTGAGGAAGGACATTCTTGCTATAGAGGGAGTACAGAGAAGGTTCACCAGACTGATTCATGGGATGTCAGGACTTTCATATGAAGAAAGACTGGATAGACTTGGCTTGTACTCGCTAGAATTTAGAAGATTGAGAGGGAATCTTATAGAAACTTACAAAATTCTTAAGGGGTTGGACAGGCTAGATGCAGGAAGATTGTTCCCGGTGTTGGGGAAGTCCAGAACAAGGGTCACAGTTTAAGGATAAAGGGGAATCTTTTGGGACTGAGATAAGAAAAAAATTGTTTACACTGAGTGGTGAATCTCTGGAATTCTCTGCCACAGAATGTAGTTGAGGCCAGTTCATTGGCTATATTAAAGAGGGAGTTAGATGTGGCCCTTGTGGCTAAAGGGATCAGGGGGTATGGAGAAAAGGCAGGTACAGGATACTGAATTGGATGATCAGCCATGATCATATTGAATGGCGGTGCATGCTCGAAGGGCCGAATGGCCTACTCCTGCACCCATTTTCTATGTTTCTATGTGACAATAAGAAACTCAACTAAATCTATGTGATTAATCTATGTTCTTCCTTCAATAATAATGAATATAACAGCAAAATATCCCAAAGCACAAATGGAATGTTAATCAAACAGAAATGAATGTGGAAGTGTGTTTGCTTAGAGGCATAGAGAGTCATAGAGTGATACAGAGTGGAAATAGGCCAGACTTGCCCACATCGGCCAACATGTCCCAGCTACATTAGTCCCATCTGCCTGCGCTTGGTCCATATCCCTCCAAGCCTGTTTTCTCCATCTTAACTGTTTCTTAAACGTTGGGATAGTACCAGCCTCAACTACCTCATCTGGCAGCGTGTTCCATACACCCACCACTCTTTGTGTGAAAAAGCTACCCCTCAGATTCCTATTAAATCTTTTCCCCTTCACCTTGAACCTATGTCCTCTGGTCCTCGATTCCCCTACTCCCGGCAAGAGACTCTGTGCACCTACCTGATCTGCCCCTCTCATGATTTTGTACACCTCTATAAGATCACCCCTCATCTTCCTGTGTTCCAAGGAATAGAGACCCAGCCTATTCAACCTATTGTGGTGGCCTGGTCAAGGTCAGGAAAAGACCGGATGCCAGGCGGATTCAAAAGAAGCTTTTTAATTCCAACAGTTCAAGAACACACACCGACACTCTTATCTCTACCCCTCGGGAGTCGACCGGTCAACCCCGTGGCAGACCTACGCCCCTGTCCCTCAATCGTCGAGGGGGATGATCCAAGGAGTGGCCTACCCCCCAGGGACCGCCACAGGACCCCCCCAAGTACCCGAGGTACGAAACGGACAGGACGGCCAGACCGGGTGCACACTACGCTCGGACCCGGAACAGGCGCCTGATCAACAAGTGCGGGGTACGAAGTAACCAAAGGAGGAGGTACCCTAGACAGAGGTCGCCCTCGCTTACGGGGCAGTGCTACCAGCGCCGGCCGATCGATATCGATATGTGCTGGCTTCAACCGCGCAACTGAAACAGTCTCCCGCCGACCCCCCATGTCCAGGACGAACGTTGACGAGCCTTGTTCCAAGACCCGGAAGGGGCCTTCGTACGGCCGCTGTAGAGGTGTCCGATGTGCATCCCTGCACAGAAAAACAAACTGGCAGTCCTCCAGAGCAGAGGGAACGTGCGGACGGAAGGACCCATGACGAGAAGTGGGCACTGGCGCCAGCTTGCCCACCGTCTGCCGAAGACGATGCAGAGCTTCTGAAGGCTGCTCCACCTGGCCACGTGCCGTCGGGATGAACTCCCCAGGCACCGTTAACGGAGACACCATACACCAGCTCAGCGGAGGAGGAGGCCAAGTCCTCCTTGGGTGCGGTGCGTATCCCCAGCAAAACGCACGGTAGAGCGTCTACCCAGTCTGGGTCAGTGAGCCGCGCCCTTAGGGCACCCTTAAGCTGTCGGTGAAACCGTTCCACTAGGCCGTTCGACTGCTGGTGGTACGCTGTCGTGTGGTGCAGACGAACACCCAGGAGGTGTGCCATGGCCGACCACAGCTCTGACGTGAACTGAGGCCCCCGGTCGGATGTTATGTCTAGTGGAACCCCGAACCGGGTGATCCAGTGCGCCAACAATGCTCGAGCACAGGTAGTTGTGGTGGAATTCTGTAGCGGAATGGCTTCAGGCCACCGCGTGAAGCGGTCCACAACGGTAAATATATACGTCATGCCCTGGGACGACGGCAGCGGCCCCACGATGTCCACGTGAATGTGGTCGAAACGTTTATGAGGAATGTGGAACTCCTGCAATGGCGCGTGCACGTGTCGTTGCACCTTGGCGGTCTGGCATGGGATGCAAGTGCGCGCCCAATGTCCAACCTCCTTCCGCAGCCCGTGCCACATAAAGCGGGAGGCTACCAGGGCCGTTGTTGCCCTGATGGAGGGATGCGCAAGGCCATGGAGCACCTCAAACACCCTGCGCCGCCAGGCGATCGGGACGATGGGTCGTGGAACTCCAGAGGAGACATCGCACAACAGCGTGGTACCCCCAGGACCACAGACAACGTCCTCCAACTGCAGGCCCGAAACTGCTGTACGATAGGCAGCCATCTCCTCGTCGACCAGCTGAGCAGTTGCCAGGTCGGAATAGTTGATCCCCTCACCGACTTGGAGAACCGCGTGGACTGCAGGTCTTGATAAGGCATCGGCCACCCTGTTAAATTTGCCCTCAACGAACCGGATGGAGGTGGTGTACTCGGACACATACGCCAACTGCCTCTGCTGCCGGGCAGACCACGGGTCTGATACCTTGGCGAATGCGAAGGTTAGTGGCTTGTGGTCCTTGAATGCAGTAAATGGTCTCCCCACCAGAAAATAGCGGAAATGGCGTACGGCGAGATATAGGGCAAGGAGCTGTAACGACGACGCTGTGGTCCACTGAGATGCCTGCTGAAGAAGGCAAGTGGCCGCCAGCAACCCTCAATGAGCTGCTCTAACACTGCCCCAACCGCAATCTCCGAAGCATCCACCGTCAAGGCGGTCGTGGCATCCTCTCGTGGGTGGACGAGCATTGTGGCCTCAGCCAGTGCCTGCTTAGCCCTCTCAAATGCCGCTGTTGCTTCCACGGACCAATCAACCTCCCTGCGATGACCAGCAATCAGGTTGAAAAGCGGACGCATGATCGCAGCTGCTGACGGCAGGAAGCGGTGATAGAAAGTGACCATTCCCATGAATTCCTGCAGGCCCCTAGCTGTGGTCAGACGGGGGAACCTGCGAATAGCGTCCACCCTGGTCGGCAGAGGCACCACCCCTTGTTCAGTCATGCGGTGGCCGAGGAAGTTGATAGCCGTCACCCCGAAACAGCACTTGGACGCGTTTATAGTTAAACCGAAATCGCTGAGGCGCTGGCACAGTTGACGGAGGTGGGTGCAGTGCTCCTGCCGCGAGCGACTGGCCACGAGTATGTCGTCCAGGTACACAAAAACAAAGTCCAATCCGCGGCACACGCAGTCCATAAGCCGCTGGAAGGCCTGCGCGGCGTTCTTCAACCCAAACGGCATCCGCACAAATTCGAAAAGACCAAATGGTGTGATAATGGCCGTCTTCGGGATATCGTCGGGGCGGACTGGAATTTGATTGTACCCTCGCACGAGGTCCACCTTGGAAAATACGGATGCCCCAGCCAGATGGGCATAGAAGTCCTGAATGTGAGGGACCGGATACCTGTCGGCGACGGTCGCATCATTCAGGCGCCAGTAATCGCCACACGGGCGCCAGCCCCCGTCCTTCTTAGGGACCATGTGGAGCGGTGAGGCCCATGGGCTATCGGAGGGACGCACGATGCCCATCGCCTCAATCTGGCGGAACTCCTCCCGAGCTAGACGGAGCTTGTCTGGGGCGAGATGACGTGCCCGGGCGTGCACAGGCGCGCCAGTAGTGGGGATATGGTGCTCCACCCCGTGCTTCGGGGTGGAGGAGTGGAAGTGGGGTTCGAGAATGCCAGGAAGATCTGCCAGGATACGCGCGAAAGTCGCATCCACGGATGACAGGGGGCCATCAGGGCGTACTACAGGATCACCAGTACAAAGGAAGACTGGCTGCAGCGTGACAGAGTGCATCAGGCGCCGCCGCTTGACATCCACGAGCAGTGAATGGGCTCTAAGGAAGTCTGCGCCCAGCAGCGGCTGGGAAACGTCTGCAATGATGAACCTCCACGAAAACGAGTTGCGGCCAAAGTTGAGGGGAATGGTGCGAAACCCGTAGGTGCGAATAGCACTCCCGTTTGCCGCGGTGAGGAGGGGGCCTTGTTTGCCCGCCCGGATGTCAATAATGGAGGGAGGCAGAACACTCACTTCCACACCAGTGTCGACGAGGAAACGTCCCCCACTGAGGCGATCCCAAGCGAAAACGCGATGAATCGTGCCGGCCGCCGAAGGAATCGCTGACGACCGGCCCTTTGGTTTCCCGAGAACGAACAGGGTGGGCGACAAAGCCTGGCTGCAGCTCCCCAGCGGCGATGATAATAACACCAACCAGCTTTGCTGGCGTCTGGTTGAACTGCAGGCTGGTTTGAGCGCCAGCGACCTCCGCTGGCGTCTGGTGAAACTGCAAGCCAATTTGGCTGGTTTGAACGCCAGCGACCTCTGCTGGCATTGGTTTGAACTGCAGGCTGGCCGTGCTGGAAGGACGTGCCTGCTGCTGAATGCGTAATGGCCGCCAGATTTTGCCGCGGGGGCCGACCGGGAGCAGTGGAGACGCGGTGGATAGCGGTCCCGACCTGCTCTGAGTCTTCAAACGCCTCGGGAAGGACGTCCACTGCTTCCAGGTTGCGATGGCGAGAATTCCACAGCTCGTCGGCATGTTCACCCAGCGCCAGCATGTCGGTAAACGGATCCCTGGCGAGCTGCATGCGAATGTCGGGAGGCAGCTGCTGCAGGTAGGCATATTTAAAGAGAAAGCACGGCTCATGGTCCCCCATTAGGGTGAGCATGTCTTCCAGGAGGGCAGACGGCTGGCGGTCGCCCAGGCCGTCCATTCTGAAAATGCGAGCTGCCCGCTGGGCATCACCCAGGCCAAACCTCCTGATGAGAAATGCTTTAAGGCCAGTATATTTGTTTGCTACCGGGGGGGGGCCCTGAGGAAAGGCTTAACCCGCCTCGCGGTCAGTTGGTCAAGCGAGCCAACCACGTAAAAGTACTTAGTCTCATCCTGCGTGATACCTCGCACAGCAAACTGGGCCTCTGCCTGCTGGAACCAGGTTTCGGGTTCTTCAGTCCATAGAGTTGGGAGCTTCAGCGCAACAGCGTTATTATCCATCACGACGCGTGATGAACGAAGTCGAGGTCACCAGTGTGGTGGCCTGGTCAAGGTCAGGAAAAGACCGGATGCCAGGCGGATTCAAAAGAAGCTTTTTAATTCCAACAGTTCAAGAACACATACCGACACTCTTATCTCTACCCCTCGGGAGTCGACCGGTCAACCCCGTGGCAGACCTACGCCCCTGTCCCTCAATCGTCGAGGGGGATGATCCAAGGAGTGGCCTACCCCCCAGGGACCGCCACACTATCCCAATAGCTCACACGTTCTAGTCCTGGCATCCTCGTAAATCTTCTCTGAATCCTTTCAAGGTTGACAATATCTTTCCTAAAACATGGTGTCCAGAACAGAACACAATATTCTAAATGCGGTCTCACCAACATCTTATACAACTGCAACATGACCGCCCAAATTCTATACTCAAGACCGATGAAGGCCAATGTGCTAAAAATCTTTTTGACCACCTTATCTACCTGCGACGACCTTCAAGGAATGATGCACCTGCACTCCTAGATCCCTCTGCTCTACAACACTCCCCTGCGGCCTACCATTCACTGTGTAGGTCCTGCCCTTGTTAGATGTCCCAAAATGCAACAAATATCAATTCTCTGTATTAAATTCCATCAACCATTCCTTAGCCCACCTGGCCAATCGATCCAGATCCTGCTGCAATCTTTCACACCCATCTTCACTATCTGAAAAACGACTCACTTTTGTATCATCAGCTAACTTGCTAATCTTGCCCTGTATGTTCTCATCCAAATCATTGATATAGATGGCAAACAGTAACAGGCCCAGCACCGAACCTTGAGGCACACGACTAGTCATGGGTCTCCAGTCCGAGAAGCAACCTTCCACCATTACCCTCTGCTTCCTTCCATGGATCCAATTTGCTATCCATTCAGCTATTTCTTTTTGGATCCCATGTGATCTAACCTTCCAGAGCAGCCTACCATGCGGAACCTTGTCAAATGCCTTACTGAACTCCATGTACACAACATATCAGCTCTTCCCTCATCAACCTTTTTGGTCAAAAAAACGCCCTCCCACGTACAAAACCATGCTGACGATCCTTAATCAGCCCTTGCTCATTCAAATGCTTGTATAATCTATCTCTCAGAATACTCTATGTAACTTTCCAATGACAGATGTTAAGCTCACCGGCCTATAGTTCCCAGCATTTTCCCTGCAACCCTTCTTGAAAAGAGGCACAGCATTTGCCACTCTCCAGTCTTCTGGCACCTCCCGTAAATAAAGGACGACTCGTAAATTTTAACCAGGGCTCCCGCAATTTCCTCTCTGGTTTCCCACAATGTTCTCGGATATATCTGATGAGGCCCTGGAGATTTGCCTACCTTCATACACGATAGTACCTTCAGTACTTCTTTGACGGTAACACTGACTGCTCTCAAGACACTTCCATTGTCTGCCCCAAGTTCCTCCATCCTACTGTTTTTCACCTCAGTAAATACAGAGGAGAAATACTCATTGAGGAACTTGTCCATCTCCTGTGGCTCCACACAGAGGTGACTGCTTTGATTCCCGAGAGGTCCCACTCTCTCTCTAGTTACCTTTTTCCCCCTTATGGATTTATAAAATATTTTGACAATTATAAAATCTACAAGACTGGATTGTCCATTTGTTAACATGCACAAATGCAACAAAACATGGAAGAATTATATTCAAGGATAGGAAAGATACCAGAATTAGGAAAATATAGTTATCTTTAAGAATTATTGGATGGCAGAATATTACAAACAAGAAACGCAAGACACTACATTTGAAAATAGGGAAGATAATTAAAAAATCGAGGATGTCGAAGTATACAGTGGGATATAGATCAACTACATAGATGGGGTGAAAATGGTAGGTGCCATTTAATCTGACCAAGTGTGTGGTGTTGTGTTTGGGAGGTTGTATGTAAGGGGAACATATATGTTTTTTTGCGAGGCACTTATCAGCTTTGATGTGCAGTGAGATTTTGGGCTCCAGGCTCCCTGAAAGTGGCAACGCGTATAAAAAGAATTGTAAAGGGGGCTTTTTATATAGGCACAAAATGTTGGAGTAAGTCAGTGGGACAGGCAGCATTTCTGGATGGAAGGAATGGGTGATGTTTTGGGTCAAATCCCTTCAGATTGGTAAAATATGGTGGTATTGTATGCTTGCCCTCATTGGTCAGGGTATTAACTATCAGTCAGACGGTTATTTATTTTATTTATTTATTTTATTATTATTTATTTCGAACAGAATAAAAAGTTATGATGCAGCTCTAAGAATTTGGTTAGGGTGTAATTTGAGCATTGCATGCATGAATGGTTGATCCATTACAGGAAGGATGTGGAGGCTTTGGAGAGGGTGCAAAAGAGGTTCATCAGAATGCTGCCTAGATTAGAGAGTATTACTACAAGAAGAGGTTGGACAAACTTGGATTGTTTTCTCTGTAACGCCAAAGGGATTGAGGGGAGATAGAATAGTCAGATAGTCATAACCTTTTTCCCACGTTGGTAACATGAAATACTAGAAGGTATAGCTTTAAGGTGAGAGGGGAAAAATTTAAAGGAGATGTTTTGGGCAATTTGTATTTACACGGTGGTGGTTGCCTGGAATTTGCTGGCAGGGTTAGTGGTGGCGGCAGATGCAACAGTGGCATTTAAGAGGCTTTTATATAGGCATATGGATATGCAGAGAATGGAGGGAAATGGGTCGTGCAGGCAATTGAGATTAGTTTTTCATGGTATCATGTTCAGCAAGGACATTGTCGGCTGGAGGGTCTGTTCCTGTACTGTTCTATATTCTGTGTTAACCAGGCACTAGTGCAGCCCTGCAAGCACAAGTATTGTGGTGTAACAAAACTTGGCGTGAGGGCATGGACAGTGGAGATTTTGGTGACTTAAGTTCATGCAGTGTTTAATAAGGCAGATTGTTGAGCAGTGTAAATCAATGGACCATTGTAGAGGGAACAAAGACACTCCAAAAGCAAATATTCAAAGACAAAATTTGCAATTATTTTGAATGTTCTTATTGTTCTAATATAAACAAAATAAATTCCTTCTGCAATATTTTATGGTTTGAGGAAAGTTGTGAGATTAGTTTTATTTTTGTACTTCAGAGAAAGACTCGCATAGTACCGAGTCCACATCCTCCTTCACCCACCACAACAATGCCCGAACCTGACATCAGTAGTGCCCAGGGACCTCAAGATGCTGCCAGTATTCCTAGTACAACTCCATCAGTATTGTCCACAGGTATACGCATTTCTGTTCATGTTTAATAAATAAGGGGGCGGGCAGGAGAAGAGTCTTAAGGGTCTGTCCCACTTGGCCGTCATTCGCACGCCATTTACGCGGCCTGCCAGCGTGTGGGTAGCGCGGAACAGGCGCATGGAGTGGTGTGGATGAGTGTGGAGTGGCGTGGAGGAATGTGGACTTCATCCTGCACTAAATCTTCACGTGCCACCGGCCTGTCGCGTAACTGACGGCCAAAGTGGGACAGGCCCAAGACCCTGGTGCGGCGCAACATCTCACCTCCAACAGCAGCAGAAGCAGGCAAGCGATCGCCAAGCTCGGCCTGGGGCTCACGGCTGTTGTGGATCCGGATCCGCCACCACTCCTACTCCCAGAGTGGGGCCAAGACGATTGGAGATAGACACAAAATGCAGGAGTAACTCAGCGGGACCGGCAGCATCTCTGGAGAGAAGCAATGGGTGACGTTTCGGGTCGAGACCCTTCTTCAGACTGAAGAAGTCTCAACCCAAAACATCATCTATTCCTTCTCTCCAGAGATGCTGCCAGTCCCGCTGAGTTACTCCTGCATTTTGTGTCTATCTTCAAATGACGTCATGCGCTCCAGACGGCTATGCGAACGCATGATGACGCCGCGACCGTCGTGCGTCAGTCACTACCGGCCTGTCGCGTAAATGACGGCCAAGTGGGACAGGCCCTTTAACCACTCAACAATTAGGATATTGTGTTGCAAGACTGACCAAGTTATAATGTTGTAATTCCTCCTATTAAATATACTTTACTCCTTACTCTTTAAATTCACAATGTTATGTAATTTCAATGAAGTGAATCGCATGCTTTTATTGTGCATTACCCGATGTTATGACTGGATCATTTAAATGACTGGAATCTAATAAGTTGCTTAATTTAAACAATAGTAAGTCAGAACTAAATGGTAGATTTGTGATAAATTTCTATTTATTTTGATAATTTTAAGATAATTGGACTGGTTGACCTGCAAGTCTTGGAGTATTGTAAGTTTAATATCTGGCTGACTTCCAGTCTTTGAACAATAACCATTTCATAATTCTGTGTTTAATGCTAAATCAGTTCATTCTTCAAAGGGTGCATTCAAGTTACATAAAAGTGCAAAGAAGTTCACTAATCTATTGTTCCTGATACTATTTTTACATACAACAGAAACCCAAATTGTTTAATTGTTTAACTATAACGACTCATTTAAGTTTAAGTTTTTATATTTAATCGAGGCTGTTTTCTTACAGTTTGTGTGTATGTTAACAAACATGGAAACTGTGGACCACATTTGAATAAAAAAAAAGTTCAGCAACTTCCAGATCACTTTGGGCCTGGCCCTGTGCCGATAGTGCTTCAACAGGCTGTACAGGGCTGTGTTGATTGTGCTTACCAAGCGAAAACAGTCTTCTCATTTTTAAAGTCAGGACATCACGGAGGAGAAGCAATAACTGGTGAGCATGAATTCAACTACCTTTGCCGTTTCATTACATTCATTTAAAGATGTCAGTCAGAGGTATAAATATACTTTTTTAAATGTAAGTCTATCTAAGCATTAATATGTTTGTATATTTCAAAATATAAAGGCAATATACTGTGAATTTCTGTTGTATTTTTCTATGGTTTTGATTGCCAATTGCTATTGGAATGCTTTTGAACTGCAGTAAAACAAATAGGTAGGCCGTTATAATCTTGTAGCAACTTAATAAAATAATAATCCCTAAACGTACCTTGAGATTGCTTTTTAACATTCCCAAAATGGAAGCATTTGCAGAAATCTGATGTTTTCTTTTCAGTATAGATAACTTGGCAAGGAATGCTGATGATCCATTGTAGACATATGAAGTCCATCTGGCTAAATTCTGTATGGGCATTCAGCAACAATCTTTTAAACATGATTAAATCGCAAGAATTTCAGAAGAAAATCTACATTTAAATTCTTTAATTTTTTTGATACATTTTAATTGCAAATTCATTTTTAAGCAATTGAGTTAACTTGTGACGACGGTGATGTCCCACTGACGGCCTGTGAAATGTTGTTAGATGATCTTTATTTTTAATAAAATTATTATAGAAACAAATTTGTTACAGTGCCCTCCATAATGTTTGGGACAAAGACCCATCATTATTTGTTTGCCTCTGTACTAGAAAAAAAATCACACGTGGTTAAAGTACACATTGTCAGTTTTTAATAAAGGCCATTTTTATACATTTTGGTTTCACCATGTAGAAATTACAGCAGTGTTTATACATAGTCTCACCCCCCCCCCCCCCCCCCCATTTCGGGGCACCATAATGTTTGGGACACAGCAATGTCAAGTAAATTAAAGTAGTCATATTTGGTGTTTTGTTGCATATCCTTTGCATGCAATGACTGCTTGAAGTCTGCGATTCATGTGCATCAACAGTTGCTGGGTGTCTTCACTGCTGATGCTTTGCCATGCCTGTATTGCAGCCATCTTTAGCTTATGCTTGTTTTGGGAGCTAGTCCCCTTCAGCTTTCTCTTCAGCATATAAAATACATGCTCAATTTGGTTCAGATCGAGTAATTGATGGTCACTCAAGAATTGACCATTTTTTAGCTTTGAAAAACGCCTTTTGTTGCTTTAGCAGCATGTTTGGGATCATTTAGATGAAGGGATTCAAAGTAACATTAGCATATTTGCAGATGGCACAAAGCTGGGTGGCAGTGTGGACTGAGAGGAGGATGCTATGAGAATACAGGGTGACTTGGACAGGTTGGGTGGGTGGCAGATGCAGTTTAATGTGGATAAATGTGAGGTTATCCACTTTGGTAGTGAAAACAGGAAGGCAGATTACTATCTAAATGGTGTCAAGTTGGGGAAAAGGGGAAGTACAACGGGATCTAGGAGTCCCTGTTCATCAGTCAATTAAAGTAAGCATGCACGGACAAGAGGCAGTGAAGAAAGCGAATGGCATGTTGGCCTTTATAACAAGTGGAGTTGGCGGCGCTGTTAACAGCTGCGGCTCGCCTGCAGTCCGTCTGTCTTAACTTTTTTCTGTTGTTTTTTTTTTTTTGTCTTGTTTTGGTTAAGTTTTAGTTTGTTGGGTTGTGTTAGAGGGGGTGAAACATGTTCTCTGTCTCTTCCTTCGGGGGAATGTGACTTTTTCGTGTCGTATCCCCCTTCTCTGCCTCTGCGCTGAGGCCTAATGGCGGAGCTGGCGGCCTCCAACCTGCGACCGACCCTAAGGCTCCGGAGGCAGAGCCAGCCAGGACTTACCAACGAGAGGCTGGCCGTCTTCAGGGCTGAGGCAGCGGTGGCCCGACTTGCTGGTGAGGCGTTCTGTCTTTCGGCGGCGGCCTGGAGCTGATGCGGCGGGGCTCGGAGCCGGAGCTGGGGCAGCGGCCTGGAGCTGGGGCGGCTGCCCGGAGCTGGGGCGGCTTCCCGGAGCTGGGGCGGCGGCCCGGAGCGGAGACTGCGGGACCTGGAGCGGCGACTGCGGGACCCGGAGCTGGGGCGGTGGCCCGGAGCGGAGACTGCAGGACCCGGAGCTGGGGCGGCTGCCCGGAGCTGATGCTGTGGCGGGCCGTCTCGGAGCGGAGACGGCGTTCCGGCTTTCGGCAGCGGCGACATCACCACGGAGGTCCGCTGGACTGGAGAGCGGCATCTTCGGCCTGGATCGATCGCCTCAGCGCAGAGGGAGAACAAGGAGGGAAGAGACGGAGACTAAGACTTTGCCTCCATCACAGTGAGGATGTGCTTGGTGAACTCACTGTGGTGGATGTTTAATTTGTGTTTATTGTATGTTTTGTTATTATTGATTCTGTGTATGACTGCAGGCAACATAATTTTGTCCAGACTGAAAGGTCTGAATGACAATAAAGGATCTATCTCTCTATCTCTCTATCTCTATCTATCTCTATCTATCTCTATCTCTATCTATCTATCTATCTCTATCTATCTCTATCTATCTCTATCTATCTCTATCTATCTCTATCTATCTCTATCTATCTCTATCTATCTCTATCTATCTCTATCTATCTCTATCTATCTATCTATCTCTATCTATCTCCTATCTATCTCTATCTATCCATCTATCTATCCATCTATCTATCCATCCATCTATCCATCCATCTATCCATCCATCTCTATCCATCCATCTATCCATCCATCTATCCATCCATCTATCCATCCATCTATCCATCCATCTATCCATCCATCTATCCATCCATCTATCCATCCATCTATCCATCCATCTATCCATCCATCTATCCATCCATCTATCCATCCATCCATCCATCCATCCATCCATCTATCCATCCATCTATCCATCCATCCATCCATCCATCCATCTATCCATCCATCCATCCATCCATCCATCCATCCATCCATCTATCCATCCATCTATCCATCCATCTATCCATCCATGGTCCATGTTATCCAATCTATTCCATCTTCCATATTCCATCCATCCATATCCATCCATTCCATCCATCCATTATCCATCCATTCCATCCATTCCATCCATGTCCATCCATCCATCCAGGCATCCATCCATCCATCCATCCATCCATCCATCCACTGAATCCATCCATCCATCCATCCATCCATCCACCATCCATCCATCCATCCATCCATCCATCCATCCATCCATCCATCCATCTCTATCTATCTCTATCCATCTATTGAGTATAGTAGCAAAGAGGTCCTTCTGCAGTTGTGGCCTAGTGAGCCCACACCTGAAGTATTGTGTGCAGTTTTGGTCCCCTAATTTGTGGAAGGACATTCTTGCTATTGAGGGAGTGCAGCGTAGGTTTACAAGGTTAATTCCCAGGATGGCGGGACTGTCATATGCAGAGAGAATGGAGCGGCTGGGCTTGTATACTCTGGAGTTTAGAAGGATGAGAGGGAATCTTATTGAAACATATAAGATTATTAACGGTTTGGACACACTAGAGGCAGGAAAAATGTTCCTGATGTTGGGGCAGTCCAGAACCAGGGGCCACAATTTAAGAATAAGGGGTAAGCCATTTTGAACGGTGATGAGAAAACATTTTTTCTGACAGTTGTGAGTCTGTAGAATTCTCTGCCTCAGAGGGCGGTGGAGGCCGGTTCTCTGGATAATTTCAAGAGAGAGCTAGATAGGGCTTTTAAAGATAGCAGAGTTAGGGGATATGGGGAGAAGGCAGGAACCGGGTACTGATTGGGGACGATCAACTGTGATCACATTGAATGGCGGTGCTGGCTCGAAGGGCCGAATGGCCTACTGCACCTATTGTCTATTGTCTTGCTGTAGAATGAACCGCCAGCCAAAGATTTTTGAGGCATTTGTTTGAACTTGAGCAGATAGGATGCTGCTACTATCAGCAGTTGTATAATCAATGAAGATATGTGAGCCAGTACTTTCAGCAGCCATACCTGCCATGCCATAACACCCCCACAACCGTGTTTCGCAGATGAGGTAGTATACTTTGGATTTTGGGCAGTTCCTTCTCTCCTTCATACTTGGTTCTTGCCATCAATCTGTTATTGGTTAATCTTCGTCTCATCTGTCCACAAGACATTTTTCCAGAACTGTGGTTGCTCTTTTAAGTACTTCTTGGCAAACTGTAACCTGGCCATCCTATTTTTGCAGCTAATCAGTGGTTTGCATCTTGCAGTGTTGCCTCTGTATTTCTGTTCATGAAGTCTTCTGCGGATAGTGGTCATTGACAAATCCACATTTGACTCATGAAGTTTCTGGCCGGTCGGACAGATGTTTGGAGGTTTTTCTTTATTATCGAGAGAATTATTCTGTCATCAGCTGTGGAGGTCTTCTTTGGCCTGCCAGTTCCATTGCAATTAGTAAGCTCACCAGTGCTCTCTTTCTTCTCAATGATGTTCCAAACAGTTGATTTTGGAAGTGCAGAAGGTTAAGGGGGGACTTGATAGAGGTCTTTAAAATGATGAGAGGGATAGACAGAGTTGATGTGGACAAGCTTTTCCCTTTGAGAATAGGGAAGATTCAAACAAGAGGACATGACTTCAGAATTAAGGGACAGAAGTTTAGGGGTAATATGAGGGGGAACTTCTTTACTCAGAGAGTGGTAGCGGTGTGGAATGAGCTTCCAGTGGAAGTGGTGGAGGCAGGTTCATTGGTATCATTTAAAAATAAATTGGATAGGCATATGAATGAGAAGGGAATGGAGGGTTATGGTATGAGTGCAGGCAGGTGGGACTAAGGGGAAAAAAAGTTGTTCGGCACGGACTTGTAGGGCCGAGATGGCCTGTTTCCGTGCTGTAATTGTTATATGGTTATATGGTTAACTTTGGTCCTCATGTTGATA